>NC_071289.1:36318617-37518617 GCF_943734705.1 Anopheles coustani
CAACCACTCGACCGTTTTTAGACGGATTTTATCGTTATCCTTTCGGGAAAGGATAGCGCCAGTGTTTGGTCCTTTTCAGAATTTTCTTTCCTTTCGGAGGATCTATCTTTCACTGCAGAGTGCTACCCCGGGGGGAATAGCGAGTGGAAGGGGATGAAGAAGAACCGTTTTAATGTTTTACTTTCTTGCAGGAAAAAACTTTGCTCCCACGCCTATCATCTAAACTGTCGTCCAGGCATGCCGCAGGCGCGGGAAAACTTTTCGCAAGCTCCATCTATCGCGCAGCATAAGGCTGTCCCGGCGTTGGTATTCGGGCTCGGGAAGGGCTTCATTTTTTCGACTCTAATGAATTTCCTATCCACCCAGCCGACCGGGGGCCTCTAATCTAAGCAGCAGCGAGACCGATTCATTTGCCTGCAGTGCGTCTTTTACTTCTTTCCCGGAGGCGCCGGGTGAAGAATAGAATGCTCGACCGTAAGCTCCACGGCTTGGGTAATTTTATTGCACACTGAATGTTTTAATTGTCAGCGAAATAAATGGTGCAGAAAATTGTCTCATTTTTTCCCCTTCCCATCCCGACCCCGGTTTCAGTCGCCCGTGATTAGGTTCGCTCGAACGCGGTCGTGAAGCGGAGGTCACGGAAAGATGACAACAAGAAAAAAAAACGGCACGGAGAAGGAAAATAGTTGATGCAGCTTCAAGACGCTGGACGGGGTTGTAGTAAAGAAACAGGACGCCGGTCTTGGGATAAACTGCTGGCAGGCACGAACTTTTGCGAGGCGCAATGCAAAATCCCCGCCCGACAAGTTTTGCCGGAGCATTGGATTGTGGGTCCATCACGAAGTGCAGTGTTCGGGGGTTTTTTTTGAGTGTTTTATCTTGAGAACGGACACAAAGACCTGAGCACGCTAAGATTGGGACAGTTCATTAAGCACAAGCGCTGATAATTTGGTACGAATTAAGTTCTGATTGCGTTGCTTCTCGGAGAGTCTGGAATAATAGACTGGTGAAACAATGCTCTCGTGAAGATATCGTGCTTGAGTTGCATGAAAATGTATTTATGAAAAACACATTTATTTTCATGCCCTTCTGGATAAAGGTCTATCGGACGATCCATTTGATTTTCCAATGCTTTAAAATTTAATTTATTGCAAGTCTTCATTGCTTCTGGACACAATTATCTTTAAAACATTTAGTATTAACTAACTTAATTCTTCAGCAGTACTTAATGGAGTGCTTAACCAAACACGTCCATGCTAACTTTGTGCCAACTGCAAGAATCAAACAAACTTTTCCATTAGCAAACAGTGTGGGATTGGTTTGGTGTTTTGCGCGCGTCGAAAATGGTTCGAACGAGCAAGCCCGGAATGGGCGCTTTAACCGCTCGTTGAGTCAAAAGCTTTCTAAACCCAACGGGCGAATAAAAAACAGAGAGAAGAAAATACTCTCGACGTCCCTCGGAAACTCCACCACCGAGTGGATGGTGACCGAGTTAAGGGCTGGATTGAACACAAACACCCCATGGGAAGGACTGAAGCGGTGCGCTAGCATACGATGCTACCCTTAATCCGAAACATCAACACCACAACTTCATCCCGTCGCTAGGGCTGAAGACCTGGAAGGTTTCCTCTTGCGCGAAGAACGAACGCATCCCGGAATGGGTTCGACACGTCAAGAAAAATAACGCAAAAGTGCCCCGAAAGTGGACAAACAAATCCGCCATACCGCAAAAGCAAGTCGAACCGGAGCTTGCGACTTCGCTAGTAATAATATTATCGATTAATGATTTGGAGTCTGCACATGCGTGCTTTCCCAATACCGGTGGGAAAAGCCAACGGTAAACTGTGCTTCAATATTATTTGGGTCCATTTCAGGTATGGGCAATATTTTACTTTTTGTTGTTGTTGCAAAAGGGAAATTTTCAATGGAAACATTTTTATACTGCAAAACACGTTCAAAACGATGCTGGATATATGTATTTTCAAAATCTTTTATAACATTCTTAGCATTTGAACCTTTGAATCGATTTTTCTTCCTGACAGCTGACCACAGAAAATCAAGCGACGAAACGATGCTGCCGAAACCAACTTTGTCCTTGTCAAGCGTAGAGATCAGGTGTTCGTTCCACTTTTTGATATCTCTAGTGGGCCAATCTCAGCTTTCAAATCACGTTCATGACACATGCACGCTCTCGTCGGCCGTACTAGGCTCTTCAACCATCTATTGCTTCACTGCGACAATGCGAATGACGCAGACACAAAAAGAAAAAAAACCCTGATCCCCTAGAAAAAACATTCCACTCCCCCGATTGCCCTCTATCAGCATTGAGTCGCAGGGACGGAAAATGCAGTAAAACAAATGCCAACATTTCATCGCCAGCCGAATGTCGCTGGCTGCAACCGTGCTCGTCGATGCTTCAGCTCTTTTTTAGCAAAAGGAGGATTTTCCTCTTTGGATTCATTTATCCCACTTTTGCTCTCAAAACGTTGTCAGGCCTCGCACAGACGGGGAAGTCTTTGGCGTTTCTTTCCCGTTCGATGACGAGCTGCATCTGACGGAAACATTTGTGGGTACGATTGGGTACGACTCCGCATGTGCTGTGTGCGATTTTTCGACAACCAAAGAACCATAAGATTGCACTCGAAATGCTCCACATGCACGGATGGTATGGAGTACACGCCGGTAATGTTTGCTCTCCCGGGTGCCGGGGTTGGAGGAACGGCGGAATGCAGTCTGCTCCGGCCTCCGCCGGGAGTGGCTGCACCGGAAAGTAGGCAATGCTAAATTTTATCGCTCCATTTATGCTTCCACTTCCGAACGGGAGCACCTTCAACACGGTCTGCTCCGGTGCTGCCGGTGACACTCGACATACTCGGGGAAAACTCAACCCTCCGCCAGTGCACCATGCCAGATGTTTCCAGTACATCGGGCAAGCGGGACAAAAAAAAAACCCAGTACGGAGGACACGAACAACTGGAACACAAGGTGCGCCATGTGATTCTGACGCTAACGCATTTGTTCTAGAAATTAAACCACGAAGCAGAGGAGCGGATGTTTTAGCAGATTTCTCTAGCAATCAAGATTGTGCCGACTGGCCTTTCTTGTCGCCCGGCTCGCCGCAGACCCGCCATTCCCAGCCGTGGCTCGTTAGCGATGGCACCTTTTTGCGATGTTCAAGTACACCAGGTTCGCACTGTGTTTGTCTCATCCCGCGCGTCCACGCACCGTATGTAGTTTGCTTTTAACGGCCCTGGTTCCGTCTGGGCGGCTGCTAGTGATTGTACGGAAAAATGGAAATGAGAGCAGTTCATCTCGAGGATAGGCACGGGCAAGGTACAACACAAAAAAAGGCCAACCCTCGTTTGACCGGAAATCACAGCTTTCTGCCCGGTGCTCTTGTGAATCGGTGAGGAGAAGTTTTATTTCAGTCTTTTTTGCTACCCTTTTCGAGCCTCATTCTCTGCTGCCACTCATTATTATGCTGCCCCTTAGGTGTGAAAAAGCGCTACAGTACGGTGCTTTTATCAGGTCATTATTTCACCTAGGCTCGTACCGTTTGGTCCCGCACACACGTACGGGTGACAATTGAATTTTTGCACACCTTCTTTGTGCACCAGCGCCACTCTTTGGTGACCCGATTGGCAGCTCGCTGCACGCCCGGACGGTTTGTGGGCTGCGCCTCCAGCCTGGTGCTGCGGCATTAGATTTCCGGGTTTCAATTATTCAGCCTTTTGTTTTTCGGTCACCACTCAGCACTCATTGCTTTTCCCGTACTTCATATTGAAAGGTCACTTCTTGTTTTTAAAATACTTTTGCTGAGTGAATTGCTCACCGACACAAATTATTCTTTCACTAAAACCGTCCCGTTGGAGGTGAACAATTTCTACGTGTGCATAAAAACATGATTGTGCGTTCGAGTGAAGGTGTTAATTTTCGGTGAATAATTAAGCAGGCACTCGGAATATGCGTCTCACTTATGTTTTATAAATGCACCGAGCAAGAACATACATTATTCTACCACTAATCGAACGCTCGAGAATGTGAAACACCAGGCGTCTCCATCAAGCAAGACGTGCGCACTGTGGGAAACACTACGGACACGCCATAATCACAGAATAAATTACGAGAAAATGTGACGCGCCTTCGGATGATTGATAATCGAATTAGTTCTGTCACAAAAACAAAGGAAGGAAAAGCTTTTTCCTTGCAATTTTTTTGCCGCATCCCAAATAGGATGTACAAATTCTCCAGACGAACAAAAACGTCGCCAGAATAATCTGCAACAGTCAATCTGTATGTCACACGCAATTTATCAAACAACCATTCGACGATGGTGACAGCAGGGAGGAAAGCAGCTGATCACTTAATTTCCCTATCGTCCCATCCATTCCACCGTTCGGCTCGACCTCCACGGGGAATAGGTCGCCCCACTCATGTTCAGTTTTACTAGCGAGGTCACATCCGGTTTGAATGTTGTGTTTCCCCTCTAACAACATATCATTAACTGCATTCTTTCGGGTGGGTTCTACTCTTGACCTTCGTTCCACCCGCCGCGTTGACCATGGTGACACAGAATTTGGTTCCCGGTTCTTCGCTTGCCGCTCTATCCCGACTCTGCTGGTGACTGGATGTTTTTTTTTCCTATGTCGACTATCGCTCGTAGCCCTTTTTTCGCTTGCTCTTTGAATCTCCCTTGCTTATCGTCAACGTCAACATCATCATCAACGTCGTCGTCGTCGTTGCTTGAGTCATCTGCATTGATTCGCATTCCCCCACATTGCTGCACAGTAATGGCGAAGCATCAGCGGGGCGTGTTCATCGGAGCAAGTTGCGAACAAGCGCCAGCAGTGCCGAACATTAGCGCCCACCAACAAACGACCAGGCTTCCATCTACACAGCGGGCGGTGGACTAGCCTCCCCCCCCCCCCCAACACAGGGCGCGCGCAACCCGAATAAATAATTATGCAATCACCATAAAAATAAGGTTCCCATCGGTTGCGGCAAACGACCGAGATACATCTTCCCGTGGTTGTTCGGGGCATGATTTTGCTAGCAAATGCAAAGCGAAAACAAACATAAGCAAGAAAAAGGAACGACAAAAAAAACACGGAATGTTCTCAGTTAAAAAGGAGGGGGGTTTTGTTAAAGGAGGAAAACGCAAAAATAAATGACACGTTGACATCATCAAACCACAGCTGGCTTCGCGGGTGGTCGCTTTCTCTTGGACGGAGGGTGGAAACGTGGAAAACTTCTTCTAACTGCTGCTGCTGCCTTTCTGTGGTAACTGTGACCTTCCGGGTGGAGGCTGGAGAAGTTTAACACCCTCCCGGTGCGCTACAAATTATGCGGTCAGTTGAGAAATAATGTACGGTCGTGGATGGTGGATGGTTGTATTCAAACCCCTGGAAGCAGAACGTGCCGAAGAAACGCTCGCTCACTCTTCTGGTTTTATCGCACGCGCGCAAGCAGCACGAAGGGAGAGGCTACCTTCCAAAGCCCAGGCACGTAGCGGCCATAAATCGAAAGGGTCCAGGAACAGCATCCCGAATCCTACCCGGATTCTAGCTGATCTAAGTGAGGAATTTTAGATCGCACCTCGATCGATCTCTCGCGCCGGGTGGCACAGCTTCATGCTAGATGTGTCAGAGTACAATTTAGCATTTCATGTGAACCATAAAACGTTCGAGTTGCTCGTTGAATGATTCATTCGGAGTGGCTCGGGTTGCGATGCATAATGCAATAAATTGCAGACATTCGTAGAAGCAAAACTTTGAATGTTTACTTCTAGAGGTTTGTGTCTTCTCTGGTTGACGAATATTTGTACTAAATGTAGGTTGTACGGCGATTCTTATTATAATGTTGTCTAATTGCTTTCGTTCAAATTTTCGTTTTGTTTTCCATACATAAATGTAAAACAACTGAGTTTCCATAGCGTTAGTGATTTTTTACGAATTACACCACAAAATTCAAATAATTTTAAATCATTGAATACTCTATGATGAAATTAAAGATCCTTTCTGAATGTAAAATGATGTAAATTCATACAAAAAGTACTCCAAATCTGGTTAAACAATTGATTAAAGAAAAAATAACATAACACAGAGAAAACGACATAACACTGAGAAGTCTATTAAACAGTGAATTAAAAACTGTTAATGAGATTGTTTCAGTAAAGTATCACTTTAATGTCTTGATAGATCAGAGCTTAGATAATTATACTGTTTGGTAAATTCATAAACTTTTCTTGAAGAATATATTATTTTAAAGCCAACTAGGCAAAGAAAACAAATGCGAATTTTCTTCATTCCCTTCACTCTGACCACAGAAGTAGTTTGGCAAAGGTTCGCGTTCACGCCCCCTGTCGAGTTGAGTAATGGTGTTGCCATTTTTACCATTCTAAATAATTACTTCCCATGTTCTGCAAGCGCTCGGCGACACGAGGTGGGAGGAAAGCGAGAAACTCCGTCCATTCCCCGATACACGCAAACTCGTTACAACATCGTTCAAGGATACTCCCCCTTAGTGAAAAACATTCTCCAGCCACATCCCCACATTTCGGTGGAGTAATAAGTTCTCCCACGACCCGCCCCGCACAAACTTCAGCCACTCGAACTTTAACCATTAAACGGGGGGGAAAAGAAAATTTCGTATCGTAAACTTCACCATGTGCGGCAGCGCGTAAAAGTTCCACTTCAAATTTTCCCGGAGTGTCCCGCGAAAGGCCCGTCCCCCGGAGGATAGGAAAGAAAAACAAGCGCGAGAGAAAAGTCACCTTGCAGGAGTGCCCAGTACGGCCGGTGGTGGGATAATAAATGCGCTCCAAAGTTACATCCTGCGAGGCGTTTATATGAAGGCGTGTATGGGCTCTTGCCGCCAAGCTGGGAGGCCACTGTTAGTCGCGACACTTGTGAAGGTAACTCTATCAAGGGTCCGAGAAGTACAGCTTTAGTGGCACCGAGGAGCGTAGAGTACGGTGTCGGTGCTCTTGGAAAAATAAAATACACCGAGTTTTGGGGAGTGTTTAGCAAGTAGAAAGGAATTCCCAAACAACATGTTGGGCAGGCTATGGCACTAGATGTTGCTGCGAGGAAAATGGAGAAAGTTGTACCATCTCGATGTAGTTGACTTGGAGGAAAAGTGGACATCACAGAAGGACACATACCGGAGCAATACAATGTCCATGTGCCCGGTTATTGCTCCAGGTGAGTTGAATTCGGTAGCAGTGAAAGTGGCACGAAGCGGCAAAAAGAAAAAGAAAAGTTAACCCACCAAGAGGAGAATGCAAAAATATCGTACGACCGCAGAACACGGTCGGAAAACAAGGTACAAATTTATGGTGCCATTTCCATCCGAGTCATTCCTACCTGTCCGCTCGCCCTGAACCCATCAAACTTGCTGATGAGGAAATACTGACGGTCATCGCACCCGTGACCGAGCCACAATCGCCCGAGTTGGCTTATTTTGGTTTGGACCGCATTTCCTTCACCTTCCGTTTGATCAGCATAAACTTTAGTCGCCATGTATTGAGTACTGCAGCGTTTTCGACCTGTTGTCCCGGGGTTGGGTTAGCAAAGGGTTGTTATGTTTTGCTCGCGATTTTCCCTTTTTCCTTTTTTTCGATAGGAAAATAAAATCTGCCCCCGTTTTTTATTTCGGTTTACTTACCCAGTTTGGCACGAAATGTAACGATCCTCAATATACGTTGGTCTTCGCTGTTGTGAATTCCACAAAAGGCAGGAGAATAAGCAAAAGTAAAATGTGCTCTCGAAAAGGAGGGTGAAAAACATACAATATTCTGACGAAAATACATCACAATAAACCAATTCCGATAGAAATTCAATTCTCAAAACCTTTTTGAATGTACAATGATCCTTCCTCGTCTTATCAAAACAGTTCGATTGGAACAACACTGTTAAATGGTGTTTGTAATTTCTATTTCATTTACTTAAAAAAATAAAATAAAATGGTTAACACATTCGTTTACTAGGCGTTGATCGATTTGATCACCATTCCAAACGCCACGGGCCTTGAAAGGTACTGGACCGTGAAATGAAATCGCGCTTCTACGATTGGTGCTTATTTTTATATTTCATTCCCTCGCCGACGAAGCGAAAGGAAGGTTCGCGCCTAAAGAGTGGGTTTTAAAATATTCATCTTACTTCAACGCTGCTTTCTGGAGAATAAAAAAAATGTTATAAAAATTAAAGCCACTCTCTACGCCCTCGTACAAGGTTGAGCAGCGAGTCAATAATAAAGACGATAATGACATTTCCAGGAACATGCAGCTAGGACAAAGGGAGCTGAATCACGTGAGGGAAAAAGATAGAGCAGCGGAGAGCATATAAATTGCTTATGCAGCGTCTACCAACCAACGATTCCGTCGAGGAAGCGAGGAAGTCATTCGGGAAGGCACATAACTTACGCCTTCATTGTTCACGTTTCTCTCTCCTCCACACTCCCGCGTGAGTGTGTGTATTTTGTCAAGATAAATATGTTTAACCAAATACTTATCCCAACCCTGAGGCGGACAGATGCGAGTAGTTTTTCTCGGAAGGTGGCCCGGAAGCTCGGAAACCACGTCACAAGCTCGTCAAGCGAACCACTGCTTCGTGGTGGTTGTCCTGGCAAACTTCACGGTCACGGGCATTTTCCACAAGTCCACAAACACTTCAAACACATACCAACACACACACCCACCCTCACCTCCGTGGCGTGAGTGTTTCCTCTTTTGAATAAGTAATTTATTTCCGGACAGCACATTTCAAACCTTCATTATCCTTCGCCGGCGCTGCTCTGGCAGGGAAGTGTACATAAGCGCGTTTATCGTGAGCAGTTGAGTTCCTTGCCATGCTTGAGATAGTTGCTTTCGGTTGTGAAGAACGCGCAGAATTTTAGTCGATCTGCTAGATGTCATTCTCCGTGTGTGTGTGTGTGACAGGAAACGACGGACCCGAAAATAAATGCATTCGAGTGAAATTGTAGATAAAATTCCTGCCACATCTGCCGGGCGCTGCTACTTCCCGCGGAAGCGAAAAAGCGAGTGCGCGTCTTCCGCCCAAGGCCTACTGAAGTGAAGGTCATGCCTGGAAGATCTCGCACCTTATGGTGCGGGCTGCTGAAGCGTGCCATTTCGTGCCTGGTAGCTCATCCGCGAACTCCGAAAGGCGGCGGCCGTTTTTTCCCAGCTTCAACCATCCCATACGCTAACGCTCCATTAGCTCGCAAACAAGTTATCCTGCATGGTCGGGCTGGAGCACACGAACGATGTGAAGAGGGAGGGAAGAAGAAGTGCTCGTCAGGCACGTTTCATAAGCGGGACTTCCAGGTGAGGGACATTCGGGGGGATGATTGGACGGATCAGCTGAATTTTCCGTCACATAACTTCACCATGCTCCATGCACCGGTTGTTGTGACAGTTTCCTTTTGTTTTCCGGCTCCGGCAAATGTCACATTCTTCGCTTAGTTAGTGTTCGGTTTGGTTAAGCTCTCGGTCGGTTTCTGCACGACTCGATAAGAGTGTGTCAGTTTCGATGGCAGCCTTGAAACCTCCCGGGGAAATGCGGAAACCCGGATGGTCCCTTGTGTTCCCGAGCGGCTGGGGGCGATTAGTACCGACTCGGTTCCGGATAACGTCGTTGAAGCTGAGGTTGAAATAGCATGTCGGGGCGTGTGGGTGTTTAATTAAATTTATACCAAAGATTCGCTCACTCTCGCCCCATGGAAACCATCGTTTCGTAAGCTGACGTTAAGGTGAAGATGGCAAATATGACGCCGGTATAATATATCTTGCGGTAGGCACCCAGTCAACTAGCTTAAGCGGTGGTCCTGAGCTGCCAGATTTTGGCACGCCGGAAAATTGCTACTCGCCCACAAGAACTAAACCGCCGAAATAAAACACCCAAAACAGATATATATTTCCTTCACAATAGTGCTGCAAAATGAAGGAACTCGATTGCCGGGGGTCTATAATTACGTTATTTATGAAGCGACGTAGGTGAAGAAAGATTTTGCTGCAACGATAAAACTCCGTCCTCCTCCTCCTGGTTATGGTTCGTCCTCCCCTGCTGATTGCACTGAAAAGGTATGTCTTTCCAGTTGCCTTTTTGAGTGTTACTACCGCCACAAAAGATGTCTTTTCTCTCGCTCCCTCTCGTTCGCTCTGCGGTGTAATATGTTTTTCGGGTAACGCGTTGCGAAATTTATGTTGACTTTGCGGAAATAAAATTGAAACGAAAGGGAAAACCCTGGCCCAGGCGAATTTATGCAAACTGGCTCCATTTTTACCCCGGAAACGTTTACGCCACCGAGGAGCTTTCGGTTCGGTCGTGTTTTTTGGCATATTTAAATTCACAAAATTATTTGCTTGTCTTCACCCGCACCATCGTACACTAATACCCAGGGCCGATAGAAGTGTGTGCGCGTGGGGGGCGGGTGGATGAATGGCTTGGGGAGCTTTTTGGGAATGCCCCACAGAATTTAAGGTGCTATTTTGTTGTTCGCATAGTGGTTGCTTTTTTAATTTTACTTTTGTTCTCCACAACTTGACCTCATTGGTTTCAACGGAGATCCGGCTAGCGCGAATGTCGAAAGTCTTCCAGCGAGCGGTGACCGTGGAATTAAGGGGGCCGCTTGAGAATATGCTCGTGGGAATGCTGCCAGAGTAGTACAGCAGAACGTTCTCCGAACACGAACACCGCCGCGCCGACCCGTCGTTGCCACCCGCCCCGGAGTCGTTTATCTCTGTCAGCACTAATCATATAAATTATTCTGCCACTTCTGCCTGGCAATCACTTTAGGCTACGAACGAACAAACGACGACGACGATGCTGATGATGATGATGCTGTTAAGGCTGATGGTACCACAAAAAAAAAACAAAAAAAAAATGGGCCCGTCGGAATAGAAGAGTTCGTAAAAATATGTACCAACCCCTCTTCAACCATCGCCGAAATGATGCTGCTTCATTGCTCCATACAAGAAGCCATGCTAGCACTTGTGGTGAATAATAAATACCACTACGTAGCACGACTTTGTTTGCGTGTGTGTGTATGTGTACACCGACCACACAACTTCCAACGGTCAACTTTTCCTTGCCCCGAAGCCCGTTCCGTAAGGACGAAGTTGCACTAGGTTATGGTCAACTTTTGCATGAGTGCAACCCTCCCGGGAGTCATGCCGGGTGATGTGCGTGTGGTTCTTGCCGTCCTCTGTGCTTGCTTACCGGAAGCAGATGCGCCCGGATTAAGTAGGTCTGAGTTGGTGTACCATCCGGTCATCCGGTTTACCTACCGGGGAGGGGAAAGTCTACGTCTGCGTTTCCATTCCGGTTCCGGTTCCAAGAAGCGAAAGAATTGCCGGCTCTGCACCGGGTTTAGGTCTGTTTATCTTCGCAACTTTCGATGGATGATCAAAGTCATCCTCATTACCTTTCGGTCGAGGGAAGTGGTAGTTCGGGGTACCTTCTAGTTGGCCATCAGGGATTGTCCGAACCTGGAGGTTCAACTCGTTGGGAAAGAGTTGAAACTCCTTTATCCTTGAGCACTCCGGTCCCGCCACCGTTGGCCGTTGGAGAGTTAGTTTCTGTTTATTGTTGCGATAAGCAGATAATCCGAAGCCAAACCGGGAGCCCCCGAGGTTGTGAGTGTTACCCGATGAACTCTTCAAAGTATGTCGAACCGACAGTCCCTGAAAAGTCGGACAAAGCCACTTGTCTTTAGCCATGCCCATTGATTGCCAACAGCTTGCGAAAGGGAAAGAAGTAGCACGAACAACGAAAGCCCATGCGAAAAGTCCACACAAACACTAGTGACCGTGCCGGTTGGCTCGTAAATCATGCAAATCATTCTTCACTCCGATCCGATTGCCATTTTTCCGTCTCCCGCCCACCCGGAAAGGAGCACAAAGCTGTGCCTTCGGTTGTTTGCCAAGTTGGTGCCCGCAAACAGATTCACTCGGCACAATCGCATCCCTGTCCTCTGGGGGGCCCAAAAAGGATAAACATTGTTATCAACAGATTTGATTCATGTCGAAGCAATGTGCATTTGAAGGAGATTGCCTTCTTTTTCTGTACTGTTCTCCTCTGGCCGTCCATTCCTGGTGTTTACTGACCATGTTTTGCATTGTCGCTGGTTTTTCTTGGTTTTGTGTGCTGTCGATACCAAACGTTGATCGTACCATTCTTCAACGCAAGTGAGAGCAAACTGTTGACAGACATGTTGGGTAAACTAATCATCAAACGAATCAACGCTGGCGATGGCCGAAGAACTCCTTTTTCACCCGCGCATGCTACAATCGACATAGAAAGAGCGCAACACGAAGGAGAAAACACTACGAATGGAAGAACATTTGCGTAGCAGCTTCGTTAATTATTGTTTGCCATACTTGGTCGCAGAAAAAGCGCTGGATGTTGAGAATGGTGACTCGGTGATCATGTTTATGTTAAAGCTGATGATCATTCTATTGAATCTATTTGATTTTTATGAGAAACCATTTTCCGTTAAGCACTATTGAAGTATACCTACAGTTATGTGAATCATATTTTTACGTTTGAATAAAATGTCTCTGTGGTGAAAAATGTCCTTTTCGCCGAAGCTAATATTTTACGCAAAACAACGTTCCTCGATGCGTCGGGTTTAAATGAACAGAATGTGTCTTGCCCCTGTACAAACCACCTCAGCGGCAACACTTTATACCGTTAATTAATGCTAACACATTCAGCTTCGTAAACAACTTCTTCCGATGTCACGGTGAAAGGGACAAAACCCGTACACCCGTACGAGTCCCGAGAGCTGAGGCACTGGCAACTACCCTTTTTCTTCTCCACCGGATGGCGAAATAATGAAGCATGCAGTAGTGGCAAGTACCTGCGTCCGTGGCTCCGGTAACTGGTCCGTTATTTCGCTCTACATCATTCGGTCTTGACGTGGAATGTGACGCACATGATAAACCGGCGGGTTGCAACGAACGCGTCCTAAAGTACCACCTCCGGTGCCGCTCGTTACCCTTGTGGGTCCTCTCACCCTCTGCATGTGCTGCCACGTTTCAGTAGGCAGATCAAACATCCAAAAACATGGCCTATAATAAAGCTTCTCCCCCTTTGCCCCCCACCCCGCACACCCCATAAGCGGAAGGTGGAGTGTCCCTGCAGCTGCCGAGGTTGTTTGTGCGTCATTACGTACCACGTATTCTGACACATTGCCACCCACACCTAGCACCCAAGCAGCGGAGGCCCCTAATGGATGCCTGTTCTAAGCACGAGCCGCAATCCGAAAGGAGCGCAAACAAACAGCACCGACAGGCGAACGCAACAAAGAAAGCAAGACATAAAGACGCGACTCCACTCGGCGAGATAATTCCGGGCCGACGAAATAAAATGGGATATATAACCGTGCCGTAATCCGACACGATCATCCTCGAACCGGCCCCGGGGTTGGTGGTAAGTTGTTGAAATTTATCCGCAGCATCCTTCAGGGGCGAAACCCGTGCAGCGGAAGGCTGCAAACCGAATGCGAAAGCCTTTCACCCCCTAAATGGCCATTGTAGTAAGTGTGTTGGATTATTTCGAAAGTAATAAGATTCCGCGATTCCGGCACACGAGCTACCGTTCGGAGGATCAAAACGCAAATAATGCTCCGATCGGTTTTTAATGCCGGCCAGAGATCGTTCGATGCCGATGCCTTAACGGGAAAGCCTTTTCTCGGCTAAAATCGTTCTTTAGGATTTCAGTAACGATGGCGTTTTGTTGGCTTGCATTGCTTTGTGTAGAATGCACGGTAATGTGTGCCATCCGCACCGGCTAGCGCTTTTCCTATTTATTCGAATGCCTTTGTTAGAGCTAGGAAGTGGTCCTGCCAAAAAAAAAGGCGCAAATAAACAGTGATAAACTCGTTCTTGCGTCATAGGGAAAAGAAGCAGAAAAACGGGGGTGCGCACAAAGGGAGCATCGCATACGTAATGCATGATGGAAGTATGATGATTTATATTTATTCATATTCTTCACGAAAGAATCCGGGCACATTTCATTACCTCCCTCCCCCTCTTCCCATTTACTGTCCATCTCGGTGCTCCCGAAACGAGGAAAAACGAGCTTCAAGTGTCGGCGAAGGACCTTCACTGGTCGGGTGGAAGGACACTTGGGGTAGTGCTTGCGGAGAGGCCCACCGACACAAAGGATAACCGAAAGTAAAAGAAACCCACCTCGCATGCGGGTGCTGCTGAGGAGCGAGCAAAGACGCTGGTGATAAAGTGGAATAGCGCCCCGGGAGCTCAAGGAGGCAATGGACGCGCTGATGCAATGATCCTCACTAAACCCCACTGGCTGGCGCCCATGTTGCCTCAAGTATGTGTGTGTGTTTGTGTATGTGTGTTCTGTGAAGCTCCTCACGCTGGAGACCATTTGTCACAGCAACATCCTTTCTCGCCTCGTGCTTGTCCCTTTGCAGGCTTGCTGAAGCAAAAGCACAATGTGCCACAAGAAACAACACTGACGAAAGTAAGCAAGCAAGCAACCGAGCAAGCAAAGGGATCACATGGGTCCCGCTGAAGAAGCAGACCCGAAGGAGCTCCCCGAGCCATCTTCAAACGATGACCTCCACCCCGATGACTCGTTCCGTTCCGCTTCCTGCCTTTTATCTGCGCCCTTTATCACTAACTCTCTCTCCCCCTCCCTCTCTCTCCCCGGGGAATTACCTACGAAGGATATTTATAATTCTCATTTGGGACTGTTTGCGTTCATGTTTACACGATAATGGCATCAGTAGCACCGGCTCCGGAACGCTACGGGCATCCTTTCCATTTTCTCCCGACCAAGCATTGGGTACTTTTTTTCTCTCTACGTACATGGCATGCGTTCGTATACGTTTTTTTAAACACTTTCCGTCCCATGCCGGACAATGGTCCGTCCGAAGGGCTTCCATCCCGTACGTTTCATTTATCTTCCTCTGTAGAAGACACACGTTGCTTCGGCCTGCTTATCGCGTGATGCCATCTTTCCTTGTCTCACTGATGGCTGGATTGAGACCCTTGGGATCCTTTGTTTGCTCGGAATGCAGTTGATCCTTTCTTTCGAGAATGTTTCTGGCTTAGTTCGAGATTTTTATGTTTTCTTTTTGTATTTTGCCTACGTAGCAAAGCATCATCTCGTTGCAAAGGACTGCTTCAAAGTTCGGTACACTATTTTGAGTGGCAGTCGCCAAAACACCAAGGACAGCTACACTAAGGTACCGATTTCAAATAGGAACCTTCTGTCTAATCCTAGCAAATAACTAAAATACGTCGACCGACGAAGCCTGGAGCGCCCTAAATGTACTACTCACTAAAGAAAAAAAAAACCGGAGATCCACATCAACTTTGAAGGGAGGCTCTAAAACTTTATTGCCCCCGGTCGGGGTGCTCTTTTTCTGTCGTTTTAATTTTGAAATCAAAGACCCGCATGCCATGCCGCTGGGAGGCCATACCGTGTACCGACCGGAGTATTGTCATGACGCATCATCATTCGAGCGAAAGTAGTTACGCCTATATACGCCGCCTCATCCCTCCCATTTCATAGGAAAAGAAGGAAACCGAAGTGGACAACAGCTCGACACGGAGGGACCGATGCCCTTGGGCAGGGCATTTGGTTATAGTCGTGTATTTTTTTTTTTTTTTAATGTTTTGCTCCCCTTTTGTGTATGCCAACCGACGCTGATTAAATATGTCAGATTGAAGTTGACATTTTTTCCTACTTCACCATTGGCTCACCGGACAGGTTTGGTTCCATTTTCCTAGGTCCCATTTAACCGTTCAAAGGCCGTCTCCCTCATCACCGTTGTGCGTGAGGGTAGAGGACAAAGGAAAGACAGGCGAGGAGGGAAGGACGGGGAAAACGCCCCGAGTTAGTAAGGAAAAGTGACAAGGGATTTTACTTTTACGATCGACCAAGCGAGCAATAAAAGACGAATAAGAAAAACAAGAGACAAAAACCTCACAACTGTCCCCCCGGTGTTCATTCGTAATGACACTTCTGTTGGATGCCTTAATCTTCTTCTTTTCACGCCACCCTGTTTTCATTTGAGCGCGGTGAAAAGCGACGTAAAATGAGTTTATATCAATTGCCAGCGAGCCCGTAATGTCCCTTTTAGCACGAGCCGTCCGGCCCAAAACAAAAAAATTAACGGATCAGTCTTCGGTTTGGTCAGCTGTTGTGCAGTTTAAAATAATCAACTAATGCGCTTTTGAAGGCGAGTCGTTCCATTTCGGCGTTTTATTTGCGGCCGTCTGGAGGCGTTGGTAGACGACGGGCTTTAGGGTACAATTAAAATCTCGTTTCGTTCTCGGTGGAAAATTAAAACACTTTACGATTTACTCCCATTTATGGCTCGCTCTAGCAGTAAAATGACTGATAAAGTGAATGATTTGTTTTTTATTGCAAGGTCAAAGTAAATGTCAAACTTTTAAAATGGGAAAAAGTTGCAGAACATGAACATACCGAAAGGGATGGATTTGGAGAGTGTAAAATGTGCCTCAACGAACGGTTTACTTCACATCGTTTCATCACATGCAATGCGTAGATAAATCTTCTTCTAACCAGACATGAACGAATTAAAGCTCTACTCGCTGCCGAAGCAATGTGGGTTGATTCGCAGAACGGTCTTTTCTGCCTTTCCACCCTTCTCTCTCTCTCTCTCTCGCACTGTTGTAACACCGTGTGAGTAATTATCGGATAGAACCCACCCACAGAGACGGCTACATTTTCATCGAGCAGACCATCACCTCGAGAGGGGCAAGGTGCAACGAGCTAGAAAATAAGAATAATAATGGCAACAGTAGCTAATCACACCACGCAATGCACCGTGATGGCCGCCACGGTGGCTTCCGGGTTCCTAGGTTCCGGCGGGCGAATCCTCCCAGCCGGTTGCCAAGCTGGAACGTGGAGGCGTTGTAGAAAAGGTTCCCTAATTAGCTCCGATCACGATACGGGTCGATGGATTTTTCGCAAACGAGGAGCTGTTGTTGAGGGGTTGTGGCAAAACGGGGTAGGGTATGCACGCCAATTTTCTATTGCAATGGGCGAACAAAGTGTGTATCTTTCACGCAGGAGGGAAAATCCGTTGATAAAGAGAAGCTTCTTTTTCCCTTTCCATTTGCAATGTCGATTTAACACCGGTGGATACCGAGAAAGGCTTTAATTATTTATTTCTGTCACGTGACGAGGTTGGAGAGTGAACTTGGAAAGTGTGAAAAGGTTTTAAGGAACCGTTAAGTACGCCTGGACGCAATCACATTCGTGTGCAATTGATTCCGTAACGACTCGCAAACACTTAAGGCTGCACGTAGTTGAACGTTAATTTCTAATTACAACGATGATAAACATCCCACGACGGAGAGAAGTGCTTAACGAAACAATTTGCGTTTCGTTTGGATTGATTTCTTAATCACCCCAAGTGGGCTGTAAAGAGATTAAACGGTGGCTGTAAAGCAGTTGAAAATTAATCACATTGGGTTTGTAACGGCAGAGCCACTTTGCACCATGCATCGTCTCACCTCACGAAGAGAAAGTCTTTGGACATTTGGACCCACTACGACGAAGGAGGTCCGGAGGAAGAAAGTTAGTTTCATAAATTGATTTCTCCAAGCTGGTGCTCGAGACACGCACCCTTCTACCAAAACCGGATAGTCACACACTTCAACACACATACACACTCGTGGTTGACACGTGGCCCTCGGAACCGTCCGACGACAGCACGTTGCAGCTTTGCACCGGACGAAGCGAGAAGATTTGCTGCCAACGGGGAGCGACTAACGAAATTAGAAGCATGAATTATGCAACCGTCCATGGGGCTCACCCCCGTCTTGACGCTACCGAGCCCCGGGGTGGGTGGACTGTTCGGAACGTGTGCCTCTGTTAGGGTGGTTTCGGTTTTTGGCACGACGTTGGCCACCGCAAGCCGCAGTAGAACCATGCTACACGCACACACAGCTGTTCAGTCGACCAGTGTCAGTGTTTAGTGGTGACGACAGATTAAATTTCGCTGCAATTAGTATCTCGCCGAGAGGGTTGGGTTCCGCAGTGGACAGCTTTTAGCAGTCCACTGGGGCTGTTGCGTTGCGTTGGCCGCTGGAATTGTTTGTTCGAAAGCGGGCGATTTACAACACACTTCAAAATTTGGCTTCAGATCAAGCTTGTACCGGTGGTGCATAGCAAAGAAATAGGAAGTAAAAGAGAACTAAATTTAATGAAGAAATATACAATTTACTTCCAAAAGCTAAACTATCGAGAAAATCGTAGGTAGGCTATCTTTCAACTTTAAATAGTTTGTCACACACGTCAACACACTAAACAGTCAACTTGTCCGAAATAATGATTCTGTGATAATAAGTGATTCTCTACTGTCATTTGCATAATAAAACATGTTAACCCGAATTTTCTCGTCAACCCAAGAAGGAAACGGGTAAGGAGAAACCTCAAAAGGTCAACTGAAATCCATTCCTTCCGATTGCAGAAAAATGGTGACGGATGATCAATGGATGATTCATTTTTCCATGCTGCTAAGAAATTAGCATAAAATTGGCACACCCTGTCGAAAGCAGTCGTTTGCTATAAAAAAATATAAACCGTTACACACTGTCAAACACATGCCCCTGTTGGGATTGATATGGGTGTAATGGCAAGAAAATGTATGAACAAATTCCTCTCATTTTTCTAATTTTTTACGTCTTATGAAATGTTCCATAGATAACCGATACAACTTGGCTATATGCATTTATTCACTTTAATGTATATGATCCTTTTCGTTGATTAGAAAAAACTGAAATTCAAAAAATTGAAGTACCATTTCAGTAAGTTGGTAGAGTTTAGGAGAAACTGTTGACGTTTCAATACTGTCATATCGTCATCTAACAAAATAGCTCACTTTGCCACAGTAATAGAAAGCTGAAGGGAAAATAATAATAACCCATCGATCCCATCGGAGCGGATATCCTTGGAAGGAGTAAACAATTCGAAGCTTCAATGTCAACCATCGGGCGAGCGATTGCTCGTCGATCAAATCGGATTGTCATCGTGGCACTTCTTTTCCATTTGCAGCTCTAGTCAATCATTCACACACAAAGATGCCCGGCACGGGATTGCAGTCAGTTTGATTGCGGCCACCGTTCGATGCACACGAACCGGTACCATTTGGCGCGTGCTCCTTTCCCTAAGACCACCCACACCCCCGCGAAAGTGGGCGAAACATAGTCCGACCGGAAAGCATAGTTTCAACCCCGAACGCCCTGCTCGAACACTGAAAGTGATTGATGGTCTTGGCGATGTCAATTGAAATGGTCGTCCGGAGTGTCGCCAGTGGCCAGCTGGCGGGCTGGAACTTTGGGAATGCCGCAGCGGACGGATTGGACGATATGTCAGTGGGAACCGATCCATCAAAGGCTTGGCGGTGTTGGCTTTTCCTTCTGTGGGATGGTTTCTTGATAGGTAGTTTTTCTTGCTCGTACTACTGCTCGGTTAAATGTCCTTGTGGTGAAAGTGTCACTCGCTCGTGGTGGTGATTGACCCCGTTAGGATGGGGGAGGGCTAACCTTTCGCCTGATCAACCCCCGTTGCATTCCGTTGCCCTGAGGCCCTTTAATGTGGCTGGTAGAATGTCGCCTGGGTGGACAGTTTTTTTATTGACCTGCAGACAAGCGCCCTCGATGCAGTGCATCAGAAAACGACTTTGGTTTTTTCATCGTTTGATCGTAAATATCAAAGATTTGGTGAAAGTTAACGACGTTGCCCTGCTTTATCCAGAAGGTTAGTCCATTTTATGGTTCATGTTGAGTCAAATATCGAAACGATAAAGTCACTTTGACAGACGATGAAACTGTTTTCTAGTGCTTGAGTAAGAAGCACAATTTTATACCGTATGTCTGCCGAAATAATATGCAACCATACATGGTTCCTCGTTAAGGCTCAAACTCATCCCAATGGAATGGAAGTTCTATTGATTTGCAAATAGGTAAACAAACACAAAAAAACACCATGTACAAACAAACAAACGAACGTTGATCATGCGACCTTTTGGGAGAAAGCATTTGAGCAGTAATAAATTAGGAGATAATTGGATAATTATCGTAAAACATACAGCCAGTGATCCATGCAGAAGGTATCCAGGGAAGAAGCCCTTCGAAGGAACAACAAATAACCGGTTGCCGTTCGTTCCCCGAAAGCTTTGCATCCAAATTGTCAGCCGAAAGCAGCCGGGTATTCGTTTTGAAGAAATTTATAAAGCAATAATGTAGAACTCGTTGTATGTGGCCATGTAATAAAACTTAGCCCCGGACTTTCACTCGGTAAGCCAGAGCGTCTGGGGCCCCGAACCGTTCAGCCAACGACTTTCGGGCTGACCGAAAGCACGACAACACTGACAACACATTCACCCAACATACGCTGTCAGTCCAGCGTGGCGTGTACCACGACTTGCCGTTACAAGAGTGCCATTCTCTTGTGCCAACAAACATGCCACCTTCTTTTACATCCCTCGGTCCCGACGGTTGTGAACAGTTTCTTGAGGAAACGTTCGGACACCATGGCAAGTTGTTCGTGGGCCGAAAAGTGCTCCGAACGCACGACCGACGGCAACGAATTTATGTGTTGAATTACTGTCCATTCTTGGGCGATTATTTATCAAACGATATCCCTCCGACGTGTGTTGGTGTATGTGCACGTGGACGGTCGTGTCGTCTTTCGCCGGAATCGTTTGTCCATTTGTTGGTCGATATTTTTAGACGGCACAAGATAAAATCATCACGCAACTCGAACGAACGCCACGGATACAGCGGTTGCCATCCTAAAGGATGCGCACATGGCCGAAGTGGGCTTAACGTGGGGGGCTTTAGTGATAGATGGGAGCCTCGTGTACGTTGGAGAGGAAGCAGCGTCGGATATTTGTTCCGGGCGACGCACTCGGGGCAGGTTGAAGGCTGTCATTAATCAATTTGAGAAATTGTGCGTCTACTCGAAAGGCGACTTGCTGCTCAATCGGAGATAAGGTCGCGGAAACGTAGCTGCGTAGCGTGCGCTGGTTTTAAAGATGATAGGATATTTTAATTTTGTTTAATCAATAAAGCAACACACAATTGAGTTTAATTAAAAACATTCATTCTTAAAAAGCATAAAAGAACAAAACCCGTATCCCTAAAAACGACGTACCATTGAAACTTTCATGCCGAGCGCCTGTTAATCGAGAAAACAGAAATCGCAAGTACCACATTTAATTCGATGGTCCCTCCATTAGTTTTGATTGAGGCGAAAATGGTGGAATCGGCAGGAGTGTGCCGAGGAGGTAGGGAGCTGCTGAAATTCCCACTCTTACTACGCTTTGTTTAATGTGTAAATTGATAGCCAAGAATTAGTTTCGCGAGCGCAACGCGCGCCGACGCTCGTTATTAATGATTCACCCGGAAAGTGGTCCGAATGTTGACGTTGGAAGCGATGCTGCTGAAAGTGACGTCAGTTTTTGGGAAGCGTTGGTTCGCTTCGGTTCGCTGTGCTTTTCGGTAGTTGCCGTGGAAATGATATTCTCTTCTCTTCGGACGAGATAATGAAGGCGGGTGCCGGCGCTTTCCTGTCGATAAATCAGATGAGCTGATGATAAACATGGGTGCTTCAGCTGATTATCATTACCACGGAGTTCGGTTCAATCACATCTTTACACGGAGAACGCGGAGAGACAGTTCAACGGCATCCCGATGGAGGCGCCTGGTGTTTTATACAATTTTACTGTTTTTCCGACATATTTTTCTATTACAGAGCTAAATCTGATTTTATATTTTATTTGAACTTTAAATGACTTGTGGTTGGATGATACTCTTCCTTTTTTTAAATAATTTACCAGAGAATTTTGTAACTAAACGAAGACATTTCGAAGGTTTTTCGATGGTAGTGCATGGTGCTTTGTACAATTTTGCAAAGCTTTTAAAATGTTTTTGTCCGTATCTGAAATAAAGGAAGAATTTGCTAGATCCTTTAAACTTTACGCGTTTTGCTTCAACAAAACTAACCGTCAGCTCTACATCATCGCTCTACACAAGCCGCTCGCTCTGTCTACCAAGTTATCTCCGTTTACACTCGTCTCGCAACTATTTCCATGTGCTTCCAAGCGCTCCACTTCCCCGTGTTCTGAAAAACACACGTCATCCCGAGCATGCCCCAACCTGTCACCCTAGACTTTGACAGGCGACCCGACGTGCATGCAAAATGCGGCCCGTGCCCATGCAATTACATTATCATTGGTGCGGGCCCGTGCGACACGACACAGCATTGTTTGGTTATATATTTAGCCGCGTCGCCCGGTCGCATGTCTTCCTGGAAATGTTACGCTCCATACGGATCGGCTTTCGTGGAGGCATTGGACGTGAAGGGGTCTCTACTGTTGTTCTTGTACGGGCCACTGGTTCGAGTCGAATGGTTCTATCATAGCGACGATCGTTATGGTGCAGCATGAGAAGTTCCACCAGCCGATGCACATGGAACGGTTACGCTGGTTGATTGGAAAACTTAACAAACTGCAGAAGTTCCTCCAACGGTGCGCCACCGTACACACACAATTGAGTTTCGTTGTTGAAATCATCACATTTTGCCACACAGATTCTATCGTTCGCATGGAGTGGTTCATAGAAATTTACCAGTCTGAAATTTCACCCAACACGTAACATCTGACTCGAGATCAAAGCGCATGTACTTACATTTCCCTGGTGTCAGAAGGGAAAAAAAGAAACAGCAAACCTATCGGTTGTCGACAAGCGTGTCCTCGTTAGTCTGGGTTTTCTTTATCGCTGCTAACTGCCGCTAGCAACAACACCACCACACCAAACCGGTGTACCCATACACCTGTTTTATCGATACTATCGGTGAAGGTTGCTACCAGACTGCACCGTGGCATGGATGTTACTCGACGGAGTGCCAACAACTGCCTGGGTAACTGAAGTTTTCTGTGTCAGAAGTGAATTGCTCTGAAGGTAAAGAAGTACCTAAATTCCTTCCCCCAAATCAGGTGAATTTAGTTCGCCCTCGAGAGTGTACGATATTGGGGGAAATTGGAGCGAAAAATCATGCTAGCAACCATCTCTCCGATCTTCTCCGGGTGTTTAGAACGTGTTGGAAATAGCGGCAGTTATTTTAACGCTTGTTTGGAAATCGGGTTTGTTTCGTTTTACTTTATCAAAACCCCGGATGGTTTTAATGGGACTAGTGTCCCTTTCGTGCTTTCATAAGTGCTCTCGGGGACGCGCTTCACCGACTGACTTTGGACCGTGACCGTGAGGCGAATTCATAAACAATTTCCTTCACGCTGTGCGCTTTACGCATAAACGGCTCAAGTATTAATTTCGCCCTTCACAACTCGGGGAGAAGTTGGGTGCCTTTCGGTGAGCGCTCGCTGTTCCTTCGGTGATGTAACAAATGGTATTTATTTAGGGTTGTCTCCCAGTTTGCGCAAAGCGCACGTCATACTCGTCTGTTTATTTGTTCTGGTCTCCACTAAGCGGTGCGTTTTCCTATGGCCCTGCCTTGCCGCGCTTCAACGACCGTAAAACTTTCGGTAGAATTTGTCAATTATAGATTCGAGCTCGATAAAACGCCGCGCTACTTAACGATGGCATCGCAATTAGCCCGTTGTTGTTGGACATTAAGACAGTGGTTAAACTTTGCAGTTTTATTGACTCGATAGACACACAATTGTGCCCGGTCCGTTTCTGATTGCATTCAGTTGATAACCTTCACTAACATCATTTATAGAGGAAAGCTGGCGATAACATTTTCGATTGAACTGAATTCTCATTACAATAAAAGTTGTTTCTAATTTCCTAAACATTCCCTCTTTGGTAACATTTTGAAAGAGAGCTATTCGAATGTTTCTCAATTGTAGCCCATGAAAATGCATTGAAGCTACAGAACAAACTTTGCTTAAAAATTTTTAACATTGAAAAAAAAAGTTTATTTGATCTATATAGAACGATGGAAACGCCTGGTATTTTAAGAGAAAAAAAATAAACTTTCTAAGACAAATACTTTTTGGATTCAAAATTAAGTTGAGTGTGTCACTTTTAGTGAAGTGAAAAATGTTTTTAGATACGGAATTCCAATAGTAATATTTCTGTTATACAGTGATTGAACGATGGAGACGCATGGTGTTTCATTAAAAATATGTTTCACGAAACATTCTTGACAAACCTCTCTCAGGTTGTTTAATGGTTTAAGACGGTGGATTAAATTTTGTAATATACAAAGTTACAACACCTTAAAAGAACAAAGATCGATGTACCCGTTCAGCGAGTGGCTCTTACTTGCTTTTTTTGTTTATGAATTTTGCAAAATTTATTACTTCTATACTCTTACTTCACAAAGCACGCTAAAGAAACAAAAACTAGGGACACAATAGTCGAACTTTTCCCATTAGCTCCTGTCTCTGCTAAAGCTTGGACACTTCTCAAGTGAGAAAATATCAGCTTTGTTGTTGACCAAAAGCATCAAAACACCAATGGAAAACTTTGGCACAAAGAAGCCACCATCCACTTTTTTTCGCCATTTTCCCTTCATGGTGACGGTTTCTTTTCCGTGCGCTATTCTTAAAAAAAAAGAAAATACTTTTAAACCCGTCTGTCAGCTCGAAAACAGTGAGTCTTTATTTTCCTTTATTCTAGTTACCGTGTCGTTTGTTCTCTCATTTCCATCCGTTTGCTCTGGACTATTTGTTCTACTGTACTCGTTTACTCGTGTCGATAGATTGATTGATTATATTTGATTAATTACTGTTCGTTTAGGGGTAAACGCATTCTCCAAAAGTATAGTACAGTTTAGCCGTTTGCGTTTGAAAATTTAACCTATGTACTTGTTTGATCACTTGAATGTTTTCGTTTTTCTTGTCCAGTTCTAGCGATGTTCATTACGATATTCATAGTAATTACTGACCGTTCGTTCTATGGTTAGCCAGTTCTGGATGTGTTTTAGGTTTCGTTTTGATTTTACTTCTACTTCATTCCATTTCATTTCACTTCTCTCGATGGGTTAGCTTTCAAGTTACTGATCGTTCTCGTAGCGGAGCCTAGACCGTAGCGGTTCTTTTTTCGTCTATCTTATATCCCATCAAATGCCTTATTATATCCGACATATTTACGATCTTTTTTTTCTACCCCTACATATTTTAGTTTTGATGCTTCATGTCGTTGTCGCGCCGTAATTCCTTGCGGAAACCATCCTAACGGCGGTGATACAATGACATGCGAAAGCAAAAGCAAGTCCATCGTTATCGCAGCGGGTTTAAGAAGGATTATCCAAGGTTTTCGAACAATCAATCAAGATTTTCGTTCCTCCCATCAACCGCTGCATCTTGGTTCAACGAGATGGGCTTGGTTGAGTGCTGGCTACACGTGGAATAAAAAAAACTAAGGTTCCGTGAAAACATCGCCCTAAAGTTAAGAAGCACCGTGATAAAAGATCCGCGAGAATAATTACCAACGACAGCACAAAACACTCGCTCTGTGCTTCTACTGCTGCATTTTAAAAAGCATCGTTAGCCCGGAAGGAAAGCTGCTGCGAGCCCGGAAGCAGAAGTGCGGCCTCAATTATTGACAGTCATTAATAACCCCCAAAGCTTTGGCGCCGACCGACGGCAAAAACCAACCACGCGTTCACCTTCAGCCGCGGAGTAATGTTTTCTCGTGGATGATAAATTGAATTCATGAATTACAATCTCATCCACCGGTCCGCGGGGACAGCATAATTTATTGATTTCGATTCGACAGCGACATTCTGCTCTCGTTATCGCGCCCTCTCGCACCGACTGGAGCGGTTGTGATAATGCTCGCCGGGAAGTGGTGATCGCATTAATAGCAAAAAATATTCACGATCGAACCGTGCGTCCTGCCGCGCGCAGAAGTGTAGTTTTGAAATAGGTTCAAACGATCGGAAATAAATTCCCATGATAATTGCTTCCACACTTTTCGCTCGCTATCGAGCACACGGGACAGGAAAGTGCTGGTGGTGGAGGCATAGTTTTTCTTTTTTGTCAGCCATATTGATAATGTTTACCATGCATTAGATAACCCTTTTTATTGTGGGCTGGAAATGTAAACGATTTCTCCCAACGATTTCTGGGAAAGGTTCTTATTTGATTTATGTAGTTCGTTTGTGAAACGGAGGAAGAGATAACCAAACTCTAATTCCATTCGATTCATCCAGAATGTTGAAGACTATCTTTTACGTCAAATAGAGAACCTTGAAAGGAGCGTACTGGTCCAACATAAACTCAAAATATCATTGGACAATAAAATTCCTGAGAAAAAACGATGTTCGTGCAGTATATCTTAGGAATATTGATGGTACCTCTGCTCTTTTAATTGCCGATCTAACATTCGTTTCTGCTCTTATCGATCCGGTTGGAAAATGAAAAATAACTCCTGACCCTCTACCGTGAATGGGAATGGAGATTGCAAAAGATTTACGATGGAAAATACTTTCGAATGAATAGTACTTTTCCACAGCAACCCGTTTGGTCTGGTACCAGAAGAAGGGTGTACATATTATTTCCCCATCTCGGTTTGGTTGCGGTGGGAAATGTGAATCGATCAACAATGCCAACCGGAGCTGAACGAACTGGATATTATTTTTCGATTGCCGTCCAATCGCACCATTATGATCCTACCGAATCGGTGCTAAGTGATCCCGTGATAATCGCTCAATTTCAATCCGGATAGTTTTTCCAGCCCCGTGTCCCGTCCGGTGGAGTGTGTGGTTTGGGCGATGGTGATGCGAAATATGAAATCGGTGATGAAATCTTTAAGCCACGATTAAATTCAATTTGCCATGTTACACCACACAGTGTCCCGCGTGTCCCTTAATGGGCCGTCAAACTGACCATGTCACCGGTGGTGCTGGTGGAGTGGTGTGACGGTTGATGGGCATCGAAAAACAACCCGACCAGCCGGATGACTGTCACATGCACACATACGCAGCCCCCGAATGCTGGCCGGGGATAAAGGCTGGCGGAATAGAAATTTCATAAATAAATTTGCATAATTTATTCGAGCCCGGTGTCGAGCCGACCTACGGGCGTACAATCACTTGCTAATGATATGCGAAGCATATGTGTTTGTGGATGTGTGTGTGTGTGTGTGTGTGTGTGTGTGTGTGTGTGTGTGTGTGTGTGTGTGTGTGTCTTCACTCGACTCGAGCTCAAAAGGATGTCCGCCCGAAACGGCACCCGACCTGGAATGCATCCGGAAAACGGCGGCTGCTCAGCGCTCGGTGCTTGAGCTTAATTTATTCACTTTCGGTCAAAACCGGGGGCGGTCTGACAGGCTCGTTTGATTTCGTTTCACCGCGCCACGCCGATTCCGTGTGTTTATTAATTCGATTTCGAATTAACGAATGAGAGCGTGAACTGAGCGTACCGGCAACACCGCTTTGCACCGCCGTATTTGTCTGATTATTCTCCGTGCCATTCTCTGGGGGAGGGCCGAGGGAATTAATAATCGATTTTCCCGGTCGGCGATGCTCGCTTCTCTGCGCGCTGCAATGCGGCTGCACTTTCCGATTGAGTGTGTGTGAGAGAGAAAGAAACCGCTGGTGGCCGAAGACAAAAGGCAAGGGGCTACCTGATTCGAGTGAGGTCAGGCCGACAGGTGAAAAGTGGCAGAAAACACATACATGCGGTTCGATTTCCTTCCGATCGTTTCCCCTTTCCTGGGGGAGGGGTTGCGGAATCGCCGGTCATCCGATCCGATACCGGAGATACTGCACGTTTCATTTCGGAAGTGCTCGAGTTCCGATAAACCCCTCCCCCTTCCCCCGCCCACTCCTCGCCGATCGAAATAGTAGTTCTTACGGCCGGTTTGTTCTGGATGTCTTCCGGAGTGCTAATTAAAGATGCTAATTTGAAGGAGGCCACGTACACGCCCGAGGAAAATGAGGTCATACAGATGAAACGACCTATTGTAGGTTTATGTGACCGGCTGGGGGCCTTCATCTGAGTTCAAATAAACCGTGTTTAAAATAAAATACCTAACATAGAATACAACAATTCAAGTTGTCAACTAAATTTGTCTTCCGCGAGCCGGCTCCCTTTCTGTTACTGAATAAAACTTGAGCCAAAGAAAACCCAAGCTGTACGCAAATGCTAACATAATGGAACATCAAAGTGCTCCCCAGAGAAGGCACGAAAGCGAATCGAGAAAAAATCCGTAAAAAAACCCTCCACGACTTCTCAACCGAATTGCCTTACGAATGCCACACGTTGCTCACCTTTCGGTGGTGATTTTTCACGTCCGTTGTATTCGATCCACGTATCATTTCAATATCACTCTGAGCCTGTCCCATCCCTGTCTCCCTGCCGGAATTCCCTCTGCGTCATATGAGCACCGGAAAATATACAAAAAAAAAAAACACACGTACAAACCCTCGCCCGGTTACCCGAAGGACGTGTTCACCTCTAAAAGTGCCAGAAGTATTATTTTTCCTTCCTCCTCGAGTTCACCTTGAAAGGGGGCTGCTGGTGACGGCGGGCGCTCCAGGAAGCTCGGGAGTGGGCTGACGATTGTGTTCATGAAAAAAAACGAACAAACGACGGAGCGAATCGTGCCTTCATTCGAAGTCCTTTTTCACTCTCTCTTATGTGTTTTTTTCGTTTTTCATTCCTTATCATTCCTAGTCCTCATGACTCTCGCTCTTTGTCCCTCTCTCACTCGCATATTTTTATGCATTGTCTATCTTTTTCACGACATTGTCGGAAAAAAGGAAAACCACTCGCGAGCCTAAGAAAAACACGTTCACCGAAAAATTCCCACCAGATCGAAAAGCTCGATTAATTTCCCACGACGTTGAAAAGCTTCCTCCGGAGGCTCGAGTGCGCCTGCGCGTCACAAAGCATACCTCGTGCAATTCTTCACCCCCCCTCCCCTCCCCCCTCCCTCACCAGCCTCGTTTTCCTTATCTTTCCTTCCCTTTTGCCACCGAAAAGCCCACTACCTTCCCTGTAAATTGTTAAAACGGTGTTCTCCTCGAAAATAGGCACAAGATGTGATTTCGAGGTGTTTGATATGCTTCCTGATGCGCGCCAAAAGCGCAGGCTTTGAGGCAACCTCGGGACGGGAAAGGGGCTCCATCGTGCTCGGTATCTTTTTATTTATTTACATTTTTCCCATGCGCCTACCTGCCCCCTTGTTTACATATCCCTCCGCAATCGGGTTCGGGCTTGGAGGTACACCTGCCACATCGTAATCGAATCGCCTAATGGTGATCATCTTTTTATGATCCACTCGTCTTCATTCAGCAGTGCAGCGGCCCGCATTTGGCCACCGGCCAGCGCACGAACCGTCGATTCGTGGTACGTGTTGAAATGGTACCGGTGGAAATTAATATAAAACGGCCGTGTCGTCGCGAGCAACAAATCGAATGTTTTGGGCATTCATTTTTAAAGCGGCTCCGGAAACACGCCACTTGAACGATTGCCTATTCGCCATGGGTTTAGTTTGGACTTCGGAAGCAAGGGGGATTGCAAGAAATCAGAAACATTATAGGACAAGATTTTTGGCAACATGTATTTGATTAAACCTGAGTTTCAACTCAAAAAATCTCCATTAATTGCACGCCATAATTGACCGTGCGTGCGTGCGTGCGTGCGGGGTTCGGGTGGACCACCCCGGGTGTCATTATGTAGCGTCAACTGCTCGGCACTAAAACCAGAAGACTGTTTGTGGCTTATCGTTAAACCACCATCGATTGTTCCGCTCGCAGAAACTCCGCTGGTGGCATGCGAGCGCTTGGTGTGAATAACCGGTCGCGTGGAAAACGGTCGCGCACGCGATCGTACATGCGTTAATTTTCCCTCAGCGCTCCGCGACTGATACTTTTAAGATGACGGGCGTGGTACCCTCTGTCGGGGAGCTTTTTTTGTAGTTATCCAATGTAAGGATGATTGAATTGAGACCGACGGATCCAATGGTATCATTAGCAAAAAGTATCCCAACGCTTGAGGAAAAACATTCACGCACATTCGCCATTTTTCATCCAGCCATGTCACTGCTGAGAGAAAAATGCTGCACGATTACAGCAGCAACAATTGATTGTTTCTATTCCCACAAGGGTTAAAGAATGGAATGTGACAGACGAAAAAATAAATTTCCCACTTTATTTGTCCAGCCGGCAAAAACACCCAAAAGTAATCATTTCACAGCGACTAACATATATCGTTGGACAATCTAAGTTGTGCTGCTTGGAAATGGTCTATGTTCATTTCCTTTGAACTTCTTCTTGAAGGATAGTTTTTCTTGACAAACGCCCGCAAGTTCACATGCGACACTTTCAGTTGATTGGCGCGAGAAACAATTTTCTCGCCATGTGCGAGTCGAAAGAAAAGTGACCTCCAACGAACGAGGGAAGGATATTCCATCGTGACGGGCGTACGACCAACCTCTCCGAACTAATCCTCCTGCTGCGAAGAACGCTATCTTCCGTATTCTCAAGGGACCAATGAATGTACGAGCGCCCGATTTCCGGACGCGCGGTCGGCGGAAGCACACAAAGACACGAGAGCGAAACAGTCTCCACAATAAATCTCCATAATTTTATGTCAAACGTTTAATGCTGGTCCATTTAATTTGTCCCAAAAAGGCGCCCAACCGGGCTGCGGTTTGCTGCGGCTGCAAAAGTTTTGTCACCAATAGTAACAGACGGATGTTGCCGTTCGCCCAACAGGGCTTGCACGGCCCCGGCACTTATGGGAGTCCGTCGGGGATTTTCGGTGGGGTTTTCTCCGCTTTCCATCGTTTGTCTTTTTTATTTTTGTCGTGAACGGTATTTGGCCACAGCTGACGCGTCCTCCGTTTTTGCTACACAGCATGCGATCGACCTCGATGGTGCTTTGGAGAGGCGCTCATTCTTGGAAATCACTTACATCCTCTCGGTGAGCCTTTTATTTAAGTTTGGTGGTTATTTTTTCTTGGCATCACCCGCCACGCGTGAAACTGGCTCTCATCGATGGAGGAAAACGTGTACATTCCCTCACGAAAAGGCTGCGTTTGGTTTCGAAGGAAATAAACGTACCGTTTGCAAGACTGGGAGGAAACCGGAACTGGCTGACCAGGTGGCTTAATTAGTCTGGCAAACAACAATTCGCATTCGTTACGCTCCATTTTTTTTTCGAACCGCAAATCGTGAAACGTTGATTTATTGTTTATCTTCACGCTGCTGCCGAATTTTCCGAACTCATTCCGGCCACGTTCGTTGCGTTGCGAGACTTTTGTATACATGCGTGTGTGTGTGCGTGTGTGTACGTGTTTTAATTTTCGGCACCAAACGAGAAATCACAATTTGTTCAAGCATATTTCAGAACATGCAACTTTATGATGGCGATGGTTGAATTTTCAAAACGGACTTTTTTTAATTCGTGGCGATATTATTGTCAGTCCTTAGGGCGAAAATAAAACGTTTGGTATTCTACTATTACTATCCTTTCATTGATTTTCACAAAAATAGCATTAAATGTTTAAGCTAACCGGTTAAAATCAACGGAATAAATCCTTTTTGAGCGGGCACTAATTAATACGAGCGAAAACTGAAAGCGCGGCGTGGCAGCTACCATCAATATTGTCATCCAATTACCAACTGTTCCGAACCCCTTGTTAGAGGATGAATGGTTGTGCTGTGGAAGTAGGATAGCATAAGAACACAACAGATACCAAACAAACTTAATAAGAACCACTTTCGGATGAAAAATGGCCATTCGGCGCCAAACCCTGAGTATTTCCACGAGAGCGAAAAGTAATGATTGTCGATAAATTACCGTGGCGTAGGAATGGGGGCTGGTTGGATTGTTTTATGCTACTTTCATTCTACCTATTTTTCCCCCACAATCTATCTTGATCCCCTTATCTTACACATTAACAGATTTTGCAAGCGCAAAAGCGCGCTGGCGGAAGTGTTTGCGCCATGTTTTAAAGCGAGCTGTGAAACCAAATCAGCGTTCAAACGGTCTCGTAAACTCCTGATGAGATACTAAACTCCGCACATTCTGTTAACGAGCCGTAGGCGGCTTGAAGGAAAACATAAAGGTTTATCCAATCGGTAAATAAAAATACCGATGACTGAAGAAACGTTTAGCAAACATACACACCCCTCGAAGAATGTGAACAAGTTATATTATTATCGTAAAGAAAGCGGCGATCAAAACTGTTTGAAGTAATTTTATCGATACTTTGCTCGTTGATTACTTTCGCGAAGGTCGGCTCGAGGAAAAAATACGATCGATACGCTGCAAACGATGGATGATAAATACAACCTAGCGCACTCAGCAAACATAGTTTATGCATTATGCTGCTCTAATACCCAAATGCGATTCCACGAAACGCCCCCATCCGTAGCGTTGGGGCGTGTGGGAATAAACCAGCACCACCATTACCACCATCAACACCACCACCAGCACACACACACACACACAATTGACGAGTGATCGACCATTGATTGGAATCAAATCGGCTGATTGGGCCCTGAAACTTCCCGGAGCGAGCGCGAGAAGCCTGGAAAGCCTGGTTCCCGACTGCGCGCGAAACGATTTGTCAATATTGATCATTTGAACGGATGCTCCACAATGCTCCCCGGCGAGGGACGAGCGGAAAGGGGAGAAGGGAAAAGCTGCATCGCTGTGTGTGACATTGACGTCAGAGTGGCGCACGATTTCTGGCCTCAGACGTTCCTCATCATCAGCATAAATGACAAGATAAGCGCCATCGAGCGAGCCCACGATGGATTCTTTGTTCATATTTTTGGTCCTTACTCGCAATCTCGTTATGAAATGTTGTCACAAAAATTGTAATCAGCGATCGTGCAATTGTTCGTTTCGGATCGATACATTTCGGAACGACTGTGTTGGTTTCATATTTATTTCGAAATACGTCAGTGCAGAAAATGACTGACTTCTCCCCATCCAGAGGGTTGAAAATATTCAATATTTTATTACTTTGCTACATCGTTCGCTTCTTTGCCACCTTCATCAGTTTCCCTAGTTTTCCATCGGTTTGTGGTTTTTTTTTTCACTCTTTTTACTACCATTCGTGTTGTGTTTGTTAAACGCTTTACCGCTTTACTGCATTAATATTAAGCAACTAAATAGTAAAGGGATTCATTTTGAAACCAAACAAAAACATTCAAAATCACAAAAACCCACCAATATTAATCCATTTGGCAACATTTTGAATTGGCAGTCGGATTTGATAGTGAAAGTTTAGTAGTGAGAGAGCTTTGGCACACTCCACGCTAAGTACTAATGCGTTCCGTTTTGCTTTCCATCGCGTCCGACCCCGGCAGGGAAATGCGGCCAACTCGTCGGAGACATCGATGGCCACGCAACCGGGCGGCTCGGTGACGTCGAGGGCCGCCTCGGAGAGCCGATCGGGACCACCGGGATCCAGCAGTGGCAGCGTCCCGATCCACCAGAATCCTACCGCAACCGGGGCCAAATTCCGACACGGACTGCTGCAGCTGATGATCCACACGATCGACCCGCTGCACGATGGTAAGTGCTGTGCGTTAGTGTCTTCGTGTCGCTTCGTACCCACCCGTACACACACACACACACACACATGCCAGCACACACGGACCCACGAATCAATCGCATCGATCCATTCCCAACATCCTTTCCCTGACGAGAAGAACATTCCTTTGTAAAAATTCCCCGACGGACCGAAAACACATCCCTACAAAGAGGATGGGAATAATTGGAAACGGATTTTCCGTGGATACACTTACATAACTACACACAACACTAACTCAGACACAATGACGAGAGGAGTTATAGTTAGGTGTATGGTTCAATTCGTTACCGTTACCTGCGTTTTGTTTGTCCCACCGAAGGATAATAGTCGTTTTCCTTCGGTCGCTTCCGTTCCAGCTTTTCACGCCAAACCGTTCCTAGTTCTCAATGCACTTTCCATTTACGTTTTTTCTTGTTTCATTTATATCAAGTCATGTTCACACATACACCCACACACACTGTGGTACAGGTTGATGATTTTAAGTGCATCCCATTACTGCACACACCTATGTTTGTGTTGCTTTTTCTGTTCGGCGTGTCCTGTTCGTGTGTTGATGTTTCCTCCGTTTTTTTTGGGTTTCCCAACCCAACCACGGAAAAGCTTCGTTAATGTTGTTTTCCTTTCGTATGCTTTTAGATTGTGTTCATTTACGTCCCACTCTTACTCACACGCACACAAACACACCATCGTCTCTCACGCGTTGCAAACCATTTTCATTACGAGCCCACGGCTGGGCGTGTAAATTCGTCTGAGGTTTTATTTTTCTGTTTACCCGCCCTTCCCCAAAATCATTAATAATCTTCTCGTCATACGTTTGCCGAACCGACCGCGCACAGGCGTAAAAACAAAATCCAAATGGAAAAACAAAAATGGAAAGGAAAAACTCATCCCTCCCACATACATACATCACTGACAATGCGAACCGGCAACGAAGCATACGGGAAGCTTGCGGGTGCGCGATTTATGCGAAACGGGAAAAATGTCCATCCCGCCCGCTAGCTAACGTCTGCTTCGCGTGCTCCGGACCGGGTTTTTGGAGTTGCGGTTGGTTTTCGGGTGCGTGGATTGTTTGGGGTTGCACATGCAACGAAGGGAAAAGCGAAGGTCGGCCACCGACCGGCCGGCCGATCCAATCCACGGCCCACACACGAACGAACCGCAGGTCCAGATCGGTCATAGTTTAAGTACATTTGAAGATTAATATGTTTGCCATTTATGATTAAATGGAGTAGAAAGTTGTTGCGGTTTGCGTTGATTGTTAGACGTCTCGTAGTGTGTCGTTAATCATTTCGATTGGCATAGCGAATGCAAGCTACACAAAAAAGGAAAAGAAAGTAACAAAAAAAAAAGAAGGAGCAAATCTATGCTCAGTGTGAGAGAGAAATGTATGCAAAGAGTCGGGATAGGCGGACGCGATGTGAAACGCAACGAAAACATAGTAGCAGTAACTGTCGAAAGTAAAAGAATAATGAACTTCATGTCATAAATCATGCTACACTTCTTCTGCTGTCGGCAAATTATCCACGATTATTCGACCTTGACTTCTAATAGTAAAGTTTTCGGTTATTATGCTTCGTTACATTATTGGTGCGAATAGCGTACATGGAATGTGTTGTTACGTTGTGCTTCTTCACGTGCCTACTGTACATAAGCATTTGATTGTTGTGCAACTGATGAGTTCTTAACCTTTTTTTAAACTTTGGTTACAAGTGTCGGATCGTCATTGTTGATTCGCTTTCGAGAATATTCAAGTTCATAGGAAAGTTAAACACGTCGTTCCACAATACTTCCCGTTCATGCGTTGCCATTTAATTTGCATTCCGTCCGGATGCACCGTAAGCCGATCGAGTTAATGTTTAATCAACAAAACCCACGCACCAGCCTTCACAAAGCCCCGCTCCCTCGGGTGCTTAAATGGTTCAATCGACATCGTCTCGTATTTTTTTTTTTAACGGCCGGCATAATGGGAACACCAAAAATTGATATTTCATATCGTTATACTTTCGCGTTGCATAATGAATGCTTACCACAGGTCAATTTGCCGGCCGGTGAGGTCATGAATCTGCCTCGGATGCGACAGATTTCGGTCCTGGCGGTGCCCACGTGCCCAGAACATTACGATTCTTCGGCCCCTCCTTGCCTTTCCGCTGACTCATTGAGCCGATTACGTTTGCGCCCGGCAAACATAGGTTCAGCCGGTTGAAGCAAGGGGTGTGAAGGGACTGGCCAATCAAGGGTGGCAATGAAAAATTCAGCACTTGCCATGTCAGCCATCAATTAATCTTTCGCGCAACGGCTACTGATGGTGCTGGTGTGCTCGTTTCCAATTACCATTTTTTTCTCCCGTGTGTCGTTTTGGTTTCTCGTTTCCCTTTGGTAACTGGGAATCGTTACTGGCGCCGAACAATAGGGCCATTTTGGAAAATTGTATTTGTCATGATTGACCACTTTAGTTTTCGGTCGATCGATAGCACGCGAACGATGTTTGGCAAAAGGGATTATTTGTTGACTTTGTGACAGCTTCAGAACAGCTTTCTTTTTTCGACCAAGCGTTTTGGATAAAGCGTGTCATTTTCATAAGCGATGCGTTACATTTTGTGTTTGCCCACCAGTTTTACTTTCCCGGATGGTGCAGTCACTCAAAGTGGAATTTAAGATACTGTGCCTTTCTGAACGCCCAGGAAGGAAGAGACCGATAAAGTACTTAAAGCAAACACATGCAAGCTCCCGCTCAACCAGGCGCCTCCTGAAGCATTCCAGATACGCCGCGTGCAGTTGGCGTCGCATTTTAGATGAGAATATCCCCAGTAAAAAGCAGGCTGGCGCAAGAAGAGCAAAAAAGCTGCTCAAAATCGTCCTGAAGCGATGGAAACTGAGATGAATGAGGAAGCGCCACCCATTACACACCATATCGTGTGTTATGGTTATGAGTGCAAAAATCCATTCTACCAGCCACCACGTGCTTGAGAGGAAACTACATCCGCCTCCTCCACGTCCGGGTAGGAAAAGCGTCAGCTGCTTCTGGTATTCGCTTCTGACGAACGGCGAATGCACGTCATGGTGTCGTTTGAGGCGGTTGAAGGATGTGCATGAAATTGGTGTCCCGAGTTCTGGTCGTGTGAAGCAAACCATGGAAGAATCCGTCCGCCAGATGACGGTTTAGATGACAATTTTAAACTTCATGCGCTTAACGTTTGGTGGATTTCGAAATTTTCCAGATTGCTCCAAGCGTGCACATAGAAGACAGGATTTTAATAGTCTTAAAGTATCTTTTATGGCAAAAGTGAACAACAGCTGCGGATGAATATTTTCCAAATTCTTTTCAGTGGGAAAAGATGTAATTTTTTTGAGCCATGGCATCGTCTGCTGTTATGCTGGATGTCCTGCAATGGATGTCGGTAGAGCAGCGGATCGTGTACCAGACTATGATACTAATATTCAAACTCCTGAGGGGCTTGTTACCGGGGTACTTTGGAGAAAGAGTAGTTAGAGGTTCTGACGTTCACCGGTACAACACTCGAAGGGCTCATGATCCTAGAACGTCAAACTTTTCGACAGTATTTGCTAGAAATTCTTTGTTTTGTAAAGGTATACAATGGTATAACAGCATGCCTAGAGAGATTGCCGAGGCTGCAAACGTTCGCGAGTTCAAGCGCTTGTGTGCCGTGTACGTTAAGCAGGTTGTTAAGTAGAACCCAGTAGAATGTGTAATGTCTCGTAGATGTGTATTGTGAAAATTTAATGTTTGTAAGCATTGCACTTGTCATCACGATCTCACAGATGATGATGATGAGATTTTTGTTTTGCAAATTTAAATGTAAATAAAAAAAAAAATGGAACAACATATCTTTGAGACACGCGCGCGTAAAAGTGGAAATTTGAAGTTGATCTTTCTGTAGGAACTGTATCAGTCGCTCTTGTGCAATCACGTGGCAGGCGCCTCGAATTCATCCATTAGATGATTTTTTCGACGTGACCAACTGTTTCACGGATAAGGTTTGCTTAATTTGCCAATCCTGGAAAGTGGTAACTCCCCTCCATATGTTGGACAAGGGAGATACCGGCTACACGAATAGGATAGAGCATTTTTTGGCCGTGCACTCCGGAGAGCGGTTCCACGACTCCTGTCTTATGGAAGCTGTGCTAACCGCTGTACGCAAGGAAAAGAGAGCTGACTGGTCTTTTTCGTGAAGGGTCACTTTGATCCCACCACTTCGTGATTTGCTTTAAAGTTTGAAACAAATATCTTTTGATAACTCCGCCATTCTCAAACCTGTGTTGGGGTAAGAGGTGGGACTCATCATCATCATCATCATCATCATCACTCTACGTACCAAAAATGCCATTTGAAAACTAATGCAACATGCAAGTTCTTCTGGTGGCAGATAATTGAAATACTAAAACGAAACAATCGTCACGAGCAGTCGTGTGCAATGGATTATTTTCACAAAATGATGCTTCGCTCATTTTATTCAGTTTCCATAGACATCCTCGCTGTGCGAGATCCATCAATAAAGAATGACTTTATTTACCAAACATCACGTCGCCGCTGAGTACCATCTCTACCACGGCAGACTACGGCCAGTGCAACAAATGGTGCTCGTATCTTTTATTCATTTGGCTGAATATAAATGGTTCAATTTATGCTGTGCTCTGCTCACAGTCTGTGTATTTGCGTTGGCCACGGTTCAAACCGTACAATAGTTGTGGTTTCGGAATGTGGACCGCGAGTGTAAACGTGATCATGGAGTTCATGTGCCATCCCTTCGCGAAACTCATATAGGATGAATTAAAATGTAAAAACTAGCCCTCTCCATACAAGAGTAACTTTCAAAACGGAAACTAGCATGACATATGACCCGTTAGCAGCGAGCGTATTACATTGCTGAAAACTTTCAACCCGCGTAGTTAGACAACATGTCGTATGATGTTTGATTTTTGTTCGTAACGCCACTACCCTTGAGGACCTGGCAGGAAAAAATTATCACCGTTCCTTGGCAACGCTTCGAATTGCGATGCCGATGACCGGGTCGAGCATTGTGGACATTATATGCTCACCGTGGTTCCGGTAATTGCATCAGAGGAAACTTTTCGGCACTAATTGCACCTGTGACTGACAATGCAGGTCACGTTTCTCCGATGGTGAACTCGGTGAAACATTTTGACGGTGGACCATATCCGGCACGGTTATTATGCACGGAAGCCATACATTATTTCTCCATTTTGGTAAACTAATTTGTAACTACTAGTTAGTGAAACTAATTTTTATTCATTAAATAATGAAATGAACAAAGTTCAAAAATATTCTTCTTTTATTCTGTAGGGAGCTTGTTCGATGTTTAGTAATTTATTCTTTTTGTGAAGGTCAAATAATCGTTCGTAGGATGTTCATGTTGTGTTGTAAACAAGTTGTAACTGTGAATAATTTCAATGTTTTACATGGTGTTGTTTTCAAATGTTTGTTCACAAGATATGTTAGATGAAAAGTTGATGATCCTTAAAATTCAAGTACAAAACGCCATAAAGTAAAAATCCATGTTTAATGTAATCAATGTAACAGCAAAAAACAAACAATTGCGCCGCTAGAAGCAGAAAAGTAGAACAATCATGCAAAATTTTACTCGTTAAGTTTTGCCGAATTCAATCGTTGTTGTGTCGCTCTGTTTCACTCGCTCCTCCGTGCCATCTATTTCTCTCTCACCACAAATAAACATCCTACCTCTACCTCTATCTTCGCTCGAACGCTCGCTCGCTCGCTCTCTCTATCTCTCTCTGTCTACCGCCTCAACTAATCAGCTCACCGTGTCATGTCAAAATTTGTTCCAGAAATTTAATACATAATTGGCAAATTCCATACTAACTTTACGTAATAACATAATAAAAGATCCCGTTCCAGGTAAAGTCGATGAAAAGGCGACCCAGCTGCACGCGATCGCGTCGCTCAAGGTGCTGCTGGACGCCACCAAGCCGCAACGGGGCGCTGCGACCTCGTCGGCGGCGAACCATGTTAAAATTAATCTAAAAGAAACCACCTTAGCTAGCGATCGTCCAAATGGAAATATAGATACAACAATTGATTCGGTAAGTGTGTCGACCTGTAGCGGGTTGTTTTACTTTTATTATTACATTTTCCCCCCCACCAACACCGGAGCATCGGCGAAGGAAATACGATCGTAGTGTCAATAAAGCGTCCCTAAGCCTTTGTAAGCCCTACCGTTTACAAGCGGTTAACAAGCAATCAACCGTTTAATGGACCAAGCTGAGAGCATGAGAAAAAAAAGCGGAATTTCCCTCCAGCCAGAGACCACCGACGGTCCAGTTGTCCAGCTGGTTTCCAGGCAATCCTTTCCGAATCCGATCATGTTGGTCCATGTGTAGAAAATAAACGTGCACTGTGCATCCAGTGCCACCCTCCATTCACAAAAGGACTCGCACGTCATACAGACTGAAGCGACGTCGGGCAAACGTCATCGTGCAGCATTCGTACTCGTAGCATAGTTGGTAGACCTGGTTGGCAACATAAAAGCGGAGAAAAACAACACTTCCTCACCGGGAAGTCGGTCGTACCCGCCTGGAACTCGATTAGTCCTGGGGCCAATTTCAATTTCATCCATGCTGGGAATGCACCGTACGCTCGCGTTTTCGCTCCAGCTTCTCGCTCCGTGCTCCGGCGTGACGGCCAAAAACCCAAAACCCACGCCAACTCCGGTGGAAAGTGGAAATTCCATCTATTTATAGTCCCCGGCGTAAACCGCAACCGGGCGTTCCTCCGACATCGGTATGCAAATAGTCAAGCGACGTGGAGCAACGTAACGGTTTCCCGCTTGGTTCCACGCTGCCTCTAGACCCGGAATGGGGACGCTTTTGATTGACAACTATCTGACGACTTGTGGCTTCGGAGCCTACCCAGTCTGTGCGCCGCTCGATGGTAACCGTTTTGCCGTTTTCCACCAAGAAAGCGCTGGGCGGGAGGGAGGCAGGGCGAGTACCCCAACGGCAACTGTTGCCATTCGACCGTTGGCTGATGAATATTGCATGCAGCGTTTTCGTGAAAAACGTGCGAGCTAGAAATTGAAACCCATTTCTGCCATTTACCATGTTGCTGGCATGCCGAGCAGGTGCTGGGAAAATCGTTCCCTCTCCCCCCAACGCTCCGGCCATCTAATACATGGTACTGCTCGAGATGGATAAACTGAGTCCAATTTTGAATAAATGTTTGCACAAAGCCGATTAGAGCGAGAAGCGCATTCGAACGAGAACCGACAGTCGGTTAGGTCGATTGAAAAACTTCGATCTGTGAGCTTCCTTATTGAAGGAAATGTTCCCATACGCCTCGTGCCGACCTTAGACACGATCGATTTCAATATGAAACATCGCCAATTCAGCCAGTTTTTCTTCTCACTTGGTTCGGACGAACTTATTGTGTTCCTTTCCTTGGGGTTACTATTTGGCAAGTGAAGGTGCAAGCTTAGAAACGATAACGATTGAATAATTTCTCAATCGGCTGCTCCTTGTTGGTGTGTGGATAATGCAACATATCTGAAAGTTTCAATAGAACAAAATTGGATTTAAAGATACTTCCACCACAAAAGTTTCTAAATTTAATCGCCAACAACTATCGTCGACATAATCCATTATTTATCACCACAAGTATCGAAACTTATCGAAAACTATGCCGTTTCTCTTAGCAAGACCCACCCCAAGTGGATGAAAAATTGCACACCCAAACAGTATAAATTATGTTGTGAAAGAATTTCGCATCACGCTGGCCAGCCGTTCCCGGGTTTTCCCAGTGTGGAGCGCAACTCATGCAAGTATAATCGGCAAGTGTTTTAGAATCAATTTCAACTTGTCAACGTTCTCGTTTGCATCGAGCCTGTTCGGACGAGCAGAATGGAAGCGAGGAGTGCATTTTCTGCCAGGTTTCTCGCCACCACGTGTTTGGCCCGTGGCCACCAGCTGGAAAAGCTGAAAGTTATTGACATCATGCAGAAACATAGTTTTTATCAGATTTTTTTTCTCCTTTTCTTTTAGGAAAATCCTTCCGAAAATGTCGATCCGACAGTATTCTATTTCGATTCAGTCGCCATAGCGCCATCGCTTCGGAGTAAAGAACTCTTCTGTGGTTTGCTTCTTCCTCTCTTTTTGTCCCAAGTGGTCGCTTACGAGAGGCTTCACCTCTGTTTGGCCTGGTTTCCCCTGTCCAGTCGGTGGCGTCTTGGCAAATATTTTCCACTAAAGTACTATTCGTTCTATTTGTCTAGCGCAAACATCCATTCATCTCCTTTTCTTGCCTTTCGTTCCTGCTTGCACTCACTGGAGCGCCTTTCAGCATACTTTTTCCTCCCAATGTTTGTGCCATTTTTGGGAAAAACCAACAAATCTTGCATCTCTTCCCCCCCACAGGTACCACCGTCTTCTGCAGCACATTCGTTGAAAGTTGATGCTTCACTTTTCGGCGAAAGAAATTCAATCTTTTGTTAGCGCTTTTCGAGAGGGAAGAAAAAAAAACCCGAGTCGAACACTGCCATTCCGTCCCGGGGTCCCTTCCACTGAGTGCTGGCATACTCTTCAAATTTGCTAATCGAGTGCCTGATGTCCACGGCACGGCACGGGGTACGGGCAGCTACCGGTGCTACTGATGATGAGATTTGAATGGAGATATGCAAATTCGATTCTAGCCCCTTTTTGGGACTTGTGCTCTAGCATTTCCGTCTGCTGCTGGTGCTGCGGCTGGGAGCAAAAAGCTGATCCAAACATAAAGGAAAAACCGCCACCCGTTCCGAGCTGGGGCGAGGTTGTTCTGCTGGTTTGCGAATGCCCTGCCGCTGCTCGGTCACGTCCGATCCCGGGAGAATGCTATACCACGCTGGATGATTATTGATATAATACTCACATCAAACCACTGCCACTCCTTGCCTTCGCACACAGCAGACCGAATCTGAATCTTAGATTTGGGTGAGGCTGTTGGATTTCGTTTAACAAACCCTACGTATTACGATTTCGTTTAGAAAAAGGTTAAAAGCCTCCGAGAAATGGATACGGTGGTTGGTTTCGCACTTTCAGAGGCATCTTGCCAACGGCATCGCTCGATGAAGTGAGTCAGCAAACCGTAACCTAGACCGAGCTATTGCCACCGAAGGCCTCTCATTTTCTTATCGCTACACAGCTACACTATCAGTTCCTACTTATCAGGAAAAACAATGCCTATCGTCAAATTTTACGAAAGGTCGCCCATAATGAAGGAAGCGATGGACCAGGAAGAGGGGATCCCGGGAGCGGAACCGGATGCTCGACTTGTTTTCCCCCCCCACCTCCCCCCCTCGGTCCGTTCGAAGAACTAGAGTTGGAAGATACAAATGTAATGCGCCACCGAAGGCATCCGCAAACATTGCGAAGGTTCTTGTCGCAAAAGATGGCATGCGTGCGATAAGCGGTGGGAAATAAGTGCTTCCCTGGGACACGGGCCCGGGAGAGGGTGGGGAGGGGGTGTAAACAAGTCAACCACTAGAAAACACGACCCCGGACGATGTCGGCGTGCGAATGGACGGTATCATTTGTAACACGAAAGCAGGCCGACGACGAGTTGGGAGGGCTAGGGGAAGAGTCCTAGCGGGACAAGGGACGAAGAACATCGATAATTGATGGAAAAGATTGGTGGTAGGGCTGGGCAGGAAACTGAGTAGATCGGGGTCATTATCAGGAGCACGAACCGGGGGAAGATAGAGCGAAGAGTCGGTGCTCGTTCACGCACTTCATTATATTAGGGTTTCTTATTTTTCCGGGCTAAAAGGTAAATGAACCGTAGCAAAGTATCGCTCCTTAATGTCCAAAGGACACCAGATCCCATGGGATATCGCAAAGCTAGGCGAAAAGAAGAAGGATGGTGATTGGAACAACGGGACAATCATTGAGCGAACAACACGAGAGTAGACCGTTGATCCATTATTCGCTGAAAACTCAATCAACCATAGAAGGAACTTCCTTGGAGCGGGAAATAAAAGGCTGAATGAGTATATAAAATTGGTTTCACTCATAAAAACTTTGCTAACTGTTTCGCTCCCGATTTGGGTTTTGCAATCGTTTTCTCAAATAAACGAATCTGCTTTTCATTTACAAGAACAGGCATTTTCCATTGCCTGAATCGGTTAAGGTCAAACCATAATCCCAACAAACCCATCCAATTCCCTGCGATTCTTTTCGGGCAAGCAAAAAAGGTCACTTGAGGGAACTTTTTTCAAGGGCAAAGCTTTCTGGCCGAGTGGATGAAGCTTTTACTACCACCCGCCCGCTTCCTCCCAGCGCTTGCTCACGTGGTTTTGTGGTGTTTTATTTCTTTGTTCTATTTTTGAAGATGTGAGATTCTGCTCGCTCTTTGGAAATCAACCATTCCGTCGCGATGGTAACGGTGGGCAATCGTACTCGAATGGGAAACTCGGTGATGGTGTATTTTTAATGGCGAGCTTTTAACGTACACTTCGTGTAACGAGGGAGTCCTTGCGCGACGGTTGAGCTGGTGTGGGTGTGGGATTTGGTTATCCCGTGCGTTCGTTCACCACTACAGAATGTGGGGAGGAAAGGATGTAGAAAACCGAAGCTATTAGGTAGGGTCTGGGAAAAGGTGAGAAAAACGTAGGACGAACTGGTTGACCTTGCTTTCTTAAAATAGTAAATTGTATTGTGTTCATATTTAGTTTGTTGGAGTTAAAAATAAACTGTAAAATAATCTTTGCATAGTTTGAAAAAATAACTCATGTTTAAGATGCAAGGTATGAGACAGAGAATATTCAAATGAAACAAAATTTTTTTCTATCCTTTTGTTGAGCACATACAAGAAAACGGGGTTATGAAATATTCTGAATATATATCCTACAAAATATAACTCCATACATAATAGAGGAAAACTTAAGAATTGACATCAAAATACTAATAACCAACTGAAATATGATCATAATGGTATAACCACCATAAAAGAAAATTTGAAAACTGGAAATACGCAGATTGATAAAGGAGCCTTATCATTTCAATGCTATTTTTTCCATTCAAAATTAAATCTGCTGTTCACATAACACGTGAAACAATATTCGCGGAAGCAGCTTATAGAATAATAGTAAACTATCAGCACGAGACAACCGTTGAGCTTGTGAATTCAGCTGGTTGACACATCGTTTGGTGAAAGAAAATGCATTGCACATTTCCCTAATACCCAATTTTTACTTTTCAAGCCCACGTAAACCTCTGTTTCTATCACTTACTAATCGTACGTTTGCAAAAATATTTCCACACAGGGTAACGAATTAGAAGAGGAACCACCAGAAGCACTGAGCATGTCGTGGCCAAAGGGTGCTAGGAAACGAATAACCTACCTACTAGTAGCTCCAATTATCTTTCCCCTGTACCTAACACTTCCCGACACCAGGACCCCGCGGGGCAAGAAGTTCTTCCCCGTCACCTTCATCGGATCGATCGTGTGGATAGCCGCCTACTCGTATCTGATGGTGTGGTGGGCCACCGTCATCGGCATTACCTCGGAGATACCGGCGGAGGTAAGCTTGGAGTTACTTCGCAACCATTCCGGTCTCCAACCTGATACGGAGACTACGGACTCGGTGCCCTTTATCGGGATCATTAGTACGCCACGCAACGGTTCACTGGATTTTTATTTGTGCTTGATTGTCTTTTTAGGTTATGGGACTGACATTTTTAGCAGCAGGTACCTCAATTCCTGATCTGATCACGTCTGTGATTGTGGCCCGCAAAGGATTCGGCGACATGGCCGTGTCCAGCTCCGTCGGCAGTAACATCTTCGACGTGACAGTGGGGTAAGAAGATTCGGCGTCTTGAGGATACCCTCCTTCGTGCTGCATAATCGACTTCCGGTGGTTCGAACTAATGCCATTTTGATCCCTCTCGATTTTGCAGCCTGCCCATACCGTGGCTGTTGTACGGCATCATCTACGGCCAGCCGGTGGAGGTGAACTCCGTCGGTATGGTGTGTTCGATCACGATCCTGTTCTTAATGTTACTGTTCGTCGTCATGTCGATAGCTTGCTTCCGCTGGCGAATGAACAAAGGCCTGGGCTTCACCATGTTCTTGCTGTACTTCGTGTTCGTCGCCGTTTCGCTAATGTTCGAGTACGACGTGTTGATCTGTCCGTTCTAAGCGTGATGTCAGGTCGAGCTCCCATCTACCATCCCTCCAACGCCTGGTGGGCCGTGGAATGGGAGGCAAGGAGTGGCAAGACGGGGCGCTCTGCAAAGAAACACAACACACCCACATACACACGTACTCAAACATACATATAAACACACACAAACGTACACACACACCACGAAGCGAAACCAAACAAACTAGTACGCAAGCTCGTAAAGCAATCGTTACAATAATACGCTAGCAGTGGAGTACGAAAGGACCTTTTACTTTCCGCGCCACGGGTTTCCCCGGGGCGGATGCCGACATCGCTTCACTTCCGCCAGCACGCGCCGGCTGACTCAGTGGTCAGCCCGTTGGAATCTAAAAGATAACAAAAATGGACGAGGTGCAGTCACACAACGCCTCGGGCTGCACTGGCGGAATTCTGGCAAACCAACTCGGAGAATCGATACGGTCAGCGGAAAACAGGATGGACAAGCAAGAAATTAAAAAAGTTAATAAAAAAACAGCCCGTATAAAGCGAGATAGAGAAAGTGATAAAGAACGACAAGGACTTAGCTAATAAGTATATAAACAGAAACCAATCTTTTTAAACTAACGGCAAGGGAAAGCAAAGAAAAAGGAAAAAAGAAGGCTAGACTGGAGAGGCGTTCGAGAAAGGAGGTAATTAAACCAGTACCAGGAAAATAATGGAGGAAGCCCGTAACGACCGTGTGCCAGGACAGGAAAGGGAACAGCTGATTCTGTGAATGCAACTAGATGCAGAACAGAAGTGATACACTTCACTGGTTGGCTAGCAAAAAAGTATAACAAAACGATCAAACGAAAACATCTAAACCAAATCTATAATGCAAACATACACTTTCATTTTAGACTTTTAAACTCCTGTTCTATATTCGCATCTATAGTATTGAATCTGTAAGAATCAAACAACTAGTGTATGAGCTGAAGCAAAGACACACACTCACACATTTTAAATTATAACCAACAAAAAAACTCCTTATGGGCATCAATGGTAAACCCCTGTATTTCAAATGAAATTTATCTAAAAAGAAAATGCATAAACGAGAAAACCCAATTCTAGATAATTCGTCTTACAAGGCAGGAAGGTAGGTTGTAACGAAAACTAGCAAAAGAAAACGAAGCCGCATAAAACAAAACAAATTTAACAAACTGTACTCAACAAGAAGGAAGACAAAGTCTTCTATAAACTCTCTTTAGCTCTTTCTACGTACGGCCGAATTCTACGGAACGGTTTGAGAGTAAATGATCATCATCTAGATTTTAATCCACTTTAAGCGATCCATTTTCAACCCCTCGAAAACGTTCCCTCGCTAAAAGCTAAAGCTGTAGCTAAAAGAACAAATACAAGAATTACGAAATGAACAAACGAAACTAAACATCAAATCTAAACCTACCGAATGAACGCTAAAAAAACGAAAAAGCAAAAACAGAAAAGTTAAACATCATCGCTACAACAACAATCTGGGACAAACATATTGTCACGAAAGAGACGGAAGAAGTAGAAAAGATTCAAAAGAAAAGAACGATAAATGAAGACAAAATCATCCAAACATAAATCTTAACGAACCCTAAGCCATGGAGCATTGTTATTTCACTTAGACCTATAAAAACCTACTATTTTCCTACTACATCTATTACAACATTACTACTACTCTAAGCACACTCACTATCGTAGATGCGAGCGGAAGGAACATCAATTCCAATGCCCCTTTTTCTCATTAGCTTTTTTTAAAACTACATTTCAATTGGGGACCTTTCACGGGACAACCGTATGAACGGATCAAAATTAGACGAAAGGTATAAACCTTTTGTAAACAAAACAAAAAGTAATGAAACAATAGGATCATAATAAATTACTAACTCTAGTAATAGTAACTTTCTAACGACACGTAAGAGCCAAGTTCTGCCCATAAATTGAAACACATCTCCACACCGCCTCTACATCCAGTACTACGATAAAAAAACAGAGCCCACAGCTGTCAACTATTACTACTATTATACAACTATCTATATTTCTTCGACTCCTTTACGCATGTAAACATTTATCAACAACTATGCGGTCCTATCTATTTCTTCCGATCCGGTTAGTTTGATTAGTCGAATGTGTGCAAATTTTCACACCTTAAATTCAATTCAAGATCCGAGTCAAGATTTAGCGACTCGATCTACAAGAAACAAAACTAATGGACGATTTTCTGAGCGTCAAAGCAGGAAGGAGAAGTCAAATTTATAATTTTCTTTGGCACTCCACCTACCAACGAGTACGGTTGGGGGTGGGCTTGGTGCATTGCTAGTCCTATTTCTTGGTTTTCCTCAACATTTGCCTATCACATTAACATCATAAAATTCTCGTGTGAGCAACGGAGGAAAAAGTAATAGCTGGTTTCCGTGCATCCACGGGTATTGAATCATTATGGGATGGATGGACACCCTAAACCCTGACTTCTCGTGAAAATATTTGAGGAGAGATATGAGATACTTTTTCTGTTTAAACTGAAATCGACACCCAACAAGCAGCTTCTCCGAGTGGATTCCATGCGTCAGGCGCTAGCAGAGGCAGTAGCTATCGGTATCGAACCATCGAACAGGAAGCAAAGCAAGAAAATCGACCGCGGCTGGGATATACACTGGTAGTTAATCCATGGAAAAGGTAACGCAAGAGTTTTGGCGTGAAAGTGGTAACAGTTTTATACAGTTTGGTTTAACGTGTGTATCAATATTCGAACCACAATCCACACACATTTTCTTGTGACATTTTCACACAAAATTGCACGTAGAAGATTGTTCGAGTGAGCACATTTTTCGATTTTGAAAATTGATCCGATTGGAAAAAATCTTCTAATGTATTTTCTTTTTAAGGATATATTACAAAATCATTTTTTCGACTTTCGAAGTGTTTTAGGTGAAGATTTGAAAACCAACCTAACCGACTCCAATTCAGCCGTGGATCAAATGAATTTCCGGAAATACAACCTGACAATGCTTCATCGATCACGAGAAGATTTTCTAAATAATGTTCATCGTTAATCCTTTTTTCGCCGAGACTCCACCGATGCAGCAGATATAGTGCCCATACTTCTTTCGTCGCACTTATCACAAACAAAAACCTTCCTTATAACCAGAGAATGACAAACCCAGAACGACGCAGCAGAAAGTAGTAAAATGCACCCAACATTTAACGCGAGCGCCTTTTAGAGCGGAACTAATGTTTGCAAAACGGCGAGTGAAACTGCGGAAGGCATCAGTGGCTCTTACAGACAAGCAAATAAGCAGGGGTAAGGAGAAACCAAACTCGTTAGAATTGAAACTATGTATCAGCGCTTAGAGAAGCCATACAAAAGCTCGAAAACACTAAATAATACTTAAACAAAGGAAAAACAAAGATAATAAAATGAAATGTTAACAAATTTTTGAAAGGTTTTCTTGTTTGACTTTTTAAGTTATTGAAGATCAGGCAGAGAAACGCAAAAGGGTACATCGTAGTGAACAAAACTATATTAACAAATCAAACCGAAACCACGCTGAAAGCGAAGCGGGTGCGCGAATATTGAAAAACAAAAGACAAGCAAACAAGTAAATAAAACTGCAGCAAAGCAAGGTGCATAATCGGGAGTCAATGTCTAGAGAAGGACAAATCATGAGGATTATAAGCAACGTTACAAGCATAATTTTCTTTAAATCAACCGCAAGTACACGCAAGCACATCGAACTCATTTTTTACTATAAAAGAGGGAAAACTGAAGGGAAATAAAACTTATGAAGATGCAACCCGGGTTCAGAACAGCATTAACGGTTTTAAAAAATTAGGAAGCAATTAAAATATCTTTCTTCGGTTTATTCCTCCATCTGAAAAGAACAAACAGTTCCGATGCATTGCGTTTAGTGGTAAAAGTCAATTGCTAGCTAATAAAAGGAAAAAATGACAAACACACATTGGCGAAATGTTTCCAAAACCTAATGCCATTACTTTCCGTCTGCTTGCAGGTTAGGGCAGAACTTAAAAGAAATCATACATATCCGTTGAGACGTGTATGCCGTTGTTGTTACTGTTATGTTTTTGTTTTCCGCATTTGGCGTTCCAATGTGAGTAAAACTGTTTAGAATGTAGAGCAGCCAGGTGGAGAAAACCGAAGCCCACCGGGATCGCTTTTATCACCCGGCGTTCGGCAACTGCCTAATGTTTCCCTGCTCCAAGACTCCCAGGTTCGGTTTCTTCTCTTCTGCTAGTTAAGTGTTCTGCTCATATACGTTCATGAACGCTGGTGAACGAAACGAAAAAGTGGGAAAATTTATTTAGAACCAAATACGACCACCAAGCAGCAAACCCAGAGAGAAGAAAAGACAAGCGAAAGTTTCTGAACTATAAAAACGAAGAGAAGAAAGCAAGCACCAGCAAAACCTAAGATATACCCCGCATCGAACAGCACTTGTCATAAAGACCGCATGACGAAAAGGGGAAACACAACCTGACAGCAACCGGTTTAAAACGTAGCATAAATTTAAGAAAAATGATAAAAAACACAATTGTTATTCACGTTACACAATTTGCTATTTATTAGTAGGCATTAATGGTTACATTTGTAAATATTGCACGATCGGCGCTAGAGAAGGCGTGTGTGAATTTGTCTGATTAAATCGGCTGTTACTGCAAGCAAAAAACAAATCCAGCCATGGAATAACCTAGATAACAACTAGAACAAGCAGAAAACTCGAAACCCAGCAAGGGCAAATTCTCCGACGCTGATGGGGAGGTCTTTCGTTGCACGGTTGAGAAAACGTGTGGGTCGAGATGTGGCCAAATATTGTACGAAGTAGATCGTTGAATATACCCGTCCATTGCAACAGAAGCATCGTGCTAGTGAAAGAGAATGTTGCAAGCAAACAGTGCACCGGTCGAGGTTCATCGTGGCAAGAAAAGTTGAAGAAACATACACATGTCGGAGAATTGTGTTGATGCAATGCTTCCCTTTAGCGAAGTCATGCATTGCTGCCTAGCACTGGGAATCCCTAAGTACTTTTTTCTATTCTTTGGCTAGCCGTGCCACCGCTGGGGAATTGTCCGCGCTTTTCATATAGCTTTCCTAACGAGCCGTTTGGTTTTCCTTTACCATCTGGTCCTGGGACTTCGCCAATCGCAAGTTCCGATTGAAGTCAATTCCTTCGTTTCATGTGCGTTTCTCGACAGCTTTTTGATGATTCTAGCGTTTTCTAACGCACTTTCCTCATAGCGTAATGCAATGATGAGTCCCGAAAAAACATTTTGGCGGTAAACTGATCGAACACACTCGTTTTGATAGGTTTGAAGAAACAAAGGAAAAACATAAAAACACGAAACGACCACCTGATCGCACCCATGCTCGTGCAGCAGTTTTAATCGAGTCCTTGCAACAAAAACATAATGAGCTATACGAATTGGGTGGCTTTTTGATTTGTTTTTGGAAACCTGCAAACCTGAGTGCAAAACAAGAGTAGGTAAAATAAACAAACACACACGCACATCTACGTTGAAGCTAGTGTAGTTAAACATTACTGTAATGTTACATTACATTACAAGATAAACAAAAGAAAGAAACAAGTTTTCGCAGAAATATAAAACGACATACGCTTGAAGAACGCCCACGAACGCACAATGGTGGGTTTATTCTAAAATACTGAAAAGAATGCATAAATAAGAACAAAAAACAACAAAGAAACAAACAAAACATATAACATCACGTAGCTCTAAGGAATAAAAAAACAACGGTAAATGTTAGTCTTATGGGGTAAGCCAGTTGGAAGCAGGAAAACAAACAAACAAACAAATAAATTAAAATCATTTAATCTTACCAGCAGCAGCAGCAGCAGCAGCAGCAGCAACAAGTAGATCAAATCAGCCAGCGCGACACTAAAAACAAAAATGACACTAGAACGTAAGCCATGTAAGTCGAGTCAGAATGAGGGTTTTGCTGGAGGCAACGGAGATAGAAAACCAAACAGTGCAGTTGTTCTATTGCTTTGTTACATATCGCGTTAGCTTTATCATGGTTGCAACAATGTAAAACATGCAAAAACATACATTGTGTTCCTCTAAACTGGTGGAAGCAAAACACAACAAAACAACACAAAAAAAATTTCCTTCGCAATGTTTGCATTGAATAAAAATATCTAGTTTCGCTGCCATTAATCTATTCCGGATTGGATCGTTATCTGTTGCTAGAGGGTGTAAAAGGGTAGGGGGTGCATATAGGGTTATCGTTACATTCGCCGTTTCGAGTGTATGTTCGTACGATTGACAAACACTACCATTTGAACCATAGTTGCTAAGCCGTTGAATTAAGGTAAACAAAAACAAACAAAAAATGATATTAACAATAAAAACATAAACTTACTTAAACCAAGACGCAGTCTCATATAGCTGACGGTTTGAAAAATAAAAGAAAACACACGAGACTGGAGAGAAGAGCATGAAATACAAAAAGAATAAAAAAGGGGGATAGAATCGGAGGGCGAAATGAAACGATTGTTGCATTGATTTGTAGTTTTCTAAGCGTACAACGGGAGGAAGGAACATTGTAAAACAAAAAACCTCGTCACCATTTTCAGATGTGATATTTTTGTTCTTAATCGATAATTGACCATGTGGGGCTGCGGTAGGCATCAGTCGGTCTTTCCTGAGACGTGTTGCACATGGGCAGCACGTGGTTTTCGCGTACGTGGAAAGCACCTGCACATTAACACAAAGTGACGTGTTGTTGGTTTCTTTTTAATTTACCGGCGGCCATACTCGTTTGTAGCACAGTTTTGGATTTTTCTCCCTGTGTCGCCGCTGTCCGTGCGACATGCTGTGTGTAAGCGTATTTAGTTAAGAAAACGATTGTAAATCAGCCAGAAACCATTATGCATGGCACATTTTCTTTGAAACGAAATGCAGGAATGTGGATTGTTACAAACATTGTTTTTTAGTTTTACTCGTACTAGTAGGTCATCAATGTATTACCATTGCGATATGGTATCGAATGAAGGTAGCATCAAGGCAGTCGAAAGCAACGTTTCGGTAGTGCTGGCCATCTCTGCAGAAAGCGTTAATCATGTCCGAACCATTTTTAGTAGGCCACTGTATCTCTGCTAAATCTATACCAAGCCGGGAATAGAGAACAGATGAAGAGAAATAATTTAAAGCGCCAACGAAAGTGGAACGAAAAATGAGCAGAAAAAATAACAAACCGACATCACAAATGAGATATAAAGACAAACAAAACCAAACGCTTTTAGACTTCCAATTTATCAAAAACAGTGTACTTCAACATGACATTAAAAAGAACATTCACACACATGAAACCAAATTAAAAATAAAATTAAAGCTGCTAAAACATACCCTTAGATAAGTTGTTCATTGCCGATTGCCGAAGGAAAGGAAGTATTAGTCTATATACGTCGGATAGATACCGGAAGGGTGCATTAGAGTGTAGAGCCGACAACACTGCAGCATTTTGCAAAACGTTGCTGAAGCTTGTGCAAAACTAAAATTTGGGTCTCCCGGTAGCCAGACCAGGCATGCTGTAGGTTTGGCATGTTGAATCTCCGAGATGTAGATATGGACGAGAGGCAACCGGGGGAGCTCCGAAACCATGGAGAGCAGGCAACGAAGGTCCCACGGAAAAGGAGACGCTGCAAAAGGCCACAGCTCCGTTTGTAGTGCATTTCTTGTCCTCGCCTTGTTGCTCGTGTATCATTTTTCTGATCCCAGAGCTCCGAGTAAGAGCTGAAAGCGAATCCCACATCGAATTGTCTCACGGCAACAGTATACTAGCAGCTTTCATACAACAATAAGGTAGGCTCACAAAAAAGACACCCATTGCAAACACTACCGAAAGTGTGGAGTTTTGTTTGGACCAGATAAAGCATCATTAAACAAAACTGTTCAGAACACAATGGCATGTTGGTAGTGGTTATCTTCTAGCAGACAATTTTGTCCCGTAGATTAAATCGGTGAGCGTTTAAATGGATTTTTTTTTACTTTTCACGTGACGAACCCTTAGCGGGGTTTGAAAAAATGCAAAATTTAAATGTTGGCGAACGCTAGAGGTAGCAGATCCTTCGAAAACACGAGATGAAATAAGGCTTCTCTCAAAGCAACAACATAAAACAATCAAACAAGATGAACAGTTAAAAAACACATACAGTTATTACATTATACCCCACAAGCAGCTACATCTTCCCAGCAGCGCTCACTTCTGTTTTTTAAACGAAGCAATAAATAATGTAAAACTAAATAGTTAATTAACAAAAACTAATAGAGAAACTAATAAATGCAAAAACAGTTCAGCTCTTTACAAATTGTAGAAAATAAAGTTTTTAATATAAACCATGCAAGGGAAACACATTTCATCCTCCATCTTAAGGAAAGGACGGAGCAGAAGTTTAACCAACATACAAACAAGTAGGTCGATGCGGTAACATTAAGTTTACTCCAACCGTTGGCCACTAAGAAAACGATTAAACTGGGAGCCTAATATACAATACAAATGTACATGGGAAGCCCTTACACAGGCCAGCTTGGAGAGGTTTCGTTTTATGCTTTATTGATGGCAACTCGTATTGTTGATTGACCGAGCAGCCGAGGCACATTTTCACTTGATGCTTATAAATGTTGTACGAAAAAATGTGTTCTGTGTTTTCCTATTGTTTCTCCATCAGCGACATGCAACGTAACGTGTTGTTCCGGTCGGTATAATTTCAAACAGTTAACGTTGTAAGGAGGCGATAAGTGCATAACGAGCGGAGATCGGTGGGGTTTGTAGTTTGTCATTGTCAGGAAATTCAGTGCAGAATATGAAACTAAAAACAAAAAAATTAGCAAGGGATACCAATTGACACTCTTAGAAAAGATTCGAGCTGAATGTAAAAACAATTTTAAAATACACATACTTAATTAGGATGGCGGCTTTGCATTGCTGCAACAATAGAGCAACAAACAAGAAGATAAAATCTCTCGCATACACATACAACAACTCACACAGACACACATTTCCATTGAAATATACATAACACACACCGACATGACACACTGACAAACCTACATGAAATGCAAAGAAAATGAGCAAATAAATAGAGTTATATACTGAAGTAATTAATTGTTGACAAATGAGATCTTCAGGCGTAGTATGTTGCGTTTGCTGTCTCATTTTTAAAAAAATAATAAGGAGAAAAACAAACACCCAAAAAAAAGGAAACAAAGACAGAACAAAATTGAATAAAAATGAAGAAAATAATGATACATGAAATATTGACGAAGAAAAAACTTTTTTGTTAACTATTATACATATATAGATTTGATTTTATATATATACCTATATATCATTCTCATTACAAAGCATATATAGAATAAAAATAAACTGATTCTAAAGGATATTCGATTGAATATGTGTTTTTCTTTTATTCCGAAATGTACAGTGTGTAAGTTTTGTTTGACAACATATTTTATTGTTTTTGGATGCTTTGGGAGTTACGTTAAGATTATACTCGCAGCAGAGTTTGTACACATTTAACCTGTGCTCATGGATGACACGAGATTTACTTTGTTTTTGTTTAAAACCCTAGTTTATTTAGTCAGAGATTTTAGGAAAACTAATCCGAACAAAAAATAAACTGTTGTAGCTTAAGGCTTTCTACTCAAGCTTTGTTGCTTTAGGAGGTGAAAATCAATTTAAATTTTAATTTTAATCAATTTAAATCAAAGCTTAAGCTGAAGAAAAGGTATTGTATTTCTTTTTTCTAAATTGTTTTAATTTATAAATTTAAATACTTTTGCCAACATTTAAATACTTTTAGCACATGTCTGGGCTAACCTCGACGGGCGCGTCGGAAACGCGGGTTCGTTAGGCGGGTTTCCCTATTGGAGGCAGGCTTAGAAATACTTTATTTATTTATTAAAAAAAAATAAAATAAATAAATACTTGTTAAAAGCTTGTTAAAAGAGTAAATGAGCCCACAGCCGTCGTTTTTTCGGTCTAGACCTGTTGTGCGACGATAAATGTATGCAATGGCTAATAAATTAATTTATTAATTGTGACCATTGAGTATTTGCACCGCTTAAGTACATGTTGTCCACCCTGTCCAGTATAACCATAATCTTCAATTTAACGATACATCCAATTCAAACGGTTCACACAACGGTATTTATATCAACTATTGCGTATTTTTAAGTACACCCTCTCACAAATAGTATAGTCACGACACTGATTTCGGTTTGTGGTACCCCGTTTGGGATTTTACCCAGTCATGATATATTACTAGATTGATCGAAAAACAAAAAAGCTAGAGACAAATATTTAACGTATCCCATAAATCAAGATTTAAACTTTAGGAATCTCTTGACCACCATAAAACTGAACTAAGGGTTATAAACTTAACGATGTTTACGTATTCAGTGTTTACCATAGTGGTGGGGAAACTGAAACCCTACAGGGATTCTAAACTTTTGTTTCAAATCCATTCTGGGATCCGGATCTACGAGTCCGAATCCCAAACCGTCATATGATGCTTACCAAACTTACCGTTTTTCATATCATTTGTTAAAATAAAGTCTAGGGAACTTGTATGAAAATGACATTTTGAACCGATAGTTGACCGCCCACCTGCCGACCATTGTCGAATTGGCAATCCAGCATTAATGTCTCCTAAACTGGAAACAATGGATAAGTCTTTACTTCCTTAAAGTTGTTGCTCTGGTAAAGATCATTCGTTCGAGGGGTCTGTCGTAAAAATCAGTCCAAAGAATCAAAAGTTATTGGAAAATTGGCTGCTTCGGCCATTTTTCCATACAATATCATTTCGCGAAAACTAAGTAGCCTGGAAAATTTTACTTTCGTTAATTAAAACATAAAAATAACCCGTGCCCGGTTCCGATTTTCTGACAGCAATATGATTAATGACCGTTTGACACTATCTTCTAAAATCAACGGACAGAAATATTCCTCGTCTCTTAAGGATATTATGTGTCTAATTCGACCCAAATCATTTTGAGCTGATTCAAATAGTTCAGGATCAGGCAGAATCGAATCAAATCAAGTTCCAAACAAATCAAATCTGATTTGAATTCTAATCGAATCAAATCTTTAGAATCCGACAAATGGGATCCAAATCTTTAGAAGCCGTCAGATGGAATTGGAATCTTTAGAATCCGTCTAGGGATCGAATCTTCGAATCTTCCGAATCCCGATTCTTCCAACACTAGTTTTTCAACATTCCTATTCTTCCACAGTAGTATCCGGATTTCTACTACAGTTTTATAATTGTTTAACAGTAACGTTTATTTAAATGTTAGTTTAGCGATTCATAAACATTGATCAGTAAAATAATCGAAAATGATTCGTAAACTTAAACCGAAAATGTGGAAAAGAGAGGAGATAATTGTGCTGCTTAAAGTGTACCTAACAGCTATTGAAGGATGTGGCGGACAGGACGAGGATAATACATGGGACATAGTATCAGAAAAATTGAAAGACCAAGAAATCAACGCATCCGCAGCACATTGTCGCAGCAAATGGAATTTTCTTCTCAAAATGTATCTGGCCAACCCAACTCGGGACTGTGCTTTTAATAAACACATCAAGCAAATCCTTGATACAATCAAAGAAATTGCCGAGAAGGATGATATCAAGCAGATGGAGGAAGTGAACGAAGCGCTTGATCATGATAAAAATGTTTCAAATGAAGGCGATGAAAGTGTTTCATACATGTTGGAAGAATTGGACAATGATAGCGACGATCAAACTCCACCCGTTGATGTACAGATCGAAGCAGCGACGGAAGATGATGTTGTTATGGCCCTTCTTCAAAAGCTTTCCAGTAAGATAGACACACTAACCGAGATGCAACAACGTCATGAAGCCAACATTCAAGAAATTCACCGATTACAATTGGATACTTATGAAAGTTTATTGAAAATAAAAGATCGCCTGGGTATGGACATGTAATTTACTGCCTTTAAGATTATTACAAACGCTCATATGGTGCGTTCTTGAAGAAAACCTCTCCTTCTTCCGTATGATAAACGATGTCGGCATTACCTATGGTGGTCGGTAAAACGAATCGTTCAGGTGAATCTAAAATGGTTTGTTCAATATTTAAGATGATGAGATAATATTTATTCTTGGTCTCGTTCGAATTGTAAATCATTACCTGGCTCAGAGGACGTCTGTGGTTCTTTCGATTCTTCGGAGACTGTTCGTTCGGCTGCAACACTCTGAAATTCAAGGATTTGTAAGGACAATTAACGAGCTATTACAAACACATTCGGATGTACTTACCTCTCGGTATTTGTTGAGATACAGCTTCAAGGGGTCGATGTAATTTTCGAAGCCAAGCGCGTACATGGCACACAGTATGTCCTCTCCATTAATGGTTTTGCGTTTCTCCATATAACACCGATCGCTGGCTTCCGATGTGATGAATGATATGAACTCCGACACGCACTCCTGTATGCACTCCCTAGCATCCTTAGCAATTTTCCCATTGGCGGGAATGCCTTTTTTCATGATTTTTGTGATGTTGGCTATCGGCAGAAAGCGATCTTGTTCTCGCAGCGGTTCCCCTTGTTTGAGCAAGTGCTCGCCTCCCGAATCATCCGAATGAATGCCATCTACATTTTGCGTGAAAAATCTAGATAAGTCGCGTACGAACGCTTTAAGCGGATGTTTTTATCTCACCAATATCATCCTGCATCGTGTTGTGTCTTATTATACCCGATTACGTTCACAGAAATTATTAAATGAGGCAAACGTGTAGTTTGTTGTACTTTGTTGATTGAGAATTTTCTTTTTTCCTGAATTCAAGAGCTAAAGCGAAAAGTTTGACAACAAACAAAACTAGAGGTGGAAAAATCAAATCCCTTGTAGGGACTCGAAATTCCGATTCCGAATCCCATTGGGAATTCGTCGAATCTTGTTCGATATGTATTGAATTCGCCGTAGCAAACGGTGGAGATCATAGAGGAACGGAAGACGGTACTGAGGTCTGAAATCAATAACATTCAGCCTTATCGCGGACTAGCATCATCGAAAATGCATACAGGATCGTTTACATTACCGATGCCCAAGCTATATGTATTCAAGTCGTATCGTAACTAATTCTACTTCGTATCTGAATCGAGCCAAATCAAATTCAAATATATTTGATTTTGTCAGGCAGAATCAAATAAAATCATCAAATCGATTACAATCGAGTCCCAAAGAAATCAAATCTGATCAATTCTCAAACGAATCAATTCTGATCCGAATCCGTCAAATGGGATCCAATCCTTTAAAATCCGCAAAGGGTTCGAGCTCCGATTCTACCAACACTAGTTCCGGGAAGTAAACAGCATCTGACGGACAAGTCTAATTTCTCACATTTCTTGGTCGGAAAAGCGAAAAAGGACGAAAGTAAAAACGCGTAAAATGGCGGCCGTCGAAACGAAACCAGACCCGGTTGAGGAAACTCCGGATAGAATTGAGGATAACGAGGATGCGGCCGACGACGTAGCGGACGAAAATGTGCCCGAAGGAAAGAAGAAGAAAAAACGTAATAGGAAGCCCAAAAAAACAGGTATGCCCGCCAACATTGTTGCGCAAATTGTGGCAAATATTTGCTTTGTAAGAGAATCACATGAACGTATTGAAATTTGTTTAACTACCTCTGGGTGAAAGATTGTTTCAGCGATGTAAATTGAGCACTGCTCGTTTTGATTCATGCGGCGTTCTTGAAACGACCGTACGATTTGTGAGGTTATGCGTTGCGTGTTCTGAATTTGTATCACTACAACGCAGTATTTATGCTCCAACGTGCTCTAATTATCATTTTACAATGATTACAGCGGTCGAGATGGAAGAGGCAGAAGTTTTGCGCGAGGCCATAGCTGAACGGCAAGCCGAAGATAAGGCTATTGCGGCGGAGAAGGCCAGCAAAGCAGCGGAAACTAAACCACCGGCAGAAGGTGCCAATCAGGACGGTGAAGAAGAAGGCGAGGATGACGATGCTACTGCCGCCGGTGCCACCGGAGCAGGTGCGAAGAAAAAGAAAAAGAAGAAGAACAAGAAGAAGCCTGCTGGAGACAAACTGGTGGCTCCGTCGGTTCCGATTTCCGAACAGTTCCCGGACGGAAAGTTCCCCGAGGGTCAAATTATGCAGTATCCAGATTCGACAACGGCAAAGGATCGATTCACGAACGAGGAAAAGCGTGCGCTGGATCGGATGCATATGGACATATACAACGAGCTGAGACAGGCCGCGGAGGCGCACAGACAAACGCGACAGTACATGCAGAAATGGATAAAGCCTGGCATGACGATGATCGAGATTTGCGAGGAACTTGAAAATACGGCCCGTCGTCTGATTGGCGAGAAAGGTCTGGAGGCGGGACTGGCTTTCCCGACCGGATGCTCGAGGAATCATTGCGCGGCACACTATACGCCCAACGCGGGCGATCCGACGGTGCTGCTGTACGACGATGTGACCAAGATCGATTTCGGAACGCACATCAAGGGTCGTATCATCGACTGCGCGTTCACGCTGTCGTTCAACCCAAAGTACGATAAGCTGCTACAGGCGGTCAAGGAGGCAACGGAGGCGGGAATCCGCGAGGCCGGTATCGACGTGAGGCTGTGCGACATCGGAGCTGCCATCCAGGAGGTAATGGAATCGTACGAGGTCGAACTGGACGGAAAAACGTATCAGGTGAAGAGTATTCGCAACCTGAACGGCCACTCGATCAGCCCGTACCGGATCCATGCTGGCAAGACGGTACCGATTGTAAAGGGCGGCGAGACGACGCGCATGGAGGAGAACGAGTTCTACGCCATTGAAACATTCGGCTCGACCGGTCGTGGTCTAGTGCACGACGATATGGATACCTCTCATTACATGAAGAACTTTGACGCCCCGATTGTGCCTCTCCGACTGCAGTCGTCGAAACAGCTGCTCGGCACCATCTCACGCAATTTCGGCACGCTCGCGTTCTGCAAGCGCTGGTTGGACCGGGCCGGCGCGACCAAGTATCAGATGGCGCTGAAGGATCTCTGCGACAAGGGCATCGTGGAAGCGTATCCGCCGCTGTGCGACGTCAAGGGTAGCTACACGGCTCAGTACGAACACACGATCATGCTGCGTCCGACGTGCAAGGAAGTTGTGTCCCGTGGAGACGACTACTGAGAGGAGAGCGAGCGTTCTTTGGCTTGTGCTAGCAAGGCACTGAGGCAGGCCATCCCAGTCAAGGGAGAAAAAAAGATACACCATACTTCGAGTGGGAAAATAAGCCACAGAAGGGAAGCTTTTGCTCCGACTAACTGTAAGTTCTTGTCGCGAACTAAACTAACGCGTGCCCATTAACCCCCCCCATACATACGGTCTGTGTTTATTTTGGATCATGCTTTGTTGGTCAATGGACATCACCATCTGTTGTAATAAAGGCAAAAGAGTCAGTTTGCTATTTGAATTGGAACGAATTTATTACTTCATTGAAGGGGGTTTCGATTATTACTATCTGTTTCCGAATTCTTTCAAACAATGGTGTAAGTTGAAGGTTTTCAAACACGCTGCGTTTCCTACGACAGGGGGCTGAAACTTCCGGTATCTTCTGGTTCATCTTGGGCCTTTTTTAACTTCTGCTTGAAGTATTTCTATCTCCTTTTCTACCTTGAGTTTTTTTCCTTTTCTAAATTCTCTATCTACTTATTCCTTCAGTAGTTTTTGTGTCTGCATTAGAGATTCTCTGCTCTCTTTTTTCTCGTCTGCAGCCTTCTTGCATTTGGGGCAGATGAAACCTTTCGGAACTGCAATAAACTTGAGCGCTTCTACGCACGATTGGTGGAGAAACCGATCACATTCTACGCAATGGTTCGTTGGTTGTCGCGTTCTGTGCACCGCTTACGGTGGGATGATCGCTGTTTGTTTCGCCGACTGTTCAACGATGTTCCGCCTGGTACCTCCGTTTGTCCGCCGGCCGTCCGCCGATGCTTGTCTTGCTTGATCGCTGCCGGCCGTTCGCCGGTGCTGCTCCTCTGGCTAGTTTCCGCGATGAATTTCCTGACTTTGTTGGCCTCCCCGGGCCAGCTGCCGAATATGACCGAATCCGGCTCCGACCCTAACGCCTCCAATGTTGCGCACGATGCCCTTCCTACGACATGCTTCGCTTCCACCGACGTACAAACTAAAGGGCGAGCTGTCTCTTAGCAGAATACTGATTTTATTATTCGTTTCTTGGGCTTTTATACTAATTCTCAACCTAGTTACAAGTTTCGATCTTGCTTACATGCCAACTCGGTTCTTCGATTTGGCTTATATGCTTAAGTGTCGGTTCTTAACCGACCCTGTTTACCGCGGTTCGCTCTGTCAGCGGTTTCCTTCAGTTTCTACTGACCAACCTACTACTGGCGATGCGCCTCGTCGGCGGTTTCGCTTCCGTCGGCGCAAAAGTTATTTGAAGGTATTTTCTCTTCTAAGGTAAATTAACCGGTGCACAGTTCAAATTTCTCTAATTGTTGCGAATTTTCATGGGATGAGAAGAACATTTTTCATAATAATTTTTAAAGGGGCAAAATTTGCATTTATATTCTGGAAAAAGCTCAATTTTGCAAATTCCAATATTTTTAAAAAATAGTTCTATTGACTTTCTGTTGGGAGCATTTTAATAATAGCGTAGTACCTTCCAATAATTAGTTTAGTTAGTTAATTTATTAGTTCAAAGCCTAAGCGCAGTTATTTCTTTGTCAAAAAGTTCAATAGTAAAAAAAAGTACAAGTTAAGAAAACATTTTTAAGTTCATATTAGAACAAATTTATCCTGTTCCGTAGCTCATTTCCATATTCTTGATAAAAGAACGAGTACGTATAATCAGAAGAAACCAGCAATCGTATCATTTGTAGCCTCAACATTTATTGCATCCCCCGTGAGTGGCGTCAAAAACTCACCCCATACGCACCTTTCCCAAGGAAGTTATGATCACCTTCGCGATGCAGCAGCAAACGCACCGCAAACCCTCAATCGTACGATCGGTACTTAACATACAAATTAATAAAAATTCAAATTGTGCCCTTACGGCGAGGCGGGTTTCACGAACCACGCACCAATAGCAGCTCGTCACATCACGTTTGCGTTTAACTCCTTCTCTCCTTCCCTGTCTCGTCGTGCCTTCTTTGCACGAGGCGCGACCACTGCATTGGCGCGGGCCGCATTACTCATCGATCGTGCCTGAAAAGTTGTCAATGAAAATTTGCTCGGCTCGAAGGAGGAGTTCTTGAACCGGGCCGACGACATGAGCGCAACCCTGGGGATGGATGTCGCCGGACGCCATGCTATCGCCATGTGGTTCGGTGACGCCGGGTCCTGTTACCATCGATTGTGGAAACGGCGGTGACACCGGCGGGGCGGTACCGTGCGCTCGTGCGGGGCCTCCTTGATTCGCTACGCACGCGGAACGCGATTAAAGTAGCAGATATAGGTTGTGCCGGGTTTTCGATTTATTTCACGTTTCTCTTCGTTGCGTCTTTTATCGCGCGCGGGACGATCGTTTTGCGAAGAAGTGGAATATATGGTGGGCCCGTAAGAACATTGACACAGAAAGGCTCATATATAGTGAATCGGGTAAGCAACGGATCCTAGAGCGTTACGTCAGTGGGACTGTGTTTTACTTCCTTTCCTCTTCTCGATCGTATGGCATCGTGCACCGTGATTAAATCTTGAAAAACATTCGACAGTCCGCGATACGTTCCTCTTGCCTCGGTGGGTTTCGTTGTGACACGGCTGAGCTTAAACCGATCACAAGTACAAACTCGTACCCTGGAAGCTACAGTTGCCCATTACGTAATTGATGTAATGACATAAAAATTCATGAAGCCAAGAAGTTACTGGGGATCGGCTGTGGTGCCGGTCTTGCAGTAAACCGGTGATCGTTTCAGCCAACTGGTTGACAACGGAACGGACGGAACTCTTCCACAACGAGTACCGATCGAACGGCGGACCCTGGTAGGAAGCAAACTGGTTACCTAAGGGTTACCTCCAAAGACTCTCCCCCTGCTCCCTCCTTCAGTACAAGTCTAATACACTATTTTTCCAACATGTTTTTACTTCTCTTTTCATGGTGACTTCGAAGTCGAAATCAATCCGTTCCGCGTGGACCAAGGCAGCCGGCGGAACCATTTGCGATGGAGGTATTTTTTGTTTTGCCCCCTTTCTTCAAAGTCCCACCGGTGAAACCAGCTGAAGTGGTGCGCGGACTGTCGTGCGCAAAAATTCAAACACTTGGGGCGACCCCCGAAAGCGAAAAACACTTCAAGGTAAGGTTCGGCGACGTGACGCAAATCGGTAGGGTCCTCCACTCCGTCGGCACACAGGGCCGCGATCGAAGATGAAGATGAAAATCTGGTGAGTGAAAGGTGGCCTCCCGCGTGTTCGGAGTCGTCGGTTTTGCGGTCGTGACGTTCGATTCGTCATTGCGAAGGCCGAGCGGTGGTCCCAAGGCGCCCGGTACAATGTATGGCTGGCGTACATGCACGCTGGCCGGGGGCTCCTCTTGCCCGGACGGCCCGCGCACCGCTTGCTGTAAAATGTGTGTATCTTCGAGAAGGGATCGTAAAAAAAAGACCCCTTATGACCATGGGCGATTTACGGCTTAGGATAATTTGAATGCTTCACAGGAGTCGAACGTTCCGTATTTTTGCGAATTCCATGTCGGGAGCAGCAGTGCCTTAAGTGGGCTCGGATACAAAACGGAGATATCGGCTGTGAATTGGCCGGACGACGACGATGTTCTGCGCTAAATATGGTAACGTGTTTTATTGGCCGTCTTTATCATCGAACAAGCCCGTGTGATTTTCGGATTTTATTGCGGGTGTGAGCTCATCTAAAGACTTTTTATGATCGGGGAAGTATACTTTCGGGTACTTGGCTTTTGCCTCCGCCAATACATTTTATTGGTCTCTATTTGTTTCGTTGTAGTCTTCAGATAGGCATCACTTCACAGAATCATGTACAGCCTACGATAAAATTCCAACACACACCGGGGTTCCCACACAAGCGCACACGCCACCATTCCACCGAGGGAAGTTTAACCTACTTTATGTGATCTAGATAATCTCAGACCTTCACTCCATTGATCCTGCCGCAACCTTAAGTCGACAGCTCTGGCAGTTACGGTTTTCAACTCACCAAAATGTTGCTCGTCGAACGACGGAAACGGTTCTTTGCCATTTCCTGTGGGATTTTGCTAATGGTCCAGTTCGAAAAATCCTTCAAAGTTTCAGCAATGTTTAGCCCGGGTCAAAACAACTCCCACCGCTGCCTTGTACCGTGGCCGAGTATGAATGAATGCACTGGTCGGGAACCCCAGTTGTCCCCAAGTTCGCGCCCCGTTCGTTCCCTTCCGCTGGGTTTTGATTTTTTCGCGATTTTATATCAACCACGTGAGAGAAACGCGACGCTATGTGATAACTAAATGGGCCGCGGAAAGAAGCGGCCTGATAAAGCACGCTTCAAAAAAGAGGGACCGAATAGGGCTTGCGAGGGTTTACGATGACAAAGAAAAAAAAAAGAACAAGAGCCAACAGAAACCGGTATGAATGGAAACTGCGCGCGGCCACAGGCCCCATTCGGGTGCACCATGTGATTTTTCGTGTTTTTGTCGAGCAGGTTTACCGGCCGGTGCCGTCGGCGGGAGAATGAGTTCCAACGTGCTCTCGTTTCGAGACCAAAAGTACGCAGCCCAGCATCGGCTTCGGCGAACGCATGTGCAGCAGCGTGGCGAGAGCGCGATGTTTTTTGAAAGTTCGCGTTATATTTTTGGTAACCGTTCGTCGGAGTATTTTATGTTGTGCTGAAGAGATATTTCCAATTTTTCAAATTATTATAGCGTGTTTTATCGTATTTATTTATCTAACACAAGAAGCATCTGATTGGAAATATTTAAATCCCTTATGAAAATTAACATATGGTCCCACATTGAACCGTTATGTTTAGAGTACTCTCTTGCTTGCTTGTGTATTCTATCCTCAGATGGGTCCATCTCGCTACAGCTACGCATCAACGTTCTCGCTCTGAACTCGTGCGTCTACTTCACGCACAACGGCATCTACTTCTACTAGAGCTCATTCTCGCGCTATTCGCTGGAGTTACATCGCGGCCTATGCTGGCGTCTCCTCGGGGTAGTACACACAGCATCGGCACCGCTCGCTTGCTTCGGGGAGCATAAGACACATGCTGCACTCAGGGCTGCCGAGTTCGTTCGGACGTCTCGCGGGAGATCGAACCGCGGACCAGCACCTACATACACACACACGGCATACCCTAGTAGTAGGCCAGGAGTTCGTGCGCCGAGTTCGTGAATATAGCGCGCGCTGGTGGTACCTTTGCACGGCGCGACCTGCTGGCAGTTGCGTTCGACCATTCAACCAGAACGGGTGTTGGTGGTGGTGATTTCTCGCTTCTTGTACGCTCCTTTGGGGGTCCTGTCTCGCGTCGCGTCGCGTAAGCAAGCGGTCTGTTCTACGGAAGGGGTTACGCTTTGTGCACACGACGCCGTACATGGAGCTGTATCCTTGCACCTCGGCCTCCCATCGAGTCGAGTGTGCCGGTTTAGGGTCACAGTGAAGCGGTGAAGCTGTGCGGTGCTTACTTGTGAGTTGTTTGTGAACGCGGTGGTGTCACCGAACGCACAAACGTTGGTGATGGATACGGTCTAGGAGTGCGTCGCTGTAGCAACCGAGAGCGTTCCCTCCAGGGTCGCAACTGGAGTTGCGCTCCAGGAATCAAGGATGTTTGAATGCGAACCGTTTGACCTCCTTAGCCGTTTGCCGGACACCGAGACGGACACCGACCATTGATTTGCCAGCTCGCAGACATTGTGTCGTCGTCGGCAGAACCGTAGTTCTGGTTTAGTGAGGGACTCGCACACGGTCCGATATAAAGTGACAACAACGTTGCTTCTCTTCGGTACTTTACCAGCGGATCAACAACTAAAAGCCACCCTCCCCAGTGCCGTGCCGTGCTCGTGTGTTTGTAATCAAGTTCGCGCGTAGTACACCCCTTCACCGAAAGGGTACGCAAGGTTTCGTGTGCGTGCTTTTTATCTTTTTTTTCTGCACCCTCTGCTTCTTATACTATCGTTTTTTTTTCTTCTGCACCTCACGCGTCTGTCGCTCGCGTTTGGGGGCGATTGGTCGCGTTTTTGGTATGGTCGCAACCGGTGGATTCCCGCGCCCCCATCCGTGGCCCCTGAAGAGAGGGGGGAATTTTAGCTGGTACAGCAGCAGTACCTGTTGGCGGGTTGACTGATCAGTTCTTTCCTTTGATTTTTCATACATATTTTTTTTTCAAATTTCTGCACGCGTGATACGCGCCTCGTGCATTCATGATGTGGTGTTTTATTTTTTGCGCTCTTCGCCAATTCTCCCAAGTGTTGTTCGCCCGGTGGTGGTGCGTTGTCGGTGCGCTTCTGTTGACCGTGGAAACCGCCGTCTTGCTATAGTGACGCTAGTGTACTGTGGTTGGTTGTAATTTGTTTTTTTTTCTCTCTCTTTAAAATCGCGGTAGTGTAGCGTACACACTTAACCGAGATTTTTCATCGCCGCTCATTTGGGGTTGCCATGGCGATCAGCGCACCGTTCAACGCACACCTTGAGGCGAATGAATGGCTTTATGCTGGCTGCTGATGCTCGGCTGGGTACTTCGAATGGGTTCGTTATGGTAATTCCTCGCGCTTCACGAACCACCCATCAACAGAAGGAGGGAGAGAGGGGTTGGAAGCACGATGTGGGCGAAAAAGCGTTATGAGTTTTTCCTTGGTGCTGCCGACATCGTCTTCATCGCGCTGTCGAAACTAGAAAAAGGAGCCCGGGTGTATGGACACAAGAAAAATACGAAAAAAACCATTCACAATTTGAAGTGGAACGCGCCGAGCATGGGAGATTTGGCAACTGCAAGAAGCACTCTGCACGTTGTTGCACTAGTCTTAAGGCGGAGGACGCCTCAAAAAAAAGGGAGATGGCAAGAAACTGGCACAATGTCATGGTAAATTCGGTGCTAAATGTTTTGCAGCGCACATCGAGGTTAATTCGCGTTAGTCGTGCTTGAAGTTTGCAATTGTCTCCTCGACGTCTCACACAAAAAAAAAGGATGACGTCGCGGAGTGGTCCCGAGGAGTGTTGGCTTTCCGGGAAACGGTTGTAGTTGCTTCTTGTATTGCGTTCCACACCCTCCCTGTCGTGCGAGAATCGTTAGATCATCGGGCCCAACCAACCTTGGGTGGCGGCATCCGGACTTGGCGACGGTGACGCATCGTTGGCGGTGGCTTTCCGCTCCATCCTTCCGCTTACGATCCGCTGCACGAACAACCGATAAAAATAATTTTTCCACAGTTGGCAAAAATCTGCTCGCCCGGTGCCAAGTGGGGTGAACCAGAAATGGTCCTCCGCTGGCTTTACCAGACCCGGTGGCAATGTTTTGATAGTAGAGCAATGGCGCTTCTTTCCTGCACCTTGTTTGTACTGAAATCGTTCCCATCCTGGCTGTACATTTTCTTCCCCACAACCGAACGATTTTTTTCCCCTTCGGTCGTTTTTCTTACCGCCACAATTTCGTATGTTTTCCTTCCTCGCGCGCGCCCCGGAGACAGAACCGACTCCGAATCGATCGGCGAAGTGTGGGACAGAAATTAATGGGCCGGATAATTTCGAAATTTACTTCTGTACGTCACTTCAACGCCACGGAGAAATGGACGTGGCGCGCGGGCACCCGGTGTCGGTTGTTAATGTTGTCGATTATTGTAGCAATGACGGCAGGAGACCTATGGCCCACATACCCCCTGGGAAAGTCTCATAAACGCCCCCTCTCTTTGACACCGTGGCAATCATTAAATCATGACGAAAATAAAATCGTAAAAATGATCAACCGGCAGAAGGCCCTTGCTTGAATGTGGTGGAAAGTACATCATACAGAGGGCAGCCGTTCTTGAGTTTGGATGGAAAGTGAGAGAGAAGAAAAAAACTACTTAAATTATTCCTTCCTTATCGCGTTAAGGAATGGCCGTTGGGATCGTAAAGTTGGGGTGCAAAAAACGATTAAAACGATTGTAAATAAATAAAAATCCAACCGCCCGAATCGGATGATGATGCATCGCCGTCCCGGTGCGGCTCCCGGTTTCGCAAAACGCAAATTAATGTGCCAACCGAAACCATCAATAATCCCACTGGAAATCCCGGTTGCAGCCGCGCTGGGATGATCCACGGTGCATAGGACGCTCGGCGAGCCTACTTAATATGCGTGGAAGAGGAGAATAAAATAAAAACCCACCAATCTTTGCGTGTTAAGAGTTACGAGAGTGCAGCTAGAATAAAACATGCCCAGCAGCAAAGACCAACGGCTGAAGAGGGAAGCAACAAAACACGAAGAAGCTCATAATTACACATAAATTTATGCACGCCAGTTCTTTCCGTTCGGTCGTACGTTCGCGTGTCACTCGGTGCGCATGCAAGTGGTGATAAAACGTGAGCAAAAAATAACCTCCCGTGCATGTGCATCATCGTTTCAGCTCGTTTGTGCAGTCGCGAAGCAGCTACAAACCGACAGACACACAGTACAGTGATTAATCGAAACGTTCCTAAACCCTTCCGGCGACCCGGTTTGTGTGTGTGTGAGTGTTTGTTGGAAAGCCAAAAAAGAAAAGGCTAGTGCGGCCACTTGTAGTTGAAGATGAAAAGTTTCTACTTAGCATACGGTTGTTCGCTTCGATAGTGCTAATTGAAACGTTTCCGCCGGCACCACTTAAATGGTGTCGGAAAAAGAAGTATGTGTGTGTGTCTGTGAAGAAGCTACGTGGAAGCAGATGTGTTTTATGGTTCTCCATCCATTCGAATATAATGAATGAAAACTTCATTATCTTAAATGAGTTGTAGATTGAAAAAGAAAATTTAAATCTATCTCCAGACCGTCGACGAAACGATTGCAATCCGTAAAACCTTGTGCGAATGTTGAAAAAATATCCTTAAAAAGATCCAACTTGAATCGTGATCATCGTTTAAAATTGAGCGAAAAGAAAAACTTCAACCAGAAATAAAAACTACAACTTCGAACAGTTAAAAGCTCCGCAAGCTGAAGGTAAGATTATCATTTTTGGATTTTTGCTTTATTAAGAAATTAAACACAATCTTTCCCCCTTTGTTGTGAACATACTTTTATAGAAAGTATAAGAGATTGATATTAATATCTAAAGCACAGTTACCTTTCCTATTTATTCCGAACTGACCCCACTTCATAAACAATGCATGCAACAAGGCCGGATTAAGAATAGTATCCGTTTGGTGGCCCTCCGGTGGAAGCTTTTCCCCGGCTCCTTAATGAAACATGCATCAACACAAACTCCCTCGAGCGGGTTGAAATCCTTGAACGCGTCGTGTTGTTGGTGTGCACGCTGACACCGTTGCGGTCATAACGTTTCATGACTCAGTCCACTTCATTTCCATGTTCATTTACTTACCACCGTGCCGCGAGGATCTCGAGGAGAACGCGGAGAGTGTTTCCTCGCAGTCTTTTGAACACTTGGGAGATTTTCCAGGGGTAGCCAAGTGGCACCGCAATGAACACGTCCAAAAAAAGACCCCCGTTTATTGGGGTGTGGGAAATTTGTCCTTTTCGCTTCTTTCGCCTACGTTGGGTTGGACCCTATTTTGAGCCGAAGGAAAGGAGGTAGGAAGCTTTATCTTTCCTCTACTTTGGCGATGTAATTAAAAGCCAATATTCGAGGGTCGCGCAGTCTTGTGGTTTTATTGTGGTATGGGCTGTGCCAGCGTACCGTTTTACGATGCGACCCGTGGTTCGCTGTCGTGGCCTGAAAGGGATGATAAGTCGTTCATGAGGATGCCGGTGGTTTTCTTGGGAGTATTGTAGGAAGTCGTTTTATGCTTAGGAAACGACACCTAAGGAAGTCAATAATTAAGCTCCTTGATAGCTCTTGATATTGGAATTTCTGGCAATTAACGTTACGTATCGATACCGTTACCGGTATCGTTGAAGCCATATTCATATCATGACACAGTCGAATTAGCATAGATTTAGCGACCTACCCATGCTTTTGGGGGTTTCAATATTTTGCTAATAATCGTGCCGTTTATCTGGAAGTTGTTTCGGGGATGGAAAACAAAAAGTTTTGTTTCGGATAACGACTCAATTACTTACCCATACGGGTCCCCAGATCCTGCCTGTACTGAAGTCCCACAAATCCCTTGTGCCTGTGCTGCAGTTTACTTGTTTGCACTCTCGTTACCGAAACTGCGCGTCGATATCTATTTATCTTGTCCTGATGTTTCGTGGTTTTTTACTCGGCTCCATTTTCCCGATCGACTCCGACGGCCCGGCGGTATTCCATTTTGGAACTAGACGATGGCACACTTACCAGACGGTACCAGTGTTTTTCACTCGTTCGAAACGTCCGTCCGTTTTACTTGGTTGTGCCGGCCTGTCTGCCTCCGTGCGGATCCAATTTGGGGACGAAATGTATGCAGGAAAAAGTTTTTCCCCCGTTAGACGACAAACGGCTGTCATCCGAGCGAACCTTATTACGGGGAAGGGTTTCGGAATGGGGGGGACAAGGAAGCGGAGGGAGCACAGGGAGGATATCGCTTACATACTGCCCAAGTAGCGTACATTACTGCTCGCGTATTGATTTAGGGAGGGAAGGGAAAGTGAAATGAATATTGTTTTCTGTTGTATATAGCGTTTGATCGGTGAAGAGTTGTGGTCCCGGGGGCGCTCGGTCGAATTTTCCCTCCTGTGTTTTCCCTGAGTGGAACAGGGAACGTCCAATCGGTAGTTTCATCTCTCGGTAACGAAGCGAGCGTCCACACGATATCAAGATACCCGATTCCATTAGGAGCAATCACGAGAACACCCTCGATTAGACAAGGATAAGTTGTAGTTTCGGCCCTGTAGGAAGCGGTTAGGAACGGTGTCCCATTTCCCGAAATCGAACCGTGATGAGAAAAATTCTTTTTTCCCTTTCACTCTCACGTGCGTCGTTTTGGGGCATCAAGCAGGGATGTGGAAAAATAAAGAACGCATTGTCTGCAAAATTTGCCGAAGTCGGAAATTCCTGTGTGTTAGTTGTGGAAAGTTTCGGAAAACCACACGCACCGCATACAACAACTTGCTAAAACAAACCTAGGAAGTCAGCGCACAGTGAAAGGAAGAAAAGAAAAATCTCCCGCGTTGGAAATGGAACCGTGAACGGAAAACTTAAATATCGTGACGGCCATCGTGTCGTTTCCATGCTTCATTTTCCGTTTGCTTCCGTTGTTAGTTCTTTTTTTTGTTGACGCGCCCGTGTAAACTTCCTTTCGTGTCGTGTCGGAGCCCTGGGAAATCCTGGCTATACTTATTGGTTTGTTTACTTTCCACTTATTTCTCAACTGAACTTTCCGCTGGATAGTGCATTCCGGAAAGGAAAGCGAGAAAGCCTTTCATTCTTTGGGAGCGGACCATGGGATGAGTTGTAAAGAAGTGTAGCTCTTCTTAACGAGCCATGAAGTGGAAAGGATAGGATTAAAAAAGGGATGGAAAATTGATAATTTTATCCCCAAACGGCTCTATGGAAAATGGATCAAATAATGTTGCCCATAACAAAGCGGAACGAGGAAAGTTCCATTTAGAAAAACAAGATAACCAGCAAGAAACACGTTGTAAAAACTCTTGTAGAAATCAGAAAGTGAATCCCATTTTCTACGAAGAAAGGTAGCAATCTATAGAGCAGAAACGAAAAAAATGAAAACGGGGGTGATAGTGCTCCATTTAATTCACTTGTTTACACACAAGGATGCGGAAGTGGATTTAAGGATTACGGTATTGGACATCCGGTCGTGGTTGGTTTGTGGCGTCGGTATGTTCTACTATTTGATTAATGGTATTTTAATGATCTATGCTATGTTTTCCAGTGGAAGTTTTACATGAGGAAATTTTTAAAATGAATCGGTGTGTCCTTTTACACAACACTCCGATGCTTCCCGCTGCGTTGATTTATTATATCTACGTTTAGTCCCCGATTGTTAGATAAAGGGATGGGAATTGATTTTTACATTTTTTATTATAAAACTGATGTAGATGTGGGTGGTTGACTTTTAGTAGTTGATTTTATTATATCATATTATTCAAAATAAAACCGGATACATGTGCTAGGAAAGTAAACGAACGTCATGAAGTTTAGCGTAAAATTGAAATAAAAACGGCAACTTTGTATGAACTTAATATTGTAAGTTTGCAACACAAAGCAACAGTTTTTTGATAGTTATTTTCGTAGCTATCATTGATAATTTGCCTTAGGGAACTATAGTTTTTAGTTATAAATTTCCTTTGAGTCCGAATCGATGATTTCAACCGTCCATTCACTTTTGCTCGCACGCCTTCCACTTTTCCTACGGTTTTACGATCTTCGGCAAATAAAATAGCAAAACGATTTGATATGCCATAAATTGATCGTGGACAAACGATGGCAGCAAATGATGAAAAGTTTGACATTTGTTTTATGTGTCAGGGTCCGCCCGGAAATGTCGCCGCCGGTGGAAAACTTCTCCGACGACAGCCGAGCCCGGTCGTGTTTCTCGTTCGATTTTCTTCATTTGCTTTGGTAGAAGAAACTGAAAAAACAACATACATTCGCGAGACGCGAAATAAAAGTGGCCACTTTGAGTCGGTGGAAGGATTTTTTTGTCTGATACGATTGTTTTTTTTCACTTTCGTAGCTACGCCGCCGTTTTTCCTCCTTTCATCTTCAGACAGACGGTACCGACGGCACCCGGAAACTGGCCATTAGCTTATAAGCGTGTTTTATTTGTAAACATGACTCTTTCCGCTCGACTAAACAAATTCTCACGCAGCTAGTGGCCAGCCGTCGATGCGGAAAAGTGTCCATGTGAAAACCGTTTGTGGGGCGGGGACGCCGAAACGCGATAGGTGGAGGCGTTTTAGTGCGTATTTATAAATATTTCCACTGAGCCAAAAAACGCCGCAGCAACAGTAACGCCGAGGAGAAAAAATAACATAAAGCTGAGCGTAAAAAAAGACACGCATCACGCATCAAATGTTGTTGTTTTTTTTTGCAAAAAACAGAAATAAAAGGAAAGAAGAGAATGAACAACAAATAAACCATCTCAAGAAGGTACTGAACGAAGAAAAATTGGAAAATTGACCAAATATGAAGCAAACGTGACGCCCGTAGATAACACGAGCAGAAAAGAAAAGATATCTCCCCATCCTAATCTTCCTTTTTTTTCATCTTTTGAGTCTTTGTATCTTGGCAGAAGTTTTCGTTTGCTCAAATTTTGTTACAAAAAGACAACCCATAGCTGACGCCAATTCTCTGGGAGGGAGCAAAGATTTAAATCAAACACTCCACGCGTCGCGCCTTTCATTGCTTTCTTCCTCCGAAGACTGCCGAGTTGAAAAGTAGGACGACATTTCGGAACGAAAACAAAACCCGTGAAGGAGTTTTCCATTTACGGTGGCCTAACGAGGCGAAGAGAAACATGTTGAAAGCTTGGAGCGTGTGTGAAGATGGCGCGTTAAGCCGGTGGAATTTTCAGAGTGTGGAATGCTGCCCAAGAACGTAGCCACACGCTCGAATGTGCGTGCAAAGGCACGTTCCCTTTCGCGGCCCAAACCATCCATCTCTCGTTACACTTAGAATTTTCCAGAAATATCGCTTTGCGTAAAACTTTTCCACTTGACTCCAGTGGCATCATGTTCCTTGGTTCAACGTTTTACCCTTTGCCGGTTTGATGTTGTAGTTGGTTAGATGCATCTTTATTAGCATGACCTGCTTTGACTATTTCCAACGGACCTTTCGCGATACAATCGTGCCGGGAAAATGCTGCTGAACTGAAGTAGAATGCACCTCGTATCTATGACACTTGAAGTCTGTTTTTCAATTCATTCTTTCTGGTTCATAATTAATTAACTTCACTTTTCCGCTTCATTACGCAATTTGATCCCGAGTTGGGCGCGATCGCGAACTTCATCCGCCCGCTGGGAAGATGTTTTCATTCATAACCATTGCACCTTACCATCGCTGGGTTCATGGTTTTGAATTTCTACTTGCTGCCTTTGTGGGTCGTTTCCACACTTCTGGAATTGTTTTTCTCATCTCTGTTTTTGTCTGTACCATACCGTACGAACCGTGCAGTTGTTTCTTGCTTGAGTTCAAGACTTTGTACGCTTGTTTGCTGGCGTGTCCCATTTCACTGGATGCAATTTTCCACTGCGAGCATCTCGATTTCTTAGAAACTCATTCTATTGCCGTCCCGCTAGCCTCCTTGCGTGAGTAATTTTCTGTTTATTCGAGAGTGCCATTTGAAAAAAAAAACAAAACTAAAATACATAAATAAAATGAAGAACTTCTCTTAGCTCTGCTACACGCCGCGCATCGTCCGCTAGTGGCGTTCCCTAGTGGAACTGTTTTTCCACGCGGTTTGGTTTTGTTGCAATTGAACGGAACATAGTTTTAAGTGGGATGAACTCACAGGGCAGTTTGATGGATGCAGACTAAAGTAAACAGCATCCGTCTTTCAAAGTGCACTCAATAAACCGAATGGATACATCGATCGTCGAAGGTTCATTTATTTTAAGACCGAGCGTGAGTTAAAATCGGGGATGGATGTTCCGATCAAAATAGAGACAGTAATAATGAAGATGTTCTTCGAAATAATAGACCTGTCTGATAATTAATATCTGCAGTAGAAGGGCTTCATTCTTCCAGTGGGTAATCTCTTCGATTTTCTAAGACAACCTTTTTTTTGTTTTGTACTACATTGGCATTTGGTTTGCTTTCATTTCGTTGGTAGTTTTCAAAACATGAATTTTCATCGAATGCACATGCTTTAGGTACGTACGTCACACCAGTTGAATTAACCAACCGAAGGGCATATCATAAATGGCATTTCACCATCCTCCCTGCGCAGCATACGCTTTTTAGTTGACATTTGACCCGATCGTTGAACTTCAAACCGAGTGTGCGAAGGTGCGAACGTGTCCTCGCGGCGACGTAAGTGGTCCCATTAATCATGCGTGAATAAATTCAAGGCAAATATTATCTAAAACCCCGGCCCTAAGAACACTTGTCATGCCGCTGACATTGTGTAAATTTATCGCTGCTAAAAGTCATTATTGGTATACACCCCGTTTTGCGGAATTACCTTCTCCGGTGAGGTTGGCGTCACGGCATACGAAAAGAGGAAAATGCTTAATGGGCGGGCGAAGAAATACGCAATCTCACGACGTGTGTTGGTAAGTCGAACGCATCACGCACGCGGTGGAAAAGCTCGCACTTTCCGCGGCCATTAATTAATCATTGTTTAGTTTAGCCCATCGAATGGCTAATGGGTGTTGACGGGAAGTTTTTCGGCCGGACCCACCGGAGACAGTGCACCGGATGGTCTGCAGATGACGGTTTGTCTGATTGCTCAAGTGCACCATCGCCAGTGTGTGACGATGGCCGTAGATGAACTTGCCGACCGATGGCGTTCGCTGATGGAATCAAGGACACCTCGAGTACGAAGTCAATCTTCCCCTGGCACCCTGGTTGAACGGAGCGGCGACCGCAAACCGACTGCAAGCGTGACGTGGCACGTTCGAGGAGCGCATCTTCTTAGGGTCACGTCGCAAAACGCAATGGTAATCTGGTGTGGCGTGTCTGAAGTAGCTTTCATTAATCACATTCTGCTATTGTTCATCATCTCGAGCGTCTAGTTTGCCAACGCCGACGGGGGGTGGGCGTGGGTGTTGGGGTTGCTCCAACCCTACCGCAACTACTAATGAAGGGAAGTCGGTGAGCTCCCTGAGAAGGAAGGCCACAAACATTTATCACAGATGGAAGGAGTGGCTTGGAAGCCGATTTTGTGGTTCGATCGGTTGGATGAACTCACCAAACCTACAACCTACTCAAGGGATGGCTTTTTTGGGGGGGGAGAGGAAAGGTGGGCCGATGAAAAACGAGGGTGTTGGGTTCGATTGATGGAAGGTCAAGCTGACTTTCATCAAGATTGAGCTGGCTCATACCCTCGAACTACGAACGCCCACATTTGGGCGAAAACATTTTACTAAACTTTGGCATTTATTGTCTTTGTTTTTGATTGGCTTTTTGGTCTGAATTAACCATAAAATAATGGCATCTAAACGTGCTCATATACATGCCACAAGGTCTCGTTTCGATGTGTTTATTTTCCCTCTTTCGTTGAGTTATAGAAAACTCCCTCCGTGTTCGTTTACTTGGAGCGTGCTAAAGTATATCGTTACCAGTGCATCTTGCCTTTGGCATGCCGGTCTTGCACCAAGCAGATGTTTCAATTTAAAACCGCGTTTGCAACCCGTTTACGTTTTCGTAACATCCGATCTCATTGTTGTTGTTTTGGCACGCATACCGGTGGCGTGCAGCATCCCCCGGTTTTCTCGGCGGACATTAATTTCTGTCCAATTTTCCCACACGCAACAGCGGTGCACCCACACCGGGGGCCGGTGCATCGGTGCAAACGCGCTCTGTTGCATCTCGAAATCTAAACCTTTTCCGATGCGCGGTGAGTCAGTCGGGCGTCATCGCGGTTCATTGTCAAGAGCTTGGCCGAAGAGAAAGAGCTCAAAGGGAGAGATCATCCAGGTGGATAAGTGGGTAGGATGGGGAGGGGGGGCATGAGATAAATAATGTGTTCATTGCACTAGCTAAGATGGGGCGTGCAAAACTTGTAGCACGATCGCCAGAAGCGGAAAGCGCCTGAAAGGAAAAGAACCCAACCGGGTCTGGCCGACGACGCAAGCTGCTGCCGAAACGATGAGCATAATGGAAAATGGGAAAATTTATTGCCCAACATCCCTTGCAACTGGCGAGCGGGATGGGGTAGGAGGAGGGGAGGTGAGCTGCCGATGATCTACCGCTCAGGGGCGACTCGCGTCGGTCTGGGTCGTTATTGCGGTTGATTGGTGGCGTTACCGTTATGGGGTCGATTCGACGATTTTCCACCCGCTCGAAGCGGCAGATGCAGATCGATTGTGTTTGTTTAAAACCCCCTGGCTGACCTTTCCACGGTCAGGTCGGTGCTTGGTGTGTGTGTGTAATGGTAAAGAAGAAACTAGCACACCCAGGATGCATGTAGCTGGGAAAAATAATTACCGCCCCGAAAAATGCTCCAAATGACCAGGCGACTCCATCGGGAACCACGGGTTGGTATATTCCGGACGGATTCGAGTCCCACCGAGTAGGATGCAATTTTACGATGATGCTTTGACCCGTGGTGCAGTTTGCATAGCTGGAGCCAAGTGCATTCTTCTACCGCGTAGTGGAATCTGCACAGCACAAAGAATGCACCGCATGGAGCCGAAGAGAAATGGAAGGAAAATCGCTATTCAAATCCCTTTCCTTGCGCGCAACCCTACCTTCACAGCGGTACCGCAAACTACTATGTGGTGTGGTGCTTAAAATTTTACGACCATTTTTGGTCGGTATGAACCCCCCGCCGCAATGTCGTGGGTCGACGTGGAAAATCAAAGCAGCGCCAAAGAATTTTAATTTCCCCCGCGCACTCTCGGCACCGGTTAAAGGAGTAACGCTCGTGAAGCAACGCTGGGTTGTGTTCTACGGAAAAGTGGAACAGGAAAATTAACCGGCGTGTGCACTAGGACGCGGGATGGTGGTGTTGGCATAGATGACGCTCCCGGTAGTAAATATAATGTTGGAAGTAATGGAAGGAATAAAACACTGCGGCATTAAATAGATTATAGCGTGAGAGTTATGTTGAGTTTTGAGTAGGAAAAACATTAGTTGTCGGTTACGCTACCCCTCGGAGCCTTTGTTGCACTTGCACAAAGAACTATTTTCTGGAAGTTAATATTTTTGAATCAACATTTCCCTTGCAGCTTAGAAACTTCCCACTCCATGGAAAATGCCATCCGATTTCTTTTCGCAACGTCTTTGACATTATTTACCATCTTAAAGAAGTGATATAAAATATCGGAAGGGAGGTACATTAATTCAGGGGTTAAGTAAATTAATTTGAAAAGAAATCTAGAATTGTGTATAAAACAAGCCAACAGTACGTGATGGAGTGCTTCCGCTTCGGCCACGGAGAAACCGAAGGAAAAAGAAGGCCAACGGACGACACTTTTGTGTTGATCTTTTTCACCACCCAATAATCCAATTGCCCGTGGAAAAACGGGGGGCGGGAAAACTGCAAGCAAAGTTGATTGAATCATGGAATCGGTCGCTAAATCAACACAATGAAAAAAGACTGGCAGAGAAGCGAAGGTGGGAAGGAAAAGAAAAATACCGGCATAAATCAGGGGATCATTGAGCGTGTCTTGAGCGGACCCCGCTCCCCCCGCGAACCGGCGACACATCACCTCCCGCCCTCCACAGCAACCTCCGGCGGACAGTGCAATTCTGCGGGACAATAATATCATATTTTTGCAACCGTCGTCGCCGCCGGCTTCATCGTCGTTCCGTTCTGGTTTTCCTGGGGATTTATGATTTTTTTATTTGTTCTTCGTACGCTCGTCTGCGTCTTCGGTTACTACTCGCCCAGCTTCCGTTCCGATGTTTGCCAGTTCTGGTCTTCGAACTGGACTGCGGTGGTAGTTTTCCCCTTTTGCTCGCCAAGTACATTTACCGGATCTTTTCCCTCCCGGAACCAGCGGGTGTGGGTTAAGAAACGGGGAATAATCCACGGGGAAGAGTATGTCGGAAGAGGACCTCCCCCCTCGCTTTTCCCTCCTTCTCTGGCCCTGCGACAACCTGCTAAGCGTGTGTGTACGTTTGCGGATTTTAGTATTTACGACCTGGCGGTTGTATTTATAGACCAAAGCAAAACTATAAATTAGAGGCGTTGCCGAGATTCAAATTTAATTACCGCGGGAGAAAGATGAACCGCACCAGTGCGCGAAAGTGCCCGTCGAAAGAAGCGCTGTGCTGTGTGGGTTTTCACCATTTTCTTTCGTTCGGAGGGAATTCTCAGGTGCAAAGACGTTCCCCCGAATATAGTAGGACTAGTTCAGAATCGTTGCTGGTGAAAAGGAAAAGTATTTCTTATTTTTTTAAGGACCTAACGGAATGATCGAACTTTCCCAGTACATTCCCAGTGCTTCTCTTAAAGTTCTTCTCGTCAATGTAAATACAAAGGAAAACTTCCTTAATATCGCTAGATGAAAAGAAAACGTTCGACAAAAGCTGATTTAATTTGCCTGTTCATGACATTACCGGAAGCAGCTTTTGGGGAAAATGAGATGGTGTAAATTTATTCCATAAGTTCACAATGATGGTTTTTTTCCGTTAATATCGTGAGTTTTCCATTTACATTCTTCACGAAGCAATGTGTAGTTTCCTGAGGCTTCGTTTTTCGTTTCCCCTGTAATAATATTTTCTTCATACTTTTATTCTACTTTCCAACATTCCAAATACACTTTTGTGGTATTACCATTTCCATTGAACAGAAGTTTTCTATTATTCACTTTCATTCACAAGTTCAACCAAAAGCGAAGGAAATGGAAAGACGAAAGTAATGTGCCCGTTCTGGGAAGAAAACTTTGGCCTACGAACCTTGTCGTCAATTTAATTCTTGGTTTCCCTTCTAGTTTATGGTGACATTTTCAATGTGTAAGTAATTTTGTGGGACCCTAACAGAGAAAGGGAGTTGGTGTTACGATCTCTATGAGCGTATTTTCCTTTTTGCCAATGACGTAGAAAGTTTTAATCTTCTTCATAGGATTTGGACAACCATTTTCAAAAGGCTAAGTAAGTGGATCGGTTTAGTTACCATGTGTTTCTTATAATTCGTTCCTGGACCAATGATATACTAATCAGAAAAAAAACTTGCTAATGCTCGCTTATGAATTTATGAATTCCATTCCCCTTTGAAAATGTAGGCGAGTTTTCTTATCACTCCTTAAACAAAATCAATTAAATTTTTACGCACCCGCTTCAGGTAACCTACGCAACGCGTCGCTGATAGTTTCATTGATCGTTATTTATGGCTTTACCGTTAGCAGAGATCGAGTCGCAAATGGAGAGCGAGCAAACTAATGAAAAAGCTTTTAATTGCGCCCAAACTAAGCCATGTTCCAGCTCAACCAGCAAACCGGTAGAATCAAGTTCCATGATGCAACTCGAGAAGCGTGCGTGTGTATGTATGTTGAGAAAATTGACCAGCTCACACGGTTGCCACCGCATCGAGTCCTCTTTGATTACTTTCGACTCGGTTGACGTCTTCTCGATCGAGTTGTTTCGCTGGCACGAATTGCATCCAAACGGCAAATGTCTCCGGCGAGAAGCCGGTTCCGAAAGCGAGTCGTCCAACGTCGGGGCAGGGTATTAAAAACTCGTAAAATGTTCACTCGTCGCGATGTGCCCGGGTCGCAGGGCCCGGTCGCCTCAATTACAGTCGTTTACCAATCCATATCCAGCGCCCGGGCGTATATTTATCTAATGCTTCCACTTTTCGCACCCGAGTTGTGAAGTGGCTCGCGTGGGGGCTGGGCCGTTCGGTGGGTTTTCCTCAGTCTCGACGAGGCTTTCATTATCGCACCTCGGTGTCCCGGGGGTGGAGAAGTGGTCCATTGCAAGAAGACCATGGACACGGACATCAGTTTTGCCTTTGCATCTGGAGAATGGATCCGGTTCCGTACGTGTGTCCAGCCTTCTTTTTTCCTTTGCGCGAATGTGTCAATAATCATGAGCTTTATTATTTGATGCATTCAGCTCATTAGGCCGGCAAGTAGCACGCTTTTCCCATCGTCGTGTTAATGGGCATCATCGGTCGTGGCGGAAAAACCATCGGTTGCTGAAGTGGAAAAGGCTTCTGTCGTTGACATGGACCACTATCACCAGATCGATGAAGAAGCAGGGAAAATGGTCAGAAAAAGCATGTATGTAAATGCACCCGCCGGTCCAGAATGTCATCATCAGTGGTCAACGATGCAAAGGACATTTTTCCTCGAGCACGACACGGCATTGTCTTTAGCAGATGTTTGGTTCAGAACGTAATCCCCTTACGTCCTGCCAAAGGGTAGGAAAAATCGAACAACGTCCGGATGGCGGCCTGTCGGTGATTGAAATTACCCTCTCCGATGTCACGTTTTTCCTGCTTATTTTTCTTTCGGAAACAGTGTACTGCATATTCGCAAACGAGAAGGAAGGAAAAAGGTTTCAGTTTCGTGACCGGATTGGGTCGAGAACGTGTCTGCGTTTGACCCAGAATGTAGCATCACAGTGCGGCACAATGCCGACAGCACGACCGCCAGCTCGACCGGAAGCTGTATCCTTTCTCCCCCACCCCTTACCCCCCGTAACGGAGTCGTGCGTCGAGGAAATGGACGGCACGCATTTTCTTTCCACCGCACCAGCCTGCCGCCGTAAATGGTACCGTACCGAAAACACGCCGGTTTCCATTTCCCGGACCTCTTTCCGATGGGCTCTCGAGCGCGTTTTGACGACGCATCGCTATACGCCCTAGATTGAAAACGCACGCACAAAAAAATGCGATCTTTTCGTGAATGGATGAAGCAACACAGTGCTGCTCCGAGAATCGGCTTCCGTTTTCGCACGAATTGTGCCAGCTCACTTTCCTGCCGTGGTCGTTCCCAGGAAACACCACAGTGAGTGAATTTTCTCTTTGGGATGTTCCGTTTTCCTTCGCCTTGATAGTCAACTAAATTTGGCCGTCGATGCAGAAGGGGAATGGTGATTGGTCGACTTTAGAAACGGAATGCGGTTGTGTTGTGCTGTGTGCTCTTGCTGTTTCCAACTGTTGAGCTCGAGAGTGCGAATGAAAATGGCTGGCAAATCATGCATTTTACGGTTTGTTGTGTAATTCAATGCTAAATCTCAATCTGTTCAGCGTCGTATGCATGGTTAGGCGGACTGGTTTGGATCTTAAATCAGAGGCTTTTTGATGGTTTTCTTTCAATTTTTTTTGCAGTGACGCTGGAACGAGATTCACTTACGTCTCGTCTGAATTTTGTGTGGAGAAGAATCTGATAGTCATCAGGTGGGCAAGCGAGGTTAAAAATAAACCTATCTATCTTGAAAGCCTTTTCTTACGGGCAACCTTTGTTAAAGCTTCACCGTTCTTCCTGCGCAATTTTTGATCGTTTAACACGACGTCAGGTGTTCTTGCTTCCAGGCAGTCAACTCAATCTTTAACCACGTTGAATGGAGCGTTCGTTTATTGTCTCGTCTTGAGTTACATCGGATGATGTATCCTTTGTTTGCGTGTGCTATCAAGATTTTCTCGTTTTAACTCTTTTTAAACCATTTTTGAAAGCGAACTTCATCATAAAAGCGACAATGCTTCGCTGTTGGTTGCGGGCAAAAATAATGCCCCATCAGGGAGGTTATCCACTCACGCGACATTGCGACGGGGTCGCGGGCAAAGTGCACAAAAGTTGCACTTACATCGCTGCATAAAATGGCAAATTGATGGGGGGTTGCATTTTTTCGCACCTTTTCTGGCGTGTGTGAATATGCGGAGAGAAGAATGATAAATGACATGCAGTGAGATATGATAAGGGAGCTCGGTGAGCATTAAAAGCCGTGCTTTAGCACTTTGCTCCTTTGCTTTCCCACAGAGTGTATGGCAAACCTTCGGCGATTTCGGTCACACGGAGGTCAATTTCCCGTTACGTGCCCTTCCAACGCTTCGGTCTTTGGTAGATTTCATTGTTTTGTTTGCCTCTTTGGCGCGATTTGTCTTTCAACGGTCACCATTAAAGTTCCATTATTATGATCCAACGGTGGGCCCAAGTCGAAAGTAAAGAGACCCAGCGACGCTCAAGGTGGTCCCGGGCCGTGCTCCGTAAAAGGAACGAGCGGCCCCGCAGCCTCGCATCGGATCACGGGAGTCGTGATGCCGGGCAGTGCATAAATTTTTACGATATGGGAAACAGATTGGTCGTAAATAAATGCCCCTAATGCCGCCGACCGAGAGACGATCGATTGATCGTGATGGGAGTGTACTTTCGCCCCACCGGGGGGAGGTAAATGGCACAACGGAATGGCCACAATACACGTTGCGTTGGAGAGGAAAACATGGGCGGAAAATCGGAGGAAGCATCGTTAGGGTATGTTTATTGTGACACTAATGCTAAATCATTTCCGTCGATTGTGTTGCTTTGGTTTCAGGAAATCTTTGGCCCGTCGGAAAATGCCATGCGAAGGAAGAAGGAAACGATTTTTATTGCGTAGATTTCTTGATTCTGTGAGTCGGAAAATGATGACACCGAAACTGTCATTTGTTTTTAAAGCTATGTTTTATCTAGTGGAAAAGTTGGAGTTTCTGGTTGTTTGTTGATGAAAAGGAAAAACAGCAAATGAGGTTCACTTTACACTGATTGTAGTTTTCTCATTTTTGTATTTAATACATCTATGATTAACGAAATACAACCTTCCCCTTACAATAAACACTTAAGTGGATCAAACGAAAGGAAAGAAGGTTTGCTTTAAATGCTTTCATGAAATTTTCTGTTTTGATGTCGTTTTGTAAACGGCTGCAACTGTATAGGTGTGTTTTCTGTAATATCCTTTAGCATGGCGAAACTCAAAAGCATCTCTTCTACGTCAATTGCATCACCGGAAAACTCCTTCTTCTGGTCCGAAAAGCAAACAGAAACACCGTCACACATGGGTTAGGCTTTATGGAGCCAATTAAATTCCGCCACTCTTCGCTGGAGCTGACGCAGTGTTTGCTGCCGTTTCTGGAAGAGAAAAATTCGGCCGTATTCCGGAGTGCAAGCCTCACAAAGTACGGTCGAAATCTACCGTTTCGCTACCTTGTGCTGCACAACGGACTCCACATCCCGCTTGTTGGCTCGGTTCAGCAGGGAATAACATGCCCTCGAAACATGTCCCATTCAAAACTCCTACGTATGACGATGTCCAGTACCCCAAACTTCCGAAGCCACTGGAGCCAAGTATGTACGCTCGGAAAAACTCGTAACTGTGCAACGAAGCTCGTAAAAAGAGCAGACTCAAAATTAGATTCGAACTTAAACCCACTGGAATTGTGGTCGAGGAGGTGGATGCGAAGGACTTTGGCTGGCTTTTCCTTTTGCGCTTTCGCTTGGTCACGGTTTTGAGGTGGATTTTCCCTTTCCGGGAAATCGGAACGGCGCGTGCGGGTGGCTTTGAAAACATAAAAAAACAGACTAGATGGAAGCATACTACAGAATCGCCAGCTACGCTCGTTGGTTGGGTTTGTTGGGGTTTGTCCTTCCGGTGGAAATTCTCACGCCCTATGTTTCTGTCCCTACCCTCCTCATCCGTGGGGTCACTTTCACCCGGATCGACGGTAAAGTTGGTTGGCTAAAATCTTTCTTTTTTCACCATCGTCGTCCAACTCGCGGTTGAATTTTCCGACGGCATGGAGTTTTCGCTCGCCACTGTTGATACGGCAGGTGGTGTGCCACTCTTGTTTGTATTTGTTTTGTTTGGGTGCACTTTTCACAGTCGCTTCTTCATTTTGACACCCCGCGCCTTCGCAGGTGGGGGCAATGTTTGACGGGCTTTGCACATCTACTGAATAGGGGCTGTGTTTTTATGAAGTCCATTTACACGAGGCGAAATTGTTTTCCATCATTTTTCTCAGTAGGGGATTTTCCGTCTCGACAGTAAGTCGCTTGTATGCCAAATTTAAATAAGAAGTCTCTGAAGACTTTCATCTCTAGTCATTCTTTGTTTATCTTCGCAATTTTCATCGATACCCACAACATCAAAAGCGTTCACTGATGGACAACCAATTATGGATAAAGTGGCTCCGCAGAACACCATCGAGGGCCAGAAGATTGACGTCTTCGCCACCGGTTTACCGAAGTTGCCTACTTGAAAGTTGCTTGCAGTGAAAGATTTTACAGCGGCACGATCGCCCGGCACGGTGAGCTGCTCAAGTGGCAACTTTAAAAAGCGATGCACCGTTATTGCGCTGGAAGATTTATTGACCGGTTGATAAATTCGCCACCGGCACGACATGGACAGTCATGAGGATAGTTTGTAGACGGGTTGGACGTGGTACGCGGTCAGCCCATCCGAAAGTGCCATAGCTAGAGGGGCGGCCACTCGATTCATCAGCGCTAGCCAAAGACAACATGGCGCAGGGAAGCACGATGCAACACGATATGTTGTTTTACGAACCGAACGGGAAAAATGTTGACGACCACTATGGCAACGGACGAAAGCAAACCAAACGGTTGTGGCCAAGCTGCAGACACAGTCCGGGTGTAGGTGATTTATTGAGCTGCTAGTTTCGAAGATCATTTGGATGGGTTACACTCGATTCTAATGTGAGGGGGAAGCGAGAAGCATTCAGCTGACGGTTGATAAAGTTTAGCAATAGTTGGACAGTTTTGTACATTGCTTAGCGGGAGATAAACGGGGGCTTAAGAAAGCTTAACCTCTCGGTAATATAACATGGCTTGGTTATTTGTATGGACCGGTTTGGTTTGGTGGTACTTCACTGGCGGAAGAAGAGTTGCGTTGAGCTATTTGTCTAGCGCTCTGTGTCACTTTCGGGATTAGGTAAATATTGTTCACTGTCCAATTTAACGTGGTATCAAAAGCAGACTAATTTCCCTACCCAAAACTAAATTAAATAGTATCACTGAGTGCGGTTTAAATGCATGTTTTTGGGGTTGCACTTGGGCGAGAGATTCTCATTGAACGGGCACACACATTCCAGCATCCCCTTTTTCCCCCCGACAAACGTGTTTGGGACAAGCCGGGTTGGCTCATTTCATTAAAACATACTTTGAAATCGGGCGAAATAACTAATGGTTTGCGGGCAAAATACCGTCCCGTGGTTTAATTAGTGCCGCTCACCAGGCGACCGGGCTGCCCTCCGCTCTGACCTAAATACTGCGTCGAATGGAATTTCATTTCGAATTTCATCACCCCACTGCGCTCCCCACACCGCGCTTCGGTGTTTTTTCCCCCCAACCGTCCTTTCTCTCCCGCGATATGTCCACCACCATGCGGTACAAATTGACATCTAATACAACACTAATATAGCATCGCGGTGACGTCGTCGCGGCGTTCGTCGAGGTTAGATTCTGCGTGGCTCGCGTCCACTCAAATTTTTCGCCGAAAGCATATCAACAAACCTCATCCGGAGCCGCACGAAGCGTGAGGAAAGCACGAGACGAACCACGACAAGCGATTATGGTGCGAATGTTTCTCTCATTTTTCACCCCAGCCTCATCTTATCTCGACATGGAAAAAGAAAATATACGACATAGAAGGAAAACATTAAAGTTATGCTTCACAAATCCTTCCCTTGGAAACGTGACGTTATTTGATCTGGGCCGAAAGTTGTCCACGCGTGTATTGTAATGGTTGGCGGGAGTAAAACAAAAAAGTGAAAAGTGGAAAAATAAAGTAAAACAAACGGCGTGCTCACAAACCTGACCGAACTTGTTTAGCGCATGGTTATAAAATCTATTTGTAAACATGATCATTTAGGGAACGCACGTTGGCTTTTATTGCGCTTTGTGGATTATTTTTTGTTTGCTTTATGTTTCACCTCATGTCACCCTGCGGCGTTTCGGGGGGAGGTTTATATGTTTACGCGATTTTTGAGCCGCTCCTCGGGCTCGCATATCGTTTCTTGTGCTTTGGTTTAGCTTTTTTGTGACAATTTTTAACAAGCAATTTGCAAAAATGGTTTGAGTGTCCGATGGCCCGGGGGGGGTGATCAGTTTGGAAAACCGGTTACGGTGCACTCGAACGATCGCTTTTATCGACTTTTGCTAATCCAATCAGGCATTATTTGAACGTTCCACGTCTTCTTACGCTCCCATGCCCACCCTTGGTATTTGTTGAGAGCGATTTCAACATATCGGGCAACAATTTCTTAGTTATATTTTTTCCTTCTATGTGTCACAGAAAAAGCAGGCGAAAAATCTTTTCCCCCTTGCCGATCCGGTTTTGCGCTGATTTATTGGACAGTTTGGAACGCGGCGGATACATTGTACGCACATTTGTAGTACAACACGTGGAAAGGATTAGATATGTGGCGTTGTGTCGAATTGTTTGTTGTTGTTCGAGTTTGTTGCGTCTGGGGCCAAATTCAAATCCTTCGGCGATATGTTAGCAATGTGTCATCGGTCATTCCCACGCCCGGGGCACGTCGTTGTTCCACTCTAGGGGGAGGGGGAACCCAGCTGAAATCCTATTACAAACCCGATCTAATCCAAGAGCAGCGTGTTTAGCAACGCCGAGAGATGTCATGTTCCGACTGTCCTGTTTCCCGTGGTTCGTTGGCAGATCGGTTTTATTTTTTATTTACAACCGCTCTAGACTGAAACCCACTTGTTTTTCCTACCACCGGATATAACACCTTCTTGCGCTGGCAACACGCAGCTAATAGTTTGTAAACGAATGTGCGTACACCTCCCTGGCGAGACGGTTGAAAGTGAGCTGCGGTTCGGCCCGAGGAGGATGGAATTATTAATTAGTGCCGGCGAAAAATTTGTGGCAAAATTTATTTTTACGCACCATGACAGACGCGTCTCGTTTTGCCTTTTATTTGTTGGCCGGTTTCATTTACGCGTTTCGGATTCCAAGCGCCAAAGCCGCCACGCGATGTTGTACTCGAAATGTTTTGACGTTGGCAGAAAAAAACGACGTGTTTAAGGCGAGTGATGCTTATTGCAAAGTGCGTGAATATTTTGACAAAATGTGCGTTTTCCACACGCAAGCTGATGATCACCACGGGCACGTAGAATTTTCATGGGATTTCAAACAGTGAATAAGTTTTCTGGTTGAGTTTCGCTAACGGCAAGTGTACACTCAATACCATGAAAGATTTTTAAAATAAATAATACAAATCACCTTTTTTTATATATCATTTTATTTAATTTTCGCTAAGCTCTCTTCTGGTCCAGCACTGTAAAGGCTTCCAACCTCCACTATTTTTGCACTGCTTGATAAAATTTACAGCGCTCCGTCGAGATGATTTACTTTCCATTTACTTTCCCTCGAATTTTCCACCTCATGATGGAGTATTATAGTGGGCAAAAGAAGTGTGGTTCGGCAAAAAATAATGAAACAAACGCTAACAGCCAGAGAACGTGTGTTTCTGTTGCTATGACATTTAGTATCACACGCACCGGGCATTATAAAATATGCCCCACTTTGTATGCCATAAATTGTGGCACTTATTTTTGGGACCTCGTACCCCTCCGGATTGCTTTGCAAAAAGTAAGCAAACGAACCGAAATGCTTTAAAGCGGCAAGGAACCATTTTCACAGCCGAAATGAGCCGATTTCCTTTAAGGACCGTTGTTCTGACGAGATCGATGACAAGTTTCGTTCGAATTTTCGTCACAATTTCACACGCGTGAGGTTGAAAAGAATGAGTAACGAAGGGGAAATCTTATGTGGAGTGTTACTAAAAGTAGAGAAGGAATAGAAAAAACTAAATGTAGAAAAACCCCACACGGGAAAACAGCGAGAAACAAATCAATCACCTGTCAGCTGGACGCACCGTCCGAACGAGCGTTCAAATCACTGTCAACGTAAATGTCATTTTGGCCTAACGAAGGTTTCCTTCCCCCTGCCCTCATCGGTTCTCTATTTCCGTTTCTCGGGTTAGGTCGGTCGGGATCGGTTCTTCAAGCGGTGCTAATTTGTGTGGTCAAGACCAGGACGAGAAGCTGCACGCACTCTGTATCGGAACCAAACCGTTAGGCGCATGGAGGTGACAGATAATCTATCGTTAGTGTGCCGATAATCGACACGCATTGGAAAAAAAGGTCATCCATGATAGGAATCGAAAGGGACGAATAGGACAAAAAGGAAGACCATAAAGAAAAACACCTTGCAAAAAGCTATTTTCCGAACAAAACGATCTTATGTTCGGCTTGCTTCTGGATGCACGTTCCTTGTGTCTGATGCTGTGGAGAAAACCATTTTGTTAGTTTACGGACAAGGTGAGAGGTGGGTTTTTCTTTCATGGTTGCTATTTTCCTTTTCTACCGAGAGTTGGTAGCACAGCAAAGGACAATAAATTGAATCAAATCCGTCGATTTTGTGGCACGGGATGGGAAACAAGTTTCCAGATAGGATAGGGACTATAAATAGGATGAGTTCGAAAATAGGATTAAGGATTAAGCTGTTCATAATTTTCCAAACTAGCTCATAATTTTTTCTTCGTGTAACTTTTCTTTAAATATTTTTGAAATAAAAAGGTACCACATACATTGTCAAAGTCATGAAAAGCACTCTTTGCAACCTTCCTTTGCCTCGATCACATCATCGTCGCCCGCTCTTTTTAGTACGGTTTGATTTGCTCAGGGATTTCGAGCCTAAAATGGGTCAAAACATGCACGCACCGAAACGGCAGAGGCCCTGTGAACATGTGGCTTGACATTTAACAATTTGCTGGTGGCATGTTTGATAGCCTAATCGCGTCCCGAGCGATCACCAAACGTGCAAAACGCGAACCATAAAACTAAACGCAAAGGTTGTTCTTCAACATGAACTTCATGTAGCGGCAGCCGCATGATGTCATGTTACATTTTGCGCTTTTCCACTCGCTCTCCGGTTAGGAGGGGAAGCCTCTGGAGTGCTTCGAAAAGGTTGCTCGCTTACGCTTGCAAAGCCGTGACAAAAACGTGAGGAGTACGAAAAAGAGTACCCAACCTTCGGCTGGAGTTATGCAAAATTTCATGCTGATTATGAGCAACCTTGCCCACAGCACGAGGCACGAGGTTACTTTTAAGCGAGAATGTGGAAAAAGTCATCACCTTCCCCTAGTTCCTCCAGTGAAGGATCGATGCCTTCCTACGGGCTTGACGGGAGCACAACAGAGCAATTTTGCAATTACCGTGTTTTTGTGATCAACAATTTTACATACAAAAAAATGGAAAGCCTTAACAAGCGCGTCAAGTGGTGTGCATAATCAATATGGGCAAAATTTCCGTGTGGCAAGAAAGAGGACACAAAATTTGCGGTCCTTGTTAAAATTTCTATGTTACTCCCAGCTTTTTTCCCGTTACCCGTTGCAATGAACCAATAATCTTTCCACACTCACACACACTTATCTGTACGTAAACCCCGTAGTGTGCCGCTTTTCGACGTGGATTTTGAGGATTACGTGCGCTCAGGATAAGTTCAATTGAAAAGCCACCACTACTGGCGATGGTGATGGTAGTCGTGGTTGGATAATTAGCTTCGCTTTGGGATCCTACCGAACCGCTAGAGCCTTTGAAACGAATCTCGTTAGCAAACCCCAGGGCCTAGGCAGCCTTCACGCAGCTACTTGGCATATGTGGAATGTTATTCCCTGACGACGGAACGCAAAATCCGTTCTACTGCTGATGAACGAAATTCCGTGGTTCATGCTTTCAGAAGGGGATGCGGGTTTGCTAATTGGTTAGCGTAAGGTTGGGGCAAGATCCAATTCATAAGCATGATATAGGCGTATCCAACTATTGGATAACAGTTTGGCGAACTTGCAATTAATCGCATTGAATTAGCTGTTTTATTATTGAAAAAGCAAGGGGCTGACGAAGTTTCTTTTGCGTTTTAAAATTATTTTGTTTTATTTATCAGAACTATCAATCTAAGAAGTTTGCTTAAAATATATAAAACTAGCTGCAAATGTTTATTGTTTTATGAAAAAACTACAAAAAGTTGTAGAAAATCTTTGCTTTGAGCAACACAAGCACAAATAAATTTTGTACATTTTCATGATATGAAACATGCTTGTTTTGTGTTAGGAAAACTGAGTTTTGATTGTAAAATTAAACTTAATGTATGAAATCTCAATGTGTGGAAAACTTAATGTGTGGAAAGTTTTAGAATCGACGGTTTTGTATTAGTCGAAACTTTAGTGTATAAAAAACTCTGTTCAAAAAAATGCTAAAATTTAAAATAGCTGCTTTGAAATTCATGTTTAAGTGAATTAAGATAGGTAACATTAATAAACTAGATAATAAATCAAATAATTCAAGCAATACTTCTAATTTCCATTCTGATTAACTTCATTTACGTGATTCTCGGCAATCTAAGATTAAACTCGCCTGCTTCTCAATGAGAAAAAGTGCGCCATAAATTTGCCAACGTAATTCTCCCATAAATAGCAAAATAGCTCAATACTATCTGCCCCGGCGATCGACACACTTCGCCGTGGTATAAAGCTGAGGTGAGGCCCAACAATCGTAAATGTCACCGGTCATAAAATATTAAACGCTCTATTATCACGGTCCACCCAAAAAACAATAAAAAAAACACACCAAAAAACTCTCTGATAGACGTGGATCGGGGACCGGGTTTTGTTAGTTTGAAATTGAATCGCCCGAAGATAAATCCGGTGCGGTGGGCTACAAAAAAGTATCAAAATTACGTGACCGAACCCAAAGTGAGCGTGATCAGGTTAACCGCGGCCGCAAAGCTCTACTACCTTCACGCAGCGCAATGGTATTTCTATTTACTTTTTTCCTTTCGGAGACCTCGGAAAGGACGGCACCGAAAGCTTCAACCGACTCCGGATGGGATGACTAAGTTATGTTAATTTGTCCTAACAGGCCGACGGGGGGCCCTGCCGGCTAATCTTGCACGAAAGAACTCCACTGCCGGAGGGTGCATAAAATGTAAATGTATAAAAAGGCTTAATCCGGCGCTGGTGCGTCCCTTCCGGTTCGTTCCGTTGATCGGAAGTCGAGGCTTGTTGCGTGTCGCCTGTTTTTTGTTTGATTTTCGTTTAACTTCCTCAACCGCCGAATATTGAGTTTTTGAAGACGCAGGTTAGAAAGCTGAGTAAGTCTCCCAAATTTGGTCCCTTTTCCCATCTTATCGACATGCTTGGGTAAATTATTGTTTTTGTCCTCCTAAGCTCCATTTCCTCTCTGAAGAATGTTTCACAAAGACAATGGAGAAGTAGTGGGTAAAGTTGAACGTAACAAAATTGTGAAACATAATGCCACAACCCCATGCTGGTCTCGCTTCCAGAATGACGAATGTGAAGCACCTTGTGTTTGACATAAGAAAAAAAAAATCTCCTCCACAACCCCGACCAGGGAAAACTATGCTAACGCGTGCCCCCGCGGAGAAAAGTGTTGGAAATTTATTAATAAACACGCATCTATCTGGCGAAAAACGCATACCGTGCAGCGTAGTAGCTGTAGGAACAACTTTTCTCCAAACAACAACAACGACAACAACGTCGCATAAAACAACATCCCCCTTACGATGGGGGAGTTCTGTTTTTATCCCACTCGCGTGTGTACCTTCCCCACAAAGATGGAGTTCAAACTCAAAACCACACGAGTCTCCAAGAGGGGGCGTGTTATTTGGTTTCTTTTTTCGGTGCAGCAGGTGGTGGAAAACTTCCCGGAAGCACTGGGAAATTGAGGCGCGCGGAATCAGGTCACGGCGTTTGATATCGGCGCGATAGTGGCGAGTGAAGATGAAAGAGATCGAAGGAAAAATCTCGATCGGGGCGAGAGTGGCAGAGCAGGAGAGAGTGCATTGGCAGGGGGCAGGGGGTGGAAAATATTTATGCGCAAATGTTAATGAACCGTGCGTCGTAACGGGAGCGCGAAAGCGGGGGCGATGCGGTGTAGGACGGCACCGTGAGACCTCCCGGAATCATCGCCCTCCTGTCGATGTTGCTCTCACGAAACCGTACCGCCCAGATGTTTCAATCGATGAAGATGACGTCAGAAGAGTGGCCGGAAAAATCCGTAGCCTCTGGCAACCGTCAGAGTCTGGAATGTGAAGAGAATATTGTCGCCGGGGGGCCTGCTTTGATTGCGTCGGATTTTTGGGAGGTTTTGTGCGAAATTGTTCTTTGCCTCGAGATGAGTAAACATATAAAGGCTTTATGGAATTTTGTACGCCTTAAGGTGAAAAACTAAAAAATACGACACAGTTGTTATTTTTTCCGCTCATGGAAATTTGTTTTTCTACATTCGCAAAATCTATTGAGTTTTTTTCATGAAGTTTTGGTCCACACAATTTATCCAATATTCATTCAGGTAATTTAAAAATAACCGCCATCTGAATCGTCGTTATGAGAAGCATACCTCATAAATTATGCCCTTTCCCCACCGATTTCCTAACATGTCAGGAGCCGGTTTTATACCTTCGCTAATGAAATGTGACGTTTCCAGAAGTCGGTGTCAAACAATCCCGAAGAAAGGTGGAACAGGTGCCACAGCGAAGAGAGTGGAACAGATTCACAAATTAGTGCGATCGTGCGTCGCGTACTGACCTGCGACAATTGTGTTCGGCCTCCGGGAGTCTTTCGCCTTCCCCCAAGCAGGCGATATTAGCCGCGATCGGAAAAAGTTTTGATGAATGACAAAAGTTAATTACGGTGACGGGGTGTAGAAATTGTGCAACGCGCTCGCGCTGACATTTTAGTGGCAGGAAGATTAATTGGTATGTCACTCGCCGTCACCACGTCTCGGTACGTTCGGTGGTTTGGTTGGGGCTGGTAGGAGGGTGGTGGGGGTAAAAAAACTCAAAAGAAAGACGTACGCCCTCCACCTTCGCTTTCTGCGTAGCGGTTGATGTGTGTGTGCGATTGGAAAGGACGACGGGGGTTAAAATTCGGTCAACCAGTCAGTTCGAATTAGCGTTTAATGATCGTTCGCTTCCGGGATGATGCGAGTCCGTCACCGGAGCGATGCACATCGTCCCGCTGCCAAATCAGTGTTGGGTGAAATGAAGGAAAAAAAGACAGCATAAACAAAAACCTGTGTCGTGTACCCGCTTGGAACACTTTCCCTTTCGCGATCGCGCCGGAAAAGATCCGTCCGTCGCGCTAATGGGTGCACCGTCGGGGTTCATCGTGAGGGTTAATGGTTCGTTTAAAAAGTCATTTGGGCCGGTTCGCATCGTTCCGACGCCGTACGCCGATGGCGCTGGCCGTGTGTGAGTTTGTGTGTGGGTGTGATTGACGCTGGCCAAAGCACGTGTCGGCGGTGATGTGTCGAAGGTGCTAATGTATCAGTGCAACTGTCACGATGACTTGTCACCCGGACTAATTTTCTGCTACAGAAATCCAGCACCATGTTCTGTCAAGTGTTTCTGTCTATTTGATTTGATGGGTGTCATTCAATAAAGCGAATCAAATTAAACATAACATCTAAAGAAAAATAAAATTTCCATAAGGAAAGTATGATGCATGCATTGGAACTAGTGTTAGTGCCTTACGAATCTATTGGCTAGATTCATTCATATGAATCTTTCACCTAAGATTTATTCATATGGATTCATGAAACTTATGAGATTCGAATCTTCAAACGTAGATGAATCTTTCGATACCCTAATGAATTTTCATGAATCTTTCATGGATCTTTCACGAATCGCCACGATTCTTCTATTGGCGTGGATCATGCAACCGAAAAAAGGGGTCCCTTAACCCATTTTGTGCTCATCACTTTTCATCAGTAGATATATTTTTATAAATCATGAATCTCTCATCAGAAGATTCATTAATCTTTAAAATGCCAAGAATCATACAGATGCTTGAATCTCAATCTGAATTACACAAATTTAACTGGAACGTTTCACCTCAAACCATGGGAAAACTCATTAAAAAAAAGCTTATGCGTCGGCCGGGAATCGAACCCGGATCAACTGCTTGGAAGGCAACTATGCTGACCATTACACCACCGACGCTTGATGGTAGAAGGGGCATTGATAAAATGTTTTTATTTTGGAAAATCAAACAGGTAAATTCATTGCTTCAAAACTTATTTTTACAAAGTATGATTGTTTGAAGATGGTTAAACGTCAATCTGATATCTTCCGAAAGTCTATGAAGCTAACTAAAATATGTATAATATTTTTAGTACACGTCGTTCACTATATGATCTGTTTCGGACAATGTCGAACGGCCAACAAGGGACCAATGAGCTTTCGGAAAGACAAGGACCATTACATAATCAGCCCAATACAGGAAATTCATTTGTTTCTCTTTTTAAAGCTTCCCCAAGAGCTAATTAGCAACAAGCTTGCCAGTGATCGATATTGCTTCGGCAACCTGCTGCCAGGGCTGCAGTCGCCGGATCGTAAATGTAAACAACAGTAATTAACGAACGCGCGCCTCCCGGGCACCCGCGGGAGATCGTTTTGTCGTACAACACTCGCGCGAAAGGAAAGAATACCTTTTAATTAGGCTACATTACCGGCTGCAAGCAGCTCCGGTGCGTGCAGATTTTCGTACCGTTGTGGGAAAAGCGCATGGAAGTAAAGCATATCACCAGACTATCGGGAAGTCGATACAAACATAACAGCCCTTGCAATTACGATCAACGGAGATCGCGTGAGCCTCGAAGCGCTGTGCTTGGAGCGCTTGGAGAACTTTCAACCGGCACCGTCGCGGGGCAACCATATGGTCCGAGCTGTACCAGCCGACTCTGGGGTGCCCGCGAAGGGACGGTGCTGACCTTGACAAGTTCACCCGCGATCTGGCACAAACCACGCAGACGACGCCATGACGCGCCGGGTGGCTTTTGGACTGCCGCGCAGCTATGACGTGCGGTATTTGGAGCGTTTGACTTCGCGGTGTCATTGGAAGCCCCCACCCGCCGAAAAAAAAAACTGAAAGCTCACCCTAGCGGTTGTCGTCACGATCTTTTAATTTACAAAATGTTAGGATATCGTTTGTCGAACGATTGGATCAATTTCGAAAGGTAGGAAGTGAAGGTATTAATTTACCAGCAATTAGCAGTGGCGGGTTCGATTTCGTCGATATATTTTTTTTGTTCCACTCATTGTAGGCTATAGTACATGGAAATTGAAATGGAAACTTCATTGAGTAATTTGATCTGATCTTGTGTTTTTGTACCGTGATTTGTTGATTTCTAGTTCAAGGGTGAACGTTGAATAAGACAACAGTTTCGAACCAAAAGACGCTAAATTAACTCCGTCACAGTTCTACCTAGATGAGAAAATGGCTCCAAGAACAGTCCCACTGGTTTTTTTTGCATTTGTGTATAGTTTTTGATCCAGAACTGAACAAAAAAATATATTTTTCTAAAAATTTTGGGATTTGTTTTGATTAAATGCTGGTCAGTCAGTATTATTTGTGGCTGTGATTAGCAATAATTTGTTGATAATAAGCTAAAATATAGTTCATTTACATCGATTAATGTCAAATATATGAATAAAAGTTTTAAAACACATGAGAACGTGTTTTTTAAGCCGGTACACTCGAAATAAACGACGCACAACGAAAGTAGAAACAAAACGTGCGACAAAAAACTGGGCAAGCCAGTACAAATTCCATCCGCAATTCCAGCAAAACTGTAAAGGGGTTAAAACGAAAGTACAGCTAAAAACTTGAATTATTGACTAATCATAATCTGTTCTTCAAGTAGCCTCTTAGAAAGCTACCCATCTGAAACCATCTGTTTGCCACATAAATGATTTAAGTTATTCTTCCAGTCGGTTAACCGCTTGTTGGGTCACACATTTTGGCATCCAACTTGGCACCTCCTTACCGGGTGCATCAAGACGAAAGTGCAGTGGATTTTTCTCGCCCATTTTGCTTCTTTTCGAACCTCGCACCATCGTCGTCGTCGTCGTTGTCGACGGTGACCAAAAATGTAAACAAAAGAAAGGTCAATAATAATGATCGATTAATAAAAACATGAATCAAGCGCAGTTCACCTTGAACTGGAACTAGTCCGCACCGGTGTGGAGTTGGCGGTGGGAGGAGAAGAAGAAGGTGGGGTAGAGGGTTGGGGAGCACGATGGGTGTACGTTAGGGTGCCCACCATCCCTTTCTGGCCGCGCTTGCCACGGCGACATGCCTCGGCGTCGTATGGAGGCTGCTGGTTAATGCCTTACGCAATAGGGTCTGCTGTGCTGCAGTTGCCCTTGCCGTCTTTGTTACTCTCCATTGGCGCAAAAATAAAAAAAAAACAGTAAGAAACAAGACAAGATAAAAGAGAGCTGAAGGCAAAAATCAATGCTCGACAAGTTTGCTGTACCGTTTGCTTCGCTCCGCTCGGCGAAGAGATTGTCCGGCCGAAGCCTGAAATGGTGCGCGGAGTCTTGACCAGCGGCTTACTACGTCAGCGGTGGAACCCGAGTTACAATCGCCACCCTCCCCTGGCGTTTCCCTCGCACTCACGGGGGGGAGAGGCACACCTTCTTAAGCTGGCGAAGGCTGTGACAAACCCCTGCCTGATTGGAGGGCTTTCGGATGTTTCTTATTTGTAGTTTTCAACTCTCGTGATCGGGCCGACCCGGTTGCTTTGGGATTGTTTTTTTCTTAACCCGCTCCCGGTCGGTCGGCCCGGACCCATACATCATTCGAGTTTCGGCGCGAAAAAACGACCTCGAACGCACGTGAATTAAGCGTAATTACCGATCGCTTTGCAAACAATTTGCCCTCGCCGCTGATGAGCGACATTATTCATCTGCGTTGTCTTCGGGAAGAACGAAACATGAACCATGCAACATACACATAAACACACACACCGGATGTTGAACCAATGTGGCACGTTTCACTCACCCTGTTCTCTGTCTCCCTCCCTTTTTTTAATTGCAGATCATTTCGACGACAACGTTGCTAATTCGACGGAATCGACACCACGACACCAGATCGGAGCAGGCTTTGGAGGTGAATCGTGATCGCGGGTGAAAGTGTGCGAATCGAGCGTGTGCCGGAGACGTTCATGCCGGCGTCCGGCTGGAACGTCACGCCATGTCACCGGGCGGCGTAGGGAGCCCGTCGGAACTGCTGACGGCCGAAGCGACGCAGCAGCCCGGGTTGGCTGATCGGCGCAACCGTGGTTGCAGTGGCGCAGTGTCTCGTGAGTGGAAGTGAAAAGTGCGCGCGTGTGTGTGTGTGTGTGCGTGTTCCGGCACGCAGAACATATGAGCCGTGGTGTCGGAGGGCGGTTCGACGCGGCGGATTTCCCAACCAGCGAATCTCCGGGCGCAATCCGGGCCTAGGTTGGTGGTAGTGCGTGTGTCTCTGTGTTTGTGGGGGGGGAGAGAGAGGTGTGCACCCGGTCAGTGTGGTGTGGTGGTTCTTCGGTGTAGCCGCACCCGGTACTATGGCCATACGAATTATCGACCCGCAGACGGCGGTGAAGGGCCACGTGGTGCTGGTGCTGCTGGTGCTGCTGCTGTTCCAAACCTGCCGGCATCGGGCCGTCGGGCTTGCGCCGACGGTGCCGGCGACCGGCCAGACGAAGCTGATGCTGAAGGAGAGCCTGCTGATACCGTCGATGGACCCGGAGAAGGAGGCCAAGGCGATGTACGAGAAGGCGCTGCAGCAGTACGGCATCTACGGCAAGACGCTGAAGGAGATCTGCAAGGCGTGGGTCGCCCGCGGGTGCCAGTGCACGGGAACCAAAGAGGAGGTGACGCTCGTCTGCCGCGGGATCGGCCTCGACGCCGTGCCGGTCGATCTGCCGTCGGAGCTCGTCAAACTGTGAGTACCTGCACTATCAAACAATTATCAATCGCGTGCGGGCGAACCGTTTCTTTGGGTGAGCTTTTTTTTTTTGGGGGGTGGATCTGGGAGAGATACGAACCACGTTCTTCCCAGGGCCAATGGTACCCTACACAGATTAAAGATATATGCACGCTGCGTCGGTGGCGCGCCACCGGAGTTATCGGCCCAAATGTTGGCCTGACATGCCACGACGCAAGGGGGGATAGACATTCTGTCAGATAGAGCTGACACGGTTCGATCTGTCTTCTTTCGCAATCGCTTTTGTCACGGTTTTTGTGACAGTAAATCTGTCTTCCCCCACGGTACGACCAGACCATGTCGTTACCTACATAGATACGCGAGAGTACGTAAAGTTCTTTTATCTACCTTTTTTGGAAGGTCCCACATTTTGCTCCTTTTTGGAAAACTCAAAGACTCCACAATCTCGAGACATTCCATCGTAAACAGGAAAGGCTCAGGGTTTTAAGGGAACGCCTTATATATAAATACTGCATAACTTGGCCGTTGTGTCCCAGACACCGATTAACGACACGCCGGTAACATTACACATTTTCTTGCACCGTCACCGCAAGCGCATTCAACTCGCGGTAAGTTCGGTTTTCTCGCGGTAAAGTTGCCTCCCCCCACCCTTCCTCCCCTTGGAGAAGACGCCACAACACCCGCTTCTAATGACACCACACGAAAACTACACCACACACAACGGTACAGCGGCGGTTTGGCGTCGCTCAATCGAGGCACAACAATGCAACGAACTCATTTTTCATAATTTTTCTCCCCTCCGCCCGGGTCACCCAGTCACCTCCCCCCACCCCCACCCTTTGCCCCACGGAGCCTCCGGGCGCGAGTTTTGAATACTTTGACGATGGCGTCTTCGCGGTATTAGCTTCAATCGTCATCTTGATGCGCGCGGCGTCCTCGGCGACGGAGGTGACTATTTTTAAAAACGCCAAGCGAGACACCATTTAGCCGCCCGGGAGGCCCTTTTGGGGAGACGCGGACGGTTGGTTGGCGTTTGTTGTATTGGATCGAATTGCCAGAGTTACCGAGCATTTTTCTTGGCTTGACAAGTATACCATGAAAGCTGAAAAAGTCAAAGTAAGTGATAAAAGAGTTACAAGGATTTGGACTAACGTTTCGCATTCATTCAAAAACTGATAAGAAAAATTATAAGTAAAAGAGATAGCTTCTTAAATTTTAATGTCTTGTTAGGTAGTATTTCATTGTTTTGAATTGCATTAATTATCGTTTATACTTATGGCGCAAACTTTTCTTAATCTAACTTTTTTTTTGTAGCAAATCATTTAACACATTGACTGCCATGGCTATCGTTATTGATAGCCAGCTGTCATTAGTTCTAAAAAGTTTTTACCCCATAAATAACTGAAAATGAAACATAAAACCTATAGTAATATTAAAAACTAATTCTTTGGAAAGCTTTTAAGGCCTTCAAAAAATTTTAGGTTAAAAATATTATAAACACATTTTAATCAGGAAAGATTGTACTAAAACAGGGCGCTGAAAACGATTTGCAGTCAATGTGTTAAAATAATAAATTGTTTCATTACACATGATTTTCATCGTTGCGAGCTTACAAGTTATAAAAATTTTACTTAAAAAGATAAATGAAAACTCATATTTGCGATTTACTAAACTTATCATATGTTGTGTTGAACAGTTCACCACAGTATACTGGAAAGATACTGTATAGTATACACGAAAAGAAATCAAAAGATTTGCTATTTTCTTTTGTCTTGAAACGATATTGAACTATTTCAAATTAATACTTCTCCCTCTCTGAGACCTTATTAAGAGAATAATATTACTGTTCGGATTTGTAATTTTTTATCTCAACTAGAGGTAAAGTGGTTTGTTTGTATTAAAAACATGCACAAATGACTTCTCCAAATAATGATGATGAGTCCCACATCTTACCCCAACACAGGTAATGGCGTGAATTTGTTATTCAAACAATCTTCATTCGAACAAATACCATCAGCAAAATCCAGCTGACACTGTCTGGTGTTAGGGCTGGTAACTTTCAGCATATAAGTAGGTAAACGTGACAGGCACGTGCACGCGGACACCGCACGAAACGGATAAGGCGTCCCATATGGCGTTAATTCGTTTTTTGCTTTGCTTTCGCCGCATCTGCGCTATGTTTTACTAAAACCGAAAATACCAAATCACACTTGAACGAAGCTTAGCACACTTTTCATGGCGTTTTCATTGATTGCCGCCCACCCAAAGAATCGTTATGTCTGTCGTCCGCCGGAGCCAGGAGGACTACAATGTTGCACCACACTCGGCACAGCGTGTGTGAATAAATAAACGCGATCAGAAGTTGCGCCGCGGCCAGAGTATCGGGAGTTTTCCCAAGCGCGTGCAGGAAATGTTGGTGTTTGCAGCCGGGCGGAAAAATAGCATCAGGTGACGGGAATGCCTCAACTTGACTTGCATCGAGTGGTCAAATTTCGAAATATTCACCCCCCGGGTTTCGGTGTCACTCATTTGCTTTTGTTCGGTTCGCGTACTAGAATTGCACAACTTCTGGTTCATCTTACCGAGCATCACATCGACGTATGTTGAGTTCTTTATTCGGGGGAACGAGTTTTGTAAACAGGTTGTTAGATTGACGGATGCGGGCAATTAAATTTAAATTATACTAAAGCGCAAACCGTGAAACATCTCGTCTTTCACCATCATTCCGTAATCTATGAGAAAGATGGACTGTGATTTAAATTTAAAATGAAAACAGGGTGTGAGATATCGCTCTCTATTTCCCTGAAAATGCTTAAATCTCTCGAGCAAATCACTTTGCACACAATAAAGTCAAATTCGAACAACAGATCAACCCATTCCCCATCAGTTTATTGATCAGTTCCTTTGCTGGTGCTGCCGTTTATTTTTTTCCCCTTCTTTTCGGTGCAAATTAACATAACATAATCTCGTCGAACAGATTTTCCACACGTTCGTTCCAAACACGGGCGTGTATAAATAAACCCCGTGCTTAACTAGCTCTTCCCGCTTGTCAGGGTGCAAAACGTTTCTTCACCCTTCCGAGGGATGCCCTAGCACTACCGACACTGCTTATTATGCTTTGACAAATCCAACATGCTACTGACGTTCGGGCAAACAAATCCCGTACCCGAAACGATCAAACGCTGTGCGCTGTACATACGTTCAATTCACCTACATCATAAATGGACAAACTGTGGGGTTGGCGGGCTCCTAAATCAACACCGGCGGGCAAACTCCTCCCCCGAACGAAGTCGCGGCGACTGGATCGTTTGCCAGAACTGGTTGCGTTGATATGTTTGCGAAAAATGATTGATAGACACCGGGCAGACACATGCATGCAAACCGTGCTCTCTGCCGCCTGTCAACAGTCAACGGCGCTGGCGAACTTGTCCCCCCCCTGTGTGTGTGTGTGTGTGTATGTGTTTGTGAGGTGAGTGGGAGCTGAAAACATAATCCATAACAGGTAGCAGCAGCAGCGGCACCCCCATTTCGTCGACCTCGTTTGAACCTGGGGAGCCCCTGCTCCACCCCCTTCCGTGGGCTTTATAAATCAAGCCACCATCGATCGAAAGATGCTAGCTTTATTTATCTCGAAACTGTCTTCAGACCAACTCGGCTCTGACTCGGGCGACGACTGACGGGCGGGCGCTGGAGCAAAAAACAATACATCAAATACCATCGCGCAAATATGGGCTTCCGCGTCTCCCCCATCGACCCCACCGCGGGCCCTGGTGGAGCATAAGAAACACCTCAATCGAGCGCGACCTCCATCGAACCGCCACCGTGATACGCAATCAAAGTCGTGGAAAATTCATTACACACATTCTATCGGGCATTCCCGTGAGTTATACTCGTACAGTGCAGTAGTGCGTTTGGGGGCAGGCCCACAAAAGGGCAGCCCGATATTTACGACAGTCGGTGCTCCTTCGCCCTCCCGAAGCCCGCCTCCCCGGCGCTTCCTTGTTTGGTAACATATTTGATCGAGCGGCCGGAATGTAGCAACGATTTATTTGCAAGCAAATGAATTCGAATTGATTTGATGCTTTCGCACGATTGATATGCTGCCATTTTTTTAACCTTTTCCTCCGTCTGAATGGGAGGCTCACGTTTCATTGGCAGGCAGCCAGGGGGCAAAAAGTAGCTTTGCTTGAAACAAAAAAAAAAGCAATACAACAACACCGACCAAATGATCTGCAAAATGTTGCCACAGAGATGTATCAAACGAAGCAAAAAAGGATACACAAGCGATAAAGTGTTCAATTTATTTCTCCCTGACGACCGACCCGTCCCCGGGGGTGTATCGGGTTTACGCTACGATTTCTTTCTAATTTATCATTGCCTTATGGCCTACGCCCTATCCACGTTTGATTTTGTGGTGTTTTATGCTACGATTCCCCTCCCATTGATACAGCGCCCTCCTTTTTCATCCGCTTTTAGATGAAGCTTTCCAGTTTTTTGTTGCACTTTGTTTCGCCTATCGCTTATTTCGATTTCATAGCCATTTCAAGCCAACATACGGTTCCCTCGTCACCGAGTCGCAGTTTTGCTTTGCCAGCCTTTGGTTGTTGTTTGGGTGTTCGAAAAAAAGGAAAACCATCTGGCTACTGGCAACTCGGTAACGGTAGGTGACCAGAAAAGGACACGAATGCATTCCGATGCTGGTTCTCATCCTCCCTCCCGCCCTTCCTCCTCTCGATGGTTCCAAAAGAGAGGTTCCATTTTTCATTCGTCAGCAAACCATAATTGTGTGCTGCATTCGTTCGCTTTGGATCGATTTTTAATTTCTCGTCATTTTATTTTATTTTTCCAATCGTCGGAAACCGATGGTACCGTCTCCCACCAGGCGCGCCCGTGGTAGTGGTGGTGGTGTGATAAACTGGTTTTTATTAATTAGATACAATAAAGTTGTAAATAAATCAATTTATAATTTCGATTAATATGTTGCGTCGGCCCGATAAGCGGCTCCGGCCGGTGATTGAACACATTGCGGAGTGCATTAATTTTTGCATCGTACCATCGTGCATTCCGGACGAGTGTATGTGGTTGCATTTTATTTCTTTTTTTTTGTCCTGGGGTATTTTAAACCTCCTGCTTGCTGAAGCGCCAATGATCGCGATCTGCGGCGACATCGATGCGTCCAGCGCAGCCGAGCCCAAACGAAGGCAAAAGGCAATCCGGTTGGTTTGCGCTGATCAGCTTCGATCGTGCAGAGTCACGCACGGTTTTTTTTTTGTGAAGTAATATACACAGTAGATCCTGCAGACACCCCTTTTGTGGGGCGTGACGGGTGAGCTTTTCGGATGCTGTGATTGACGGACCGCTCGGAAGGCGCCCGCGCGATAATCCTTTCAGGGTGAGTCCACGCCACCGTCACGAGCGTGCCCGGAATTCCAGGGCCAAAACCGAGCCCCAATATCAATGACGGACGCGCCCGCTATCGAAGCCGAAGCCTTTAAGCGACCATTAAGCCGACAAACAGTTGGCAAACGGGCGCTCGGACGGCTCTTCATAAGTTATGACAGGGTGTTCAGGGCGCTGTCCAAGGTGCAAGAGCAGCATCGCCGGTGTCGGGTGTCCGGTTGCACGAGCCGATGGACCGAATGGACAATGCAGTTGCAATGTTTGCGGCGGTAAGGCGATCCCGAAAATGGCAGCTCGAGAAAAGCGCGTTGGAACGGGTTTTTTTTTTGTCGAAGAGACGAAGTCAGTCAACTGGACGACACTTTAAGTAGTTGTCTCTTCTGTCGCGTTGTAATTTCGGAAAAGATGGACTCTTAATTGCCGGTTTGACATTTAATTGACTCTTAAACGTGATATGATTTGTGTTCGCGATTTTTCATGTTGGACAGAAATGGTCAAAACCGGCCGACCGGGTGTATGCCACGTCGAACGCTGTTTTGTTTTGCGGAAAGATTTATTGCCGACGTTCATGCAATGCGGATGGTTTTGTTACGACCTGCCCGAAAAATAAAATTTCGAAATTTAATCCTCAAGAAGAATATTTCATAGTATTCATACCGATTTGATTGTTTCGTCAGCATTATTGTAACATAAAACATTTCAATGTTCGTTGCTCAGTGAAAGCCCACGTTAGTGATACCGATGATTTATTTTATGCGTGTGGTTTTATCCTCAAGAAATGAGAATAAACAGGTTTAACACTAAAATACATTGCTTTGGATTCTTGCCCGAATGCTTGTGAACGGTCATTTTGACCGCTCTTTTTAACACGCAATATTTTTGTCATTTTTTAACATTTTTCAACTCTGTTACCGGTTCCTTTTTAGTACATTTAAAAGCTGTTTTTGAGTTTTTATTGTTTTGATGTATTATTTTTAATCAATTTAAGCTTTCATGTTTTTGAATGTATCATCTAAATTAAAAAAAAAATGTTTATATATTAGGCCCCCTTAAAAAACTAATTTCATATTTTTCAGAGAACAGATGACGTCACAAATGTACCTTAAAGATGTAAATTTTAGAATTTTCCATAGTTTGTTTACGTCCTGTGCTTTGTCCTGTTATTCCGTACGCGAGCATTTCGAAGCGCTATACGGGATACGTTACTATAGAAATTGTCGTTATTTTCGATCTTTGAGGTCAATTTATGGAGTCATTTGTAATCGGAAAAATATGTCTTTCATTTTTACATGTTGCTCAACATACTAGCTCTATTACTCACTATTTTTTCTGGATTTACATTTTGGATAACTAAAAGATGAAAAATATCAATTTCGATATTTTCGATACCGTTTCTGTTTACACCGAGCAAGTGGAATGATACACCGAGCAAGTGGCATCGAAAAACCAAAAACGCTACAAGTTAGTAATCAAATATACTTAAAAAAAGTTTGCGTTGGGGTCCAAATGGCCGCTGATTTGATTCTGGTATCAACTTGTTTTATGATTTCTACATAACATTCGTTGACAATATTCAAGTTAGATCTGTCGAAGGTGTTAGAAAGTTATATCAAACGAAAACTTAAATGCCTGGTTTCGGTCCCATTTCACGTCCCGTGCCTGAGGGAGGCATTTTCCGATAGTTTGTCTCGTTTGCAATTGGGACAGAAAAATAATTCACAGGGACCAATGTACTCCAGCTGGCGGCGTCTCCAAATGCAGTTGAGTGTATCGTAACTCAAACACCCCGTCACACGCGACCTCCAGACCTTGCGAAGCTTCAATAGTGTGCCAAAATTATTTATGATTACTGCCGTGTGACAGATATTTATAAAAACAGCCGCCTCCCGAAAGGAAAGTCTAGCCTACCATGTATTGACTTTTTTTTCTCTCCCGTTGCCAGCCTGGATTTACTGTAATTGCGGTGGACTCAGGGTTCAGGAATATATTTCACCCACCGTTCACGTCCCTCTTGCTTTCCTCTCGCCCTTGGTCGGTGTGTTTTCCTCACGCACTGTCCGATGTCATCGAGCTGGTCAACGATCATCATTATGGGCTGAACATGTCATTACCGAAACCCATTTCGGCCGGCGCAAAACTGTGCAATCTGCTGCCGTGCCGCGGAATCGTGCACCATTTGCGACGCCCTGGTTCCTGGTGGTGCATCTTTAACGCGCCTTCCCCCTCCCCCCCCCCCCTCTCCGCGACGAAGGTGGCTGAGAGATGCAAAATAAAAAGCGAAAACAGGAAAAAAAAATCGCACAGCCAGACAACCGCCGGGGCAAGTTGCACATGCGTATTTTTTTTTCGTGTTGCTTGTTTTGCACCACGAGACGACAATGACAGCCGATGACGATGACGATTTGCTGCACGGGGCGCTCTCGATATTATAAATATTTTTTAATGTGCGCAATAATTGCACCAGAGTGCACAATAAAAATAAAATATATATTCCGTGCGTTGGGTTGCCGGATCTTCCCGTTGTGGGCACCCGGTTCGGAGGGTTTCTTTTGCGTTTCATCCTCATGCAGCCTGAAACGAAGATGGATGCTAAAGACGATCTCCGACGTGACACGACCCGGATCGTGTCAGGGCCAGGTTGGAGGGTCTGGGAACTGGCTCCCGCTTTCCCGGTTCCAGAAGCTCCCGGGTGTCCACATTCCATTACGCGGACGACAAATGAAGGCTAATGGGAGGGCATAAAGATGCTGATGGTGAGAAAAAGCTGAAGAAAAAATTACGTGATTATTAATTTCATCTGAATCTTCTTCAGCAGTGTCTTCTTGAAGGATATACTTACCTTTGTCATTTCCAGCAGTCCGTTGTTGTCTGGCTGACTAATGGTAAACTTAGGACTACGCGCCCGTTCGTGGGTGTCCTGCGGTCATGGCTGCCGGAAAGTAAGGTCCTGCCAGAGGAGGTGCACTTTCGGGGTGGTGATGCCATCCCATTTAACCTGCCTTCATTTGGCGTACGGTTTTTAATTCGTGGCTTCCCATCTTTCTTCCCACTTGCCATTCCAGCTTCCCTCGCCCGAGTGATTCTATAAATTATGTGCAATTATTATTAATGGCAATATCCGTTTTCGGCGCGAGTAACGGTCATAGATTCATTAATTTATCGCGCATTAATGGCACTTTGGGAAAATGTATGCAATACGACACGCTTTTGCAGCGATGCGCGCTGCGATTTTTATTGCCCATTCGCTCTCCGTTGCTTTATTTCGTTAATTTAATGTAAAAATTCACCCGCGAAGTGGCAAAATAAAACTGCAACGCGACCCCACCGGGCCTCGGACGGGCAAGGTAATTAGGGGACATTGGTGCGATTTACGAGACGAGTTTAGCCAACGATACGGTCGCCCAGCGTCAGTGATCCATGACCTCCACTTGCCTGCTTAAGATGCTGCGCCGGTCCGTATTTGGTACCGGTCGTTTATTTTAATCATATTTCGTTTGGTTGATTGATTTATTCGACGTCGAGCGCAAATGGACCGATTCCGTGTATCGGATAGTGGCTAATAAAAATAAATATTGCTCTCCTTTCTTGTCTTTTCCTTTGCATTTTTCCTGTTCCTTTTTTGTGTCCCTCCCCACTGATGCAAAACGGGGAAAAGGCGGCCCCCGAAGCGGGTTGGTCAAGCGATTGGTGATTGGTCGCTTAATGCATGTGCTGTTTTTTGATCCAGCTGTGGATCGCATTAAGGCAGTGCACTTTTTAATTGACGGGTATTATAAACTTGTCCGGGCCGCGGGATACCTTCGGATAAATTGGATCCTCCGCACCGGTGTGTGGATCGGGTCAGATTTCAAGGCGCTGGAAGTGGTTCTTCGTAAAACGCCGATGAAATATTGTTATTATTGGCGGGACGCATCAATACAGCACGTTATCGACAGTTATCTTTTTTTCGTAAATTGATGGAAAGCAATCGGTCGAAGTAATGGATTTTTCATTTCACTCTTCACTATATTATCATTTTTCGATCACCTACTTTCAAAGAAAGTGATTTTTAATGAGAGATTCCTGGCCTTTAAGCAAATGCCTTCTGCAAGATGGCGTTGAAAAATAACCCACCTGCTAAACAGATGTGGCCAAGTTAATTTTCGTTTTAATTATGAGTCAAACTTTTTTCGCAACTAGTAAGAAATGCTCTTAAAGTCGCGAAGCCAAGACGAACACCAAACTGCGGTATCCATAAATAAAGGGATAAATAAATCAATGAGCCAATAAACTCCCACCGCCGAAAACTAAGCCATAATCCAAAAGTAAGCGAAAAATCCGATCAAATCGGTTCGGCCACCGACGTACCGTCTGTTGTGTCGGCATTGATTTCAGTTTTATTGCTAATAACCCGTTCTTAGAGCAACGATATGGGACCACGCGATGGACCGTTTCGGGTGGGTGCGAATCATTGATGTTCGGGAAAGCAGCATCATTTTTTGTGCCAACCCCATTGCGTGGGGTTGTGTGTGCGCGAATTCCTTCCGTTGTTGTCTGTTGCTTGCCATCTTTTGTTGCCCCATCTTGCGATGGTATTATGATGTTTTTCTTTCTCAGTTCGTTGGCAGATTTGGAGCACGCTTCGCGGTGCCTGCAGACACTCGCGAATGCAACTTGTCAAAGTTACGCCAGTGTGAGGTCAAAAAGAATAACAAAACGGCCATCTTTAGGGCAACACAACAAAAAAGAATAACATCCTGCGGTACAACCTCCAACCAAAACCAGAACCAAACCGGGTGTTCTTCCTTTTTTTTGTTGCAACCTTGTTCCGCACACCAAAATCAAAGAATCTTTCGTCGGGGATATTTAGTCTGGCGAAAGCGTCTTACTTTTACGGTGTGCGTCGCTGGAAAGCCGAGTGCGGGAGGCTTCTGTCTCGAGTTTGTCGACACTGGCCAAAAGTCAACAAGTTTCCAGACGTCGATAGCCTAAGGAGTTCGATTTGGGATCGTTCGGGCCGGAGCGGCTGGATTCGGTAAGGAATTAAAGTGCTGTTGATCTATCATTTTTTCTTACCGTTATTTCTCCAACCAACTTTCAATCCGCCAGAGTTTGCCAAGATTGTAGGAAAATTGAGACGATTAAATTGTTTCGGCAGATCGTAACCTTTCGTCATAGTTGGTGTGAGCCAATATTTCATAGTTTCTTGGCTAAAATATTTCTAAAGTTTAATTTGCACAACCCATTTTATGGACAGATTGGCTCACACAGCTCTTTCGAGTAAACTACAAATCGACTGTGCTCATTAAAAATTCTAACCCCTTGCTCGGCTCGACCGGTTAACGTAGCCAAAGCTGGACATCGGTTGATCGTTTTATACGCATCGTATAGCTTCGAGTTTGATGATCGGCAACTCGATAGTTGATGCAAATGTTCCAACTTCATGTTTATTTCGATCGTGTGCAATCGTTTCGGAAAACCCAACGACGTACGGTAGCGACGGAACCAAACCGTAATCAAACCGTTTTTATGGCCGATCACTTTCACCCCGAGCACTTGATTGAAACCACCCAATAGGGGAGCTGCATGCCAGCCCAAAGGGTGGAAAACTAATTCCAAACGTACCGATTTTATGAAACCTGCTAGAATGAACTGTGCACCCTAACCCAATTACGCAACACCAGCCGATGGCGAGAAGCTTTTCTTGGTCGATATCCGATGGAGTAAGTCGGTGGAAGTTCCCGCAGTGGTCCGGTAGTTCGAAACCACCAACATCCGGTTCGACGTCGTACCGAACACGGCTCGGAATGTAGGTTAATTTCCTTTTGTACACTTTCATCCATGCAAGTCCATGCATATTACAATATCGGTCGCCTTCCGCCAAGATGTCCTCCGTCCGGGCGTTGATAGGAACCGAAACGGAAAGGCCAACCATTGCGCCAGCCTTGGCCTCGCCGACGTCGCCTGCAAGTCTTTACGAGTTTTAAAGAAACTGTCGAGCCAAAGTCGCTTGCCGAGTAAAACCCGAAGAAGCGATTCATGGGAATCGATTCCGTTGCTAAGCCAAGGGGAAGTGTAGGGGGTGCAAAAGGGGCCATGGATCGTCCCGGATTGGCTGCCCGCCTCGGTGTGTAACGGTCGCCCGGCACGGATTTTTCCAAGCGCTTTCCACGACGCTCGGTTGGTGGAACCGATATTGACACTGACCGAATTGCAGTCTGCATGTGCAGTTGCACTATCTTGCAGCTTCCCGATATCAAACCATTTGTTCTCTTTGCACTTGGTGTGTGTGTGTGTGTGTGTTTGTGTGCGCCGCACTGCTTTGTGCCGAAGCTGCAAATGAAGCGCGCATCGTAAGCCCTGGCCATGGATATAAAACCGGATGAAATATAACACTAAAACGCACATAAAAGTTTAATAACAAATGGATGTCCTGTGGTAGTAGTGATCGAAAGTTTTTTTCCTTCTTCCTCTCCTAGCTTTCTTCACATGGAATGGGGAGGTGGAATAGGTTGCTTCGGCGGGGGGACAATGTGGCGAAAATGATACCGACCAGTAGCGAAATGATGTTATTGGACGGTGTCGATAAGGAAGCAGCGCACATTGGCCCCGTATGGCTACCCTCGGGGTGCTTGGTTGGTGTCCTTCGAAGTCGATGGTGTCCTGGCCACCCCTTCCCTCCCTTCGGCTCTCACCTTTTGTTCGAGTTGTGCCACCCGTTCTGAACGGGCTGTCGTTTGTGACGGAACCGAAACAATATAAATGGAAACTTCAGCACAATTGCTTATCGAATTGCTTCACCCGACCTCCGTGTGTCTCCCTGAAGCTTGAAGCTTTCCCGAGCAAACGGGAACATTAAATTTAAAATTACATCGCCCTTTGCCCCCGGCGATCGGGGTTGGACATACTACGGGCAGGAGAAAAATGTGCTGTTGTCGATTAACGAAGTGATAAAGCGAGCGACAAGTACATGAACAACTTTTCATTATTGTTTTGTTTGCACGCGATTCACCAGCGGGATGCTCTTTTATGGTTCTTTTTTACGTGATCTTTATGGTGCAGTTGTTTTCCGCTTGCTACGGATTCTAAGTTTCGTATCGGACCGAATGTCCGGTTTAAATCTAGAAGCTTCAACTTGTTTTTACATTATTATTTCTTCTTTATGCTTCCAATCTTAGTCCAGGTTAGATTGAATTACACTTTGTATATGTTTTACCCCCTTAAGGAAACTTTAGTGAACTTTTACCTGTAATTTAAGAAATTTTAATCTTAAAATGATCTCTTCACTTATATCAAACTTCTTTTTTAACGATGGAAGGGTTGTGCAAAATTTGGAAAGAACGATAATCCTTTATTTTTCATCATTATTTTACTGCCGTTTTTATTGCAACGAGAACATCGTGTTTAAGCTGATGAAGGGCGTCAACACATTTCTTTTTTCCATCGTCGCAAGAGGACAACCAAATATCAGAATCAACATATTAATGCTTACACATTTGGATCCCGGGTCTAGACGTGTGTGCGCCTTACGACCGCCACCGTTGACAGACAGTAAAACATTAACATTAATGTTTCCATCAGCATTTTCTTTCAGTGTTTTTTTTTGTTTGCTGTCGCCCGCAGTTTTACCCCCCAAACGGGATTTCACAATTCCGGTGGGATGGGTGACGGACGGAAAAAAAACACGTGTAGATTTTTATGTTTTACTTCAGTCTCGCCAAATTCCTGCTGCTTTTACTGGCTTTGCTGGTGAAAAAGTGTGAGTAATGGCAATGTCGGGAAAGTCGCCGCTCTTGCCGTCGCGGTTTTTTTTTCTCTCATCTTCTCTTCTTTGATATGCAGCAAAGAAATGCATCGGAATTCCCGAAAAAAAACCCGTCGATTCTAATCCGGCATCCCGCCATCAAACGCGGCTAATCATTGTCATAATCTGCCGGTCTTTGGTCAACATAAAAACCCGTCTGGCTCATCAATTCAATTAGCCCGGGCAGAACCGTATCAACACAACGAAAGATAAGCGCTAGTGATCACAGGCGTCGTTCAACTGGCGCAGATCGCACCATTTCTCGCGACACCCACTGAGTCGCAATACTGGAGTGGCTTGAAATGTGCCCGCGTGGAGTGGAGTGTGGAAAAATCACTGCAGAAATTCGCTTCGATGGTGAAGATAATTCGCTGCCGAAAAGTTGCATAGTTTGGATGCGCCACTCGTCCTTTTCGCCACGTCTGAAGCCGATTCGAACGGCAGAGACGAGGCATGGAGGTTTTAATTATCACTCACCCGAACAACATTTTTTTTCCTATCCTTCTGACCAATTCAGTCAACATAGACTGGGAAAACCGTCCAGGGGAGTATGGGTAAAGTTAAATATATTTGCCCAATTCGACACGTTTATCGCTTCACTCGGACTTTGATGTTTGATTTGATTCTTATATTTTACGAGTCGAAACCCGACCCTTGTTAGGTAGCCAATAGAAACGATTAAGCGCTCGATGGCCAATTTGTGCTTTGGCTTCGAGGAAGGAGGAGCAGAGAATAGTTTGCAAGAGCTTCGAAACCCGCAATCCCACTGCTAAGATGTCTGGGGCGCATAAATTCCCGATTCAGACGTCGCGTCACTCGTAATCCTTGAGTTCGGTTGTAAATCGCCAACTTCCAGAACTCACGCCGAAAACTAAAACAAATAAAAACAAGGAGCTCATACGGCGGGACAGAAACCAACCAACTATAGCGTTCGTACAACCGACCGGTACAAGCTTGGCAAACGACAAGTGTTCCCTTTTGCCCGGTCCGACTTTATGTCTTTTAATTTGTAATTAAGACATGAACAATACATCGTCAACCTTTCGGAGTTCATTTACCCGGTGCTGCCAGGTTTATTGAGGCTGCTCATTGTGAGCAAAAGGTAGCCGCCACGGGAAGCCGACCAACGATTGGCTATAATTTGTAGTTAAAAGTCTGTGGGCCGCTGAGCGAAAGAACCACAGATGTTTTACCGGCCCGGTTTTGGTCGGGGTCGGGAAAACGAAACTGGAGTGCTGTAAACAGTCGAAGGAAGTGGTTTGATTACGTACTTAATTATTGACAAAGCTTAAGGTTCGACGTGCAGCGACAATAACACCTGTTCCTTGCAATTATGTTAATTTATTTTTATTTCTCGGACACGCAATGTTGTGAAAAGCTTATGCAAGCATTTTGTGGTTGGGATGGTGTGTGAACCAAATAGGTTGTGTTTTTAATTTTTCATTGTTAACAACATCATTTTGAGCTGTTGGTTCAAGGCATGATATTTCACGACACGCCATTGAGCTACGTGACACACTGTTCTTATTGACCTCTGGTGTGCTTGGATCTAGTATGATGCAATATTTCTAATTGAATGTTGTCTTTTCATTACCTGTATAGAATGATGCAACATGTGTTTTTCAGAAAGTCAGCTTCCGCTTATTTTCTAAAGTGTTATCTGATGTAACAACAAGATCTGTTGCATCGTCCTTGTTGTTACGTAAACCTTTTCTATTTTGAATAACACACAAACAAGGTTTTGTATTTACGAAATGCTCTATACAAGATAAAATATTTATTGCAATCTGCTTGAAAAAATATGAATCCTTTCAACTTGATACTGATCAATGAATGGTTGTGAAAATTATTTTAAAAAAACCACACACCAATAGCAACATCGTAAAAGAAACTCTTAAAGGAAAATTTCCCTCACGATAAAACTAAATCGTTTATGACCAACCGAAAGCCACACGACGCCAACAGGACTCACTTGCGGTCATAAATTATTCCAGCAACATTTTATTGCTCACTCACTTTGCGTCCACCTTGCTTTCCGACTTACTTTCGGTAGTGTTTATTGCACTTCTTGAGGCTTTTGCGCTGCACTGACTTTCCGCATTTCTGGAGCAGAGTCCGAAGCAGTAGAGGGAGGGTGTTTCGATTTACTTTTCTACCCCCATTCAGATGTGGCTCTGTTTCTATGGTTCGCCACGATTTGCGATCCTGATTTAGGAGGCCAACTTTATTGGCACCGCCACTAACAACATTCATCACTAATGCATCATTTAGTGCATCGCTAATGCGACGTGCGTGGCTGACGGTTGCGTATGCTTTTTCTTTCCCTCTGCTTGACTCCTGTTTTCTCAACCCCCATCGGTATCGCATGTTGCGCTGCGAGCGGGAAACCATTTGGAAGGCAGTTAAATTTGTCCCAATTCCAGCAGCTGGACAGTTCGATTACTTCTCCTTCCATCCACCGAACAGGCATCGAGCACATTTTCCTTCATGTCGCCACGGGGTGACGGTTTTTTTTTTTGGTTCACTCCCCTGTTTTCCACCTCCTTCCTTTTTCGATAACACACACGGCGCAACACTGCACATCAGATGCAATTGGCCTGCAGCGCGGCAAATGGGGAGCAGAAGCTGATACACCGAAAAAAGAGCCGACACAAACACATCAGTTTCCTTTTCTAGGTCAGCGGTGGAGGGGAGGGAGGCCTGCAGGCTCAAGCATAACACCGAAATAGGAAACATTTTTGCTCATTAAAAAAGAAAAACGGCCCGACGAACGATCGCAGTCCCCCCCTGGGGGCGCTCACTATACGCTGCTAACCATAAATCCACAGCCGGATCGGTTTGGGTTTCCGTTTTTTCCCACGGACGGAGGAGGAGGATAGGTAGAAAAAAAACCTGTCCGGTTTGTCGGAGAGTATTTTTTTTTTTCACCCCTCCAATGCGAGCACCTCCGTATCCACTGTGCGATTACATCGGCCGGGCTGCGATAAAATGATAAAAATCCGTTCAATAATTCGACTCCATGCCGCGTCGACTTTGTTGCTCCGTTTTGGTGCGGCACGAGCGGCGCTATCAAATCTCGTTTGGGTGAGCATAAAAACACAGACACACCGTCTCGCGGGAGAAATCGAATAAATGGGAATAAAAAATAGTACAGTACGGCATGAAACGGACTGTTGCCAATGGTACACTTGCCTGCCGCAGGTCCTTTTTTGGGAAAGTGAGCCGCAGACAATGCTCATAAAAGTTCGAGGCCATTTTCAGGTCGGCCTTCAGGTGGTGGCATTTATTTTTCCCCGTCGTGGTGGTGATTTTCCACCGTACCTTCGGGTGGTGTCATCGGGTTGATAAACATTCCGAGCTTTCTCCGAGGCGAGGCTTTGATCTTGTGCGGCCCCAGAGGAGCGCCGGGTGTGATCTTTACGCGAGCGAACGCGTGGACCTGGCGGTTCGTGATGTCCGTGATAAGGCAATTAATCATTTAGGGGCCACTGGCCAGCCCGTTGACGTACGCGGACAGCTGGAAGCGATGGATTGTGACAGTGCGCGATATCCTGTCGGGCATGAAACGAGACGCGCATAGTAATCGCTCTCCGACGGTCACTCCTTCCTGTTCCTGTGCGAGCTGTCACGCAGCATGAAGACGAATGGTTTTCCGGTGCGCCGACTTGATGTGGAAAATGTTGCTCTGCAAACTCAGTACATTTCTCGTCCGAAGTGGGATTGCAATCGTAAAATTGTGACTGGAGTTATCTTGTCAGAAACCATAAATAATTGAAAAAATATTCTTAAGGTAATTTTCACTTTTCTTTCTAAATGCAATCCAGGAAAATTGTGAAGAAATTTTACTATTTTCTTATTACAAACTCGCGAAAGGAAGAGGTAAGACACTAGGTAAAGAAATGTATAAGACATGACCGGCACGTGCATGCATGTGCGCGATAAATTATATGCAGTTATAAAGCATAAAATATGTCGCCCATTAATATAAATCTCCGCTTGATTTACTTCCAATGCACCGGCGGCGCACTGGCTAGGAAAATCACGTTTTGTCACGGCTCGCCGAACGTCAGCCGAAAGCAGCTGCTTCGTTGGATAAGCTATCGCTCAATCTTCTCAATTTCATATCCCTTCGGGCACGGTTCGCGCGACACCACGCCCCGGTAGGTCTGCCCCGAAGCGGCACACCCGTTGGCCCTAACAGGTTACTTGGAGCCTCTCCGGCTCGGCGCGTGATCACTATCTGTTCATCGTTTTTCACTCATTTTCCAACCACCGGTATAGGATGATGGGGGGGATTTCGAATGGAACATAAACAAAACGAGCGTGGTGGCACTTTTTTGCTTCATTAAAGAAAAAATTAAATCAATCTTCTCACGGATCGGACGGATCCCGTCCGGTCTAGACAGCTTGCCCGGTAATGGCATTCATGTCATTTTCATTCTTTAATGTCGCTCCGGGCCAGTTCCACTGGGACGATTTATGGCAGTGCGAAAGCAAAGGAAAATCGCACTAGTATTAACTAACTTTCCACAAGATGGTTTTTTCTTCTGGTCAACGGAAAAGAACACTGCACAGGTTCAATATTGCCAAAGCAAATCTAATCATCAAGCTTTAACGTTGCCTGTTTGTAGATTTCCATTACATCCAAGTGGGTTTCCCCGTAGTCCTCTGGTTTGTCTGTATCAATCAGTTCCCGCACTGCGTTTGGGATTTGCGGTAAACGTAATTAAAAACCAGGAAAACCACGCTCTTGCAACTAGCGTTACGTTTAATTACACCTTGCAAATAACGTAGCCAACGTGCGTTCCGCTGCGTCTCGCTCGCTTTTCAAGACGTAACTTCCATCGAAGAAGACTCGATTGAATGAAGTAAAAAAAACAAGAAATCAATAGCTGATTGCAATCCCGGGATTTGTGTACACACCAACCGATCTTTGATTACAGAGTGCGACGAGCGAAGTGAAAACCCTCTCGCCCCATGTCTTCACGGATCGATTGCAAGTAATCCTTCTACAGGAAGTTAAACTTTAACGGTGGCATAGTGGTGAAAGGAAAAGAAAGAGGAAGGCACCCATGGGTGGCGAACATGATGTGGCTTAAGCTAGTCCAACGGCTGCACCCGAGCCGATGACTGCAGGGTGAATGAAGTTATTTGCATATTATTTATACTTTGTCAAAGTAATCAATACCCGAAGCGTCGTTGTCGTTGGCGTCGTTGCTTCTGCATCGTCTTCTCGCCGGGTGCGCTCGCTGCGAAACTTCTGCCGACTGACCCAGTTCCGGGCGGGAGGTGATAGATAACATCCGATCGGACGCCCGCCATCCGATACGGCAGCGCATGTCGTCGGTGGTCCCCGCCCGGCCTGGTGGTGATTACTCTCTGTCACTGGATAAAAATCATCTGCTCGAGCAGCAGAGGGCTAAGGAAGGTTTTCCATCGGCTGGTGTTTGGCGAATAATTAGTGTAGAAAGTATTTCCAGCAAAGGCGATCTTAATTAATGTTGATAATCACTTGATTGAGCTTAGAAACCGTATAGGTATTTTTCTGGTGTTGCCCATCTTCAACTGGGTGTTATTTAAAAACTACGTAGGGTAAGTGCTCCTATAGTGGTGCTGGTACCAATAGTGGTTGTAGTGAAATGAAATTCTAGCTCTACGACGAAATAAATACAATGGAGATCTTTTTCAATAAATTGTGTTTGTTATATTTATTAAACCGATGGTTTTCGAAGGCCAAGTAAAGACTTAGCCTCTCAAATAACTTATTTTTAATATTACTATAGTTTTTATGTTGCATTTTCATTTATTTATGGGTCACAAATTTTTTTCAACTTGTTGCTGATGTCACCCACTTTTGGGTGACGTGTTACTCAACTTGTTAAGGTTATAAATAACTGCAAAACGAGATGTATTTGAGGCCAATGCATTGGTCAATGACCAAGACAATACAATGGTATAGGAGATTTTACTGTTCTGTATGAAATATTCTTCAAAAATAAGTTACAGTCAAAATACATTCAGTCTTTTCTAGGTTTTCTGTACTACCACCACTAGGCATACGATACCATAACCATATGAACTATACCACCATTATAGGAATAACCAATTAGGAATGTTTTCCTGAAGAAAAGTCGTGTTTCGATCATAATTGGGATAAATATGTAAAATATTGATTGATTCCGTTACCTTACACGCTCATTTTAATGGAGATTTTCAAATGCTAAAACAAAAGTTGATCAAAACAATGATAAGATTTGTTGAGTGGTTCACAAAAATAATCGACAAACCTAACCAATAACACCGCCTATGTCGTAATGATAATTTATGAGAATATCCACCGTCTCAATGTTATCAACCCAATCGAACAATCTTTCCTTCATAATGCCTGAAGCACTTAAGATAAGCTCTGTTCCTATCAGCTGGCATCGATAGCAACGTACCGGCCTTCCCGGATATCGAACGCCCCAAATAACTTTGTCGACAGACAGTCGATTAAACGCCGTGTACGCAGCTCGCCATGACCGGTCGAAATCGCTTCCACACGGCGGCCATCGTCGGGAACCTTGTTACTCTGAAGGAAGCCACCCGATGGGAGGCCAACTCGAGCGACGGAAACCTGCTTACGCCCGTCCTGTTAGCGGCAGCGTACGGCCAAAGCGTGTCCCTGGCCGTGCTGCTCAAGCGTGGAGGCGATCTGACGAGAACGGATCGTTTTGGCAACAGTGCGCTCCATCTGGCGGCGGCCGGTGGCCGGCGGGAGTGTGTGGAGTGTTTGCTGGAGGCCGGTTGTAGTGTGTTCGAGATGAATACGGCCGGCCGGACGCCGTTGGATGTGGCCAAACTTCAGCGGGAGTATGAGGTCGTCGAGGTGCTGGAACGCCACGAAGCGGACCTGGTGGCGCGGGATCCCCGGAAGTGCGCCGATCAGCGAAAGCGTGCGGCAAAGCGTTACGAAAAGCTGAAACAGCGGTTCGGCGCCGTGATCAGTTTGAATCTTGGTGATAGCTTCCGAGCCCTGGAAGAGCACACGGCGCTGGAGGAGGAAAGTGCGTAGCACACCCCGATGTGATAGATTTCTGATATCTTTATACTTAGAGCTGTGTACAGTGAGGTTTGACCTAAATCGTAAGACATAACTGGCTGTGCAGGAGAACCGTTCTGGCTGCTGCGAGAAAAACCGTCGTCTTCCGCGTCGTAAGCGAATCGTTGCCGGTATCGTCAATGACTCGAAGAATTAGATGCAGATGAGCCTAGACAGAGCGTCTCAAACTAATAGGTTTCGGGTAGGCGAACCTAACCCTAATTCCGCCGGAAGAATCGATTACCGCCTGGCAATGACACTCAAGGAAGAGGCTCACAAAGAAACATCCTTCCCAAGTGGCTCCACCGTCGTGTCATCACACGCATCACACAACGCCACCATTCAATTGTGCCGATAACGATCCCGACCCTTCTGCTGCCGATTGAGGTCAGCAAATGCCGACGAGTGGACCGCCGCGGCCCGACGCTCATGAAATATTCATTTTAGGCCGTGGAAAGTGGAAAACAGTGTGCGACCGAAATCGACTCCCGCCCGTTGTTGATCGTAAAGCCATCTATCGACGGGCCCTTGGCTACGCTGTTGACTTGGTGATGGCATGATGATCTGCACGTCCCCCGTACCCGCGTGGAAGGGTAACACACTGCGCAGCATCGATGGGATGGGATGGGATGGGCAATAAACCTATCGACCAACTTTCCTGCGCCAAGACCCCGGAGTCTGTGCCGTTCGGCCGTTGGAAAATCCCCAACTTTCCCTACGCGCTGGCGGTACACAAAATTTCCATAAGTGACTGGTTGAAAGTGAAAGAAAACTCATCGTTACGCAGGGCGAGGGGAACGAACCGGCTTGTCAGTGAAGGGTCGCTGGAAGAAATAGCATACGCCGTTCCTCAAACCTCCGGCAGTCGTTCTGCTTCGTCACTTTCGTTGGGAAAATAGATCCTGGGCGGAAGAAGAAGAAAGCAAATCGACCCAAGTGAAACGTTTAAGATACGACCAGCTCGCCTCAGCATTCGACAGTGACGGACAGAATTTCGCCTGCGGTGGCCGACGGCGTTGATAACACCCTCCACATGCGCACCCATATGTACGTCGCCTTATCGAAAACCGCGAGCCGAGAGCAGGGCATGCTGTAGTGCGCCGATACGAAGGGCTATAAACCCGAGGACGTTCAGTTTATTGCATTTCCCGCCCTTGCCGAACAGTCGGTTTCGTTTTTGAACGAAGTAAATCGTTTTTTACTCCCGCCGTGAACGCGTGAAGAGCTTTTTTGATGTGTAATCGAAAAATAAAAACGGCGCTGACGGTCGACGTCACGGGAAACATATGCTCGCCGTTGAAAAGATTCGACACTCGGCTGTGTAATGATACATGAAGTAAGCAGTTTAGAAGAAGTTAAATTAAACTGTGCTGGGTTGGTGGGACCCCTCCCAGCATGATAGGCGAATCAAATTTGTTATGGATCAATTTAGAGTTAATGGAAAGTGAGAAAAAACTGAACAAGAAGCAACGTTCCGTAAAGTTGATTATTTTTATGAGCTTGTGGTTTGAACTGCGACGTTTAATTTAAATAAACATTCCTCCTCAAAAAAAAAAAAAGAGTAACGAAGGATATAAACATACTGAAAGAAAAGAAAAACGTCATCCAACAAAGCGCCCATTTCCCCATTTGAAACCAGTTCGTCGTTGAACAAGGCAAACAAAAATCAATCGTACTTTAAATGCATCAAACGGACCATTTCATAAACACGACGCTACAAACACACAATAAAACGGCCATTTGTTACTCTTTTAAGCCCCCAGACTCGGTGCGACTTGCGAGTGCATTTCATTGATTTCAGGCCATTTATCAGCCAAGCCAACCTCCGGATCCTCCGCGTCCTTGCATTTCCGCCGAAGTCGCGCTTTCACTGAGTCGTTAAAAAAAACCATGCCAAAGGAGAGGGAAAACAGCAACAGCACGGCGGTGAATTGTTGGCGAGTGTTTTCGCTTGATTGCCGTCATAAACTACACTCGCCTGTTGTGTGTGTGTGTGTGTGCCTGCGTTTGCCTGCGTTTGCTTGTGCTTGGATGTTTTACGACCCAATCCCGATTTTTCGATCCTCCAGCGAAAGTACTTAGCCCGAGTGGAGGAAAAAGTCAACCGGGGGTTTTTTAATGGAAACTAGCCATGTTTCAAAGTCGCCGAGAAGTGCCGATGAAGTAAACACTGCCAAAAACCTTTCGTTGTATAGGTATAAAAAGGGGTTTCTGCGCTGAGAAAGCGACGGTCGCCAAAGTGGAAGCAATTAAGGCTATTGAAACGAGCAAGCGTTCGTCACTCTGCGAATAAAGAAAAAAAAAGGGAGAACTGGCCATCATTGATTCACCATTTGGCGCTCGGGGGGAAAAGTACGATGGCGCTCGAGTTGACAGGTTGACCATTTTCCAGCACCCAACCAGAAGCGCCGGGATGCTGTGGAAAGTTCACAAGAGGCAGCCTGATTTATGGGTTGTGCAGTCAAAGCGAAGGGTTTCGGCTCTCTCTCTCTCGACACAGACAGACGGAACGGAGAGGAATCAACAAACCGACCCCCGTTCCCCTTCCCACACCATGTCGACTTATCGGCGATCGAATCGAAAGGCTACCGAAAGGAGACGCCTCGGGGGAGGTCATCATCTGCCCGAGGAGCGTGCAACAGTTTTCGGGGGTTTCTTGGAAAAGTGCATGGGTGGACACTATTTTTACAACCGCCCCCATGAACAAATTTGGTCCCCCCCCCCCCCCCCCCACCTGGGGCGATAAAGCACCGTCTGTCTGTGTGTCTGCCTCTCGCACGCAACCGAGGAAAAACCCATTCACCGCACGGGATTGGACTTCAATCGTAATAACCCTCGGGGAAGCTCGACACATAAATCCCGCCACACATCGGGGTGACGGTACCGTGGAAAGTCAACAGCAAACCTTCCGATGCGATCGCACTGATGGTTCATTTCGGAAAATCGTCTAGACGTCCCACTTGGGGATGTGGAGTTGGTAAAACAACTCCTGGGAAATATTTGTTCGATTGGATCGTATCAACGCACTGTGGGACTCCTGGTGGCTCCAAGCGTGAGGTAGGTTTCCTGTGGCCAGCCGAGGGGTCAGAAGAAAAACCTGCCACCAGCCGGATACAGTTTATTCAATTATGCCACCAATCAAACAATTTGTTCGTTTGTATAGGCCCGCCACGGTGGCAATTGAGGCATCGTAAATCGCGGCAGTAAACGGGTGCTAAAGGTGCACTTAAGGGTGCATTTTCCACCGCTCCGCTCCGGCCGATGGTGGTGGTGGTGGTGGTGAAATTGATCCTGCTCCCGTCGCTCGAAGCTGATGTTGATGCTGAGCGGGCAATTAAACTGACGCGCCGTCCACACCACGACTCCGGCCTACACACACACACACACACACACACACTTGCACATACCTTCTCCGGCTTCCTGTTTTGCGGCTGCAACATAGTATCGGTGTTGGCGAACATGAATGGGTAATGGGTGGATGCGGTTATGCGTTGCAGTTCTTCTTTTTTTTCTTTTCTTTTCACTCCATTCTCCACCAGCCTCCCTGCGGTTCGCCTTCTCTCGCAGGAGCAGGAGACGTTTAATTGATCGACGATTTGTCGCGGCGGTCTGTCTTCGCTCGAGGTGGTTTTGTACTGTCACTGATTGATTTCCATCGCACGTTACATTGATGCAAACATCGCGCGCCGAGCGACAACCGCTTGCGGTTGATGATTTAATTATCTAATTTAGTCAACTGTGGCAGCACATGTCCAGCGGATTAATCGCATCCAGGCCTTCGAACGGTAGGTTTATAGCGAGGCTTGATTCTTGAGTTTTTCTTTTTGGTGATATATCACAAAACATCCGCAAGAACTCGTTTCGATATGTGTTTAGTAATATTAGTTACAAGCTTGACGCCCTGGCGATGCTCGGCGAAGAAAGGATTGAAGAAACAATTATGGCTTTAACTCTTCACTTGAGAATTATGTTTTAATTTAATAGTTAAAATAACGGCATATTCAAAATGATTGATATTTCCCCGATTTCTCCCGTGTTGTATAAACCTTGTAGTGTAACTTTTTATGAATACACCTTGACATATGTGTATATGCTTGTTTTGTTTTATCAAATAAATCTTCAACAACATCTGCACTGCTTAAACTTAATGTGTGGAATGTTTTAGAATCAACGGATCTGTATTGGTCGAGTTTTCACATAATTCCTCCATACATAAAAAAGCTAAAATATGTAATGGATTTTCATAAAAATGTTTCGCATGTTTTTGGATCATTTTGGTTTAAATAAGTGAATTTATAATAACAAGAAACGTTAAAAAACTCTGAAATAAATTCTGCACATTGCTTTTCGGAAACTCCTTTTGCCGATTTTAAACACCTTCTTTAAAGCAACAGAAATCGTGAGCAAAATCGGCTAAAAACCATCCCGTAAAAAGAGCAATGACAGAGGCAGACGAGGTGGCACACGGTGGGCATATCAATTCTAAATCTCATTAGTAAATGAGTCGGAGCCCATTTGTAATCATAATCGTACAATTGCAAATGACTGCCACGCTCCAACCCCGGCATCTAACCTCGCGTGGGAGGTAAATTTTCCAACGAACATTGCTCGCGAATATGCTACAACAGTCGGAGTCGGATGGTTTGAATACTCCCCCGCGAGCCTTCCATTTCCTTCGGGAAGTGAATCCTCGAAAAGCGAAAAGGCCCGGCACGATGTCGATTGCCGAGGGTAGATGTTTTCTAGGTTGTCGTTTGCTGGTTTTGTTGGTATTGGGTTGGATATTTTCATGGAACACAAGATACCCTTGAATGGTTACTACTTCCTCGACCAGGTGAGGATGATTCTAACTGAACGTGTGTAGGGTAGGCCTGCAAAAGGTGGATACGAACCATAATCCGCACACAGACTGGCGTGTGTTTTGATTCGCCCTCCAGGGTGCCGGTGTTAAAGGGTGTGCAGTGTGCTTTTTCACGGATTACGTTTTAATCACATGTTGCAGTCGCTGGGTCTGGAAGGCAACGCCTCTTGCCTGCCGATAAGAGGTTAGCCATTTGTAAAAGCTAAAACATGAACCCCATTTAGGACAAGTTTTTTACCCGGGAGCTTGTAAAAGTGGTGGGAATTTCCCGGCGGATTTTCCTATCTTCCACCGCTCACAGCACATGCGAAGGGCTTTAAGTAATATGCCGCTCCTCCCTAATTCCTTCCTTGCTTCTGGCTTCCACTCTCCGAAACGATGCCGCCTAATGTCGTAACGATATTACGGGCAATTTATTAAAAGTTTGTTTATTATTTTATTCATGGCGTGATTATTATCATTAAACAGTCGCTAAAACGGGAAAACTATCCGTTCGGTCCAATGTGCAACTGGCCGCAATGGACCATGGGACGCCTCCCGAGGGTCGTTGACAAAGTGCAACAATGAACACGACGTGTGCCACCGGAAGCTACCGGAGTTGCACGTGCATGCGACGGGTCGCGTTTTGAGCGTAAAGTTTGATTGGCCACGATGGATGCTGGGGGGAAGGGGCAGGCGGAGCTGGCGTACGCGAAACAGGTTAAATTGATGACAGGTAATAACACCGTAATCAAAATGGTCCCCCGTGCATAGTTTCGCGCTGATGTGCCGTGTGTTACACACGATTGTCTCGAGCATCCGGTCCGAGGGGGGAGGGTAGAAAAATGGGCGGAGGAGGGCAGTCGTTGGTAAGCGACAGGACACCCACTGGGTGGTAATGGAAGTGTGATGGGCTTTCCCGTTTAAACCTGCCGTAGTGAAAACACTGAATTGTCTCTTTCCTATCGCTCGGTTTTCTCTCCACCGCTTCTGAACTTTGTCGGTAAGTTTTGCACACAATGTCGACGGCATGTTTCGGTGGCAATTTGTGCCTCCAACGTGTGTGTCCCTATTATGAAAACAGGTAAGGGGTGGAAGAAACGCACTGTGAAAATGTGACACAGCATGTACGAGACGCTTCAGCGCAACAGTAACGTCGTGGCCACAGAACGATAGCTAGCTTTCCGATGTGTGGGAAAAAAGCGTTCGCTGTAACACGGAATGCCACTATGGAAATTGGGAAAATGTGTCCCACAGGTGGCGGTGGAGGTCGCAGGTGCAGTCAATGCAGTCAGACCTTTCATTCAAAATGTTCGGAGCATCACCCATTCGGGACGGCCCTCGCATACGGTTTTGCGAAATGAATATCTGCACATTAAACGCAACAGGGCGCGGAAATTGGTTTTGCTTCGCTCCGTAGTAACGTACGTACGCTGGGAAATAGGATGTGGTTGTAGCAACCATTTCCGAGAACACTTTCGCTGTTGTGTGTGGGGCTGGAAAAAGGGATGTGTGTTCGGTTTTGTCAACATATCGTTGTGTGAGCGTAAAGGACTTGTAATAGATAAGTTTTCTTCTCCAAAAAGTGCACGGTGAATTTTAGGACGCTCAAGAGAACGCACGAGTTTAATTAACAAAACACGAGCCGGTTTAGTTCGACCGGGCCGAAAATGGTCCATCTGTACGCCGTCCGATTATTCGTCCAAAGGGAGCAGCTTTGGACTGGTTCAATATGTTTCGTCGGACGCTAATAAACTTCCAAACGCTCGATGCATCCTAAGGGCCATATTTTATGTCCACTAAGAGATTCCACACACGGTACCGAGCGTTATTTTCCACTCGGAATCCGAAAACTGGCGTAACAAAATTACCCTACATCGATATACAGGCTTTTTAACACGCTTGGCTCTGGTACTGTTTCGATGGTACTATAGAAACATTGGTTGCTGAATAATCCTCGTTCGACTGTAAACGGGCTTAAACTGTACCGCGCTGCAACGATTAAGGGATTGTGGGACAATGTAGCCAGCATCACCATCAAGTAATAGACCTGCGGAAAACTCTGCCGAGCGGGAAAACAAAAGCACGGTTCCATTGGGTTAAAAAATCCGTCCCATTCCGTGCACCTTCCAAGCCGCCATGAAGGATTAGGTAATTACGTAAACATAAATCAGCAGCTTTCTATTGTAGCGTCGTTCAAATGCTGGTGGCATTATTTTGTAACTCGCCGTGTTCTCCGAAGCGACACTGAAAGCCGGAGGCGCGTAATGATGTAAATTGTGTGCATAATTAACGTTTTGAGGGCATGAAGCCTTCCGTTTAACATCCGACAACATCCGACCTTTCTTTGAGAATGGTAGACAGTAAAAAACACAACGAGGGAAATATTCTTCATCATGTTCATCTGCGCTTCGAATTAAAAGCTTATGCGAAAAAAATATGATTCTCAGACTCATGAAGCAATCTATAGCCACCTAAACGTAAATGTATTTATCGTTCGACTACAACCATCTTGACGCGGAAGGCCATTCTCTCGTCACGTGTCCAAATGTCGTCATCATAAAGTGATGCATTTTAGTACTCCATAATCCCATGTCACGACTCATCTCCCGACGGCTGTCATCTCCGTCGGTTGCATTCAAATGCGGACATTAATTTAGTCTACCGGTGGTGCAGTCGAGCATTAGGAACAGCCGTGAGCGTCATTTGGCATGCGGCAATTGTCTTGACGATGGGCACCTGGTGGAGAAACCGGAAGTTACACGAGTTTAGACTAAACTGGTGACGGTGTCCTACACCGTCGTCATAACTTCCCGTGGATTCAAGTGTTTACTTCCTTGATTTGCGTGCCGGTAACAGCTGCCATGTGTGAAGTCGAGGATGTTTTGATGTTTTGATTTTCTGCCAACAAAGGCGTCTGCGATGTGGCTTTCACGACACGTTTGTCGCAGTCTCGGAGAAGCCGTTGCCGAAGGCGCGAAGACGACGTCCTTGGGAGCGCACAGGAGAAGGCTAGAACTCGGCGACCGGCTGCCAAGGATCGGGTCTTGTTTCATCTGTATTCATTGCATGTCACGTCCTCCACCGAAGCCATCGAATAAACCATCCTCGTCAGCACATCGGCACTTTCGGTGACGCCCGCCTCGGTACCAGCTGTGGGAATTAGACAAATCTGAACGCCCCTCACCTTTGGGAAGGTCAGACGGGTGGTGGGAAAAAATGGAGGGTGAGGAGGTTCGTCGTACATCCCCAACGGAGCCTTTGTTGATGATTGCCGGTGGCATCGACACGATATGTCACACTAATCTGCCGATTTGCGATGAGCCAACCACTTGTTCTTCGTTAGTGCGTTCTTTTGTCCCTCATCATCGTCCCTCAACCCACCCCACTCCCCGCCCGCCTCGCGTGCTCAATCATATCCGGCTGTCGGTTATTCTCGATCAATCTGCCAACATGGCCAACATGTTTTCAAACCACCACCCAACCACCCACCCACCACCCTCCCTGTCAACCGGGGTCGATGGCCGGTGGCGGTCACACGCTATGCTTAGCGTTCGCTACCACTTCATGAGGTTTTTTTGCGCAAGCATTTCTCCTACTTTTATCGCTTTATTTTGATTTGATTTTGCCAACCCGACGTGGCACGTGTATTCTCTCATCAGGCATTCCCGCTGCTGGTGTGCTGCTTTCACATTCGTGGCACGATTTTGGCCCCGAACGGGTAGGCCTTGCTGGTTAAATTGGCCACTGACCGGCCTTTTGGATTTGGTGCTAGGTTTCGTTTGTTGTTTGGCCTTTTTCCCGGTGGAATTCGAAACAAAACACAATCAAACGACGGTTGTTACTCAATTTTTGCGAGCTCATTGATTATGTAAGGTCAGTTAATCGGCAGCGAGGGTTGGGGAGGAATAATTAATAAGGAGTCAAATATTGTACTATTGATATATTTGACTGAATTTTCATACGTTTCAGGCCGTCGGTTAAGAGGTGTCAAGTGAATTGAAATAATGCAAATTTATTATTTTATTACTCACATCCCTCAATGCTGGAAAGATCGTCGTTTCAGAAACTTTATTTTGGATGGCTGCATTCATCGAACTGAAATAGCATAGGGAAATTGATTGCTTAAGTATATCGGTTCAATGTAAATTATTGTTAAAGACAGATTGTCTTTAATGGCGCTTTAAACGGATTGAAAAGTAATTTCCAGCTTTTTTTGCCTTCAACTTTTATTTGTAACTTTCTTGTACATTTTGGTGCGTTGTGCCAAAAACTTGTCTGGCTTTTCCGTCTTGAAAAGAGGCCGAAGGCGCATCCTTCGATCCTTTTATATTATCTAAAACACATCACCGACTTTTCTGTTCAGCCAGCTTCGGCGGACCGAAACGTTTCCAACAATTATCTTTTCAAAGGTGAGTTTGAAACGAAGAATTGTGATGTTATTGTAATGGCAAATATGTTTCCAAATGTTACCAACAGCAATCGATTTTGTCAATTTATTAATTCACTGTAAGCCACCGGCATCGGTTTACAAAGTGCATACTTAACTTCGTATCAACTTTTATTCAAACTGCTGCGTGATAGACTGGAACACGTTTTATGTTAGTCACATTGAAGTGATTCGTAAATAAATTAAAGGCTTAGTTGTGCTTAATTTTTACGTCTTTCATCTTCTACCTGCTTGCATTTTCCATTCCCTCCGGAGTTTCTTACAACCCACAAAGCACCGAAAAGGATAATCTCCAAACCGATCATGGAGTCGCGTTAATTTGCTTTTACTACCATTGGAAATAAATGCCACACTTCCTTTCCCGTCCCCCAACCAACCTGCCGTAAATGGCGTGATCAAACCGAAAAGCCATGCCCAGGGTTGCGCTGCTATTTTAATTGCTTTTTTGGGCAACCTTTTCTCCGGACCGGTTGGACCTTCTCCTTCGTGCAGACGAGGGTTAAAAAGCATAAAACTGAAGCTCGCATTAATTGATTTCAATCGATGTATTCTAGTGGTGGCCGGAAAGTTTTGTGTTTTTAATGCTTTCTCTTTTTTTTGCTGCGACGAGAGGTCATCTACGTCATCGCGCTGACGAAGCTCGGGCATCACTTTTGGATCGGTGACATTTGGGTCAAGTGTTGTTCGTTGGCCATCGGCCCCAAGTGCGATGGCGGGCGGGCGAGCAATAATGTATCGATTTGTCAGCCAAATTACTCGCGTCGCGTCGTCGGTAATGAGCAATTTTTCGTTTGATTTATGCTGGACAATTCGTTTTTGCCGTTTCGTTGAAGAATGTGTTCCATTACGAGGTGACAAGCGGTTCAAATTTGCATTTCCATCCGTTGGTGAGAAGACCGTTCGATCCGCGCTGCGGTCGTGCACGGTGGGAATGTATTGGGCTAAAGCAACGGTTTGAAAATGGAAACATGGCACCGGGGAGAGATTATTAATCATGATGCACGGTGCAACGCGATGCAGGCGGGCAAACGATATGGCACACTTCCAACCGATGGTGGTCGTTTGCGCTGTTCGGAGCGTGGTTGATTGTTGTATAAAAACAACATCTCACCGAGTGTCACAATATTTCACGCTGCACCTTCTTGCCGATGGTAACGCCACGTGCTGCTGCCGCCGGGAAAAGCCACTACACGACGACGGCGACCATCTTTTGGCATCCGTTTCTACGCAACAACACCGTGCGCCAAAGCGAACAAATGTTGTTTTGCGAATGGTTTGCGCTGTTTCCTGTCAACAGCTTCAGTTCGTTTGGTTCAAACATATTTCATTCACCGGCAACTGGCATCTGGTTTTCCCAGCCGGTGGCGCATACCGGAAATTCCAACACCATACGCCGGTTTGACGTTTCACTTCGGTTTTCACTGCCTGTTCCGCTCGTTGAATGGCCGGTTATCAAAACTAATTTGTTTGTGGTGATGGACCATTTTGTTCGTTCGGCTCGCGGGGAATGGGAAAAAGGAGGGCGGAGGAAAGCTTCCCCCCTGTGGGTCACTGTCGGTGTCCAACTGAGAAATGCCCCCTAGGCCTGGAAACCGGATCGGGTTGAAGTAAAATTAAATTATACGCTCAATTTGTGCGCAAATTGTAAACCATTTGTCGTGACGCGTCGAGGATTCCGGAAGGAGATGTAACAGATACGCCCAGTGTCAAACAGAGAGTAACAGAGAGAGGGAGAGAAAGGCGCAAAAAAACATTTTTCGCCACCCGAACAGATTGGCGGTCACCTTTTGCGCAGAGACAATAGAAACGGAAAATCAAGGCACACGAAGGAGGACGGGGTTTGCGAAAACTGCACGGGAAAGCGGGAACCACAAACTGTGCGGTGGTAAATTTGCGTAGGCATTAGGGAAGTTTTTCCGAGCAGCAGCATTGACTTTGCTCTCGTCGGACGGATGGCTGTGGAACTGTTTTTATTTTTTCCAATCCTCCAATGGCCGGCTGTTCGCGCACCAATAAAGCGATGGGCCATTTGGTGCTTTATGAGGTTTTGCAATCCGGTCCAACTGTGGCCGTAATTGGGTCGTTTACGGGTGCTGAACTGGGTGCTCAACTCGCATTTGTTTTTTTTTTCAATCAGTTGAATACCATTTTTCCTTCTCTTCTTCGGGCGGTTGAAAATATCGTTCTTATGTTTGTTTAGGAAAATTCTGACGAAGCTCGAAAACAAGAACCGAGTGACTGGATGAAGAAGTAGAAAGCGGCACCAAAGTGCGTACGTTCGCCAGACTCCAATGGGCTTTGAGTAATCGTTGGAAATGATTAGTACGGACACGTTGTGGGCCGGTCCCGGTTCGAGGGAGGGTTCCGTTCGGTATCACTGTTGATGGAGTGTAATTTATCATCATGCCGACAAAGCTAAAAAAGAATGATACTGGTCTCGAAAAAAAAAACGGTGACCAAAAAAGAGGATCTCGTGTTTTTCCACGCCGAACTCAGGGCTGGCCTGCGGCTTGGGCTAGCCCTATGTTTTACGTTTCCGTAAACGATTTACTCAATACTGTCCTGTCCGGCCTGCGGATCCGGAACGATAGACAGCTTCGAAGGGACGCCTTCTGCTTGTCGTCTGGGGAAGCCTTTTGAAGAACGGAACTGGCACAAAATGATGATAATATTCCCGTTCTGTCACATAGCGTTTACGAGAATACCCGTGGTGGGGAAAAAAATGGTTGGCCGAGAGCTTAGGAAAACGTTGGCCCACGGAGTGGAGATGGAAAAGAAATCATCCACTATTAGATGGCCATCATGCACATCGTGACTTGGATGAAAGCTCCAGCTGTTTGCGTTTCAAGATTTTTTTCCCTTTGAGATTTCCCATTTTTCCACCCCGCAACAACGAGATGCGACCATCACAGCATTCCAGCGTCCTATGTCCGGTCGCACTCCCATGCACTCCCCCCGTCTGTTTTCCCTTTCGAACCGTTAACAAATTCCTTTCTTTGCGCGAGCAAAAAGAAAAACGATTGTTACGGAAAATAGCATTTATTCCAGTCATGCCCTATTGAGAAGGGCATCATAAAATGTTGCTTTTTCCCCGCCAGCCAGCCTTCCTGCAGTGGTTTCATAATCTTACGGTAAATAAGGAGAAAAAATGGGCACCGCTTTGCACACCATGCCGCCGAGTAATGACTTTTAAACTGCGCCACCAAACGCCGCTGGTGGGCGTCATCGAATCTTGCCGGCCGGAAGTCCGGGACCGAACCCGACTAGCGGCCACATGGAAAACTACCCGCTGTCCGCCCCGAGGTGGCAGGATTTTGATGGGATTAAATTTGTAATCACATTCTGCGGCGGCGAATCGTCGTCGTCTCGTAGCGTTGCGAAATCGCGCAAACAGATGATTTGAAATTTATTACGAACCGTGAAGCCATGGTTTGAAATTAGTATTCTTGGGTACCATTTCGCAAAATTAATTTCCTCAACATTTGAAGATCTTTAACTTATAGTTGGGAGAGAAATTAAATTTCACTTGCCCTTGCGTCAACACATTACGCTGAAGTAAATATTTCCTTTCCGAAGCCATTTCCCAAACGCTGCACATTGCACACACATTGTGTTGTGTTGTGTTTACAGTTCAAACGAGTCCAAATTGCGCCGGTTCCGGCCCCAAAAGCGGAGAGTAATTATTTTTAGTTCGGCAAATTGATGGGCAAACGTTACTGCCTTCCACTGGGATGTTTTTTCGCGTTTCGCTTTCACGTCAACGCCGTCGTACCGTTCGCCGGGGAAAGCATACAGTGAAGTTTAAAAAGCGATAAAACCTTCGTCCCTCAACTTCCTCATACCCGTCCTACCCTCGCGGAAATCCGGACTGCAGTTTTGTTGACTCGGTGCCGGGGTGTGTCTTATTTTCTGGTTCCTTCCGCTGCGCGGGAGATGCAACCCAGTGAAATAAAAATAAGCACCCGAACTAAGACACCTTTTCCTCGACCGATGTTTTGGCCAGTTGTTTGTTCACGCGCGAGCAGTTGTCAGTGAGCGCGTCGTTAACGGATCGTTTTGCTTTCTTTTCGGACATTAAATATAATGCATCTGACACGGCATCGTCTGCATTTTGTCAGGAAGATTCCGCCTTCGGCTCTCCCCTCCAACCCGCCCGGTTTACGGCGGCACGCCAGGCCAAGAGTGATGAAGTCGAAAATTTATAAATTACTCATTCCACTGCAAACGGTGACGATTTTTCACAACCAGCGCAAGGTAGTATATAACAACAATAACAACGAAAGCGAAAAATGGTGAATAATTTTCCCCGAAACGGTCTTCGGATGAGAAATTGCATTACCTCCATGGGAATTGGAGTAAAAAAGAAATCCATTTCAAACACGCAACGGCGTCGCGTTTTGCTTTCCCTTTTCTTCTTCCCCTTCTCGGTCGGTCAAACATTTGCCAGCCGCCAGAACTTAACGTGTTGGCCATATTTTTAACGATCTCCACCGACAGTGCATCGGCGCTGACAGAGGTCAAGATGCAATTTGGCATGGTCCAAATTTTTCTCACGGCACTGAGAGGGGGCCGCTTGGGGTGGGGAAAATTAACAGCATCATGAATTTTGATTACCTGCAATTTGTGGCGTGGTGGACGGATTGACCGAAATCGAATGGCCGACGGTTTGGGAGCAGCTGCAGCTGATCGATCACTTTGTGGGATTTTTGTTTTCCTTAACATCCCAAAATAAATCTGTTATTTTACTACTAAAAATTTAAACGAATTTTGATTTTCAGCGCAGAAAGTAAATTAAATGGTTAATTTGTTCAAACATTGTTTCAGACAAAAACGATTTAATTGAATTGAACTAATGTTGTTCTTGTACCAATTTGCTGCAAGTGGGATGAAAACAATCGGGTTTATGTTGGTAGCATATTTTGGAACTAATTTTGTATGAATCAGTCTTTGCATAACTTAACGCTCCTCAAGGTGAAGAATCAAAGAATTGTTTGTTCAGCTGAAGACAGTAGCGAATTTAACGGTGTGTGGACTGAGCGGCCGCGGGGGGCTTCGAGTTTACAAGAGGCCCCGAACCTCCAAGGCCCAAGTTCGCAAGATGGATACTTAATCAATTATTTTATAAAATTCATCAACATTCGAGTATGAGTGATAGGTTGGACTGGGGTCAATCTTACAATAAAGGGTAATTTTACTGTATGCTATAGAAATTAATACATAGAACCATAACAAAACAATGTAATAATAGTCCGGTATATAACCAGGGTTGAAGAATAACGAAAGAAAATGTTTTATAGCAAATCAATTTGAAACAAGCATGTAGTTGCATTAAAACAACAAGTTTATGGAATATATCAAGTATAGGACTAAACTAATGCGTTAACAACTTAAACAATTTCGTCTATCTATCTATCGAGCAACGCGTTTTCGACATATTCTATCAGATGTTACCATACGCTGCATACCATTCCTAAACAAGATACGTGTTTAAACGAGTACTTTAAGCGGTTTTTAAAAGGGTAAAAGTATATTACATAATTATTTTTAAATACTATTTGTTAAATAAGAATTGTTTACCATCTTTCATATAACCAACCATCGAGGACGCAGCAGAAAACTTATTGTTTGTGGGAAAAAAGTTGTAGGTAACAATGAATTTGTTGAAAAGTATTCAAAATAGACGGAAAGTTATCATATTTCACGCAATACTAGCATAGTATAGTATAGTTGTGCTTAGGGGCCCGTTCGTTTTACCACTTAGGGCCCCCATAAGTGTAAACTCGCAACTGGCTAAAGGTGAAGATGTTCAAGTACTTCCCCTGCTTACTATGTTCTTTAGAACTTCATCAGTATCCTTTCGTAATAATGCCCCTGATTGTTGTTGAATAAGAGTATGACCCCTTTCCCTTCACTTAAAGATCCTTCTGCCTGCCATCTCAAGTGAGAATGCAAAAAAAATACGTACTGAATAATCTAACAACTTTGACTGTAATCTAGTTTGAGTTCATTTTTCAGACGCAACTGTACGCCTTCGTCTTTTTTTAGCTGGAACGCACCAGAGATGCTGGTACCAGCATGTCCCGACACAGTCAGCTGCAAATGTAGCATCCAATTTCGGTTGACGCACAGGAAATTTATTTTATCGCAACTATTCCTGCCAGCCGAACGCTGCAAGCGATAAATAACGTCTCGGTTTTCTTCTTGGACTTGCGAAAGCGGGAAAGAGCATCGGGCTGGGTGGTGTGGGTGTGTGTGGACTCGTGCGGTAAGTGGGAAGGTGGCGATGGTTGATTGAAGAATAGGAAAACATCTCATCAATCATTTCTATTAAATTTATTACATTCTGGTAACTGATCTATGCTTCGCCTTCGACCACACTCTCGGAAGGCGAAAGGATCCCGTTTCCGAGGATTGCGCGTCATTCAAGATTTTCGCTTTCATCAGCTCAACATGCTATTTCCCATTTTTCCTGCGTGCCTTCCCACCATCCGGGCCCCCGGCACAGCATCCGCTGCCACTGGAAGTGTCAGGAAGATGGTACTCCAGCGCGCATCTCCCGCCGGTTGTATCCAAATTTGATTTTTATCCTTTCATCGTGTCCTGGCATCCCTGACCCAGCTGAGTGCTGCCGTTTTGGCGAGAAAACGCAAGGGGTTGGTTGGGAGAGTGACACGCGAGAAATTCATTTCCGTCTAAGACCACAGCACAAGTGGAGCTGTTCCGGGAAATTTGTTTTCTTTCTTCATCACTTTGTGCAGCTCGTTTTTTTTGTCCTCCTTTCTTCGGGTAAGAAATACCATCAGACATCGCTCAGATGCGGCAGGGGCGGGAAAAAAATACTGGGAAAAGAATCATCACCGATACCGAACTTCCCGAACCCGATCCGATTTCCATTCGGGCGTCGAATGAAAGGATACAGAAACCGCTCCGGCTCCCGAGGAAATGATGTGTTAACGACACTTGAGGCATTTGATTACGGATTAATGTCCCGATGGAGAGCAAGCTCGGCTCTAGGGGCGGAACACATTCTTCGGTGTGAAAATCGGCAGCTTGATCGGCGGGAGAAAATTGAACCAAAGATTGGTCGCAAAGAAAACGCATCTGGCCCGTTCGCCCCTCCCCCGGTAATGGTTATTTGATGAGTGCTTCCCGCGTCCGTTGGCGCTGCTGTTAAAATTAATTCCAATTCCCTCAAAAGTCGAGCGCCTTCGCTTGACAGAGACTGATTAAGGGTGATTAATTATGAGCTGATGAAATGCTCAATCAAATGGATTTTTCTCCCACTGGAAAAAGGCATTCACAAATCGAATGACGGTGGTTTCCCGTCGGCTTGGTTTATTGACTTTGAACTTGTTGGTTAGCAGCATTACAATTTAATCGCGTAATTCTATTCAGCGAAAACACGAAAGGGTTGGCCCCGGAGGCCATACAATTAAGTCATTCCGCTTCATTAAGTATACATTTTCCATCAATTTACAGCACGCACATTTCGGGCATCAGCATGTACATGTTCTCGAGACCGTAAAACCGCTCGTCAAGACGATAATTTTTATTTTGATCATACCCAATGTTTTCTAATCGCAACATAATTTTAGGTCACACTACAACCTAATAATACCTATCAAGCCACACGCTCACGGACGCTTTACACGACCACTTTTTATTTTGCCTCGCTTGAATTGTGTCATCAATCTTTCCACACGCTCTCAAATCTATGCGATTGGAATAATTTACCGGCGATTTTGTGGCCACTTTTCACCGAGTCCCGAGTCAGAGTGGGAATCTAATTTTCCAACACGCAAAAACATATTTAAGGTCAGCGGGTAATCTTGGGTAATCATCGGTTACCCGAACGGAGTGTTGCCGATTTCCTTTCCCTACCCAGGTTTTGGGCTTTGGTTTGGAAAACCGGAAGCAGCAAACGGTGAAACGGAAATCGAAATGGCCACCGAAGATGATGAACGATTGGAGTACCGCCTCTAATGGATCCTTTTCCCATTGCTTTGCTTGCGTGAAAGCACACGCACTTGGAACAAACCCGGAAGTGGGCGGTAGGTTTACCACGTTTACGTTTGGAAGCCTGCGTGGGCGGGAAACTAAACGCCACCTGCGGAAACTTCTAAATGAGATGTTCCAATTTGTCCGCAACCTGGTGCGTTTTTAGTGCAGGTTCTGAGGCGTTGCGTGCCAACGGCTAATAAAACGGACACCGCCTGCGATTGTCCGTTACGGTTTTGTGGAAATCCTTGGGAGCAGATAAAACATTTCCCGCGTCCACATTTCTACCTTCTTCGAGCTGCTTCTAAAGCTACCTAAATGGCTTATCTCGAGTTTGTCCCTGAAAACGTAACGCCAAAGTCATTGACTTCTTCGAAGTTGGCGGGAGGAAGGAAAGTTACTACTTGTTGTCTTTTTCCTGCGCCTTTAAGCGAACCGCAACGCTTTTCTTCTTCGAAATATCGTGGAGAATAAGATACGGTATGAGGTTAAGGGCATTTGATCACCACGAGAAGGATACAACGAGGGCAAAAAAGGAACTTTCCGAATCGCGTGTGAAAATTTACGACATAATGGCATCGTATCGTTTTTCTCCGGCTTGCACACCTAACATGTGCGTTCTATTCACGGAGCGTGAACGCAAACACTTCGTGACTTTCCTACCGATAGTAGTTTTTCCGTCGTTTCATATCTTAAGTTAGTTCTTTTTTCTTTTTTCCTCTCATTTGTAGCGCAACCAACATTCACTCATAATTTCGTTCGTGGGCTACGCTCTTCTGCGGTTCTAAAAGCTCTCCAAAGCCAAATCTTTACTGCTTTCTTCGAACATCCGGGGGTCCCCAGTGTTCGCCGAGAAGTGTGTTTGCTTGCCTGATTGATGCACTTCCGGGTTTTCCCGTGGTTCGTTTGTCCACACTCAGTTCGCTGAACTCATCTTCGCCAGCGCGCTAACGCGAAGACCGTTAGAACGTAGTTGCTTAATTAAATGCAAACACTACATCAATTCGGCCGCGGAAGCGACGGATTTTCTGCCGTGCAAGGACTAAACGAATGATGGTTTGGGTAAATAAATACTCTGCCTTTCCCGCGCCCGGAAGATCTATAGGGTTTCATCTGTTACGCGAGGAGAAACCGGTTCGTTGTTCTTTTGTGGTGATGAGCCACTTCACACCGGTGGCTAGGGGTTTTTCCTTCGTAGAAGATGATTGCATGGTTTTGGCGGTGTACGAAGGGAAAAGCAAGGTTCGTTATTTGCTTTTGGGCACGAGCGTTTAGGGTAGTTTGATTGAACAGTATAATCACTTACTCTGCAAATCCCCTGATCTTCTTACTCTCAGAACAAACAAATAAATCAACTCATCGAAATACGTAAATCTCAAGGTACTTTCCTGGTTTCCATTATCGTAAAAAATATATATACTACTAAACAGCTCAAGCAAATGGTCATACCACACAAATAAAAGTAAGTGAACCGAAACCTGTGGAACACTTCTGAACGATGAGTACGTGACAATAAGCTGCTCATGAATGTCCCAAAACCGGTGCTCGTTCGAAGCTAAATGTGTTGGAATGCGTCAACCGCTGCAGCGAACAAGAACGAACACAAGGAATGTGTGTCAGACAATTTAATGGTACGAGCAACAAGCACGATCAATGTCTTCATTATTTTTTCCTCAATTGCATGTAAATCTTTGCTTGTGTTCGATGCCGGCGCCCGTCTGGTTGTGCATCGTGAATCTTTGTAGTCCTTGTCCGCCCTTCCAGTTCGGTGCAATCCAAAGTCTGGTTCGCCTGAAAGAGCGACAACCGCTTTCGTTTCTTTTATTCCCCAACCTTCCAACCACGGCACATCTGCATTTCGATTGATTTCACATTTTGGCGTGAAATCACGTGTACTGCAGTTGACACATGCATCAACGGTGCGGTTTTGCTGTAGCTGCATCGATTTCGCTCCCGATTCGAACCGAAACGTTCCAATCATACACAGCGCGCTTGACGTTCCCGAGGGTCGCTCAATTGTTGCCGCGTCCTGCTATAGATTGGCAGAGTTTTGCATACATTGAAAAGCGATGAACCATACGACCAAACACTGGTGCCGCCTCTTCGGGGCAAGCGGTTTCCTTTCCCGCGTTTCCATACGGATGCCCTTGTCCAACGAGAAGCAACTGCAGCGTAGGAAACAGTCCGGGAAGAAGGAAAGAAAAGCGAGGTCCCGATAGGATAAACACGTGCCAAAAAGATTCCCCCGGCGAGTCTTTGACTCTCGATTCGTGACGTTATGGAAAATCGGTTCTCTATTTTCTAGCTTTCATTGTTGACGTGGCTCCTGCTTGGCACCATGTCGTCCCTTGTTGCCGAACAATGCAGCCTGTCCTTCATCCTCTTTCACGCACGGAATCCACCGCGGGGACAGATATTATTTTGCATCGTTTGATTGAATGTGGAAATACCGAATGAATAATGCAACTCGAGTGGGATTACGTTGAATCTGGAGCAGCGCAAACGGAAGCACGGAAGAAAAGAACTGCAATGGGATGTAAGACGAACGGAAGATCGCTCGAATGTCCTGGTTTTCTTTTATATCAGATGCATCATTTGCAGCGAACCCGTTTTCCCCTTGCCTAAATAATCCTTCAAAGGAAACAGCTAGAGGAAAAAAGCTTCTACTGTCGTATTTCGCGAGCAACCAACGCGATACCATAAAACGCATGGCATTATGAATTTTATTACCGTACTTAAGAGCCATTTTCTACGCCGTGACGAGTGAATGGTCCCACGCAACAAATTGTGTTGCATGCAAAGTGGCGCAAATTGGGGTAGAAAGTTCACCGACGCGGTGGGGCGAGGAGGTGAAGGTGCTCCTTGATGCATAAACGATGAACTTCTTCATTATTCCACCTCATCTAATCACAATGGTGCTCCGATTTGATGTACTAATTATGTCCGACCTATCCAGATCGCTGATTGCCGGACTGATTATGATGGTGGAGATAGGAAAGATGATGAATGGAGGTCATATTTAACGTTTCGCAAGACGTTTTTTAACCTTTATAGAAACGAAGTGAAGGGAAGATTAGTTCAAGGTGGAAGAGTTTCTCTGAATTTTTGTATCATTTTTGAACACTATGTTGATTCGATGGCGAATAGTATTTATTTATTTATTTATATTATTTATTCTTAAAACTATAGTTTGTTCCAAGCTATTCCACGTGTATGTAAATATATTAAAATTGATATAGGTGTGGCGATAAATTATCGACCATTTTAGAAAAATAAAAATGCTTCCTTATCTTTACTATTCTTTACCTGCAATATCATAATATTGCAATATTTAACATACATACATAAAAGTACTTTATCTCTACCTATTTTCGTTATGAACACACTCAACGAACGATGGACTACCGTGCAGGAACTTGAACATATTCTTTTCTACATTTTCGCGCCACCAAAAGTACCCACGGACAAAATTATGACTGATGTAGTGTGAGTCCTTTACCGTCGTTTCTTGCGTTTGCTCAAGACGTTCGCATTCCACCGTCGGAAAATAATCTCGGTACGTCAGGCCGAGTATCCCGGGTTGGCGAGTCCTTTGGCCCCGAAGGCAAAGTGCACCCGAAAAAATGAACCATTCGAGGAAGGAAACGTTTTATTTCACTTTCTAAGTTCCATCTGGACCGGCGCCCAATGGTGGTGGTGATGGTTGTGGGGGAGGTAGTAAAGCATAAGCAAACGCGTCGTCATACCGTGGCAATGACAGGGACTTGCGTGAGTGTGTGTGTCGGCTTGTTGCCTTCGCGAGGTTGAGCTGCGCGGGTGTAACATAACTTTTTTGATTTACGAGCCGCTATTTTTCACCTAACCCAAAAGCGGTGGCGTCTCGCGGCAACACCACCGCGTTGGTAGTGTTAGCCATAGTTGCTGGCGGAATGGTGTTGTCTTTTGGGCCTGCCCCTCGTTTCCCCCCACCCTTTCAGCTTCCGTTCCGATCTTGGTCTCTTCACCAACCGGTGGGGGGGAAAAATCCATACCAAGAAGTTTATTCCCGCTGTGGTGAATGGTTTATTTTTATAGCGGCGGTTGACATTTATGGTCAATTAGTTTGGATTATAGTGATTTTCACGGTTTTACCACTCTCCGACATTCGCTCTTCCTTTATCTCGCTTCACCCTCCCTCCCCACCCCCCGCGTGGAAGTCATCTGAATGTAGTTTCGGGTACTTGCATCATCCGCGGGTCGTAGGCGTACCGAGCAAAGAACAAATCAAATGATGACGTGCGTATTGAGGGAAAAAGGTTAATGGCAGGATCACAGCGCTGGTTTTTTTTTTTGCGCCGTTCGAACGGAAAGGACCGGGAAAACAATTTCCATACAAACAACCACCGAAACGGGACGATTGCGGGGTTATGCGATTCGAAAGAGTTCGTATTGATTAAGCTGCTACCGCATTTCCACCATGAAATGAATTTTCCCATGTCGAACCGAATGTTTCCGGCACTTTCGGCGCTTAATACGGGTTATTATTCTGATTTATTCATAAGTTGCACGAACGGACGCCCCGCACGTTCACGCAGCTTTTCCGGTCGTCTGCCGGTTGGCGAAAAGTTTTGCGAACGGTCAGCCATTTGATGCCCTGTTTTTCAATCCCATTTTTTGAAGACGTACCCATTTTATGAGCGACCGTGATGGGAATGTTTGTTGCGTGACTTTTGTGCGGAAAGCGTTAGCTGGCGGTCGCTTCAGTTTGATGGAACATCGAACAAGTCAACAAGCATTGCGCCCTGCAATGAAGCGGTTAAAGTGCTTCTTATCGATTCGGAACACATTCGCAATATTCAGCTTCATTTTATACCACGACCTTTTATTTCCTTCCCTTCCGGAAACCTTCCGATGTCGAGTGAATAATGCAACACTGTTGGCCTGATTCGGGAAAACTCGCGCGTGCTCGCGTTTCGCAGAGTGCATACCACCGGGAGGGTAAAGAACCGTTTAAAGGGCGGAAAAGCATGAAGTGCCCAGTGTGACTGACACATCTCCCTTCGGTTGTAGTTCCGGGGAAGGCGGGGAAAAATGTAAGCAAAACGATCTGGAAATCGCTCCAGAAGCTCCTTTCTGCAACACAAGGACACCGGCGGGATTGAAGATGATGATGAAATTATTATTATCGCATCATAAGCGAGCGAATCGGTTTTTCCGCCGGTGGAAGAAGAAACCTTACGTGCGGTGTCCACGTTCTGCTAGCTCATGCTCTACTCTCGCCCCCGTTCTTCTCCTTTGTGCTTATGCCACCGTAACCGGCCATGGTGTGATTATGGCACCGTCCATTGCAGCCCCCCCGGGCAAGAAACCGGAGTCAAAGCGGTTCACTTCCGACTCACGATGGCTCCGGGAACGTCATCGTTGTAGGATCTTTTCCGCTTGCAGGACGTGGCTGAAATTGATCCGAATCGAAACCGGTGGCTCCCACCGGGCGTGGGAGTACGAGGGGAGTGCACGGTATCCTTGACATCGGTGGCATGATAGTCCCACGCACGAATCGCACGTCCTCCGATAGCGCTATGCAGCTGCTGAGGGATGGTCCCGATGGCTTGATGTCCAGTGTTTTATGTGGCGTGAATTATGTTTTCCGCTTACTTGCGCTCGAAACAATAGCCAGTGGGGGTCACCGAGGACTAGCTCGCTACTCTGCCAGCGCTCTGAAAGTGCATTCGCATCGACCGTGCGTCGTCCTGCCGTGCTCGAAAGATACGCTCGGAGATCGTTACGAGTCCAGCAATGGCTAACAGATGGGACCTCCTGTTCAATGACAAGTGAAATTTGATCTAGTTTTGATATCGATTCGAGCAGCCCGCCTCGGCTTCGTTTCGTCCCAGGCAGGAGTCACGAGGACCTTGTGGCAGTTTCATCATAAATAAATGATAAATATGCCGCGAGCAATGCTGTATGCTGCGCTAGCTGAAATTGGAAGGTGAACGTGTTTTTTTTATATTTTGTGTATGTCGTCGCTAGCAACCATTTGTTTCTTTCTACGTAACATTTATCTTCTACTTCGTGCAGGGGATAGCAAATAACACATGACAGCATTACGTATGACGAATGATTATTGTGCTTTGATTTGCGGGAAAATTATAAACGATGCTGCGGAATCAAACTTTCTCTTTGTTTGAATATTGGTACAATTGTGTTATTGAAAGTTGTGCTCAATAAGACTCTTTCTTGAATTTTAATATTATAAGTTGGTTTATAAATAAACTTTAAAAAGTGGCGAAAGTTACCCAACTAGGTTACTCCATTCGTTCATCTTTACGTTTTGAATCCAAAAGAAAAGCTACCCTAAGGCATCTCATTATCATTTTAATGATCTGTTTACAGAACTATCAGATCGTCGTAACTACTGGGTTCTGCAACAAAAAACACCAACAACACCGTTCAGTCAATTTCATTCGACAAGAGAAAATATTTTCCTCGAGCTCGTCGTTCCTCGCTCAAACCGGTATGCCGGTGGAGATAATTAAAATGGATCTGTTTTGCTTTCAGAGCCCAATTACTTCTGATGGCCCTACAGCTATCGATCCCGGTTGCATGGCGAAGCCTCCCCTTTTTAATGACTACGGCGCACCATCGACTCGAGGAGGCTTGAGCTGGCATTGTTTCATTTTCACAGGAAACTACTGAAAAGTAGGGTTGTTGACTGGAGTTCTTCGATTCAACTCATTGTGCTTATTGATGGTGATTTTTATCAGTTACTTTTTGTGTTTTGATATATGAAACGTGCTAACTATTTCACAAACCCAATTTCCATCTGACAGTTTCATTCGCCATTGCCATCACCTAATCTGTGGTATAAAGATTTGTCTTAAAATAAAATAAAAACCTCCTTCCCTCGTTTTGGGGATGCACCCAATTTTATTTCAATTTTGTCACAAACTCGCTATTGCCGTACGAAGCATTGAAACAAATGGGCTTACGGTCTGGTGAGAAAATAGATCCGTTCCGTCCAGCGGCGAGACGTGATGGTGAAACGAAATAAAAATACATAAAAAGACATAAACAAAATCCAAAACCACTCGAAATCCAAATCTTGCCCAAAGAACGTACTCGGTTTCCCACTTTTCCACTGCTTAGCACCAAACGGATCTGCAGTAGTAGGATTTCAATGCTGCACCACTTCATCCGTGAAACGAAAGTTTTCTCTGCGCCCTCCAGCTTTGTTGTGTTGCTTTCCCCTTAGCTCTCGTATTTTTTTTTTTTTTGTTATTTTTCTCGCACGCGTCTATCGGTGCGGAAAAGTTCTTGATTCCGTCGTTTCGGCAACCGGCGAAAGATCACCGAATGCAACCAAAACGAACGGTCAGGGGTGTATGTAATCGTAGATTTCAATCGGAGCAAGCGCGGGAAATGGGAGGGAAAGGTGCTCGCTTTCACGTACCTACCCCTCAAGGTCTATCTATGGGTGTGTGTATGTGTGTGTGTGTTTGAGTTTGGGTCATGAATAACATGCAAGCTAGCGAAAAAGTAAGTATTACAGGATAAAACGATTAGGGCGCGTCGGGACTGCACAAGACACATCGTTTACGTAACGATGGAACGTTCGTCCTACATTCTGTCCAGGGCGAAATGTCGAGTGCCGCTCTTTTCCTATCATGAAATGAATGCACACGAACACACAGACACACACACACACACGTACATCAGAAGGGCGTGCACTTCGCAACCTGTCCAGAGGAAAAACGAAAAGTGAAGCTAGAGAAAGTGAAAGTTTAAGGATAGGATTTGATGTTCTTCGTATTTCTCTCTTCTTGCTCAGTATTCTCCCAAACATTCGTGTGCTTCTGTTGAGGTTTTTCTTTGACCTTTTGTTTTGCTGCACGGACCGTTCTTGGCGTTCCAATTCAATCCGGTGCTGCAGCAATTTGCTGCGAGGCATTTCGGGCGAAAATTGGCAAAATTGGCCAGACCCGGCCGCGTCTGGAGTCGAGTGGAGTGGGAGTGCAGGAGCGAAGGATCATGCCTGCAGACGATGCAGACATCGTACATGACATGCTCGGGCGGATGCGAGGGCCGTAAATTTTACTCCCAATGCCTGGGTGGATTTAACGAACGATGCTTTGATGAATTTCCTTTACCCTACCCCGAAGGCGATCGATAGTGTGTGTGATGATGGAAGCAGTTATACGGGTGAATAAAAAGCCCCAACCAGCCCTAGTAGGGGAGTTTTCCCTCAGCAACGGAACCTTCATTGGGCCGATGGAGGCGCCTGGTGTTTCACCGATCGCAGGGGTTGCGGAAGGTGACAATTTGCGTGTTGAATGAAAATCTATAACGACCCGGCGATGATTGCAATTGCCCCACATTATGGTCGCCGGGGCCGGCGAATGTCTTGAATGCTTTTCCGATGCACCCAGTATTCTCCCGGCGGACATGCGTCCCAAATGTTTCCAGACTCCGTGTGTGTGTGTGTGAGTGTGTCTGCAAGGGATCGTACGCCACGATTCCCTAGAACAAAAAAACGACGAAGGAAAAGGAGCAGAAATCTCCCACCGGATGCTGATATCATTCGAATTCGTATTCGGTATCAGTAACAGTATGCAGTGCCGGGGCCCGTTCTCCAAGTGCTTCGCAAAAGGCGGCATCAGCGTGTGGCCTAGATATGCCATTAACAATAGCATTTCATTGGAATGTCGTGCATTCTTAAATTCCGAATAAATTGCTTTCCGTTCGCCAACTGCGTCGGAACAAGCGGCCATTGCTATGCGTTATCGATGTGCTCGCGCCACTTTAGCGCCATTGATTTTATCACCCCTGGCTGGCACTGTTGCATCGCGGCGCTTCTTCCTGTAAGGGAAACCGTAACCGTAATCCGGCGTCGTCGCTGCTGAGTCACCGATGGGAAAGATCGTCGAGTTTTTCCGCTCGGTCTCCATCGAGGGTGTAGTTGTTTTTTCTCCCAGCTTTCCCCAACAATTTGGCCCCCCCCTCGTTCGTCTGTTAGCATTTCTTGTTACTGCTTGTTCTGTTCGAGGAGGGTATGCAAAAAAGGAGTCGAGTCGTGTCATCGATGCAGATTTCCTTACACAAGAAAAAGCATAATTTCTTCCCACACTTGGGGAAAGCAGGACATCGTCAGGATCGTGTTGGGACCCCATGGCGAGTGGAACACAATGGAATGAATGTCACCATCGCTGCACTTAGAACAGCCATTAGTTTACGAATCATTATTTTTATGGTATGTTAGTCAGCTTTTTCTGTAGTGGTGCTGAAAACAGCACTTTCTTCGCAGCAGACGGTCAGTGTTAGTTTTCAAAATGTTTGAAAAATAAAACCGAACTTAGCTGAACACTTGTTTTAAAAATAGAATTTTTTTCTTTATTACTTAAATTTAAACCACTCTTTTTTATTTAGTTGTTATTTTAAACCACCCTTCTTCAATAAGTGTTGGAATTTGCAATAAAATTTGCTAAACAACTTTCTACAGTTGACATGTTTGTTCATTATCTATTCATTTACATTAAATCCCACTTAGACTTTTCCACCCGTGTGAACCTCAGCTCACCCGAGCCGCCCGAAACAATTTACAAACAATCGTACGTTGCAGATCGCTGCCAAAACTTTGAAGCATAATCCCGGCGCAACGACTGCAGCAAAACCCATCGAAAAGTGCTTCCACTCGAACGACTGTGTACAACTGCGCGCCACGAGAAGAATGTACCGAAGTCGAAGTTGAATTAGCAAAGATTCTCTATTATTTCACGCCGTCCCACTTTGTGGCGCTTGTCGGGGACGCAGTTTGAAGTGTGAAAGAAAGCAAGCGAGCACGAGCGAGTTTTTCGTAAGATTTGCAAAGATTCAAACTGCTATCGAAACATGGAAGTGTTAAAATGCACGGGTAGCAAATTGATAAGCTTTTTGCAGTACCAAATCATTTTCTACAAACTCGCTGGTTCACTTCTTCTGTTTCTCTAGTTTGTTCCCCTGTTGGCACACCGTTTTCACAAAACTAACTTCAAAATTCAAGCCACCGTACGAGGATGTGGGAGGAAACAGACTCCACACACGGATATCAAACACGTCACGTTCACCTACACCACTTGATGTGCGCTGAGTTACCAGCAAATTGCACTTACATGGCCAAACACAACCGCCCGGGAAGATTTATTCAAGATGATGCCACAGCCAGACACCGTCGATTTGTTCGATGTACCCGCACACATCTCCTGATCCTCCGCTCCCTACTTTCACCTAGGAGAAAGGAAAACTTTTGCACTCAAAATGCATAAATGCATACGAAGTGGTTTGCGTTGTCGGTGGCGGTTGCACCGAGCAAAAGTTGATCAACGCTTTTTACTTACCGCTCGTTTTTTCGGCCCTCCGAAGTTTCTTTCTCTATTTTAAAATTTTTGAAATTCAATTCTCACCTCTCTTTAAAGTCCTTGAATAACATCTTCAGAAGCAGGAAAAAATGATGTGCTGCTGACTTTTCCCACAGGACCAAACACTTTTCAGCAGCATCCTTCCAGAGGTTAACCAACAAAAAGCCACCGGTGTCTTCCTACAATTGTGTGTTGAGTTTCTAGCTAGAAAAATATTTCTTAGTTTTAGTTACATTGCTTCATGTCTTCTGGTGCGGCCTTTTTACATTATTCAGGATAACATGAAACAAAGAACATTGTTTTCCCCTTTTTCCAATGCATAATACAGCAGGCCGTGCTAGATCCTCGAGCTAAGTGTCAGAAGCATAAATCAATTGCAAACGTCTTCTGTATGACTGGTTCAACGATCATCAGCCAAGCCAAGGAAGGTCCCAACCGACCTCCTCCTACGCAGCCTCCGTGCGGTCGGCAAGCTGACGAGGAAAATTGATGGCCTTTGTGACCCACAAAAGTGCAGCAGCGACGGCAGCGCCGGGCCCGATTCGCCGGCTGCACAATTCTTCTGCATTTTTCATGAGCCGGAAGCGCGCAGCATCGAGCGTCCTTCGTGTGCTTCGTTAAGCTTCCATTTCCCGCAGTGACAAACAATAGGGCGTGGACTGGGCTCCAAAGACGGGAGTATCGGGCCGACCGAAGTGCAAGTGCTGCACGCGAGAACGTCTTCTTTCGTTCCGCTTCGCCGGCATTCTCCCGAAGCCCGGCTTCGTGGGCAGTGATGCATGATTTATGGTTTCAGTTTGACCGCTGCATCGTGTATAAATTAGCGTCTTATCGTGCGTTCCGTGCGGTCCCTGTAGGTCCCCTTCTGCGCTGGCATTTCCCTCCGGTCTCCTGCTGGCACTGATTCGATGATAAACAACATTCCACCATCAGTCGGTTCCCTTTTGCTAGCGCTGGGGAAAAATACTCTAGCAACCCAAAGCGAAACCGCTCGTGCGGCTGGAGGAAAATTTAGTGTAAAAGTTTTTATTTTCTCGTTTAAGGATCGTGGGCGAATTGTTTTTGTTCCACTTGTTTTCTTTTGCATTTGCTCTCGATTTGTTCGTGCTTCTTCCGTTTGCCATTTACATACTTTTACATGATCATATTTTGCTTGATTCACCCACGAGATTTGTTTCCCGTTTTGAGACCCTTTTTCAGGAGAACCCAGAAGCATTTTGCACTCTTTCAACATCAGTGACTTATTTAACGTTGCATGAAATGCTACGAGCGAGAAAAGTTAAACGTTAAAACGAAACTAAGAAAAGCTGTTCGAGAAGAAATCAGATTTACCTCCACTTTTTCGGCTTCCCAAAATATGATAGAACCATGAAAGACCGGTTAGCTTTTCTGACGTAAGCGAATTTTGTGGGAAGTGTCTCTATGATAAATGATTGTTTTTCCATCCTTCGGCGAATCACAGGACAACCCTAGTTTTTGTTTGCGTTTCAATCGACGCCACCACTAGGAAATCGAAAAAGTTTTTCAACAATCACCAACCTACGATCTTGCCAAATCTATTTCGACCGTGTTCCCTTGCTGTTCGTGGATTTTCTCTCCTCTTACTTTCACAAATTATGAAGGATTTGTCAGATTGCGCGTGTCCTGCCCACGGCCCCGTCATGGCAGGAAGAAGGGACCCGTCGTGGGGCTTATCACAAACGACATCCGTTTTCCGTTCATTTATTACTGGGAATATGCAGGCGAATCTCATTTGACTGTCATAAACATGCCCGTTTCGGGAAAACTTATGACCGGTTACAAAACGATTCTATCATCTACCTTGACGCTCCGTGTTCATCCTTAAGTTTTATTTCACCATTGGAAATGCTGTCGAAAACAAGCCAAGGAATGAAGAGCATGTGTGGATGTGGAACTGACTAAAACTATTGTGAATATGGGTGGCATACATACTATAGTATAATATTCTTCAGACAAGAAGTCATGTTTTTCAATATGATACTCAGTTGCTTAAATGTTTTAAGCACAAAGTTAAAGCTGAGATTGAGCAATATGAAACGAAATGTATTTTATTCCAATGCCAGTATTAAATGTGATCTTGCGAATATACATAGTTCAAGGTAGTTTGAACTTGCATGGTAAGAATCTGTTAAGGTTAGTTTGATAAAAGCTAGTTTGAGAAAGCAATAAATAAATTTTCTTTCTAAGAACCGTTGTAAAATGCTTTAAAAATGATAACAGTCACATTACCATGAAATTATTAAATCTTAAGTGATTTACAACCCATTTGAGCTCATCATCGATAATCCTTTTGTCACCTTTTGCGTCAGGCGACCCAAAAGATTGAACTAACTCAACCTAAGAAGCGTCATCTCGTTATCCTCCCGGGCTCTCACTTCATCTCACGACCCAGAATACCCCGCCGTGTCAACCGTCGTTCCCCCATGTGGGAAAACATATTCCTTCGACAACGACACGACACGAACGCCTTTTTCTAGGGGCGACCGAGAATCCTTTTAGCTCGTTCGACGCGTACCTCCGTCCCCTCCCCCTTGAAACGCACCTTTTGTCAGCGGCCTTTGGCCTCGATCAAAACGATTCCGTAACCCTCCGGAATGGACCCCCTTTGCTGCCTTAACGCATCGTCTTCGGCATCATCGTCTTCGGCGTCATCATCATCTGGTGACAAACACTCGGCAAAGCATGATTTACTAGCGCCTGGTGAGGGGCCATTTTTCGGTGTTGGAGTAGAATTTTAATCTCTTCACCTCGACCGTCGTCACCTGCGTCGCTATTCGACACTATTTGCCCATCATAATCACACACACACACACGCCCGAATCCAGACCCTTTGTCGGTCCTAGGCCTGCTAGGAAGAAATTCGAACCGCGGCGTCACCGACATCCTATCTCGAGGAAGATCGTTAAAAAGGTGACGCAAGATCCTGGGAAGATCCTCGCACCAGCGCGCGTTGCTGCTTTGTTGCCATCCAACGACCAACGGAAGCGGGAATGGGGGGGAGAGAGTGGGGGATTTCGGAGGTAGTCAAACCCATTCCGACCGGTAGGAGACGCCCGGGTCGTTTACGAGGTCGCCCTTGGAAACGGTCTCCCTGACACGTTGGGATGATAAATTGGTTTCGGGCCCGTCCGTGTGCCATTCGCTGTTGAAGTTGTTATTTTGCGTTATCCTTTTTTACCCCCTCCTCTTATTTTTTTGGGCGGATGATGTTTGTTTGGCGCTTGTTGTGGGTTTTTTGTTTGGCAAGGCAATTTTTTTTTCTTGCTGCGAAATTTTCCTTTCAAATGGACCTGCGGGCGAGCGGGCGGGCGGCCGTTCGGGTACAAAAGAGAAATTTGTTCCGCGAGATAACGCCCGGAAAAGCGCCTGGAGGAGGGGGGATTTTTTTAACGACCCACCGATTTTGGTGACCAAACGAGATGGGCTGGTGCGAGATGGTGCCATTAACCGCCACGTGTGTATTATTCGAAGCGCCATCACAGCGAACCCGCCCGGGTGTCAAAGGAGCAAGTGTATCAAATTAGTCGGTACTCACACCCTCTCGGAGCTTTCCTTTTCCCTCTCCCCCTTTTTTTTTTTGAAAGCGGATCCCTTTTGTTACATCCCATCACGGCCACTTCCTGCTGGAATGATTTGAGTGGAGGTAGAGGGCTTCTAATGCGATACGCTTCTTATATTTTTTTGTCAATGACACGATTCGAGCGTACAGTGGAAAAATACCATGATGGATTTATTTTATGAGAAACCCAGCCATACAAAATCGCGATATTGCCAGACGGCGATGGTCAAAATAATGGGCTCCGAGCGTAGCCGGATATCCGATTCTGTTTCGTTGGACGGTCGAAACTTTTTCCTTGCAGGTCGAACCGGCTCACTCTTGCCCACCACGTAGCGTTTTGTGAGGCATGTGAAAAACAAGCACGCGAACAAAAAAACATGGAAAAATCCAAATACGTCACTTACACTTTTCTTTAGGCCCACCCCCCTGGAGGGTTTCACCCTGGGGTCCGGGTCCGAAAAACGAAAGTAGCTTCGCTTCAAAGTGTGGTTTTTGTGAGATGACATTTTTTTCCCTCACTTCGATTAACCTAGAAGGTCGTAAATGTCACATACGGTGGGCCGGTGGAAAATAGGTCTCCGTATGAAAAACTGTTAAGGAAATTCATCCGGAAGTTTATCCAATTTTGTAGCGAAACTGATGAATCAGTGAAACCATCAGCCCAACTAATGCTGTCTGCGTCATGGTTTCCCTTTTGCGTCTGGGGGTTTTCCCTCGATACTTTCCCATGCCCTATTTTTAATGAAACTTTGTTATCGAAAGCTCCCACAGTCGACTGAATGCCAGCAGTCTTAGTTTGCAATAAAAACACGCACAATTTAAGCCCGATCATGTGAACCGAGAAATGAACTGATACAAATCCACCAACCAAACGTGCGTGTACAAAAGGAAACCCTAAGATGCTCGGGATTTTCCAGTAAGACTCCGGCGCTGGAACCGCTCGGAAAACAACACGATCCTCAATAGCAAGGGCGGCCGCCAGAACAGTTTATTACAGACCCCTGCATTGTCATCCGGTTTTGTGACTTCCGGGATGCAACTATTCTTTTCCCTCCGGTTAGCTTCCTAATGGCTTATTACTTCCGGTAAAATGGGGAAACATAGAGCGCGGACAACAGCCGTTTGCCTCGCTTTGTGGGCAAACTTTTCCAGGTCGTCATCTTCGTGAGTCGGGGACCATCGTATATCAATGGAAAAGGAAACGTAACTCGCAATTCACCTCGAGGACGGAGGATGGAAAAGTAGTTTTGTTTTTCTGATAAACTAGGTCAATCCACTTGCGGCAACGCTGTTGCTGTTTGCCCGAGGGCACTAAAGAGCACCATTAGGAGGAAAAAAGATGAACCATTGCGAAAGTCAAAAGAAAGGGTTTTCACATTTTTTTTTCGGAAGAGGGCATTCGATCGGAGTCATAAATTATCTCATTTAATAGTCAACCGTCAAACTAATAGAAGCGCTGTGGCAACAAGACATTGGAGTTCATGGGTCGTTCACTCCGGGGTTGGTGGGGAAAATGGCCCATAAAGTGGCACTCTGGGTGTGCCCGAGGAAGTGAAGAGGCTGTTCTCCATTCCCAAAACCAACACAATCGATCGAGGCCAATTAATCCCCCCGACCTTAGTGCTCCCCCCGGGGTTAGTTTGTTCCCTTTGCGCGGATCGTTTAAAATAATTTCGTTTACCCAATGTGAGGCTAATGAATTTCATTTCTAATACCATTCTTTCTTTCGTCTTTTCCTTTGCAGAGATCTTAGCAACAACAACATAACCCACTTACCAAATAAGTCATTCGACACGCTGCCAAATCTTGAGGAGCTGTGAGTATACAAAGCGAAACCAAGTGAAAAACTAAAACAGCACCCTGGAGGGATGATGGAAAAGTAGTTGCTAGTTTGTAATTAATGTTTTTCCTGCCGGTGCCGGGGCAAAGTTTGAGAAAACATCCATCATCAAAGCCATACTTTGCGACGTGAGTCTAATCAAGCCCTGTCCCGGTTGACCCGGTCAGCAGCGTCGGCTGTTGGAAGAAAGTTTGTGACACGAGGCGTTCCGTTATCAAACGTAATTACATCGATAACGGTGGAAGGTATGGCCCGGTTTCGGTCACATTTCTTCAGCGCAGAACTTTGTCCGGCTCTCGAATGGAGGAAATGTTTTATAATTAAAAAGTTTTCTTTCGATCTCTAGCCATCAACGCTAGAGAGTATCATGCAAGCTTATTTTAAGAGTATAACTCTTCTAACAGGTTGATGCTGATGATGATGATGAGGAATAACTTTTGTGAATTCCACCATGGTCTAATTCAGTGATGTCAAACTCGTTTCACCTTGCGGGCCGCATTTCCTCCCAAAATAGGTTCGTGGGCCGCATTTTCTCCCAAAATAGGCTCGCGGGCCAAACCATATAATTGATTGGAGTGATGAAAATATGTTCTTATCAATGTGGTTTTATCTTAACAGTCAATCATGTTTTACATTTTCACATTTTTTCATATTATATTACTTCTTATAAAATTTATAAATTTTGAGTAAAAGAGAGGGTTTGTTGCTCAATCATTTTCCAAATTTTAACGAATTCAAATCAAGTTTATTGAAATATATGTTGCAGTTCAACACTATTGTGTCTTTTGTTAATGATTTTAGAAAAGTAAAGGTATTGGAATTACAATAGCCAACTTATTGCTCCGCATTTGTTATTTTGTTTGGAATGGTCTTGTAGTATAGAAACGTTTGTTTTCTATAAACACTATTTATCCACTTGTCTAGAAAAATCTGTGTAAAACCTTTGCTGCAAAGTTGCATATCACTTTCTTATTGAAATAGTTTAAATTGACATTCGTTCAGTTCTCTTGCAATTCGCAGTTCGTGAAAAAATTTACATTAAATATTTTGGTAATTACTATAAGCCAATACTCAAGGATCCAAACTTTCGATGTAATGTTTCAAAGGGGTCGCGGGCCGCACCCAATGGTCTTGCGGGCCGCATGTGGCCCGCGGGCCGCATGTTTGACATCCCTGGTCTAATTCATCCGTCTTTTTCTGCGAAAGATAAAGTTAACTCGTGATGTTGCAAACTCTTCTGAAAGTATTTGTGTAGCTTTGAGGATGTTTGGATAATTTACGCTTTTCGTTGGCAACAGATTGCATCAACGCGGTATGCATCAGCGCACTAATGAATTCATATTCAGTTGAACAAATAATAACCACCTAATGAAACTCGACTGTCCGTCTCCTTCGTTCCTTCCACACAGCATCCTTTCCCACAACAAGCTGGATCAAATTTACAGCGAGGCGTTCTTCGGGCTCTCCAATCTGAAGAAGATTGCGCTGCAAAACTGCGGCCTGGCGCGCGTCCCGATGGAGGCACTGAGGCGCGTCCGGACGGTAATCTCTCTGTAAGTTTTCCTGCACCAGTCCGTTTCGGGCATCAGGCGTAATGCGTATGGCTAAACACACTGATTTATCTACTTCATGCAGCCAGCTAGACAACAACCTCATCGCCGACATGGAGAACGTTACCTTTCGGGGGTTGCACTTGCTGAAGAGCCTGAGACTGGAAGGCAACCTGCTGCAGCGGGTTCCGACGGAGGCATTGATCGGACTGAGATCATTAGAAGCTTTGTGAGTAGTTGGGGACTTTAAAGTCGGTGGATGTCGGTTTGGGGAACACAGCTTTTGCTGAGATTACGGTTTTCTCATGTGGCTTCCAGTCGCGTACAAGAAGTTTAATTTTAATTGGACTAAATCTTTTACTTGGAAGACGATTGTAAGACAGTTGGGATGCTGTACACCAATTGTGCAACTCTGTGCAAGGTGATGTTCTTTTAAAATGATAATTCGGAGACATTTATTTTGAAATTATACTTGAAGCCGAGATACAATTGAAAACCGAAAAGGCCTTAATCGCGAAGAAACAATAAATTACAAAGAAGCATGTCATAACAAAAGCGGGTCAAACTTTTTCCCAAGCAAAAACAAAGTGCATTTCTCTACATCATCATAAAACCCGCACAGAATCAATCGGACTGACAGCTTATGATAGCACGGTTGGCACATTTTGACATCCAATATCCTGGCCACTTTGTCCCGCGACTGCCCGCCATCATATCAAACATATCTATCCGTTCCGCACAAGACGACGCGTGACGTTTGGAATCCTGCCAGCTGCAATGTCGTCCTCCGGTGGTGGATTTGGAAGGTTCTGTTTCGAGCGATCCGAACAACAAAAGGGCGAACTCTCTCCCTCGGAAATGGATACATTCTGTCGCAAACGTTTCTTCCGATGCACCGGAAGTCCACGGCGCGCGTCTTCCTATGAACGATGGCATCCTTTTGACCGAGATTGTGTCGTGACATTATTTCATCCGACATCCGTGCAACCCCCATCGGGGTAGAAATGTGTCACAAATGGGGCTGCAGTTTGTAGTCGCTAGCGTAAGCGTTCCACGACACCCGCCGGGTCGAATGCAGTGCGATGCAATCAAGCTGAAAGCTTCGTGCGGACGTTGTTTCGGGTTTTTGTTTTTTTGCAAGGGCTTTTGTTTTTGAGCGAAAATGTATCCGCTTGAGAAATGATCCATTTAGGGGACGAAGAGTAATGAGCGCTGAGTGAAAACTCGACAGGGTTCTGTCGCGGAAAAGCTAGCGAAACCCGTCGAACGCTGTACATATTCTGGGTGTTTAATTTAATCCATCGTTTTCCTTCGCATTTTCCTCCACAGAAACTTAGGAAATAATTTACTTACAATTATCAAAGAAAGAGATTTTCCAGTTTTGGATAATTTATACATGCTGTAAGTATACTTTACCTGTTCGAAATTGAAACACAATCCATGCTAATCTTCTCGCCGCAATTCCGTTTCTCTTTCGCTTTTCAGAATATTAAGAAGAAATCAAATAACTGAAATTACTTCCGGTGCTTTAACGAATCTAACTCGACTCAAAGTTTTGTAAGTATCATCACATCGTTCATTGACGGGTAACTCCTTGACCCACGCTTCCGACACACCCAAAATCGACCACCAAAGTTTTTCTCGTCTGACAAACGCACACCTTACCGAGAGCCTAAAGGAGAAATTCGAACAAAAAAATACAAGACAATATAATGGCGAACAAAAACACCAAACGTTCCCGAAAAAACAATTGAAGCGTGAATCTTTACTACACTGTTCCAATGGAAAACAAATCCAGCTTCCCCAAACCAAAACGAGGGCTTTTGTCTGTTTTTTTTTCACCCACTGAGCGAAGTAAAAACATGTCCGCAACGAATGCACTCCGGAAAATGGCATTCGGCGCTTGAAACAATTCACGCTCACGCCCTCCAATTAAAGGTCAACGAGTAATAATTCCACGAGCCGCCCAACCGTAACCGTGGGTCAGGTAGGGAGAGAACGCGGGGGCGAAAAAAAAGTTTGCCAAATTTATTTGCATAAAACCCACTCGAACGACCGAGTTATGCTAAGAGCGCCGCACCAGCCGCTCCCCAAACCATTCGAGTGGGGCAACATTTGCCGGTTGCGTTTTTCAGACGATTAAAACTTTACCCCTTCAGTGCGTTGTGTGGGTGCATCCGGTGGCCGGAAGGAGATTGCAGTGCATTTCCGGGCCGTTCTAAACGATCCACTTCTCGCCATTTGTCTCTTTGCAGAGATGTAGATGATAATAGCTTAAGCTCAGTGCCTGTTGGCCTCGAGAACCTAATGATGCTGCAGGAAATGTAAGTACATGCAATCATGCTTTGGGTTGGTTGGAAAAAGGGATGCGGCGGGGGAGGGGGTTAGAAAAGAAGTTATGGACTTTAGGTAAGGTCATAAAGCCTCCGAGTGAGGATACGCAGAGAAAGTGCAACTTTTTACCCCTTTGACCTCAAATCGTATTATAATCGGTTCGGTAACAACCCGGTAGCGTTCAGGGATAAAACGACCCATGCCAATCTCATAAATACACCCTTCGCTAGCCATGCTGGCATTATTCTGCATACAGTTTTTATGGTTCTGTGTGAAAAACACCGCTCATCGACTTGATCATAAAAGGCATTCTTAATGTGGTTGAACCAATGGTGAAAAATCTATAAAGGTTCTTTCTAACTGAAACGCGGCCAGCGAATGAAAACGAATGACCAAAACTATTTCTCGGCAATTTAATCTTCCATTTTACATGGCCTCACCGTCATTCTCTTCCTTTTTTCGCTCCGGGAAAGTTACACCGCAATTACACGAGCCAATTTTCCACCGTACCTTTTACATTATCGGTCTACCGTTTAATCTTTCCTGATGCGATTAAAGTGGAAAAAATGGAAGCTGCCCCAGAGAGAATGAAAGAGGAAAGGACCTAAGGCTTAAAAGAAGTGGAAAATCAGGAACCCCACCTCGGATACATTCCGAGGCAATTAGAGAGGCCAGCCTTTCGTCCGTCCATCGTAGTTCGGTAGTTTCTTTTGCTTTTTAACTAATTGGATTTACCTTCCCATTAGCCGTGTCCGCTTCCCATGCTGTTTCGTTCGTTGAGTTGTGGAAAGAAGAAATCTTTTCTCTCACTCTTGCTACCGTTGTCTTGCTCTCAATCTAAAAGCTGCCGCCAGGCGCATCTTTAACGCCAGACTTTTCATCCTGACCAGCCTTGCATCCCTCTCGATCCTCGTCCTAGTTGTCTATCAAGGCGGGATTTTCAACCTCGAAGCAATCATCCCGGAAAAGCTCCTACACCGGCGATCCACAGCTCACTGGACCGGAGCTGACTGGCAGCTGTGTGTCCACTCTGATAGTGGCGATAGTAGCCCGGTTGGTCTGTGTGTTCTTCTCATTCATTATTCATAAGCCTTTCAACGTTTCTGCTGTAAGATTTACGTCGTATTCTATTAGTGGGTGCTTCGTCAGCATCAAGCGAACCAGCTTGGGTTCTGTTGCTCGAAGATGGTTGAGGATAGTTTCTTTTTTACCCTGTTCTGCGGGATGAAACGAGCCGTTGGAGTCTTGAAGAATGGCTGTGTCTGATTTACAATGCACTTTCTAGAAGATAGTAAGGAAGTTAACCTCAGCGGTGGTAACATGAAAATTACAAAATATATTGAACTAATTTTTGTATTACTTAGGATGATAAACTTAAAAGCTGTTTTTCATTTCTCATGAACCATCAATTTTCAATTGAACAATTTTTATCGTACTCAAAACAGTTGTTATCATACTCGACTGTTTTATATAAATTAAGCCTACATATCATTAAACCTGTATGACCTGTCATCAAACTTCGGATAGCTTATTTGGAGAACTATGCGAAACAGCGAGTTATTTTACCGCATGCGTAATAATGTTTCCACCAGCCGATAAGGTACAAACAAACGTTAACATCGGGATTTTTCTATGTAGTAAAAAAAAAATGATACGACCTGAAGTCAAATGTTATATTTCAATAAGAAGGGACTTACCCCGGTCTGCACTCGAAATTTCTTGCAGAAACATCTGTCTTGATGGGTGAAGGATCTGTGGCCATAATTCTTTACTTAGTACGGAGCGAAATGAAGATTAAAAAGATATAAATATAAAAAAAAGCCTATTCGAAACTCCATCAGAGTACAGCAAGCCTCAGACAAACATTGAGCCGTACTTGGAAGTCAATCTTTCAAAGATCTATTATAACGTTTAAAAGATCTATTATACGTTCCGGAAACGTGTAGAGGCCGTAATGGCCATACGTATACACTTAAAACATTTTTATCATCATTGAAGACTGTGAAAAAAATGAATACATGAACATGAATAAACAGAAAATATTAAAACCAAAATTGCAGAATTCTTTTGAATCGCATCATCATTAAGTGGTGCAAACATTATTACACATACGGTAAAAAATATGCACTGAAATGCAATTTAGAAACATCACATTCGCTCACAATAGGAAGTATTGTTTAAATGAAAAGTGTATTGAAAGATCTTTTATATGAAATCCTGCACCTAGACTTCAAAGTTTTGGCTGTTAATAGATTGTTACAAAATATATGATTTGTGGAGGGGTAGCTCGTGCAGCTGAACTGAATTTCCTTTAACAAATCTACCTCAATCTATCTCAATTATATCTAACTTTTAGGAATTAACTGTTTGTTTGTCAACTTTATTTTGAAATTTTTATTAAAATACCGTAACAAATAGACACGCAGTTGTACGAACAAATCATTCCATTCCCCTTTTTACAATATTATAAAGTCTGTAAAAATAATTCCTTTCGATATGAATGTGTTATAAATCGTCTATAATTTGTTTACTCTTAAGGATGTAAATGAAGTTTATGTTTTCCAACTTCATAAGAACATTCGCGTAAGGCAAATGTCGAGTTTTTTTATTGTTTTCGAATAATGTCGAAGAAAAAAGTAGCAAAAAATGAGTTATGCACCTGTGCTCGATCTTATATCCATTTATCCTTCATATTGTATAGTACCCACGGAAGATATTTTTGTACATCTATGTTGACCGTAGGAATTGTAGCTGTGCGTGTTAAGCCAAATAAAACGAACCCACGCAAAAAGTATCGCTGATGTTCATCGTACATATGAAGCGATTGAACAGATGCACCCGTTATACATTCGTGCCCCGAGCGATCGAGCAATTGTGTACAAAATCTAGAGTCGTCAATGGTTAAAGGTACTGGTGTGGAAGTGTACTGATCCTGACAATCCGTGGGGTTAACAAGTTTAGTATGTTTGGCTATCATAGACCGCCTTTCGCGCTCGAATGAAACTACAACAAAACTCATGTTTCGTGCATCCCTAAGCTCCACTGTAGAGGGTAAACAGATTGGGGTTATATCAGGGCGTGTAATATCAGCTGGTTCTTTGAGCTCGAGCAACGCTATATCATTCATAAATGTGGTGTTGTTATATTCTGGATGTACGGTAATCGTTTCGATTGATAACTTCTGACTTGAGGCATAATCTCCTAGGAGAATATGTATCCTGAAACAAACAAGAAATAGCTTAGTAAATAAACAATCGATAAGATCAGTGAAATTACCACGATACTTACACCGTACGATTCAAAATGCAATGTGCAGGTCCAACGGCATACCATTCATTAATGAGCGTCACTTGGCATCCAATAACGAAGTTGTTGTATGAAGTCTCTATTTCTATCAATCCAATCCATGGATAAATGTTGCCATTTTTTCCATCGATTTGAGGAGCGATTCCGCAATCATCCTGGTTCAGGTATTGCAGATTCGGATTATCATCAATGAATCGCTGATTGACGTTGGAAGGATTCGTAGGCTCGACATATTGTTTAATCCAATCCAGATATTTCGCAACATCCGTAAAGACGGTGTACGCCGAAACATCACACAAGTTCGAAGAATCCACAGGAATAAACGAAACCAAACCTCGGATGAACCAACTTCCTGCATACTGGAACACGAGCCCTCCACCGCTGTCGCCGCGACATGCGTTTGCATTTCCGCTTCCCTTGCCGCAAAACATACTCGAAGTTAACACGTTCCTGTATGCTGCACGATTAGTTTCCACACAATCCCACCAACGGATGACATTCATGGCTGTTTCACGAAGCTTGTTTGATACAGAACGATTCTCCATCTGACCGAAGCCCGCCAAGGTTCCATTGTGCTCAATGATCCATTTCATGTCGTCGCCCTTATCCCACAAACATACCGGTTGAACGAAGTATGTCAATGTGATATTGGTAGCCAATTTGATCAAGGCAATGTCGTTTTCTATGTGGTTTGGGAAAAACTTTTCGTGAGCGATCAGCTGAGATACATTATGAACTTGTAAGCGATCGTCAGTGTTGTTTAATTCCATTCGGCCCAGGTGCACTTGTATGCTATGCTTCGATATAAGCCCATTAGAAGTGTAGACACAATGTGCCGCTGGAAGTAAAGACAGATTGAATCATTAAAAATATTCCACTAATTTGACTTTCAAGTCTCACTTACCTGTTAGAATCGTGTTTGTATCGATAATGGAACCTCCGCAAGCATATTTCCATGTGCCTTCAATCAAATGAAAGATGGTTGCGTGCCAAGGCCAAGGGTCCTTCGCTTCTTGGGCATAGTAGATGAGAAATTTGAACGGAACCTTACGTGCTCCGCATTCTCTCCGTTTTGGATCATATTTGGGTGGTATAACTATGCTATCTAATTGGTCTCTCCTCTTCGACGGCAGGAGAGGTACACCGTATTGGGCAATCCACTCTCCATACTTCGCCACATCAGTAAAGACGATATAACGTGAATTATAACTAAGAGCATATGAAATTATTCCTCGCACAAACCAATCTCCATCTTTAAAATACATAAGTGCACTGCCAGAGAAACCATCATACAAGTCTACATCGTTTTTACCACATAACATACTAGGCGACAAGAATCTTGCGTATGCTTGTGGGTTGTGTTCTAGGCATGTCACCCAATCTACGACTAAAGTTCGTGTTTCCAGAAAATGGACTGATGAACTAAAATAGAGCACTGGTTGTCCGAATCCTGCCAAAGTTCCTTCATTGTTGATGATCCACTCTAGATTGGTATCCATATCCCATAGACATATCGGTCGAACGAACTGCGTCATTGTTATGTTGGACGCTAGTTTGATCAGACCGATGTCATTGTCGATAGCCTTGACTCTGCGATTGTAGTTTGGATGTGGAACCAACATAGTTGCGTTGTGAATTTGCGTATGATCGTTAGTTTCATACAATTCAGTAAGTCCCAAGCGTACGTGTATCTTATCGATGGCTATTAGCTTCATATTAGGATACATGCAATGTGCCGCTGGAAAGAAGATTAAAAACAAGATAAAATGAATCAGCATTCCAAGTGGGCACCTCGACATACGAGTTTAAATCGCTCCGTAACCTTGCTTGCATGTTTAGTTGCTCGTATCTCCGAACGTCCGATTCGCATGTTATGGTCTTGTGCAGTTTTTCGATTCTATATTTCTGCTATAATTTCAATGCCAAAAAATGTTCAGTCGCTGGATCGCAACTTAAAAGCTCATATGCAGGAGCATCTGTATATCGAGGTACTACTGTAATCGGTTATTTCTATTAAAAGGCAACTGACCTGTAAGAATTGTGTCACTGTTGACAATACATCCACCACAAAAAAATTCAAAAGAACCATCTCTATTTTGGAAGACTGCTGAGTACCATGGCCAATGGTCCGCCCTTGATTTAGTTCCAACAGTGATGTATTGTGAAATCCACGTGAAATATTTTGCCACGTCCGTAAATATATGGTACTGTGAGGCATCACAGTGTCCGGTTGAGTTTGTAGGAATGAACGAGTATATAAGTCTCACGTACAAAATGCCTTCGTATTCAAGCACCACTCCTTGGCCTTTAGTATCACTGCACATCTTAGCATTGATTTTACCACAGTACATGTTGGTCTTAAGATGAAACCCATACACCTTTCGATCACTATTCCAACAGGTTAGAAAATTTACAATGCCGACGCGGAACCGCTGTAGCGATGTTGATAACGCATTTTGCTTAGTTTTGGTAAAACCAAGAATGAGGCTCTTTTTTTGGACGATCGATTCCGGCTTGTCGTCTATGTTCCATATACGCACAACTTGAATCTCAGTCGTCATGGTAATGTTAGTGGCCAATCGAATCAGTGCGATGTCATTTGCTAATGTTTCATTATTAAAGTTAGGATGCGGAATTACTGTTGATACTTCATACACTTGGTTTCCGTTTCTGGCATTATGTAATTCCGTTCGCCCCACGTGAACAGTAATGTTATGTTTTGAAATCAACTTGTTCTTGAAGAAGATACACTGTGCAGCTAAAACGTAATAGTAAATACATATATTCAATTTAACAGAATCATTTACATTAATTAAAGTAACATACATGTAAGAATCGTGTCAGTATCGACGATAGTGCCACCACAAGCATATTTGAATTCTCCTTCAATCAAATGATGTATCACTGCGCTCCAGGACGGATGGCCATCCCACATTTCGGATTTTATCTTTCGTTCTCCACATTTCAAAACCTCTTGTGCTTGTGATACACATGTAATAACCAGCATCACTGGCACAATTTTCGTATTCCACATTCTTTTGCACTATGACTTGATCTGAGCTAAAACACTTTGATCCACTCCGATGAATACAAGACTGCACGATTCCAGCATCCAACCAACTCAAGCATCCAGCCTCTACTGAACGAAGCAAAGTCGCGTAAAATCGCTTAGAACATGCTCACTCTTTTTCGGTAGGTTGTTGATTTCATTATCACAAAATGTGCTGCGAACATTGCACGTGTGACTTTTTGTCGCTGGATTTTTTCATTTCATCTCGTCGATGTGCTGCAACAGCGTACAGTTGGTTTTGAGTCAAAACTTTGATAAGCTGCCTGGCTGAAAAATGCTGAACACATGTGAGACAACCTATGGGTTCTGCTGTTGTTCCTCGAATCTGAACAAGAGGAACATGAATTTTTCAACATGCGATAACATGCAGAACCACTCAATGTTCTACAAACATGTAACGATTTTTTATTGTCAATTTAAGTCAACATTGAGACAATATTGTCTTAAGTATTACTTGTACGTACATATGCAAAAAACTAGAAATTTTGGTAAAAAGTATTCGATTTAAATTTGTTAGTGCTTTTCGGAGCAAAAACAAAATCTTATTGTTATCGAAAATCTCAGAAATACTAAAAAATGGATGGCAATTTCAATAAAAAAATAATTTCAATAAATCAATTAGTTGTCAAGTTTTGATATAACTCAAAAGAAATCTTATATTAATCAACAAAACTGAACAACTTGAGCTAGCAACGAGCGGGCTGTGACTATTCAATTACGGAAATAGACAACTCTAGTAAGCCCTTAACCTTGCCGTATCCACAACCGAACGTCACAGCCTCCACGAAAGGCTTTAGAAGATCGCACTGTGGAGTCGGGTTTCGTTTTGACCGCTTTATCTCCACGTTCCACTTTTTGCTTTCTTCTATCTTTTCCCTTTTCTTTTGACTGCTCCTTAGCTCGGCATCCGGCAATCGCATCCGATGGATATCGAAGGGTGATTTCCCCAAAAATCTAGTCTCACTGGAACTGAAATCCAACCCCCTAGCCGGGATCAAACCCGGCGCCCTACAGAACATGCCACGGCTCCGAAAGCTGTAAGTAAAGCCGGGTGGGAAAATGAGTTACATCATCTCACATTCAAATCCTTTGCCTTCGATTCGCTGTGTGTGTGTGTGTGACTTGTGTTACTCATCTTATGCATGCCTTTTCTACAGCATCCTTTCCGACGTCCGCGGCCTCAATGAACTACCTCCACTGGACGGCTGCACTTCGCTCGAGGTGCTGCGAATAGATCGCGCCAACTTGTCCAAAATACCTGATCATATTTGTAAGACTTCACCCCGCTTGAAAAGCTTGTAAGTATGGACATGACGCCGACGATGGTAATGATGATGCTCGAGAGTCCTCTCGGGTACGACCCATTCATCTTGCAATTTTCTTCCGTTTGTACCTTACCTCCGTTTCTCTATTTGCTTTGGTTCTCTTTTTCTCTCTAGGGATTTGAAATCCAATATATTGTTAAGCATTCCAAATGTAACAAACTGTCGTGATTTAAGATTGCTGTAAGTACCCTTTTCTCTATCTCTCCCTCTTACTCGATCGACTGAACGATGGTGTGTTTGCCTCGTTGAAGATTAAAGAGCATTGTGGAAAATTACATTTTTCTTTATTACCTCCACTTTACCCATTTATATTATTTTCTCCGTCTTCCTCTCTTTACCTCTCTCTCCGATGGATTTCCCTTCGGATGTTTCCGGTGGTGAAAACAAACCACTGAAACAAAACCGAACCGAATGCACGACGGATGTGCACGACGGCGTTGCGTTCTCGGTGCATCCCGGGCGGATTTACTGCTGGAAAAATAAACCTCTCGATTGGCCTCGATGCGCCTCATGGACATACACCAACCTTCACCAGAGATTTAGCCAGCAATAGGATAAGTACACTACACGGTGCACCGTTCTCTAGTCTCGGTCAGCTGCACGATCTGCTGCTTTCGAACAATGAAATCGAATCGATTCCACAGGATGCATTTATCGGACTGACCCGCCTGCAAGTGCTGTAAGTATTCGAGTGCAGTAAAAATGTAATCAAAACGAGACGAAGATAGAAACCGTTGCGAATAAATCATCGGTGAAATTTAATTCAATTGCATTTTACCATTCCCGGGTTAGTTTTTCACTACTTATGCATCTCTCTTTGCTACTTCCTTTCGCGTTTGTAGGGACTTGGAGTCGAACCGGGTTTACTTCATCCATCCGGATGCCTTTCGGCCGATGAAAAAGCTGGAAGACCTGTAAGTACCCTGCGACATGAGCAAAATCGAACCGAAAATAATTCCTTCCTTCCCGCCTCCACTTCCCTGCAGCAACCTTGGCAACAATCTCTTCCCGCAGCTCCCGACGGTCGGGCTCGAGCGGTTGCTGCACCTGAAAACCTTCAACAATCCGAACCTCCGGGAGTTCCCGCCGCCCGCGTCGTTCCCGCGCATCCAGACGCTCGTCCTCTCGTACGCGTACCACTGCTGTTCCTTTCTGCCGCTCACCACGGCCACACCGAAAGTTCCTAACACCTTCAACATTCGCGAGAACGTCCTCTTTCCGACCGACAACGAGTTCGACATGAGCCTGTGGAACAACAGCTACAATGATATCTGGCCACAGTTGCGTAAGTAGAAGGACAGTGGAACCGCAATCTCCGCTCAACAAGGAAATGTCCGCGCTAATGTTTTAGTCTCAATCATAAATAATAATATCAAATGATCAGAAAAGAAACAATTGTAATATAAACGATTCTGTATTCTATGAACGAAGCTTCTAAAGCTCATTATAAATGATAGCAACTTTCATCAAATAGCCTTTTTTAATAGTCTAGGCCAAGGGTCGGCACACGATTCCAGAAAAGGCACAGACGATGACAAATAATCTAAAACCGCGGGCCAGCTACCTTTTAACGATGTTTTAATGTTTTGAATGGTTTATTAAACCCTTTATAAAAAGAGTATCTTTTTTTTCTCCGAAGTGAAACATACACATACAGTATACAATATTATTACGTTTTACTTCTCATCGCAAATTTTTATACTTATTTTCGTTGAATTTAGTACTTTTTCAACCAGAGTACAAAACAACGAAAACTGGTAATATTTTACAAGAATTATAAGCGAATGATATCGCATGGATAGCTTATCATTTGCTTACAATTCTTGTAAAATATAACTAGTTTATGGCCTTCTAACGTGGGTATTCTTTCTTTTTCTTTTGTAGAAAACCTAAGTAAAAAGTTTGGCACACAAATAAGTGACCTCCTAAGTGCGTATGGCGCCGAATACGGAAGCTACCCGGGCCATATACCAACCTTCCCGGACGAGTACTTCGAAGACGAGTTGGGGATCACGCACGCCTCGCCGACGGCACAACCTGGCACGATTCAATGCCTCCCCGAACCGGGCCCATTCCTACCCTGCCAGGATCTGTTCGACTGGTGGACGCTTCGGTGCGGCGTGTGGGTCGTCTTTCTGCTTGCCATGCTCGGCAACGGTACGGTTGTATTCGTGTTGATCTTTTCGCGCTCAAAGATGGACGTACCACGCTTCCTGGTGTGTAACCTCGCCGCAGCCGACTTCTTTATGGGCATCTACCTCGGTTTCCTGGCGGTGGTGGATGCGTCCACCCTCGGCGAGTTCCGCATGTACGCCATCCCGTGGCAGATGAGTGCCGGCTGCAAGCTGTCCGGCTTCCTGGCCGTGCTCAGCTCGGAGCTGTCCGTGTACACGCTCGCCGTGATAACGCTCGAGCGCAACTACGCCATCACGCACGCGATGCACCTGAACAAGCGACTGTCCCTGCGGCACGCCAGCTACATCATGACGGTCGGCTGGACGTTCGCGATCACCATGGCCGTCCTGCCGCTGCTCGGCGTGTCCGACTATCGCGTGTTCGCCGTGTGCCTCCCGTTCGAGATCCAGAAGGGCACCGGCAGCCTGGCGTACGTCGTATTTCTCATGTTCATCAACGGAGTGGCCTTCCTCATCCTGATGGGGTGCTATCTCAAGATGTACTGCGCAATACGCGGCTCGCAGGCCTGGAACTCGAACGATTCGCGCATCGCCAAGCGGATGGCGCTGCTCGTCTTTACCGACTTTATCTGCTGGTCGCCGATCGCGTTCTTCTCGCTCACCGCCGTCTTCGGGTTGCATCTGATTTCGCTCGAGCAGGCGAAGGTGTTTACCGTGTTCATTCTGCCGCTGAATTCCTGCTGCAATCCGTTCCTGTACGCCATCCTTACCAAGCAGTTCAAGAAAGACTGCGTGCTGATCTGCAAGGCGATCGAGGAGTCGCGGGTAACGCGTGGCATCGGGCGCTGCCGGCATAGTTCCAACTTCAGCAATCGACACACGCCCGCCAACACCAACTCGCTGGTGGAACGTTCCTCGAAGGAGCTACCGCCGTTGCTGCCGGGTCAGACCTGCAACTGCGCTGCGAAGCTGATGGAGCAGGAGTCGGCCCGGTTGCGCTTCCACCATCAGCAGCAGCAGCAGCAACTTCGCCAGAGTGCCTTCACCCGCACCTGGCGTCGATTGATCCTGTGCAACTGGGGTGGATCGGGTGAGCGCACCCGAAGGCGCGGTGGCCGAAACGGCGACCAGTACGCGTACCAAATCGCGGAAATCCAACAGAAGCAACACAAGCGGGCCGGTTCGGTTTCGTCCAGTGAAAACTTTAGCTCGTCCCGATCGGACTCGTGGCGTAATGCACAGCATCACTGTGGCATTCCACTCCGTCTGTTGGATCCACGCCGGCGGCACACTTCGTGGCTGATCACGCGCAAGACATCACAGGATTCGAACCTCTCCAGTTCGCGCAACGACTCGTCGGGATCGACGGCGACGCAAAGTACCGGCACGTGGCGTATTTCGCGCTCGAGCGGTAGCACTTCGGTGGTGTTGCCGGGCGTGCGCGTCGATGGACATCCGGTTTCCAGTGAGTTACCAGCCATCCGTCCGTTCCGTTGCTGGTGGCGTTCTCACAAGGCAACCGTTCCTAAGATGATGCCTTGCACACAGTTCCGAGTCTTCAGGAGCTCCGGGATTGTGTGGCACCGGCCATTGTTGGTTTTTGAGAGCGCCATCACGAGATCAACCGTGGTTGAACCGATCGAATTAGATGATTCGTTTGCTGGAAAGTTTCACAATTCCATACGGCATTCTTTAACCCCTTCACAGTCCTGTCAAGTTCAGAAAATAGGTCTAAAAATTTTCACACTGTTTTTTGTATAGTTTTTTATCTAGAACCGAAGAAAAGTTATATGTTCCTAAATATTTTAGGATTTTTTTTATTAAATGATGATCAGTTTGGATATGTATTATTTGTGATTGTGATCGGCAATAATTTGTTGATAATAAGCAAAAATTCGGATCAATTACATAGATTAGCGTAAGTAATAAGTTTACAAACACATAAGAATGTGGTTTTTCGAAGCAAGTGCACTCGAAATAAACGACGCGCAACGAAAATAGAAACAAAATGGGGCAAAACTGTGAAGAGGTTAAAAGCTCCTTTTAAACGATAGCAACAATCACCCACCGTTAACTGTCAAACTGAAATTACCATGGCAACGTAATATGTTTGATTTGTTGCCATCGTAATTTATGCTAATTTATGCGCTAGTTTGAGATTCACAGCGCGTTTGCCAGTCAGCAATAAGTGAATGTTGCTTTTACTTAAAATGAACTCGCGGCCCTCGAAAGAAGAATTGTGTAAGAAATATTCCTAATTTAAAATTTTGGTCTTAAACAGCCATTGTACCATAGACCGTTTCGAACAGTTCAACTATTCTACTCCTTTAACTACCGATATTGTTTAAAGTTAACAAAGCCGCACTGTAAATTCTAGATATTGTTATAAATAAAACTTCCTCTTTCCAGGTGCCGCTCGACAGTCCATCCCCGGTGGCAAGCCGAGGCTCGTGCGGCAAGCGGCCGTCCAGGAGGATACGCACGAGCTGTCCTGTTCGCCACCGCGTCTCGGTGTCCGCTTCCTGCCCACGATACCGTCGGCCGCCGACAGCAGCGTGCAGCTGGACGACGACACGGCCGAAGCGGCCAGTCCGACCTCAAGCCAAAGCGGCATCCAGCCGGCCCCCGCACCGTTCTACGCCATCCTACACGGTAGCGGCCACCCTCAGGCAACCGTCTCTAGTCTTAAAGATAAAACCAAACCCCCGTGAGTGGAGGACACGCCGCCGCTGGCCTCGGGTGTCGTGCAGGAAATGGCACCATCCGAGCGACAGCCAGAACTCCTGCCTGAAGAGCCCAAAACACACCCAGAAGTCAACACGTAGCTTAACTAAACTCTTTTTCTCCGTCACTCTCTCTCTCTCTTTTTCCAAAACCCTCATACCCTTAAGTATTATTTTAATTCCTCAGTGGCATTAGTAACAGGTGGGACACCGGCGTGCGTCACTGCAAGTTTCGTGTTAACTTCTTTTTGAAACTATTTTTTCACGGTTTTTCTTGCTCACTGCTCAATGATTCATCAAAAAACCTACTGTCCACAATGTCCATCTTTCCTCATCATCAATCGGTGTCAACTGAGGGGTCGTTCCTTCCCCGCGGTTAACGAATGTTTGCGTATCTTGTATGTATGTTCTATGGATGTTTGTGTGTACATATGTAGGTGGTAAATGTAGTAAAAAAGGTTACTTATGTGACATGGCAGGAACGAACGAAAGGGAAGGTAAAATCGTTACTAATTGCAAATTATAAAACATTGAAAATAACAAAAGAGTAACGCAAGCACTTCAAAGATATATAAAAATCAAGTAGAAGGATAGGTAAAGATGGAAATGGAAAATACTGTGTGATATTAAGAAGATTTTATATGACTATGAACAGGTACTGCTAGCAGAAATATATGCAACCCGTTAAACTAAAATGAATAAGTGCGGAGCGATGAGGAAACGGAACCAGAAACAAGGACTGTGAAAATGGCACGATTTACAGGAAAAGAGTAAGTGATTGTCGACGTATAGAATGAAATGGGCATAGAAAAAATGGTTTGAAGGTAGCTAGGGATGAAACAAAACGTGAAGTGTAACGGTTGAATGAGAAATTCAAATGCTATATTTGAAAAATAATGGTTTGAAATAATTCAGAGCATACAAGTTTGCATACACCATCTTGTTGTACGCTACTTGCAAGCATCCTGGACGCAAGTGAAGTATTTCACTTCAACTTCCCTTTTAGCGAATACACCAATATTTGTTTGTTGAAGTCCTGATGTCCTAAAAATTTTCTTTTTCTTACATTTTAAAAAAGAAAAAGGATTACGTGACAAAGCGTTTCAATTTTTGAATGTAAATCGTGAACAATGTTACGGAATATGGAACACGAAACGGAAATGTAGAACAATGAGCCGGTCGATGGCAACAACATCGGTCGATCAGAAACAAGTCGTAAAGAGGAGGCAGCCGTCCAGAGACAATAAGTAGCAAATGGAAGAACAAAAACAAAATCCTACAAACATGACAAAACAGAAACTCATTTATTTTTATCTACTACCGTTTCCCACGATAGGGTTGGGACTGTATAAAAAGATGCAGATGGCAAATTCAAAAGAAAGATGGGCTAAAGAACGAGGGAAATCGTAAACTAAGCAACCAAGAGATTATAATCTATATAAAAACAAAAACATGAAACAAGCATAAATCCAATGTATTAAAAACATTAACTGCATGTGTTTCAAGGAAGGAGCACGAGAGATTTCCGTGAAGGAAATAACACAAAATAAATAAAAACCATCTTAATGTTCTTTAAATATGATCGAAAACATAAACTGCCAAACAAACTGCAAGAAAACTGACAAAAAAAAACACGTAATCAAGTGAATCGAAAAATCATCAAAATCGCCCACAAAACACTGCCATTTATTTATCTACGGTTCGGATGATTGGAAAGTGGCATTTTTAGTGTTACAAGAACTTCCTCTGAACTACAAAATGACGAGACGATGAACTATCCATACAGGTTACAGTATTAGTAGTAAAATGGGATAAGAGATGATACGAGCAGGAAGTCGAGTATTGGATATAGTTTTGATTTATACCCCTCAAAGGGTACCGTCGTATGTAAAGGCGCTTCAGAAGACCCTCAACAGCCATACATAGATCTGTGAGCGATATTATTTAGAGCAAAACTACAAGCAACAGGATGCATTAATGTATTGAGTGGCTAAAGGAAACCCCTTCTTCGACGGCGGACAACGCTTGATATTGTGCATATGGGTATATTTATTGTACAGTGAAGGTCCTAACAAAAACGCGCTCGTTTCGGATTATGCTCCCAGAAAAGGAGGTAACAAAAAGAAAATATACGCATGAGTAACGAAACTCCAAAGTTTTATTGAACCGAACGTGAACACGTATTACACGGTATTCATGGCGCGAACGAACGCATGGTCTAACTGATATTGTATTTGACTGCATATAGCTCACCGGATGGTGCAAATAAAGTGGATATTTAAATATCGTACCTTTCCGGTGGTTCTTTTCTTACTCAAGTTCCTAAAAGCATTCCGTGCTCCAGCCGTGCGAGAAAAGAAAGTCGTTTTTCCACGAACTGAAAAGAGAAGCTACCCCCTCTTTACCTAACGCTACTCCGGGAAATTCATTTGCTAATTCAATTGTTGCACTCTTGTCAATCGTCCGCCTAAGCCTCTTTACACCCGCCCAAAGTAGGCTACTTACCCATTCATCTCAGCAAAGTTATTCCAGCGTTCCGAAAGCTCGCGTTCCCACCCCGCCTTAAGTAGACTCTGAAAACATTTGCCTTCAGTAAACAACGCGATTTTGCCGCTGCTCGTAATGAGTGTTTTCTTCGGTTTAAAGTCAATCCGGATTGCGAGTTCCACGAAACGGGGGGGGATCGCTTTCAACCCGCGCGAAGTTTTAAGTGAAGCGTGACGAAAAAAGGCGTAATTTAATGCCATCTCGTTGGGCGAATGGTTCGAGGAATAATTTACACCGAACCACCCTTTGAAGCTTCCAATCACCATCGGGGCGGAAGGTGGTGAGACACTTTCCCTATGGCAACGGATGGCTTGGCATCTAGTAGGGGGTTGCTGTTCATTTCGTTCACAGCCGCCTAAGCTACCGCTGGCTAGCCATCATCAAATTAAACAGCATCTTCTAACAGGAAATGGTTGTCCAATTTTTGGCGGGCGATAAAAAAAAGTATGAAACTCTTTTCAATTCAATATTCCAATTTGCCCATCACGAACGCGCGGAAAAATGAATTTTCATCCATCAGGGGAAGGAGGGGAGCCAGCGAAAAAAGGGGTCATAAAATATTGAAGACTTTTCGACGGGTTGAATAAAAAAAGCAAGCAAGAAAAGTAATCGAAAACTTAATATACTTAAGCCCACCATAATCCAGATGGCTTTAGGATAGATAACTGACACCTTCCCGTTTGGGGAGGAGAGCGTGGTTTTGTTTTTGTTTTGCTTGCCAACCCCTTTTTACGACCGGATGCGCGCTAATTTATCAACGTCCAGCCGCACGCGAGTCGTAAAAAAGTGCAGCAACTTCCGTCGAATCGCGGCTTCTGGATGGCTGTGTTGTGTCCGCGAATGTGATTAGGAAGTGGTGGAATAGCAGCAACCACAACAACGCAAACAAAAAACTCAAGAAAATAGTCCAAATTCTTTGGTTTGTCCCTAATGCTCTGATAATAACGCCAATCCATCGAAGCTCATTATCACTTCGCACGCAATTACTTGTCATCAAGGCTGATGGTGATGAATCATAAAATGCGTGAGGGTATGTATGTGTGTGTGAATGGGTGCGTAGAGGCCACGGCTTCGTGTCACTTGGATGAAACTGGAATGAGGTGCCGATCTCTATAAAGCAACCGTTTTTACGATCCTCACCGGGACTACTTTGATGTCACACAGGACACCTCACCGTTTCCTCCTTTCAACATACACACACATACAAAAATACACATTTTTCCACACTTCCCAGCTAAAGCTCCAAAAGGAGGGAAAAAATCCTAACCTGCGGCAATTCGTCCTCAATTTAGGGACATTCAGAGTCGGTTTTCGGGGAAGGTACGCGTCGTCACCGTAACCCGGCGACTATGGAGACGCTATGGGTAAACCCGTTCCCTTTTTGTGACAGCATCTATCTGCCTTGAAAACTCCACTACATGCACCTTCCCATGGCAAGCTGGTTGAGCAACGCCAATGTGAACTGCGTATTCTTCCAGAGCGGGTTGAGAATGGTGCAACCCAGGTCGTTCAATGGGGGACTCCCGAGGGATGCGTATTAGACTCGTAGACTCGTCGGGTTTGCAGAAGAGTATATCACAGTTAACCTTATCCTTTTAACGCGACGAGCAGCGAGACCTATTTGCGTAAAATAGGAGAAGAAGCTTTTCTTTTATTATGAACGAGAAGGAAAAAAAAGAGATAACACCAAAGCAACCCATAGACTTCGTGGAAGGATGAGAGTGAAGGAATGCAAAGTGAACGGGAAGGCGAAGGCAACGTCGGTTGATACGTTTTTAAATCATGTTTTTTGTCTACCTTGAAGTTGTTTTAATCAAATTTAAAATGTCTATGATATTTTAAAATAATCTAGCTAACGTTAACAAAAATGCAAGCTCCTTAAAACCGCTTTATTAAATTTTTGACACTCAAATGTGAAAGGATTTGTGAAAATTTGATGTTGTCCATTAAAATAGGTGTCTTACAAAAATCTGTTTTCTTTATCGTTTGCCGTTATCGTATTCTAAATGTTTAATAGATTATGTTGTGTTATGTTCTTGTTGATAAACATAGCTTATTGTTGATGTTGTACTGTATTGATCAACTTTGACTATGATTTTCTTTGACTTCGAAATACACGAAATGAAGAAGACAAAACTTCACATACTTATATGTGATCAAAAATGTCGTGAAAAATTTTTGTCTTTGAAATCGAATTGGGTTTCTAAATTTCGAATTATGTCTACGACTCGAGTTCACCTTATCCAGGATCGGTTATATAAAACAATTGTTCCAATAGAACAGTGACAATGGTTTTCTATAGGAAATGAGAAGAAACTGACATTCTCTAAATCCAAAAAATCATGTTTTTAAATAATTAACTGCTGTGTTTTGATAATCAACACAAAAGACATCTATTTCACGAACGCATTCTATTTCACAAAACGCAATACAGTTGAATTATTTTAAGTGATTGGAATGTGACGCGTTTTATTCGAGGATTAATACACCAAACATCATTCCGAAATATTGCTACCATTTAGAATTTAAATCATCATTACTCACTTGGGTATAAATAATACATTCAATGCCTTGCCTGAGCAAACCACCATCCCACATCATAACGGATGTGCGATAGCTTTATTAGGTGAAAAGTGCGCCATCCCATCAGGCTACGATTCGACACTTTCGTCGACACCACTTTTTCATCCTTCCGTGCGTCGCCTCTTCCGAAAGGCTCCCGAAACCGGGGTAAAATCTCTGTCACCTCCGAAAGTACCAACTAATGCCATGCCATCCCTTTTGCTCGGCACTCTATTAACAATTTCAACTGCAAAGCCGTACCTCCATCTTGAGAAGTGGCATCGTGATCGGTGTCCTTGTAGCGCGGTTCCGTCGCCCCGTTCCACCACCACCAGCCGGAATGCACGGGATACACAGAAACAGGACAACAACACAGAAAAAAGGAACAACACACCGCGAGCCAACAACGTTACGAGGAACATCATCACATCAATGATTAATTTAAAACGGCTCTGGGGTGTTTTCTTTCCATCGTACTCCGGTGGAACCTACCTCCCAACCTCCGGAATCATGTGTGTGCGTGTATGTGTGTATGAAAGTGGTCTCTTATAGCGTGCAGGGCAACATTCTCAAGTTCACTTCACCTACAGAAACAGAACATGTCAACATGCGCAAACAACAGAACCAGCCCGAAACATGCCATGCATCGGCTACGAACACGGCACCAGGCGCCTCCATCGGCCAGGCTGGATCTTGAATTAACCCGAGGTTAAAAAAGACATCCCGGAGACGAACGATCCGCCGGCCGGAAGGGTGGAGATTCTGTCTCATCCAGGACGTCAGTCTGAGCCTGTGGACGTGTTACTGTGTTGTCTGTGTACGTCCTTCCGGCACTCTTGACTGGTTGAAGAAAGCGAGAAGGAGAGAGAGAGTGAGCGAGGGGTTAGAAGGGGTGGACTGTCGGGGGGGGATAAGGATCGTCTCAATCTACCCCATTCGTAGACCACACGCACACGGCATTGCATGGTTGTGTCCCACCAAAGTGTCCCCGACGGCGGGCGCATCATGTCCGGACGACGAAGTACATGATGTTGAATATTTTCCTCCTCTTGTGCGAGGCTCGTGACAGCACAAGAGTCCTCGTCCGAGGGGTAACTTTTGAACGAACGTCCAAAGGACGACCACGGATGACGATGGCGACGTGCAAGACGGCGCCGATGATGACAGACACACCGAGGACGGGTATGAATGAATGAATGAGTGGACCGAATGAACCGTCTTGGCAGTGGCATAGAAAACGGACCGAAAGTGGAAAGCATCCACGAAGGACGAAGCATGTATGGGATGCTATTTTTGAACGAAGCCAAAGGATTAATCTGCCTGAAAACGGGTCGGTCTAGAATTAATGTGCTTCCATTCCCGCATTCCCCCCACCACACACACAGGTGCAAGTCCTCCAATGTCGATGGCTGGGAAAGATTGAATTGGTTATAATTTCTACAGCTACTCGTGTGTGACCTCCAACTGGGGTGATGATGTGTTTCGTCGGAAAGGGATCGGCCGGCCCGTCCCGGTCGACTCAAGGATTCCAGATTTCAGCGGGACACCCTTTTCCACAAGGCTCAGATTTGGACCTTTTTCGTCCAAAGTCGATTGACGTCAGCAGACCACCGGAAAGTGGGGAGAGTAATGAAGGAAGAGGGGGATCTTTGTGGGTGATTTTATCATCACCATTCTGTCTCTCTCTCTTTCTGTCTCCCTCCTACTTATTGGTTGATGGATGTGTGGTGACGATGATGTTTCGATGGGAGCAGGTGCCATCGGTTCCCCGGGTTACTTTTTGGGGAGCCATAAATCATAAATCAGCAGCTGGAAAGTCGATAAGACACCACTTTTGGGTAAGGATGTTTTCCAATTTGTGTACATGCTAATCACTTTCGTCCCGGAAACCAAATGGCCAAGCTTTATCGAATCCTCTATCGTAAAGATAATGCTAACGAAAAGGTATGTAATCTTACCGGAACGATCGATTTGGGATGTTGTAGATGGATTGAAATGGCAATAAATGATACAGTTTGGTTTGGGAAATCAATAACCTATCCAGAACAATTGTTATTAGAACCTCTATGCAATGTAAGTGGTTATGTAAACCCCAAATTGAAATCATATTTAGATCAAGGAAGTTAGTAGTTAAATTATTATAAAATGTTTTTCTTCCTAATCTTTGATTAGTATTCATAGTTTTCGACTTCCATTTAAGTTTATACTTACACCGTTTTCGAGCCCAGGTAAGCATCGTTCAACTGCTTCTGTATCACTGTTCAACCGTAAGTAAACATTTGACGTCCAAGTAAAATACTGTTGCCTATCTGTGCATGATCCAAACGTAAATGAATAAAGTTCAATCGCAAAGAAACATTTGATGCCTCCGATGTCAATGCACGTTTATATATTGCCCGGATTCGTTTTTATCCTATTATCGCTTTTTATAATCGTTGGAAAACAATCATTGAGTGGGAAATCTTATGGTCAATAATTAGCTGCGGTGCACAAAGAACTTTTTTAATCGTTCAAGTGAGTTATTGACGAACATGGCAGACGAAAATAATGAAGAAATGCCATCCCGAAATCCACGAAAACTTACAACAACTGTAAAATTTCTTACGAAGATCAAGACGAAGATCTTTTACGCCGTTAGATCTTTATCATAAAATTTCAATGTGCCTGAATTATAAATTATATTTATTTTTATTCTAATAATCTTTGTAAATGAAATCAACAAAACGAAGTTAAACCTTTATCATGTAAACGCATCAGCTTGAATACACATAATATTTAAATAAAATTAATATGGTATTAAATTTAACATGACATATTAAAAAATATTCAACCAGATGCAGTAGAATTATTTTATATTTATTCGGTCAATTGCATTTTGAATACTCTTATTCTAAGAGACACACAAACATGCCCCATTAGTAAGCGACAATGAGAAGATTAAAATAAATATTTCGTTTGACAAAAAACAATCCATCTGTGAGATGGGAAATTAAATGAAGCGTTGAAAATGATAAATTTATCTAAAGTCTTAAAAGCAGAAATCACATGCCAATAGTTTCAATATTTTGAAATAATAATGTATTGATTTATAGAGCGCAAGAAATATAAACGTATGACGAGCATTAAGGTAAAGTCGTAATAAAATATCCTGTGTTCTGCAAACCGCGTATCGTTTTCATAACTATTGATTTATCGAAATGCAAAACGGAAACGATTTACCCAAATATTGATGCACAGTGTTAAATGAACAAACAAATATATAAACAAAATTGCAGGAACAAAACAAGATTCAAATGATTCTATATTGATAAAACTGCTCATGCCATAGAGTTCTAAAATCGCAAAAGATCTACAACAACTGTTACGTTGATAGTATTACAAATGCAAAATTACGCATTCCTCGAGCCCTTCAATTATGGATCGATATAATAAATGATCCGTCATGTTTGTTCTCTCATCAAATGTACAAACACTCTCACACACACACACATACATTAATTCATGGGCTGACGATACATTGGTCAGCATCACACAACGAGATGAAGTCGTTCAATACGCTCACAATTGCAAGTTAATTCCCTAATTGATTCACGAGCAACACTTATGCATGTACCCTTGGCGACGCAATCGATAATGCGATTATAAACACAAACTCATTAAACTGCATTCAATTATGTATTGTCGACTCGTTGATGGTGGCCGGCGGTTTGTTGTGGACGGATGTTGACCGTTCTCCTTATTGGAGGAGCATTTCGAAATCTGTTGATAGGAAGCTGTTGCTTGAAATTCCCGTTCGCAAGTAAAGCATATAAACGAGTATGCAAACGAGGTAGCAAGAGAACGAGGCCCTAAGCCTTAGGTGGGCAAGTAATGGAATTGAGAAACAAATAACGATCCGTTGTTTTGGTTTGGTCTTGTTATTTAATAAATACTAACCGTCGACACGTGTAGCGTCGTTTCCCGTTGCGTTGGATTCCTTCAAGTACACGCGCGTACTCGAGCGCTTCATGCCTTTGAGTGCAGGACATACACCGAACATCTTTCACGGGAAAAATGGCTCCTGGCTCGAGGCCACCTCTAATGTGACCTCCGATGTTGAATGTGGCAAGCAAGCACACGGGCGCAAAACGATTGCGTTTGCACGTCTGAATAAAACATTCGTCGAATTATTCCTAGATGATGATGAAGACGGCGACGATGATGATGATGATGATGGTAATGTTTGTGCACGACTAACCCTGGACGCGCAACGACCGGTTATGGCATCCTCCCGCCAGTATGGCCATTTTCCAACCGTGTGCGTTATTTCCCAGCACTCATCCGAAAGACACACAGCGCAACGAAAGCGAACGAATCCGTACGGCAAACAAGCCTAACACGGTGTGTCCTTGTGCGTGCGTGTTTGCATCTCGGGAACACCACCATCCAACCGAACGATGGATGGAACCAGTCGCTCGCTCCAAATGGTGCAACGTTTCATTTTCCCCCGAAATCCGGTACGGCTTGATATCATCCAAAGTTATACACTGAAGGCGGCCCCTACAATGCCGCTAATTGAAAAGCTCTAAAGCTGGGCGATGAATTAAATGTGCGTGCGAGTGTGTGCGTCCGTCCTGTACGACGATACCGTGTACCGCAGGGACGAGAGCAGTTTTATCTTCCGCACCGATTGGTAAGGATTCACCACTCAATTAATGACGAAAAAATACTGCCACCATCTGATCCTCTGCGTCGAGCCGAAAGAAAGTTTCCCGAAGAAAGGATTAACTGATTACCTTCGGTTTGGCAGCGATGGCGACTGGTGTGAGTGTGTCTGTGAGTGTGTGTGTCGTGAGGATGTCTTTCGATTGACTTACGCACACAAGAAGTGATTTTATGAGCTTTCCTAGCCGGTGCTTTTCCTTTCTGCCCGATGAAGGCTGGATCAAAAAGTTACAGCTCCGCGGATCGGTAGATTTTGCTTTGGGGTTTCATCTGCGCGTTGCAGTTGTTTCTTTCCCGGTAACCGTACGCGAAGGGCTAGGGAGGATTGGAAAGTAATCAAAATAAATGATTCTCTGGTGTTGGTTTCTTTAATTGAAAAATAACACGGCCACCAAGGGATGCGGTTGGCATGCGGATGAAGGAGAAACTTTGACACTGTACAACCTTAGAAATGTCACAAAGATATCTTGTTGGAAGCATGTCTAATTATAATCTCTCTAAATCTAAATCTAAATCGATGACTTTATTATAGAAAAATAAAAAATAGAAGAGGAATAGATTTACGACTCATAACCTATAAAAAAAAAGACGTAAACTAAACTTAAAAACTAAAAGCATACGTTTTCTAATTTATTAATCTGTTCATTTGAGTACCTCTCTGTTCAGACCAATCATTGCTTAAAACTTTCCATTCTGTTTGATATTCGTGTTAGAAAGTTAATTTTTGAAAATCTGCTCCATCTGTTTTCAACTTAATAATCTGTTCATTTGTATACCTCTCTGTTCAGACCAATCATCGCTTATGGCTCTCCATTTTGATTGATATTCTTGTAAAACCCTCTCAAATCTTACGACTGCTAAAGCGGCAGAGGGCCAAACATTTGATCAAGTTAGGCAACATCAATCGCAAAGTGGGATGATGGTAATCGAGCTCATGCATCTCATACTTTATTAAGTTATATTGTACCATGTGACCAATTAAAAAAAACCTACTAGTACTACCATTACATTAGCTTAATATAAAATAGAATTCAACCTTTTATGATGAGTTACATAAGGATACCCTAAAATTTGAAACCAAGTGATACGTTTGAGAATAAGTTTATTGTGTGTTTAGCGAACTAAATTGTACGCATAAAGTTTAGTTCTCTAAAAATATTCCATACACTACATTGTTATGGAAAATCATTAAAGAATTGTCAATAAAAATATTCAAAAAAATCTCTTTGGAGAAAGGTGGTGTAAACAAAAGGACATGGATTAGCAAGAAAAATAATTTTGACTCTTGAATTGTACTTAACCTAGCTTAAACTGTATCTAAAAGCTCTTTCCAATGGTGGTGAAAGATAAAACGCAATCACCTTTCCTCTCTAAAAAATGCGTTTTAGAAAATTCAATTTATTTCTCATTCTCATTACGGTGAGAAAATATTAAATTGTTATGGACGAAAATGAGATTTAACGTTCTACTCATTCCAACACCCATCACCACACACAGACACACACACAGGCACAGAAAGTCATAGCCCGACACGTTGCAACAAGTATCGACACAATTTTACGATCCCAGTAATGCCTTTTTCCGGCCGCTCACCATCCGGATACCGTGCCATTCCCCGAAATGGAAGCCCATCGAAGCGGTTCCATTACAACGCGATGTAAATTCCAATTAACGACGGTATTACTCAATAACTACAATCCAGTCAATGTACGCACCCCTACCGCCCTTAGCACCTTCCTACATAGCGAGGTGTATGTGCGTGAATATAAACTTTCATCGGCAACGCGCGCCAACACGATCACGATTCACGGATCGAGCGAAGCAACGAAAAAAAGCACACATAATCTTTATCCATTTCCGTTCATTCGCATCGCGTGAAATGACCGTCGGAACCGAAAACGGGCCCCGATATTCGAGCCTTCGAGAAGCGCGGCGCTCGAAAAGCTAATGAGAATGTGATAATTTGTAATACAAGCCAATCACGCGATCCTTACACTTAACATCGGACCGACCGAGCCGGCTCTCTGGGCGGGTCTTTTCCTTGCCCGCTCTCCAGCGCCATTTCCATTTCCTCCGAGGACGTGTCCGTTTCATTTTCTTTCATCCATGTTGCTCCCTTTTAGTGGTATGAAATTTTATGCGTTTCCGTTGTTCGCTTCAATGTTGATCCGATTTTGTTGTCTTTTTTTTCATTTCTTTAAAAATAAACGCAGCTTCAGAAAATGCGCGTTTTTCTGTTTCCCAAGGGGGAACTGGAATGAGCGGCACCTTTCTTTTTTAAACCACCCGGATGGACAGATGGTTCCGGGTTTGCCGGTACGGCGAAAGAAATAAAACTAACAAAGTATAACACCACCCGAGCGGGGCGTTGGGAAAATAGAAACTTTGAAATTTAAAACAAACTCCCACCCGGAGGTCGGGAGCAAAGCGTGTCCATAAAAACGATGGAGTTTAATCGGTCTATGTGTGTGTGTATGTGTGTTTGTGTGAGTGGATTGTTTTTCATTTCAGTTTCAAATAATACGGTCGACCCATCGCACGGAAGAAGCGAAACAATAACCATGAGGAACAGGTGCGCTTCCGTTCGGGAAGACAACCGAATGGAAAGAAATGCGCCCAGCATCCAACCTAAACAGCCAAAGTTAAACAGCGAGTTGGAAACTTATTCTAAACATTTGGAAACAAGGGCAAACGAATTGACGTTTTCGAGTGGGAAATCCGCGTAAAATATAAATAGAAAATAGAAGGGGCGAAAAACGACGGACGGCGTTGAAATACAAAGTGACACAGTTTTATGGCGATGGAACTAGAAAATTGGTACCACTTGGTGAGAGTTAGGAAAAGCGGGGAAAGTGTGCAAATTGTTTTGGGTCTCCAGACCTGGAATGGACCAACATCGGTTCGTCCGGAGCTCTTCCGCGCGCAGCGTCTTCATTAATTTTGATGAAAACCCTAAACACAACCCTTTGCTGCCACTTGAACGCAGATGATACTGGTGGGACGAAAAAAAAGGACTGGGGGACACTTCCGGGGTCGCTGACGAAAGGTCTCGTGGCACGGTGGAAGCTGACTAGCGGATGGGCACTTCATTGAAATTCCCATTCCAATCAACATCCGACCATCGGACCATCAGAGAACCGAGTGAGGATGAATGATTCTTTTATTTTGCTTTTTCGAACGAACACATCCACAATCCCGAGCGCACAAAGGAAGGCCCTCCGTACATGAAAAAAGAAAAACTGAACAACGAAAAGGTCGTACCGGAAACGATCCACTCCGGCTGTCCGGCCGATTCCGGTGGGGCCTGTCCGTGGAAATCATCGACGATGCTCGCTCGGAAAGGTTTGTCATTTGTTTCGAATTCCGTTCCCCCGAAAGTTGTGCCTTTTGTCCGGTTTTTCCTCTCCTCTTGTTTTCCTTTGTGGGACGAAAAGCGCCACCCGACCAACAACGTTGGATTGGATTAAAACCCCCCGGTTTAATAAATGATGAACCGTGTCGACGGTTGCGGCGATCGGAGGCCCTCCGGAACGTCAATCCGGCGTGTTGGGGTCACCGGTTTTGTGGAGGCGCTTTCCATTTTGCAGCTTTTCCATTCGCTTCGTCGGATTGTGTGTGTGTGTGGGTGCGTCGATGAAAAGAAGTTTTTTGTAGACCTCCGTTCCGACACGGACGCGAGGGACACGTTGGGACCCCGAAATGAGATGCGTTGGTGTGCGTGCGGGCCTGTTGGTAGATAAAAGGTGTACAAAACACACTCCCAAAACGACGATGATGAACGACGGTGAAGATAAGAACAATAGCTGCTGGGATAGGGAAAACCAAAATAAAGACGAACTAACGAAGTCTTCTGCCTTCATTTTCCATCCACAACAAACGACCGCTTTTCCACCTACTCTTCGCGCAAAGAACCAGAAACAATGAATGAAAAACCGCCCAAAGATATCGTGTTAAAACGAACCCCCAAATGAAAGAAAAACCACTCACTTAAACAACGAAGCCAGGTTTTTGGGTTGTTTCGTCCGGTTGTTCTTTACACTCGGTTTGTTTGTTGTTTTTTTCTGTTTACTCTTTTCTTCCGGGCTGTGATTTTATTTAGCCATATCCGGTTGTCCATTCTATGCTCCGTTTTAGCATTCCTTAACTGCACGGTTCCCTTCATTTCCAAAGCTTAGCTATTACAATGATTGAAATGATGTTTCTTTTTCTACTTTCATTTTGCTTTTATTTTTGCTCATTCCCTTCAAACTGTTTGCTTTCGTTTAGTTGTCTCAAAATATTTCATTACGGTAGTAGCATTGTGTTTGTGTGCGCATTGGTTGCCATAGTGGTATTTTTCAATTAATCATTTTTCTGTACTGTGCTGTCATGTGGCCAGCGAGGCAAGCCGATGACGATGCGTGTGGTCGGTGAGTATTTTTGTCGGTTGTTGCTATTTTCTTGTCGTAGCTCCTATGTTTTCCTGTAATATATGCTCCTGTATGCCGGTTCCATTTTGTGTTGTGCATTTAATCTTCATTCTTTAGTTTTTGTAGTGTTTTGGATATAATTTTTTTTTTAGTTTAAGTTTGCTCCCTTCACTTGAGTTTGATTTTTGTCTTTTTTCCTTGTTTTCTACTCATTCAAATTCGACCGATAAATCTGGCCACATACATCACCCATATCCGTATTCGGTTTACTGGTTTTTTCACTCACCTTTTTTTTTTGCTTCACTCATCTTCTGTTGTTGTTATGAACCAGAGCTGATTTTTGTACCACAGGTTTGGTCTGCGTTTTTTTTTTGCGTCTCTCATTTTGCCACCGTAACACTGCTGTAGCTTTTGTTACATTTTGTTCCACTTTGGCTTATTTTTTTTTTCATTACGTTGTTCGTACCAAACTACCAACCAATCACTACTGCCCACTGCTTCTGCTGGTCTGCTGTTTGTTTGTACCATTCATGTCCGGTAATGTTTTTTTTTCCTCATATCCTAGTGTGACATCCTTCGTTACCGCAATGTGGAAACATTATGTTTGTTCTGTCCTTCAGCCGGTTGATGGATGTTATTTTTATCACCCGATTTTTCTTTCTCCCCGCTAACAACAAACCTTACCGTGATATTCGCTCTCCTAGGAAGCAGTGCGTGATGTTTTATGTTTCAATCTATCTTCCTACACTTTCCTTCCTCTATCTCCTGAACTGTTGTTGGTTTCCACGAATGTAACGAAGTGTCCCGTAGGTTTTTGCACTTGTTTGTTTATTACGTAGCTGGAATTAATTTTCACTTCGACGTAACCATTTTTTGCGGTACTTAGCAAGGTGATGCGCTTTTTTCCTTCTCTATTATGCAATCGGAATTTGGATGTTGGGTGTTTGTATTTTCTCTCCGGAACCAATCAAAGTCCCTCCTGCAACCCAACAACGGCAACATATCAGTGCTGTTTAACATGCTTAATAATGTGGATTGCTTCAAACTTAACGTTTCTCTGACTGTATTTCACTTCTACCAACGCTTCCTATTTCCAGATTTTCGATCCGGTGTTGTTCAAAGTAGGAAAATCCATGGTAATGTGAAATAGCTAAGTATTATCTTATGGGTTTTGCTGGTTTTGCGACTGCGTTTTTTTTTTACTTTTTTTAAATTCATTTTCGTGTTTCCGCTATTGCAGACCTACATTTGAGTCTGTTGTGTGTTTTTTGAGTGCTGCCAGACGATATGGTCTGCGCGTTCTCGCGTTTAACAAGTACAAGCTTAAATAATGTGTCATTTTAGATTTTTTTTCCTTCTTGCGATTCTCATTCTCAGCTACTTTTCACCTACTACAAGGTTCGCTTCCTTTGCGACTGTTGCTTTTAAGTAGCCCATTTTCTACTGCCACTTTAAAGATATTATGTGTAATGCTTTTTTTTGTTGCTTTAATTTAGCTTGTTTTTGAAACAATACTTTCAACTTTGTTTAACTCATCTGCAGCTTTTTTGTGTATGTATATATATACGTGTGGGTGTGTACTCATTTATGTGTATATTGTGTGTTCATGTTTGTTGCTGTCAACATTATTATCCAATACCAATCGGTTTATTTGATCGCACTAAAATTATTCATTTTCATTTGTCAACTGATAAGATAACTGCTACGTTATGCATATAGGTTTTTTTTCAAATAGTTTTCATGTCTACTTTCTTCTCCAAGGGGCGAATCCCCGCTACTACGCTACTATCGCCAGCTGGGGCGTGAATATGGTTTTATTGATTATTTTGCATCTTCCATCTAGCGACATTGTTTTATCGCAACTTTCTTCCTGCAAAGCTCCACCCGAACGGTCGCGAATGGTACGCGTGCAACGTTACACACACATACACTTTGTTTTGCTATTCTAACGGTCAAATTATTGTTTTTAAGTATGCTTTTCCGTTTCCTTTTTCCGTTTCGCTTCCTGCACACCGGAGCACAACAATGTGCTGCAAACCGCTGTGCACCGTTGAGGCAAGCGTCTCGGCCCATACACACGTAATCCCTTATTGTTGTTCCAGACGACCTACTTTTCGCTCGTGTAATACTTGTTTTCCAGGAGGGTTTCCTGTACGCCTTGTCCGACATTTCTTACCTTTTCCTTTTGTTCTACCATTCTCTTTTCCCTGTTGCGGTATGCGCATGTTTTGTGCGTTTGCACAATCATACCATAATCCTTGACCGTTCTAGCGTTCAAGGATTCATATTACATTAGGTTGCTGAACATCATCATCATCATTAAATCAGTTTCGCATGAGGTTATGTACGCGTACCATGTTTTTAAGAAACAATTAAACATTTTATCTTTTTTTTCATCGTTTTCTTTGCTTGCTCTATGCATTCAACTACTGCATGTTGCTACATATGCGCTTTGTCGGTTTGTATATATTCATATATGTGTATATATATGTATATGTTTGTATGAATAAATATTGTTTTTTTTTTTTAGTAGAAAATCGTGTTTGCCAGGCTTTTCTCCACCCAGGTGTGTCTAGAGTGGAGAAAATTTTCCAATCTTTACTACTTCCCCTACTAACGCTACGCTAAATTTAACCTTATGTCTCTTTCTCTTATCTTTAACGTGTGTATTTCTTTTTCTATTTTTTATCTGCAATTTGTTTGCCAGGTTTGCAGCCATCTCCTCTGCGTTCCTTATCGACTAGAAGTTTTCGGATCCAAGTGGTGTATTTCTGCGCCGTTCGCTGAGCGATGTTGTTCTCGGCGAACGCGTGCGTTTTTTTTCCTTAAGCCTACGGTACACTAAGTCTAGTTTAATTACTTTTGATGAGTTTGGTGATTCATGAGATGATTATTTTTTTCTCGTTTAGTATATGTATATATATATAACTCTTATACGATTATATTATTTTCTTGTAATTTAAGTGCAGCTTGTCTGCATTAAAGAACTAAACATCCATTATACGTTGGTTTATGCATTTACTTGCTGTATAACTGTGTCAGTGTGTTCTGTTGTTGCTCCTGTTGCTGCTTCTGCTGCTACTGCTGCTGCTGCTAGCGAATGCTCGCGCCTCGCAGTGTTTCAATCAGCTGTGTTTGTGTTTGTTCATGTTTGTAGGTTGAAAAACTCTGCACCTCTCTCCATGGTTCGATCGGGCTAGCTGTGCCTATATTTCTTCCCTATCTTCCGTGTACGTGTGATTTCTATTTTGTCTCAAAAAGTTGGCAATCGGTAGAAGCATCATAAAGAAGGCATCAGGTGTGAACCCTTCAGCGTCCTTCTGTTCCCTTGTTTATGCAGAAGAAGCTACTGAAGAGTGCCACATTCCCTGTCTTAAGCCCATAGATTTCAAACGTGTATATGTGTTTTTCGCGTGTACTTTCTCTTCCTCCACTTCCTAAAGCCCACTACTCTGTAATGCTGTTTGTTTTTTCTTCTGTTTTGTCTGCTTTCTCACTCCCTCCGGTCGCCCCTTCGGTGGCACTTCTTCTCTAATACTGTGTGAAAGTGTTTGCCTTTGTTTGTTATCCTGCTATTTGTTGTGTGTTTTCGCATTTGGTTCGTGTTGTCGGCCCCCATCGCCCCCCGCTGCACAGCGGGGTTTGGGGTTTAGTTTTGTTTACGTTTGCACAACCTTTTCAAAATTGGTACCATTGGTTATCCACCCGTGTCGGGTGGATTTCCCAGTTTTGTATGACTATCATTGCAAGTCCTGTGTAAGCTGTACGGTTTGCTTGTTTTGTGTTCTGGAAAATTGTGTTTACTTTGTGTCTATTTGTGTGGCGGGAGTCTGTTTTATCTACGGGTTTAACGATTTATCAGTGTAAAATTCTTCACTACTACCGTTTGCGGGGTTTTGTTAATGTATCAAGCAAGAGCTTTCAGCAAATTCTGTTTTATGTTCTGTTTGTTTGTGTTTATGCGTTTTGCTCGTGTGAGTGTGTTTGGGTGTTGTTTTGTGTTTCCATGTTGTTTTCTTCTTTTTTTTCGTTTGTATTTTAGAAACTTTTGAAACTCTAAGTCCACTAACGTTTACATGTATGATCAATAAACTGCTTATTAATATCGTGTATTATGTAGTTTTTTGTGTATGTATTCATTTTCTTTTCACTATACTTCCTTCAGTTTCTTTCGTATTGAATGCTAAGTTTGGTTTCTTTTGTTTCCATAAAGCATACTTATTTAAGTTGTCATAAAGCTTGCGTCTGTAACATTCAGCACTTGCGTGCCGTCCGTTTCTGAAGAGAACCGGTCGGATGTCCACCTTCCACCATCGAAGGGCGGCCAGTTTCGCATCATAACACGGCTGCTCGATTAAGGTTTTGTTTTCTTCATTATAATGGTTTTCATTCTTTCTCTTTGCATCTGTTCTGTGATATCGCACATCGATCATCGGGCAGCACCATCCGGATGGTGGTTGGATGCGATCGGAAACGTTGTTGATCGTCAGCCGCCCGGTAAGGATACGAAAGAAAGTGATAAAATGGCGCTTTTGCGTCGTTCGATCACGCCACACCGCACATTGTCACAATATCCAACGTTCTCCAACGTCTTCCAACATCGAACGTATTTGCTTAAAATTCGAAATGTTTAATGTCTCAACACGCATGTGACATGTGGTAGGGTGGGTGATGCAAACGTTACGAAAAAAGCCATCTGGCAGAAGGTGTAACACAAACAAGCGATGACCCTAGCGTGCGTCCGCGCTCGGTCATTTCTAGCAGCAGTAGAACCGGTTGATAACAAATTGTCGCTGCAATTTGCAAGCGCTTATGCTTATGCAAGTGGTGTGTTGCAAAAAACCAGCGGCACAACGATACAACGGAAGTAAGGCTTCACGACGACACAAACAACAATACAACTGCACTAACAATCAGTAGTAACTGCGCTTTTGCATATAGGACTTGTTTGCCATTTAAGTTTTCAACACATCGTTTTCGGTTAAATATTAATTCATATTAAGAACTGTATCATTTTGTTTTACTTCCTCCTTGTTGCTTTGCTTACATCACGATTACATGGAACAACACTATCAACGAACAATCGATAAATGTAAATGCCAACGGCAAAACGGCTACGCGATAGCGCTACCGTTGACACGGTTGGTAATTATATTGAACGTTACTAATATTATTATTGTTTCGCCTTCTGTTGCAGGGCCTCGCAACTGATCTAGAACTGTGAGAGCAAACGGGAAAACCAGCCACCTACCGGCTCGAAGATCGGCGACGCCGAACACGTGCGTGCTAGGTCATGTTCTGCGGATCGAATTTAACGTTTCTTGTCTTATTACGTGCGTTGTTCAAGGGGACATGCTAGCTTATTTTCTTTTCCACGATGTTGCGTTGCATTGGGCCTGCACGGTTTCTCCGCGTTCGGTGCCACCGATTGACGGGCGATTGGTGTTTATGTTTCCGGCCATAACCCAACGTAGAACCGAGGAACGGATCATATTTTACTTTGCCGGCGAAATGCGCGTGCAATAACTTGGCTAAAGAATATTTCCTTTCGTAAGTAACGGATGCAAACGGAGCGCTCTTCTAAAGGATGCATCACCACCGTTGAAATCTTCATTGCCCGGCTAGCGGGCGCCCGCTGTCGAACCGATGACGCCGTCGTCAATCAACCTACCCGAGAGGAATGCGAAACCGCACGGCTTCTCTCTTACACCGCCGTCCCACCGTCGTCCTGCGAGGATCCGCGTGGGGCAGTTGCCTGCTGGCGCAACGTTTCGCGCATGGAAGGATCTGCGCGAAACGGACCACCGTGTCCGGGGATGATCCAGTCGGCCAGCGCGGCAATGCGGGCCCGATGGTGTCGCTGGGCCCGCGGATCCTCGCTGCCTGCCTCCACCCACAGTCGCTCGTCCTCGATGTCCTGGCGGCGCTCGAACAGATCGCCGACGATTGCGGTCGGGCGTCCATCGCTGCCGCCGCCACCGCCGGCGCCCGTCAGGTTGCTACGTGCTACCAGCACCGTCACGCAGGACATCGTGTGGCCCGGTGTGGCCTGGATCTCGATGTCGTCCGTCAGCCGGAACGGGCCTGCAACGAAAGGAGGAGGTGGGTGAAGAAACGGTGAAAACCGGGAACTTTTGAACAACGGCCAAACATGGGTAATGAATGTCTCTGGGGGTTGCTGAACACGGTTTGGTCCGATCGATCGGAAGGAATTCGGCGTAAAAACACAACTATTATTGGAGCGATGTTCACAGTCACCCCCATCCCACGCGGAGATGGAGGGGGCACTGCGTCCCTGAAAAGTGGTCAGGATATTAATGGTCTACGTTTGTCCTCGCGCGACACAGTGTCTCTCAGGATGTTATATAAATGGGCTTTCGGTAAAAGTGATAGAGATTAATTACACTTTTTCGACACATTTACCACGATTCGTGGAGCAAATCCTGACTGAAACAGTTTGCTTTAATCGTGTAAAACGTGACTTATCGAAAATTGGTCCTCAAGTTTAAACTTTTCATCTTCTTCTGTTTGTGTTGCACAAGAATTTATTCTTCATAGGGTAAGTGCTCCCATAGTGGTGCTAGTAACAATAGTGGTTGTCATGGAATAAAATTCTAGCTCTATGGCGAAATAAATACAATGGAGATATTTTTCTATGAAATGTTCTTTGATCTTCTGCGGAGTGTTTAAAAGATAAACCTTCTCGTTCCGTAATAAATGAAGGTTCTTAAATTAATATTTTCCGAACAGGTTGTACTAATATGCTGATTTTTTAAAGAATTTATCAGGTATGCCATGATTTCCTTAAAGCTATAAATCACTGCAAAATGCATTGGTTCATGAGAGGTCTATGAGGACCGTTCTGTTTTAAATATGCTTCAAAAATAGTCACAGTCAAAATATATTCAGTCATTTCCAAGTACTACCACCCCTACAGGAACACGATACCTATACATTCCCCCATTGTAGAAACAACCAACTCGGAAGAAATATACGCTGTTTTTTGTGTATTTTGAATAGTTAACGGTAAAAATAGATGTTTCCAGAAAAAAATTTCGATCATAGTAATTGGTACAAATATGTAAAGTATTGTGTTCTTCACACTTATAAATTACATCATATCGTTAGTTACATTACTAAGTGCACCACTATTGGTAGCGGTACCCTATCTCTTATTCGTCGTGGTTTTGATTTTCGAGCAGCAGTAAATGGTGTTGCACTGTCCAGCCCTCGTTTCGAAGCCAACAGAACCGAGTTGACGTCACTCTTTTACATGCTTGCACCAAAAAGAGTAAAAAAGGGCAACACGCGGATCAAAATGCTCGGGTATCTTTAGATGCCATCGAATCGATTTCAGACCATTCCTACGCAGCTGGCTGTCTCCGTGGAAGCGTTATTGGAAAGCCCTCCCTCTGGCAACATCATCGGGGCGGGATGCCCATGACTGACGCAGGGTCGAACGCAGATTACCATCGTCATCCCGGGACACACCGCACACGGAACCCGGAGTCGATTGTGTCATACTTTTTTGTTTTGGTTTGAGTTCGTTCGACCTTTCGATGGCCTATCATCGTTCGCCCCTGATAACGGTAACGAGAAAACTGTGCTTTCCGGCCACGTTCCGGCGGTGAAGAAGCGGCTCGCACCGCAGCGTTCCGTGTTGGAAAACCTGAACTGAAAACGGAACAGAGCAAGTGAATGCAACAAAAAAAAAGAAAGTTCATTTCGGTGAACTTTCGGCCGCACTGCAGGGTTCCGTGCTCATCCGTGGCCAACTCCACACTGCCGGCGTCTGGGTCCCAACCCTTCCCCAAAAAGGTGGAAACCTGCAGTGCACATTTGCATACACAGTAACGCCTGTCTAGTTGCTGCTGCTGGGAGCTCACGGTGGGGGATTTTTTCATCAAACAGTGTGTGTGTGTGTGTGTGTGTGTGTATCCGAACGGTGTGGAAACCAGGCGAGACGTCGACAGCCAACCTTCGGGATGACGGTGCGGTGTACTGATCCTGCAGTTTTCGTCGAAAGGGGCTTTGTTGCAACAAATTATTACATCGCCAAAGTTCATTGACGGGAGAGCCGGCAGAAGAATTCTCCTTCGCTACGGACCGCACCGTAATTGGTTTTCGCTCGAGCGCTCGCAGCCAATGGAAAAACTTTCATTGCACAACCCAACCGGCTTCGGAGGGGAGGGGTGGTGGGAAAATGCGCTTCCAATGATCCTGTCCTGCCCAACGGGAAGGATTGCGGTAGGTTGCGAAAATTAAATTCGTCCGCGCTGATTAAATATTGTAATGAACACAATTTTGGTAAATGAGGTATTTTCCCACGGAGCTGTAAAGCTATCCGTATCATTATAAATAATCATAAACGGCGATTTAAATAAAATGCAGCAAAAGAATTGGCTTTCGAAGCGCTACCATAGCTATTCACTTCATTATTCAAGGCAGAGATTTGCTATAAACTGTGCGGATTACCATTATTGATTTTATTTTTATTTTTTGCAAAATGAGATCACCAACATCCGGCAAAACCTGTTTCCTTCTCACACTTCAAATAAACAATATTTTGTAGAAATGCATTGGTTGGATTTATGAAAATAGGTTCTTATCGGGGGGTTTTTAACTTAACAATCATGATTTACACTTTTACATTTATGGTGTGTTATATTACCTCTTATAAATTTGCTATGAATCCTATCCAACTTTTCGTTATCACGCTGAGATATGACAAGGTTTTTATACAGATTTATCTAGACAACCAAATAAATAGTGTTCACCAATCAGTTTTCTGAAGTAATTATTCACTTTTATTTATCTTAACTCTCTACTAATAAGCACAATAGTGTTGATTAGCCAAATATATTTAAATGAACTTGATATGATTTCGTTAGAACTTGGAAAACGATTGCATGTCTTCAATCCGCGTACGACGCAGTTCTTGCTCCTCTACGTTTGCAATAAAAGAAAATGCTTTCTAAAATAAATCTGTAGGAGAAGTTTACTTAAGCTGGTGCAAGTGGAAGCTATAAAAATCTTCCGAAATATTAAAATTTAATTAACTTAGTCGCAAACATTTTATCAATTTTTGGGTAACAGCTTTTTACCCTGAGCACCTTTTTTTAAAAAGGGGAACTGTGATTTGGTATCACTTGCACGATACGTTAAAAAACGCGATCTTTATTCTCCGTTACAAAAATGGTAAAAAAGAAACGCTCTACATATACGCTGAAACACATAAATTAATAAAAGGTATTCTATAGCTCATGTCCACCGCCATATGTCATTTTTATAGAAATTGTTTAAATTTACGGTGGTACAGTCCTCTTATCCGTATGCAATTCCCAGCTTGTGAAACCACATTCACAACAATATTTTCCTTGAATACTCAAGATTTAAAACATTCCATGTATTGTTTCGTTCTTGTGTTCCAACATGTTTATCACAGATCCGACCCATTTGCAATCAATTAAGGATCCAACATCGAATTAACCGTTAGCAAACACTATGAGTAAACATTTAAACATCAATTACCGCATGCATTTAATCGAGTTTTTCATGACAACTTTACAAACAAATGTAATAAAAAAAACAGCTTCACTAGCAATGGTATGAAGTTTCGAATCAAATTAACACCTCCTACACGCCCGGGTGTCGATAGGTTGTTGAGCAGCACTGGGGACGGCACTATCTCTGTCTCAAATCAACGATTCTGGCCGGGCGCAATGAAGTGTAATTGAATTTCAGAACTTCGGAACAAGAGGACGGACGGTGGGGTTAAAAATGACGTTTGTAATGCACCGTAATGGAGGAAAATTAATTTCGGAGTCAAGGGTGCCACACGGGCGGAGATAGAATCGCTGGCAGGGTATCTATTATGTTCAGACCATCGAACACTTGCCTCGTGACCCGATCCACCCCGTTGGCCAAAGGTGTTCATTATTGGGAGCGAAAGGGTATCATTGTCGACGGAAGGACAAAGGACTCACTATCCGTTCGATGAATCATAATCCCCTTGGCCCGAAACCCCACCCTTTAGGTCGGATTTGATCGTCGTCGGTCGGCGATGCGAATGAAATTTCAAAGCATTATCATCATCCACACTATCATCACCACCATCGTCATCATACACAGCGGGTTCAAAGGAACCACCCAGCAAGCCCATCGGTGGTATTTGTAATCCACACTAAATTGCCAATACATTCATTCCGCAAGCTGCAAACAGAAGACCATCATGTTTTGTACCTGTCTTTGAACCTGAACTACTTCCAAACGCTCCTCTCCAAACGGCTCCGATAATTAATTTCCAGAACTGGTTTTGTTGGGAGATCAGGGAAAGGAATGAACGCAAACACCGATGTCCTTCAGTAGCCTCAGATGAATGATCGTTCGTTCAAATCAAACGGTAGCCAATCAGAACGAATTCTAACCAGCCGGAAAATGGGGTTTGGGTGTGGGGTCGACGGTGGGTTTTGGAAATTGACTGACTTCCATCACAAATGGCGACCGATCGTTGACAGGTTGTTGATGACAATTTCATGTGCATCCGGGAACAAATGTACGTCTCGGTGGTTCGCTCTCACTTACCGCTGGCGTACGAATTAAACATTCTGGGAAATTAATTTGTATCTCTCTTTCCCTACGATTACTAGCTTTCTCTCTCGCCCCTAAGTGACCCCATGATCCCACTGCTAGCAACCGGATTCCGTTCCCAATGGGTTTTCCAGGGAAACGATTCCATCCATCAATACTTCGACCGTGCGCAATGCCGGAAAGCAAATACACAACCGTAGACGAACTTCACTTTGAAGTGCGCTGATGCGTATTAAATTGTAAATTGTAAACTTCAATCTGCACCGCAAGCTCCAACCCTTGGGTACACCTCCTTTCACCTCGGGCTGCCGTGCTGTGTCACCGGTACCTTTTAATTCCCCGAACGGGGCACCCCTGTCCAGTCTTTTTCTACTCCGGTGGGATGGGCGTACACCGAGAGGTAAAATATTAATGTTTCTCTAAAAGCGTCCGACAACGATTGCATTAATATTTTACTAGAAGCTAAAAGTTATATCCCCCTCACTGCTCCCCCACTTCGGGGAGAGTGGCGAAGGAAGGATACGCAAAGGGACCGAGCGATGACTTTGTCCCCGATTTTTTTCCCGTACGCCGTGCGTACCGCACACCTGAAACGAGAAAAGTGAATACACGAAACAAAAAGAAACGAACCAGCACTTTCCCGAAAGCGGTAGTGGAAAACACACGCGCGTTGTTGGCGATGATAGGCGTTGGCGATAAATACACGTTACACGAGTTCTTCCTCCGTTCACGACTTTTTTTTTCCCGGTGCCAACCCAACTCCGGAAACCATCTTAAAAACATACGTGTTTGGGGTAATTTTCCATCCAACTGCGGTAACTGATTCGCTCTCGGCGGGAAATCTTGATTACTGTTTGCCGATTTGCGGATGGAGGTAGACGTGTACCTTTACCTTTTTTATTCTTACGACTTTTCCGCACGCCCTTCGTAACGTGAAAACGGAAAAAACAAAGAATAAAAAAAAATGTGGAGGGGTGGAATTTAACTGAGAAGTTCCTTTCGTTTTTTTTTTTTTTGAGGGTGAAACGCGACAGCGGGCGCTTCCGATAAAAAATCTACTGCCTTGGTTGTTTTTCCTCCCCCGACCCACGGTTCGGAAAAGTTTCCTTTTTATCGTTAAATATTCTTCGAGCGTTATTTATCGAAAGAACCCTGCTGGAAGGTCGTTTTTTCCCGTGTTCCAAGTTCCCTCGGTACGGTGTATGGAAAACCTGTATCTGTGAGAAAGCGCTACCGCTTGTCAGTGCTCGTTTTTAGCCGTTTTGGGGGAAGATTACTTTTGCCTTGCCGGTGCTGAAGTTCATCACCGACCGGGACGCAGGTGTTCGGAAGGTACCGGTGGCCCTTAAACGTAAATTAACGAACAGCCGGCTGGACGACCGGGGGCCCCGGTAGAGAGTTTCGCTTTCACGTAGTTAATATTTTCCGCGGAAATAAATATCGCGCCCCGGGCGGCGAGGGCCACGGAACCGATGGGAGAGTTTCGGTGCGGGGGAAACGGATGGTTCCGACTACACCGGGGCCGATTTTCAGCCACCGCTAGCGCACGACTAATTGAAAAGGGTTTTGGTCGAGGTTAAAACGAATGGGAAATGGTACCTATCCAGCACGGAATCGAACATTAAAAGCATCTTTCGGTCGGTTAGGTAATGGTTCAAAAACCGATGCATTATCGGCGGTCGGTGTGGTGTTTCGGTTTCGGTGAAGAGCGGCTGCGGTGGCGAGAATTCGATAAAACGCTAATTTATGTAACGGTGCGTGAAATGTGGCCGAGACCGGAAAACCCGAACAACTTTACCGCCCGGTGGGTGTCATAAATTTCACCAGCGAGCCCCAATCATCTTCGAGGGTCATTATCAAAAATTAAAATATAATGCGCGCAACAGAAATGGTGAAATTTCAAACTACGGCGACCACTTGAAAGCTCATCCACTATCGGTCGATGTCAAGTGGCGAAAAAAAGTTGTACCAAAATTGCGCCTGAAAATCAATCGACTGCAAAATCGTTCAATCTTCAATTAGGATTGCGTTGCACTTGCTCTAAACCACTTCCAATCGGTGTGAAACACCAGGCGCCTCCATCGGGTGGGAAATTGTTCACACATTTTCTCAGCATGATTCATTGCACACCCCCGAAGCGTCGCATTTGCCGTTATAAAGTGTCGTTTTTTCCGAGAAAAGTGCGCCGATCGAGTGTGGAAACTTTCAGTGCACCGTCCACGTTTGGACTCCTTCCAATGGTTTCACTTACTGCCTTCCAATTTAAGCAATCTCAGAAACGAAAAAACGAAACGACAGTAGAAGCAAAACGAATGTTGATCAGGAAATAAATGCGTAAAATTTGTTTGCAAGTGCACAATAATGGAACCGTTTTCGTTTTTGTCAACTGTTTCTTTTTCTTGCCGTAAACGAGCTTGCATAAAGTAGCATAGATTATTTTGAATATGACTACGCTCGCAGGAAATGAGGGGGAGATGAGGTTTTTGCTCTTGACTCTGTAATCTACCATTTTTCACCAACCGTTGGATGGGGGTAGGATAAATTGATTCTTCTCTGTTCGTAGAACCGGAAGAGGGAGGCGAAAAAAGAGCCATCATCTTTCTACCCCTACCCCTCCCACCCCCCGCATTACGAATGAAAATAAGCGAACGAATTGAAAACGATTTCATGTAATCGATGGATGACATAAATCGTCGTTAGATTTTTCCCCGAATACGGGTTCCACCGAAATGGAAGCGTCGAACGACGAATAAGCAGTCGAGAGATCGAGAGGCAGCGCTGCATTTTCGATGGTTCAATTTTGCCAAGCACGCCCAGCGAGAAGGGACGGAAAAAACGGTTTGGCAGAAGTTTGCTATTTTTTGTTTTGTTCACCTTTTTTTTTCCTCTAGTACGTCCTCGCCCGATTGTGCCCGATTGGAATGGCACTCTCCACGCCGAGTGGGCACGATCCCGCCAACGTAGCGTAACGGAAGCGAACGCCAAAATGATTAATTATTAGCCGGCTTCAAAGTATTATGCCGCGTGATATTCCATAAATTGTTCCGCTTTCCCGTGCCCCTTCGGTGGCCCATCGTAATGAGTGGATTGAGTTTTCATTCTTCTGCGTGAAAGACGTATGATCTGCGTATGTGTTCGTGTTTGGAAAAAGGAACTATCATCATGTTTAATCCCTTGCGAAGAAATCACGATAGCATCGCATATTGAATATATTCAATATTCGTTCACGAGCGCTACTTGAATCAAGAAAAAAATATATTTCGCACGAGTGTATTCAAATCAATATTGGAGATTTAAAAAAAAAAACAAGTTTTATTTTGCTCCACGTTGCCATGAACTAAAAACACTCATAAATACTAAGCGTAGCACCGCAAAGACATACAAACAAAAAACCGATGCCACTTCACAAGTTTGTTTCTTTCGAGCGAAGATTTTTTTTTTCTTCCTCTTACTTTACTGAAGAGGAAAGTGGAAAAAATAACAGCATAAAACTGCCTGGAAAAACTTCCTCCGCTAACGGATGTACTAAACATAGTTGTTTTTTCGTCGTGCCTTATACAACATACTTTGCCAACGAAACTTTACGCTACAATAAATCGAACGAATTCCAATAAGAACCGTGAGTTTCTTCCTAGAAGTCCACTACGGGACAGGAGACGACTGGAGCGCACACGATAAAAAAAACATCCAGCTAAACACTCACATACACTCGAACAGATTCACCGAAACGTTCGAACCCATCGCACAAAAGCACATTCTATAGATTCTTCCCGGAAAGTTTCGCCCTTTGTCGTTAGTGTTTGAATTGATTCGTTCGCTGCTGGAGGTTGGTAGGTTTTTTTATGACTCGTTTAAAATAATCCTTCGTTCGTTTCTTTTTTTTTCGTTACGCTACGTATAAAAAAGGATTTTTATGTGAGCCCGAGCGCGAGTCGGAGGCGAAACTCACTTTTACTCAGCGACATTAATTTGGTTAGTTTTTCCATTTCCCTTCGAACCCGTTCGACCAGGGTTACTCGTTTTACTTCGCCGGACGGGAAACGACTCGAGCACTTCCGCACATTTCATTCCGTTCCGGGTACTTTATGATCGGACAACTGCGGGAGACTGGAGGCGAGTTAACGTATTAATCCTTCCGATTCATCCGGAGCGGTCCGTTGGCTCGGCCATTTGTGCGGCGTTCGAAGCACCAGTAAAACCGTTCGGTTGACCGTTGATCATGGCGTGATTGAAAAGGGAGCGATTGTCGGCACAAAAAAAAAAGAGCTGAAACTTGCAGAAGTTCGAGTGGCTGCAAAAATGTGATACCCAAATAAATAAAATGCACCGAGCGCGTTGTTTCAATTTATGACCCCTTCCCTCCCGGCGGGTGGGGAGGGGAGAAAAGTTTGGAGAGCTTTTCCGAGCGAAAGGTAGCTCGCCCCATACCGTGCGCAAAAGGGGTGGAAAAGATCGAGGATACTTTGGTTACAATGAAAAAAAAAAAAGGAACAACACAAATATAATAAAACCGAAACGAGCTCCATGCAGATCCGAACGGATTGAGGTTATCGCTCGGAGGAAATGGAAAAAATATGGCCACCGGAAGGCCGGCCGGATCGATTCATTTCAATTTCGAATGGTGAAAATCCCACTCCAACCCCGTGTTTCCCCACGCGTGTCGCTCAGTCGAAGCTCCACTCCGATGTCATTTGTGAGGGTTGGATATTGATTTATGGAAGCACTCGGGCACGGTACGTCTCTTTCCGCCCAAACTTCCCGTTACCCCACCACGGGATGTTTCCGTTTTTCTACATATACACTTTTCCTTCTCAATTTTGTTCGGTATCATCGCATCGCTAAAACGGAAGCTCGCTGACGTAAATTAAATCTTCTCACAGTGCTGTATCGAGAGGTGGTGGAAGCCGAAGCCCGGAAATGGGTGGCTTAAGTGGGGGGTGAACAAAAAAAAACCCGGACGAACAGCACTTGGTAAGGTCAGATCGGTTTGTGCGGTGATTTTCTCCCTCCCTCCCTTCCTCCTCTTTATATTTGAAGTACCCTCAAGGATGGCAAAATAACCGGTAAATTTAACGTTGGCAAACGGAAGTGAACGAAACAAAAAAAAAGAATGCTCCAAGCTGAGAAGAAACGAACTTCGGGAACTTCCGTTGCTGCGCGTCTAAACATTGCCAATAAAGAAGTTCGAAATAGGTAATTGCTTGCGAAATAACAGTGAGGTTTACCGGGTGATGCCGCACGCCGAAGGAAGAGTTCATCCGGAGTCCATGCAGCTTCCGGTCGCAAGGGTGTTCTGTGTGCATGGAGAAAAAAAAACGCTTCCGCTGGAACGTTCCCAGTTTCTTTATCTTCTCGCTCCACAATTTCCACATTTTCGTCTACACGTTCGCCACGAAATGACATTAACCCGAGAAGACGATATCCGTTGCCCTCCCGGCATCAGTTGCGTTCCCTTTTTGTCTCCTTGAGCCATAAAAGCGACCAGACCAAAGACGCTCCTGAAACCATCTCCAACGGATTCGGATTCTGATCCAGATGGTGGACGCAACCGGACCGTCTGAAAAGGCCAAGCACACACTCCGGTCGTTGTTGCGAACAAGCGTTGGGTAAATAACCATACACAAGAGCACCTACAAACACGAGTTGCACTTCGCCTTCGGTGTCGGCGTTGCCCGCAGAGACTGTGAATATTTATAGAGCGAATTTCCGTCGTGCATGTTTCTTTTCACTTTAGCAAACGAGCTTTAGTTTTTCTGCTTTTGCCTTAGGATCGATTGAAGTACCTGATGCAAACCTGAAGTCTGCCATGGCACTGCTTCGGTGCGGTGTGACACATATTGGAATTGCTGTTCCGTTTCTGGGCTGGCTGTTGAATAAATTTATCTACCGCAAATAATCGCCCCGAAATGGAAAACTGTCGGCCAACCGATGCGCGTGCCACCGAAATGGATTGGCATGGGAGCCGGGAAGGTGGGAAAACAAGCCGTTTGGCACGGGCGAAACTTCATCCATCTTTCCGTCGGCATAAGGTGAGAAAATTATCTATTGCGTGTGTGTTCAAGTGTTCGAGAAGGGGGAAAAAGCTATTTAAATGGCTACCGGCACTTTTTTTCCACTCTCCCATCTGTGATTTCGATCCGATTTTAAACCGATTGAAAATTTAATAGAAATCTAATCACCATTTTCTGATTAGTTTCCAACCATTTGCCAATGATAAAACAGCTTTCCAGCTATAATCCCCGCCACGAAACAATCCGGAGCGCCAAATTCGGTCCCCACTGACTGACGTGAAATTGAAAATAAATTATGCAAAACCATTTAGCATTGATTGCAAGCGTAGCTGCAGCTGCATCAGCCCCCCGCGTTACGCAACCGCTCGATCCATTTGCCAGCTCGGCGTTATGTAACATCGGTGTGGGGGCCAGGCGGTGATGAGATATTCTATCATTATCATCTCCACCCCGCAGAGTTCCCCCAGTCCCCGATTTGGCAGTCGAGTGATTTGCAACTAAATTTATTAGCCGTGCAGATTCCGTGATGGTCGGTTTTAGGCAACGTTTGCAAAATTAAATAGGTTCTTTGAAATTTTATAAATTAGACTCAACGAACGCGCGCTTGCGAACACGAAAACCGGCGTGGTGGAAAGCGTACTGTGGAAATGATTATTTCGTCCAAACCCGTGGACGGATAAATTGAAACGAAATGTTTGTATCGAAGTGACGCACCGTAGCACAGCGATGAATAGAGGCATCAGTTTATTATCCGCACTGAGCCAAAGCTTATGCGAACGGAAGGCGCGGCAATAATATAAAGTGATTCAGACGGTACTTTCCGAACGTATTGTGCGCTATTCACAATCCACCACAGGACAGTTGATTGCATTTCGTCGATGCTTTGGCGGGTAAGTCGCAAATTATTTTCATAAAAGTTTTAGTTACATTTTCAGCAAGCAATTCAACCCAGCTTTAAGGTGGATTTTACTTCAAGCAACTCCATCTTCGATATAAGCCTCCATCCACCGTTACGTACCGGAGGCTTGAGCTCCATAATGTGCCGCACACGACCGCGCAGCAATATAATCTCTATATAATTGAACGATAAACAAAGGTAATGAAATAAATATTCGATAATTCAAAGGCAAATACTCGGCGGCAACATAAATAAGGCGGAGAATTCCTCCATCGCAATATACACATAAATACCCGAGCCACTACTACGAGATGGGCTTAAGCACCGGCACGAAAACTATTTTTCCACGATGAAGATTATCCACCCCCTACCTCCCGCCTGAGCATCGATCCACCGTTGGCCCGCATTTCCCGATCCCATTTATGTTTTGCTTATGGCCGAGATTTATGCACAAACTCTTCGGTGCTCTTATCTTGTACCCTCAGTCCCAACAGTCCCAACTCCAGCGTTCGCCTCCCCCTCGAACCCCTCCCTCCCACGAAGTGAGGAGGGCCCATTAGTTCCGGCACCGTTGGTGTCGTTTATCAAACTTAATTACAAACATACACACACACGCACACACGCCTGGGCATCATCTTCGTGCCATATGAGAAGATGCTTTTGCGAAGCAGTTGCGAGACGATGCGAGTATTAGAGCATTAGGCGCAATTAACGCATCCCGAATTTTCGCTCGCCAAAACCCTCTCGCCCCCAAAACCCGATAGAGGGAAAAGCTCAGCACAAAAAAGTTAGTCCGCAAACCGTATCGAGCAAAGGCAAGCAAACCGCCGTGCGTACGCGAAACAACCGAAAAATATTTACCTTCACCGGGGTTGGGTAAACTTCCGCCCGGAAAAACAACGGCATCGTAGCTTAATATTATCTTCGACCCAACGGTTTCGCTCTGGGGAACAACATTGAGTGTGCCTCTAGTATCTTGGGCCACGGAAGAAAAGCAAAAAGCGCCAATAAAGCCAGTTTTCGCGAGCAAACTGGAAGACACACAGGGTGGGGGGCGTAATTGAAGAAATTATGAGCGCAAAATTGATCCTTGAGTTAAGCGCTCGTAAAACCACGTGGGCACGCGAGACAAACACGAGCCCACGCAAAGAAAAAAAAAAAGCAAAAAAGTACAAACCGTTCACTAAGCACAAAGTGCAATCACAAAGTTGCCGACCGGGTTTCCGAACGGGCTGTCCCATGCGCCCACCGGCATTCCCTCTCCCATTACCGACAGTCGGAAAAACCGGATAAATAAAAGTCCAAAGTCCCTAAACGGGAAAGAGTGGGAGATAAAAAAGAAAACACCTCTACCACCAAGTAGAGAAGTAGGGAAAAAAAACCCAAAAGCGTAATGCACGAAAACGTGAAAACTTTCCGCCCACGTGTGGTTCGTGCTGGCAGGCGTTTTTTTTCCTTTTCCAGTTGCAGGATCTCTACATGTATTTGTTACAATGTGAAAAATGAAGCTCACGTAGTTCGGGATTCGTGTGGCTTCAGACATCTTTTCGGGAAGAAGTTCCCCGTACTTTTTTTTTTTTTCAAGTTTTCCTTCGTTGTGAAAATGTTACAACCAGGAAGAAATAAAAAAAAAATCACCTTCTTTGGAGGCATCAAAAAAATTGCCTGAAACTGCGATCCAAACACACCCGAAAAAGAGGCAAGAAATCATACACCAATAACAAGCTGGAAAAGGTGGAAAATGGGGCATTGAGAAAATCTGTAAGACACGAGCGTGCAAAGAAAAATCGGTTAAACTGTTAAGGCCGAGAAGTGTTTCTACTTTGCAGCTTGTTTGGGGCTGGGGTAGGGCGTCAGCTGTCCCACCAGCCAGACATGTTCTCCCTTTGCTGCCCAAAATTTTCACTTGGGAGGCAGAGAAAAAAAAACCTCCTCTTCGTCGATTTCCCGTTCGTCGACACGGATCAGATGTGCGATGGGAAGTTTTCGGCAAGATTTCCTTTTATTGGGTTTATTTTCTTTGCCCATCTATTCCAACAGTTTGCCTTTGTTCGTGCGCTTTACTCTCACCTTGCTTTTGTCCCCTCCATCGTCCGTGCGTTGGAAACTGGCCCGTTCATTTTTCCTTCTTACTTTGGTCTGCGTTTTCCCCAAGCCTAGTTTACTTTGTGCCGGACGGCGTAGCTTTTGACTGTCGATGGGAAAGCTTATCGCCCGGTAGCTCGTTCTTTCTCTTCACTTGTATTCGCGCATCGACCAGGCCCTTAGCGGCCCGTCTTAGGATGAACAACAAAAGACAAACTCCAACCCCTTTTTGGAGAGTTGCGCAACCTGGAAGGAGAAGGTCGCCCAGATGCCGGATAAGCGAACCGCTGGAGGATCCTTCGGACCGTTTAGTGGAGGGAAAATATCCTGTCTGCGAAACAAGAAGAGCTTGAGGAGGCTGATTTGGCCAAACTTGAGCCGCTTCTTAAGACAGGTTTTCATTTTTTTTTCCAACGGTGAAACTGTTGTAGTTTCACGCTGGGACACGCTGAAGTCGCTTCCTGGATGGAATAAGAACAGCTTTGCGAAGAATCATCATTTTCCAGAACAATCAGAGCGGCGGATAAAATGCGTCGGTGCTCAAAAATTCCCATCACGATAAGGGTACGATCACATAACCAGGGACACAATGGGGAAGCGAAGGGGAGAAGGGAACGCACGACCAAGATACTGATGATGATATGGTAACTAGGCCAACCAGAAAGCAAAATTTTGAAAGCACTAGCTTCAAAGCAATTTCACCCATTCCACCGCCCACTATTGTGGGCCCCTTTTGTGTTGAAACCAGTACCATATGCTTGGGGTTGTATGGGTGTGTGTGTATGTGTGAGCACGGCCATGATCCCTTTTCCCGGTACCGCTTCTTGGGTGTGCTTTTCGGCGAAGGAAAATTCGTTTGCATTTGTGCACGATGGCAGCATGGCCGAAAGAAAGCGAATGCAAAGAATGAAAAATGAACAAAGCGCCCCAAACAAAATGGCAAACGCCGTCGCGCCACGGGAACGATGACACGACGGAATTAAAATAGCAAAGGGATGCGAGAGTAAGTACAAACGAAAATCCAAACCCCAAACAAAAACCCCCAAGACGTTCCCGCTCTGTTTGCGCACTCCCAGACTTCTGCCGGAGCAAATGGAAAATAATGTCTGACACAAAATAAAAAGGGAAATTCTCCACCCGCCACTCAAGGACTCCATCGTTATTCTTGTTATGGGGGAGGGGGAGGGGGGGGGGGGGTGACGCCACATTTCCTACCGAACGAGAATACATCCAGTATAAATCATTTACAGAACTGTAATGAACTGGCGTTTGTGTGCACTCGCACGCCACGGGATATACTCGTCGTTCCGCTGTGGAGGCGAGTCCTCTTTGTTGTTCGTCACTTGATGGAATGAGCACCGCACGGGGAACGAGGGACGGAAGTGATCCCATGTGGGCAAAATCACAACGGCCATTGGGAGCCTGGGAAGGTTCGGTGAATACTGTACAGAATAACTGCATCAACTTGCGCTCGTACTCTTCTTTTCTCAATTCGGAGAAGCTGACTGACTGACGGACTGAAGGTGCAGGAAAACCGCATCATCTTACCCTGACCATGATGGGTGGTCTGTCATTTCCTGAGTGTGCTTGAAAAGTTACCCGGTAGTTTCAGTCGAGTTTCGCTAGACTTGCCATATTTTAAGTGCTGTAAACATTTGCTTTATACATGTACGTTTACTTCGAATAACTTTCGTCTACAAATACACGTTCTACATTTATTCGGTTTCGCGTTTGTTAAGCGCAGTAAAACATTTTGCGATGCACATTAATTAATTGAAGATTTTGTATTAATGTATGAATAAGAATATTAGCCTAACGTGTATTTTCTATTGTTAGAATTGAGTCGGCAGAATTGATCTGCCATTTGAAATAATTTAATTTAACTATAACGTTACAAAACATATAACTAATCCACTTCCTTCCTAGCAATGGTCAGATTTAGTCATTTTGATGTCAAAATTGAAATGAAAATAGTTAAATACGTATGATCATAGACAATCCAGACTACACGAACGCTCGAAAAAATCATTTCACTTACACAAATATAAAATTTATTTGGTTAATGCCCAGGTGATGCTCGGTGAAGAAGAGAATGAGAAAAGAGTTATGGTTTTTACTCTTTACTTGAGAGTTATGTTTCAATATAATAGTTAAAATAACAGCATATTTAAAATGGTTAATTTAAGCGTGTTGTATAAACCTTGTTGTATAGTTTTGGTGGATACACCTTGCCATATGTGTACAAGCTTGTTTTGCTTGTTTGGTAAAACAAATTTGATGAAACAAATCTCCAACAACAGTGGTTAAACTTAATTTGTGGAATGTTTCAAAATCAGTAGTGGTCGAAATTTCAATATAAACAAAAGTCCATTAATAAAAAAAAGGCTAAAATATGTTGCAATTGAAGTGCCAGCGAAACGTCTTTCGTAACGTCTACGACAATCGAAATTAACTTAACCTAAAGTTTTGAAAGTTAAATAAGACTCATGAACAGAAAACCCTATTTACTTTTCAAAGAACACATTGCATATTACTGCAAACGATGTGCATGCCAAGGGAAATAGGACCAGCTTATATCCACACGGAAAAGTTTAATTTACGTACACAAAGTATATACACATTATGCCAACGAATGCATTCAATTTACTTTGATCTGCCAGTTCCCATACACATGTTTATGCATTTGTAAACATAATCCTCAACTGCTCCCCGGGTGGGAAACTCTACCCCGCCCGTTTCCCGTACTACACCCACCGTAGCCAAAAGTAATAATAATAATAAAACCCACTTCAGGTTCGATACCTTTCCCACAACGGTGCAACTATCTCTTCCGTCCGGGGAAGGACGAGTGGGTTCGCTTGTGGGAGGGGTGCTTTGTCGATGCAACAAAATGCAACTTTTCCCAGCGCCGCAAAATTGATGCAAATTCACCGGAAATACCACCAGCGCCGGGCAGGCGGGGACGGAACCCGAGCCAGCCACGCGAATGTGAAATTGCCAATAGCCCGTGGCACTTCACAGTTGGTGCCGGTTGGAAGGCAAACAACTTCCCGAATCCCAGACCCAGAATTCCGCCGTAAAACTTGCGCCCGAAACCGGGAAAGGGAGGCGGGGAGACATGTGCAGGTTTTGTGCATCCGATCCGAGGTAGACATGTTTTACATTTCCTCGCCCACAACCCCACCATCCGAACATCGGTTCAAAGCCCGTGAAAACTTGAATGTTGAATTGCGTAAGCGCACGTTTTTCCGAGCTTCCGAGGGCAGGAGAGGGGCCATGTATAAAGCTCCGGGAGGGAAATGGAATGGGAAAAAACTTATTGCATCTTTCCCCGCAGCATCCTTACACACGCACACCTACAAACACACACTCAAGGCGGCACGTAATCGGTTTCGAAACTCACCCGAGGCAAATTTACTGGCTTATTTGTTGGCCCTGGTGGAGCCCGTAACGATCCGAAATTGCTTCAATGTAATCGCTAGGGGAAAACCACGGCCACCGGGGGTCTTTCACTCCGACCGATTCTGTTTACCAGCCACGGTTAGGCAACTCTCAAGCGCCCAGCTTCAGCCCACGCCGGCACACAAACAACGGGGGGGACAAAAGAAAGAGGGCAAATCGTGAGGCAAATGAACGTAACAAATGCAGAAAAATAGAAACTTTCCAGAGAGCCGGCTTTTCTTTCGCCCCCCCCCAGAACGAGCCAACTTTCTTTCAAGCAGTAAAATTGTCTGAAGGAGGTGCAGAAATTAAATGCGTCTCGTCTTCGGGGACACGGATCGAGGGACCGCATCTAGCGCTCGTCCGAAGGGGTGGATTTTTTTTTTTGGCCGATGTCAAGTGACTTAACGATTTGCCATATTCTAACAAACTGCAAAGAAAATGGAACTCACTCTCGGGTGGTAGAGGAAAGTTCTACTGGCAACCGTTACTTGCGTTCTAGAATCGCCTTCAGTACACGTCCGCCTTGAAGTCACTCGGTCAATCGGAAAACAAGAGGTGGCAAGTGAAAGGCAGGGATAAGTGTTCCTAGTGTTGCGATGCAGCAAGAAGAGACCGACGCCTCGCCCAGGCTGGCATGTATGCATCTACGTGTGTGTGTATGTGTGGGTTTAATTGCACGTGTACGGAGTGGCATGATTGTATGTCCCTCGTAAGGATTGCATCAAACAGCAAGCACAACGCATGGCGAAGCAAACACGAAGACTTGATGGAAATAAGTGGACCAAGAACTAGACCAGAAATTAATTGCAACAGAAGGAGGAGGCGTGAATGGGTGGGTGGTTCCGCAAGAGCGGGTCCCTACAGTGATTTCGTAACACACATGCACACATACCTCCATGCCACCCCCTGACAGGCTACATCATTTTAATTAAATGACTCAATCCTTCGACTGACCATCCTGAAGTTGCCTGAAATAACTATCGTTCCGTCCCACTCCCACCACATCGCTCACCTACGCTCTATTTGACCAATGTGATTTGCAAAGGGCCCATCACCAGCTTCACGCACGCGGGCACCCTCCCCGGATTTCCCTCCTTTTTCCCCGATGTTCCTGACCAGCTCGTTACAGCTTGTTAGTGAGTGGCAGCCATTTGTTGTTCTGTTCCCCCTCCCCCTCCTGACGGCTGCTCGAACGGATGAACATGGCCGGAAAGGGTCACTTCCCAACCCTCCGCATCTCCGCACCTTGGGACGGGTCTTGAGGCTTCTTTCCGCTTCAAAATGAAATAACACGATTACACTTTCTGTCCACCAGGCCGCCGGAAGGTGAACTCCATCCGAGGCCATCAGGCTTATCATCCTCCTTCCATGACCTCCACCCATTGCGGGAAGGCGAACCGTGTGATTCATGTCATGTTCCGGTGTGCAACTTGGTGTGCTTCTTGTGTGCATGTGTAATCATTTTCCCGTTTAATCCCGTACCAAAAAGTTCTCTCTGCGCAACTTCCGTGTGTTCGAACACTAATCGATGGTGTTTTCAGGGCACATCTGTGCCTGTGGCCTACCGCGGAAGGAGAGTGTTCGAGGGGGTGGGAGGAGTATTTTTGCCATCAGGTTCCACAGCATCACCGGCAGGTTCGATGTGTCTGAACGCTTCCGAAAGGCAGCGCTGTGTCCAGTGTCAAACAAATGTGATAATTGATGTTGAAATTTCCATTTCACAGGTTTTTCGGGGGTGGTGGGTTTATCTGGTGTTTTTTTCCCCCATATTTCCCTTGCCAATAAGTTAATGTAGCAAGCAGGAGAAACGCCAACGCCAACGAGTGCAGGCAGCCGGAGAACGTTGAGCTTTTTTCCCCACCCATACATACTATTATTATTTTTCCCGCTGACCTCTCACATTCGCTGAGGCGAAATAATTTTCCCTATCGACGAGGGCGGCCCGCCGTCGGGATTGTGGACTGCGGGAGACGTGTGTTCGATTTGTGGAAAACCTAAGCGTGACCAGAGCGGTCTCCCACCAACCCACCCAGAGCACGTGCGGTGTGCGTACCGAAAAACGGTGCGGGAAAATCGAACCGGAAGCCCTTTTCACGGAGCCTTGAACATTTTCCGGGTGGGGCCGGCCGTTTTAGTTTTGGGGAAGGGTAGTTAGCGCGCCCGGTCGGGGCTGTCGAATGCGTCAGCATATTTATGTTTTTATCACCCATTTTCCTTGCTGGGCCCAGTGAAATGGCAAAATCTCACCACCATCAGCAGCTCGTGACCGTCCGTCCGTCTGTCCGCTAACCCTTTCTGTTCTGTGCTTCTGGTGAGCGCTTTTCCCCACCCAGCGTATTTCCCAGCCTCATACCCACCTTCGAGATGGAGTTGGTTTAGGAGCTTCGATCAATTTTACGGAAAAGTGGAACACAAAATGGAGAAATACGAAAGTGCTCACGTGGAGGCGGAAGTGGATTGGACAGCTATGTGGAATGCTGGCAAATACTAACACCATCGAGCGGCACAAACCCTAGGGAGTGGGGTTATCGGGGCACACGGACAGTTTGTTCGCATGAGAAAATTGACATTTGCAAAATCGGCCTCTTCGGCTGGTTTACTTTGGCACTCGGCTCACGGGATACAATGGGAAAGATCCCGTGGTCGAAAGACGCCTACACTGAAATCTTCTCTGAATGTCTTTCCCCCCCCCCCCCCCCTCACTCTCCCCCGCCCACCGTTTCGATAACAATCAAGTTGTTCTGAAAGGACACTTTTACACCCCCTTCGGAATGGTTCGTCGGCGAAGTTCCGAAGTGAATTATTATGAAACGAATTGCGTAATCACCAAATGGAAAATGCGGCCAAAGCCTGTCCCCGAAACCGGCTCGACAGAGATGCGTTCCGGCACGGTTCGCATTACTGCTGAGATGAAGGTGTCTTCCTTCACAAACCCGAAACGGACAATACCCATCTGATCCGGCCGGCGATTGCGGAGGGTCGCTTAGTGGCGTAAATGTTTATATTATTTTACCCCCGCCTCCGCTTGCTGATGATGGTTCGCTGGGTTTGGTAGCTTTTGATTTTCCGACGGCAAACACCGAGGCGAAGGTGGGGGGGGGGGGGGGATGAATTTGAGTGGAAATCAATAACCGTACCGGGCAAATACCACCGAGCAAACACACCACGAGCGCGCCGCTTTCCCAGTTGGTGCGTCTGTCGGTTGTTTACGTATTTTTCACATCACAAAAATGATTGCCCGTGATTGTCGCCGGAGGCGGAGGCTGGCGGTGGTGTTGGTGGCATTCCGATCAACATTCAATCAATTATATTTATTTGATCGACCAGATAGCGCCGGTACACGGTCCTGCGGTCCGCCACCGTCCTGTGGTCGGTTTTCGATTATGAAATTCAAACAGCACCGGATCGGAAAAGCAAAACCTTTCCACCCAATCGTACCCGCCCTGTCGTTCCGTTTGTGCAATCCAGGGAAAAAAAACACCCCAGATCAAAAGTGAGCCAGAGAGAAAGGGCGAGAGATTAATTCGTGAAGCTGCTGGGTGTGTGTATGTGTGTGCGTCCATCGATCACATTCAATCGAATGCCATGGGAAAATGGCATGAGGCTCGCCAATCGGCGCGCGACAATCGGTGGCCAGTGGATATTGCGGTTCTTTTGGGAGCTAAACAAACTTCCCGCCGAATGAAAAATCCCATGCGAACCCACGACGTCGAGGCAAAAATCGGCAAAAGAACGAAACAAATTGATATTACAATCGCCAAGTCCCGCCTCCACGGACGCGCGGTGGATCCGCTGAATTATTTATGATATCCGATAGGGACGATAATGGTATCTTTATCGCGATGCCCGCCATCGTATTATGACTTCCACCTATTTTTTCTCTTTTTGCCATCGTCGTCCCCGTACCTCTTTATATCCACGCCTCGATAACAATAGTGTATCGCATAACCGAGCCCGAACCAGAAAGCGAACGCTAACGAGCCGCGATCGCGAACAGAAGGATAACAAACGGCGGGCGTTCGTCCTTGTCGACGGCTTGCTTTCCTTTTTGTCGCGCCGGGTGGGAATTCGACCTGACGATGATGATTGTCGATACTTTACCACAAAATCTAATCCTCTAGCCGCACAGGGTGGGGGGCAGCCAAGCCGGGGCTGGAGGCAAGAAACAACAAAATGGTTCCCAAAACCCACCATCAAAGAATGCAAACAGACGCGCGCGAATCCGGCGGTTCGGTTTGTGGCGGGAATGACGTGAACAAAGTGAGACATTTTGCTTGAACCGGGACGGTCATCATCGGTACGTGCATGACGGGGCTGGTTTTTATGTTTCACTTCCCCGTTTTGGTTCCTCTCTCGGTCATATTACAAGTACTTTTATGAAAAAAAAACGAGTAATACACGTAAGGATAGGTAAAACACGTACAGCGGAGACAAATGAACTGCCATCGAGAAACGGACACGTGTGAACGTAGGGATTTGGATGGTGATGGTTTTAAAAGCAAATGGTTATCCCTAATGGGCATTGAGTCGTGCTGAAAGCTAAAGGAAAACAGCTTTGTAATGATTCTTTTTAACGATCGCGAATTGTCTTTTATTTGGAACATTTCCAACATTTACAAAATGTAGTTATTCCTCCAAAACATACGATTAGTGTGATGTGGATTATTTATGCAAAATAATCTGCGTAGTTAGCAACTAACCATAAAAGAACGAATACATGTTTAATATGCTTCTCTCGCAACGTAGCCCATCGTTCCACATTGTTTACGAATGCTAATGACTAATTTAATAACAGAATGAATCCAGCTTCTGTTAGGATTGTTCAAATTATTGTCACAAAAATTTGGAAAGGGGCAAACGCTGCCAAACTGCATAAATGAGCATCGCTTCTGCTACACTTTTCTCATCAAGACAACGTCTCAAACAAGCGACGATCTGCACGATCAACAAAATCCGTCAACCAGTCGTGCCACCTCGGGTGCACACGTTATCTGCAATTCAAATACAAATTTCTTCTTCAAAAACTTTTCTCCCTATGACAGGACACGAGACGAGAGAGGAAAAAAGGTAACGGGAAGGTGGTGGTACCAAACCGGAAACGGAGCAAAACTTAACTATCTTCAACGCAAGTGTCTTCCTGGTGTCGACCGCTTCCCACCCAACCACCCGCTGCTGACGTCATTTGCTGGGGACCTTTTAAACCCTAAATACCGTCGACCGCAATGCATCATCAGCTTTTCGGCCCTCGCGGCACTGGCAGCTTGACTTGCCGGTTTTTGTTTCGCTTGGCAGTTTTTCTTATCTTTCTTGTTTTCGGCTACGCTTCACTACACTCTTTCGAGGGCCGAAAAATATATTTGTCACAACCACCGACGCCAGCGAACCAAGAGCGAACCATTTTCGGTGCGCCACGTTCCTTAATTTGTTTCCTAACTTTATTGCTTGCCCCACCGCAATCATTCGACTCTTTCTTTCATGATAATTTATGTCCGCTGATAAATAACTCCGGGGAGGTCCGGTGGAAGCGAAAATGCCGAAACAAAACACAAAAAAAGACCCACAGTCCAACGGTGCAAAACGGACACCCGGGTTTACCGTCCGGGCAAGTGAGTTTCTTTGGGCGAGAGTGAAACTTTTGCCACGATAAGGGGAAACACTCGTCGGAACACTCTTCGACAGTTTCGTTATGTTTCGTGAAGCATTCATCTTGTCTTGGGTCTTTGACAGAGGAGGATCTTTTCTTTACTAATCAGAAGGGCCTCACATATTTTCGACCCTTTGTCATTTATTTTGTTTGCGTTCCCGATTTGTGTGGGTTTTGTTGCGATCGATTAGCATGCGTTACGGCCCATCAAACCCGTAATGGACTGGACACAGCTGTCCTTCAGTACCTGATTTTGGTTGGCCGTCCGCATTTTTCCCGTCCAGCTGGTCCCATTTGATGGACGAATATTAATCTTACCAGACGGTCTAATGATTGTACGCACCGGTTCAAAGCTGATCGAACATTTATCAGAAAAGAAAGTGGGAAGAATCCGAACACAGAACCGACAAGAACTGAAAGACAGGCGGATCAATGCTTTATTAACGGTTGCTTTTTTAAATGTAATTTATTCTTGGGATTGGGCTCGACGAACCATTTGTTTATGATTAAATAGAACAATGAAACACAGTATGCATCATTAGAAGGCATCTACTCATCACCAAGTCTAGAAAAGGTAAGTTTAACCTGCTGTAATTGATATTTTTTTTTTCTTTTTGATGTCTTTTAAATAAGTCGTTTATGGATACGTTCTGAATCATTATATGTGCTGTGGCATCATAAAATCCAAACCATGCGTTAATACTACATGGCATGGACTGGTACTGGTAATTGAAGACAGTTTAAATTAGAGAGAAATATCCATAATTACATCCGCAAATAGGGTCGGATCCTACGATTCCTCAAAGTACAACTTAATGACAGAGCTATCTAATCTATATTAAGCGGATTAAACATTACGTCATTTCAAGAACTTTATTAATGGCGCAACATTGACCATGGCTTAGAAATATTGTCGTAAACTAGGAAGAGGGCTTGAAATATCAATGTAAATGTTCTATCGTCGACAGTTATACGATTCTAACATGTGGGATTTGGTAGTAGAGGCAATAAAAATAATCCAGTTGGATCTAAACTTTTTTATGTTTGTTCCAGCGGGATATTGTGTTGCTAAAATATCAAAGGATTAAATGCAAATACAACTGCTGTGTTTGCTTCAAGAAACGGAACATTACAATTCAATAGAATTTCGAGAGTCACGTGTTCGACTCTGTCACTGACATGTCTAGTATGTGGCTACCGACCATGTTTCTGGTCCCTGTGGCCAACCAATATAATGGCATGGAATTTTTCCAAGAAAGAAGCTGGATTGTGTGATGAACAGCTTCTTTTAGAACTGATAATCCTGATCAGGGATGTGATACTAGAAACTATTTCTTCTTCGCAGATATTGCGAAGCACAGAGACTGAATTGCATAACACGTTGTACCTAGCGAGCCGTCTAATAAAATGAAACGATGCACGAACATATCAGTACTCACACTTTATAATCCCAATCGAAAAGAATAAGCTGAGAGCAAACTACAATTCAAATTTCTTATCGTCAAGCCTACCAATCATTGGAACTTGGAATGAAAGATGCAAAAATCGTCTAACTCTACAATACCGAAACGGAATGGATTAAATGTGGTATTTATCCCATAGCCATCTAAGTAGCGTGAATGACGTCGCTTGCCCATGGATTGGCTTGATAGAAGAAGAGCTTACAAACCACAACTTTTTTGTAGGGTGCTAAATAAAGCTGATTGATAAATGGTATTCCGTTGGCCCTACACATTTCATGTTGAATAGTAAGGAAGTTGTGATGTTTCAGATTCCTTAGATTCGTTTTTACATGTACTATTTCGTTTATGGTTAGAGATCATTGTTGGAGACCATAATACCAGTCTGGCAATTGAGGCATTTTTCATACATGCAGAGTTCAACAACACGTCCTTTATGAACAATGTAGCATTGAATGATACCAATCAGTTTGAAGACTATAGCAGAGCTAACAAACGCAAAGAATATTAGTTTAGATGTGGTCTCATTTGAGCGCATGAAGCGAGAAGTGTTAGTCGAAAAGATAGATTAGGATACGGAGATATGGATTGTTAATTCCAATATTCTCCCACGCGGCCGTCATTGAAGATTCACTGTTTTGTACTAAGTTACACGATCGCTCGGGGGAAGAATGTTCATCGGATGCATCAGTTTAATCTCTTAATATGTATGATAAAGATAAACGCGATAAAGATATTTTTGCGTGGGTTCGTGTCGAATAGCCTATCACCCAATGATAAAAATCCTACGGTCAACGTTGATGGACAAAAATATCTTTCATGAACAGCTCACTGTAATAACTTAAAACTGTATACGAGATAATCTAGAATTTAATCTTTTATTTATTGCTCTAATTGCATTTCTCTAAGAAAACTGATACGCAGTTCAAAAAGAATTTCATACTTGCACTAATGAAACTATAAGACCTCATTCAATGTTTAAAGAAAAATGAATTTAAATAAAATTTATTAACAAGCTTCTAATGCAAGTGATAAAACTCCGTTAGGCACATATTATTTTTATACCTACTGCGTTGTAAAATCAAAATTTAATCAGCACATCGTGGTATCTTTAGGTGTGCAAATGCATATAAAAATGCATATATTAAGAACAGATGAAAGAGGATATAGGATTAAAAGCCAAAAAGATTTTTGCACAAGCCATGAAGTTAGTAACAGACAGTTTTATTATTTTGGAGGAGTGGATTATCACGAATGACATAAACCTTATGTAAAGTTTTCCAAAGATCTGAATTTATCATAAGCAGTATGGTGGTACCATACGCAGCATTTTCTAGTTATAATACCCATTATATTTTAAAGAAAGAGATCCAAGACAGGCATGTGGTTATGTTGTTAGGTTAGAAAGTTAGCCTACGAGGGCTCCCTCGTCGGAGTGGCCTTGAAACCCAACTGAGATCTGATGCTTCCCTGTACAACAGCCAAGGCTATCCACGAAACTCTAGTAAAGCTCTAATTGGCAGGCATGCCCGAAGATGGTCGTTTACACCAAAGAACGAGAAGAAGAAAGTATCAAAAACATGTGGTACAAAGCGAAACTATGATTACTCTGATTAGATGTTGGTACACTAACATTTCTTAATAATTTATATAAATCACTACAAAAAGAGAAGAACTATAGGACCGTCTACCATAAACAAGAATTTCCATTTCATAACCATACAAGTTTGATGTGTTGTTCAGTGTTCAGTGAGGTAAGTAGGGTGAGCTTGAATCTCGTCACCATGAACGTTGATCTTGTAACGAACCTTTGAATTCATCTGACAAAATAGTAGAAATTTGAATGGTAAAAATCTCCGTTGTTGAATACATATGTTGCCAGACAAAATTATGAGCTAGCAACGGCCAGTATTTCGCAGGAGGTAACCTTGTAGAAAAAGGAACAAGACAAGACCTCAATCAAATATGAAAAATATACCATAGAATGCAAGACTGTACGTCATTTGATAGAGAAAAAATAACAGTCAATTTCTGATAACAAGTAATACATTCGTCAAAATATTGCCGTCAAGTTTCGCCGAAAACACTCATAAACAAAATGATATCCTAATGGTACATGAAAGATATGACGAGCTGTCATGACAGGCATCTTCTTCACCCACCCACCCGCCAAACAACATCCACATACGCATGACACATTCCGATATTGGTATGTCAAGTTCATCGTCGGCCAATTTCCAAACGCCCCTTGCGAAATATCAAAGCCAATCAAACGGCATTTGCGAAGGTGTGTTGGGCTCGTTGAGAATATCAATATTTGCACGCCGGCTCGACCTCGTTTGGCAGCCACCTATCAACCGCATAAACAGCACACATGTATACAAAAACACGCACACACACACACATGCTAGACAACACCCGGAGGGAAGCTTCAGAAATGATTCGGTGGAGGATTGCGTTTTTGGTACGATTGATTTTCTTTTTTCGGACTATTTTTTGATGAAAACGGGGATCAAATGTGTGCTTCGCCTTTTCCATTTGACTTCCGACCGGTGCTCCAGAAGGTTCGCGACGCCAGGGTCCAACTGGTGCGGAACCACACTCGGAAACATCCATCCGGCTGCGTGCACACAACCATACACACATGTGTGTGCGTCTTCCAGGCCGTACCGTATCGTCTTTTGTGGCCCGTTTTCCGTGGTGTCGTGTTCCTTACCTATCCCGTGCCGGGTGTCTTTACTTTCCACCCCCCTCTCTCTGGATCGACCCTCACCCACGTTGGTCCGGAGCGAAACGGATGCGGTCTCGCTGTTCGCTAGGTCACGCAAACAGTCGATTTCTTTTATCTAACCCTGAACCGAACCACTCCTTCCGAGGGCGAGCAAAAGCTTGCCACGATACGCGCAACATCGGGCCTCCTCAATGCCGCGATACGAAATGGGGCAAAGTTTTGCCACACCAGAGGAGCGTAAAGAAAAGAAACAAGAGCACAGAAATAAATATAAATACGTACCTTGGCGAAAAAAGGAGGCGGCGAAGGACCGAGCCGAGGCAACACCCCCGTGCCGCAATCAATTAAAAGCTTCCTCTTCGTCTTCGTAGCAGTCGGGCCGGAGCCTTCCAGGTTTCCTTCCTTCATGCCCCGAACCGGTTACATAAGCTTGTCCGGGGGTGAAATCTTCTACCGCAAGCAGCAAAGGGATTAAGTGTGGCCGAAACTAAAAATAAATCATTTTTCGTTGGGCTCTACCACCACCGACAACATTTGCAACACCGGCACCGAAAAGTCGGCCCGGACACCGGAGTCCATCCACGATAAACATCAAGAGCCTCATCATGCAAACTACGGTCGGCAAACGGCTCGGGCGGCCAGTTATCTTATTGGGCACAAAACGAGCCATACAAACGCCACCCACCCTCCGGGCTCTTTGATCGGCTCAAAATGGCGGTCCCCCATTCCTTTCTCCCGTTTCCACCCAGCTCATCTATCGTTCCACGGCGGAAACATCAAACTCGAGCGGTTGATCCTTGCCAATGGGCGCAAACCGGACAAGCTTCAAATCCAATTGAGTTTCCCCTGCGGCGCTGCGTTTGTGGCCTGGTTTGATCCCCGCTTCCACTACGGGGCGGCGGATTGATTTTCCAACGCTCAGGCGAAATGGAAACTCATCCTCACCTTTTCGGTGGCATCGGCATTAGTGCTGGTGCCTTATCGCGGCCACTCGACCGTGAAGGCCTAAACACGTGTCGCTCCGAGGCGACGAGGCGACCTATCTACCACCTAACCCTCCCTGTCTCGCCCTCCTGATCCCCCTCGACCCTCTATTGGACACACCACCAATCAAATTGTTCATCCGTCGGTCTCCTCCATTTGAAACCGGATCGCCGTTGGATGTTGCACTCACGCTCGGCTGGATCACTTCCAGCGAACAAATGGACAACATTTCGCCATCGCTTACCCACCACCAGCCCTCCCCACTTCCACCTTCGACGAGTGAAACGTGGGAGTCTCCCGAATGGCCAGCCTCGGTGTGGCCTCGGTGTAATAGATAAGCCGCTTCATTAGGTGACTTGGTTTTAATTGATTTTTTCTGTTCCTCGTTCGTCCAACGACGACAACGACGACGACGACGACGACGACGTGGACTATAAAAGGACACCAAATGGACGCATTCCTCTTTCTTCCTCCCGCACGGCCGACACCCGAGGGCACATCAACTTTATTGTTTCCATTTGGTCAACATCAACGACCAGACAACGGTGACAATGACGACGGTCGGCGAAGCAGACCCAGACCGGGTTTTTCGCAAGCCCGCCGGGAACGGGATCCGTCCCAGCGAACAACACAACACCGCCCCCCGACCCTCCGTGTGTCCTTGGGAACGCTGCGTCCCTGTTCGGTTTCCCAAGGCAAAGAAAGGAAAATGTACTAAAATAAACCCAATCGCACATGACCACGCGGGAGAAGCGCTGAGCGCGTGCGAGCGCGAGTTGGTTATGATGCCAAAATGAGGAAAAGCCATCTTGCCCTCTTGGGGGGGGTGGGGAGAAGGGACTGGCTGTGTCCACACACGAGGAAGCTGATCTCGGTGGATTCTGCTGTATCGCACACCGAGATCCTCCCCTTTCTATCACCGTTCGTTTTCCACCCTCTGGTTGGTTTTTTTTCCGCGCGAAGCGACAAACAAAACCAAAAAATAATAATACACCTAACATCCATCCAATTCCGGTCACTTTGCAACAGCGCACATACCCCCACACACACACGCTCGTAACCCAGCGTGTCGTTGGTAAACTGGATAAATGTGTTCCCATTTCAGCTGCCACTGATGCGCTCGCCTGTTGTTTGCCAGTGAGGATTCTGCCCCCTAGTTTCCTTTTGCTTCCCTTGCGTCGTTTTTCCAAACATGAATCCATACTCCGCCTGGCTTTGGGGAAACCCCGAGAACGGGTGCTGGCGGACCCGGCGCGGCCGAGCCGTGAACACCGAAAGGACATTCCGACCGGACTCTCGGCGAACGGTCACTCCCACAGGATGCCACCACAGCGCCGGAGTGGCGTGTCCGATGGCCCGAAGTGTCCTGTGGAGCGGCGTTTGTTTTTCGCTTTTTTCCAACGGACCCACATCCCTTCCCCTTTTTACCAAACCGACCACTCGTCATTCATTAAAAGCAATCTGAGCTCGGAGCGTTCCCGGACGCTCGGTGCGCGCTAAACGCTGCACGAAACCCATCGGATACAGCGAAATGCTCTTGATGATGACTTCCCCGCCCCGGTTTCCGCCAGGCACCTCGCACGCGGTTTCTGGCTGCTCCTTTGCAGCGATGCAAAAATTGGGCCAACCGTTCCACGACCGTCAGCATCCGGGTATGCTTCTTCTGGCGTGCATACTCAGCAAGGATGGAAGTGTGTGTATGAACGTGTGTGTGTCGGTGATCTGACCAGGTGGGCTTGCGGATGGCAGGAAATGTGATCACAGAAAACCAAGGTAACGTACCATCATCGTCAAAAACAACGTTCTTAGTGCCCGTGCGGGAGTGCTTCAGTGCCAACCGGGGATAAATTACGCTGTTGTTCCCAGCATCAGCAATTTCGCTGTTTAATAGTGTTAAGAGGAATCTTTATGCACACATTCTTGAATTATCATTCAGAATTATGAATATTTGTCAGAAGTCCTGGTATTTTAAAATTTGTTTGTACAAAATCTAAAATCAATGCATCTTTTATCTTAGTTATAAGTGCTTAGTTAGAAGAGCTATCTTCTCATTTTATTTAATGTACTAGGTACAAACTCGGTTAAACATTTGTCGAAAATATTTTGAACGACGTACAACTGTCGAAAATATTTGGTGTTCAACTACACAGTTTGATTGTTTATTCTATAGGTGCCGTGCTCTGTAAAAAATCTTCTTCTTCTTCTTCTTGGCGTAACGACCTCTTGGTCATGCCTGCCCGTTAAGGGCTTACGAGACTTTTTTTCCTGTTGTACGTGAATAGTCAGTCCTCTCGTACAGGGGAGGAGTCCGGTCTCGGTTGGGATTCGAACCCACGCCGTCGAGGTGGTGAAGCCTCGGCGCTCATGGGCCGATTTTCTAACCGGCGCTACCGCTCAGCTGTCGCGGACCCCCGGATTAAAATTAAAAAAAATTAAAGAGTTTAAAAACTCTGTAGGATAACATATAGCTTCGTAGGTGTTCTAGTCTTAGTTTTGTTTTGTTTTTTTTATTTAACTCTTCGACGATTGCATGTATTTGGTTGGATGTTTGTATTCACTAATTTGTCATAAATACCAAAACTAAACAAAATTGGTTATTTTTACCGAAAAACAACAAATATTATTATCCTTGTCATTAAAAAGAAACGATTTATTCGAAAACAACTCACCACGCTCTGTGAAAAGACACGCTGCTGTTACCGTTTATACTAACGAGTTGAGATTGCACTTTTGCTGAATGTGAACAAACAAACTAATATATGATGATAGAAAATCGTAATTAATTCATAAAGTAGAAAGTTTCGAGACTTGAGATGTAGTTAAAACCTCATGCGTAAGAAACATGTGTGTAAAATTTAAAAATGGTTCAGCCGTTAGAATTTTATATATAGATAACAATATCTACTTTCCATTTAAACCCAGATGCACTTCCTAGCGATGTATTAAAAATGCTCTAAGAGCTTCAGTGTAGTTCCTTAAAACCATTGAGGCAATAACCGAAATCCTTGACAATTTTTGTATGATTTTTTTTTTTGTATTTTTTATAATGTTAGCAAAGCCATTGCAATGTTAAGATCTGGCAAGGCATAGCAATGTAAAAATCCATGAAAACAAGAATTACTATACAGAAATTATTAAATGAGCAATGAGCTGGACGGGGCAACCCAGGGGGATGAGGACGTGTATAAAACTAGGCTTGTGTAATTCAGATTCAGATTAATTAATCTTTGCGTTTTAGAGATTCATGAATCTATCACATCAATGAACGAATCGTGGAGATTCGTGACAGATTGTGATGGATAAATGAATCCAAGTGAATGAATCTTAGGTGAAAGATTCATATGAATGACTCTCGCCAAAAGATTTATTAAGCACAACACTAGATAAAACACGATAACCTTAATGTGTACCTGTTTTTATTTATATGGAATCTCTTAAATTTGTAAGTAAAGATTTATTTTATTGCATCTTTTCATTCACTGCCTTGCCCAATTTTTCTCATTTTAATAATTTTCTCTATTTGTTATATTATTCTCTATTTGTTTTGCAAATTCAATTCTAACCATTACTCAAGAAAAATCTGTTACTTTGACCACAACTGTACCGTTTTCATTATACTGTTGGGTGCGATTGGATACAATATATCGCACCGAATTCCCAGCTTTCCCTAGTTCTCCACCATCGCCTGCACACCGACATAGTTTTCCACGCCTGCCACCGGCGTATCCAGCATTTCGAAGAGCTTTGCTAAACATTTCCTCTTCGAGCGCGCTAGTCCCATTCTCCTTTACCCAAAAACCCTCACGGACCTTCATTTCCCCCCCAGTCTCCGTCTTTCCGATAGGTTTCTCTTTTCATCTCCCTCTTCCAATTGGTGTTAGCCCTGTCCCGAACAACCTGGAAAAGCACGGAAACATATTTCCCAAGCGCTCGGTTTCCCTCTGGTGTGCGCGCTTGGTTGTTAAGCTTGTTTGTTCGGTGGGAAATTTGATAAACTCTAATTTCTCATGCGTTCTGTCGTTTTGTTCCTTGTGTCGTGTTTTCACCTCCCCGTTATCCATGTCCTCCCGTTCTCCACTGGGTCTGCTGGGGGAAAGCATTGTGTTTTTCGCATCGGTACGATCCGACATTCAACCCCAAAAGCACATCAAAGACCATTCGTTTCGGGAGGGGAGCTAGCCTTCGGACGTTACGAAAAAGTATTCTGTCAAACTAACCATTTGTAACTGCTGCCGGAGACGAAACTTGTTACATGAGTGTTAGAAGGACAAAAGCAAAAAAGGGCACACATACACGAAGCTTGAGGGAGAGGATGAAGTTAAATTACGGACCGTTTTGCGAGCGGAGCGGACGTGTTTTGGCAATGGTATCAATTAAACGGCAAAGCAAGGGAGCCAACGATGCACTGGTGAAAGCAGTAACTATAAAAGTTTATGCTCTTCACCGTCGCCATTACGGTTTGAGCATATATTTTAGTTTAAACACGAACCGGGACGGGGATGTGTTGGCGATTGAAACAAACAAGCCCATTAAAAGTGGGGGAAGTGGACGGGTAGCATTACGGTGCAGTAATGCTGCAGCACGATGGAAGGACAATTAAGTAGATGTCATTAAAATGGAACACACCGTGATGCATAATCGAATGTAAATATCATCCCAACCGGCATCATTGCAAGCGCCCGTCTAATGGGACTAACTTTTGCCCCGAAGGTCACCGGCCGGATGTCACCGATCCGGAATCGCTTTGCATGGTAGCTTTTTGGCGGCAAAATGAAATGCTCATAATTAATAGCATTTCCATCAGCTGACATCATCAAGCGCAGATCACACGGAATGATGATCACAGCGAAAGCGGCAACCAACAAGCGAAAACAACAACAAAAATACATCAAGTCAATCAAACCGTTAAAAAACATGAAAAGCACATTATTACATTCACCTAAAACGGTTCCCTGCCAACCTCCCGGACACTCCTCCCGGGCGCGAGGCGAAAAGTTTGCACCGAAAATCGTCCGGGAAAGTCATTTGTTTCGCATGGGCGCCGAACGAAACCGACCGTGAAAGTTGTTCATGAAGTCCAGCGACGCATCCTCAGGGAACGGCGAAGAAAACGGTACGGGGGGAGGCGAAGGGACCGAATTCCGCCAACGAATTAGTATGAGTGTTGCTTCTTGACACACGTCAAAAACTTTTCTCTCTGGCGTGCCGAGCCCGGAAAGGAAATTAAAAGAAGCAAAGTAAAGCGTTACATCCTCCACGTACATCACGTCGGCTGGCTAGCTCCGACGGACAGCTGCTGTCTCGCAACTGATAGCAGAGACACAAGCGCCTCACATACAATCCCCACATAGTACTATAGGAAAAAAAGAACCAACTTTCCGGCACAATTTCCATCTCGGAGTTCGGAGTTTTACTGCCTAGGATTAGGGACGCAGCTTGAAGGATGGATTTCTCTCGATGAGACTTTGCTTTGATCAGGTAAACGCTCACCCTGGCGAACTCCCGCCGCCGGAAAGTTGCTGAAAGATTTCTCCGGAAATCCCAGATTACTTAACCGCAGAACTTTTCCTCGACGGCACGAGTGTAAGCGATACCATACTTGAAGAAGTATTACGTTTTCGAGGAAATCCTACCTATCGACGGACTCTGACAGTTCGCTGCGAGAAGCCAACGTTGGGCGGTGCACCTAACGAATCAGTCTAAACTTATAGATCTTCCTTGTGCAAGGCAAGTTGGAAAGCTATCGGACGCGCTCGGCGGGAAGCTATAAAGAAGCAGGCATATGTTTTAGATGAGTAAATCAAACCACAACCAAACCGTATCGTCTTTGGGTGACCACGAAAAACATCCAATTCGGTCACTGATTTTTCCCGGATAACACTTACTCCAGCAGCGGACGATCGATAAGCATCGCTCGGGCAATAAAAGCGAGGTGTTGTGGGTTATGAATTTCCCCTCCTTTCCCCCCTATCACTCGCTCGGGATCCGGTGCCGGAGGCGTTATTGAAATCCCGAGACGACGATCCACCGAGATCGGTCCGGGTTTTTTATCGGACACCCGGACGGTTTCCGTATTAATCAACTGCCCTCGCACACGTATCACACTTGTCATGTGGAAACGTGCCTCGTTTGATTTGGGTTACACGCAGCTGAAGGGGACGATAAACAAAGAGAAGAAAAAAACACACACGGAGACCCTGATGTTCCATCGGTTTCGGCCCTCCGGAGAAGTTCGAAGTTTCTATAATCCCGAAGGGGCCGAAACGTTTTATCCATTCATGGACGGTCGTCCCGAACCACCGGACCTGTGCGTGTGCGTGTGCGTAGCTCATCGTTTCCATGGGATGTGAAATATGAGGTTACAAAATGATCATAATTTTTATGGGGCCCATCGATTGCTGCCGGTAGGCCGAAGCGGGTGCTTTTTATGGTCGCATCGTTTGATGACTCCAATCAAATGTGCGATCAAACAGCCTGCTTTACAGCGTGTGCGTTGTATTACAGCGTGTGGGGGTATATAACAATTATTTGATTCGAGCTTAAAATTGAAATTAACTTTTCTGCTACACAAAGCATCCTGTTTTTCCAACACTGAAACACTAAGTGCCGTGCCGAAAAAGAATAAAAGAAAAGCGAAAGCAGTGTTGGTTTTTATGTTACATCCGATAGCAAAACGGGCGCCATTGAGCGTACACCACGAGCAAAGCGAAGACACGTTTATCGCACAACAACATTCGGCACCGAAGTGCTTTTGCTCGGAGGAAAAAGCATCCATCACACATTACGACACCATCATTTATCGTCTCAACACTAGCGAACACAGGCACGTCACATGTCAATCAGTGCAGCCGAGCCACTCCTAACGTCACGCGCCAAATTTGCGTTGATAAAATCGAATCGCGAGCTTCGGCTGGCGAGACGATTCACACTGTCTGGCGCTCGGTTACGTAAATCAGCCACTCACACACCCACGCACACGTCTTGGTGTCTAGCTTCGAGTGTCAAATTAACTCTTTTTCACTGGCGAAAAATAAATGTAAAAATGTTCCACCAACGCTTCTTAGAAAAAATTTAACACATTTTCACCCCCGCCAGGAGCAATTTTCACCCAGTCCACATGCACTTAGTGTGCTTTCCTTGCTCCTAGAGTACGCAATTATGCTAGCTTTGACTTAAACGAAAAAAAAACAAAGGTTGGAAAATGCGAAAAAACCCACCCAACCACAAACACCTTCTAAGGGAAGTGCTGGACATGCAGCAATAAAAAAGGAAGCAAACTTGTCTTTTTCCTCCCGTCGTCTCGCTCGGGGTAGAAAAGTGATTGTAGGATCGTGTCTTGAAATGTGGGCATAAAATACGAGCGAAGGCATTGCCGAACCGTAGCATAGAGCACTTTTTTCGTCGACCTCTTCACACCATCCCTCTTATGGGGCGCTAGTATCCACCGTCACTAACGTGAGGTTTTTTTTTTTCCATGGGGGTGAAAAACGCAAACGCCTAGTTGCCCGTAACCATCGTCGAAGTGGCGTCGACGGCGTTGCGGTCCACCAGCCACCAAGCGAGCTGATGACACTCGAGTGAGGCTGATACGACAACGATCACCCCCGGCTCAGTGTGGGCGTTTGTGTGTGTGTGTGTGTTTTACTTCGTTTTACTATTACATTTTACCATACCTCGAGCCCACCTCCGGGGAACCATTCTTCTTTCCGGGCAGCGGGCCGTTACAACTAATGTCTCGGGGGAGGCAATCGCCGGGCCCCGGCTTGGCTCGCTGGCCGAAATGAATCGTGCCGATGGCTTTATGTCGCAGAAGGGCCCGTTAGGATGCGCGAAAAAATATTTGACAAAAAAAACACCGCCAGCAGGAGCGCTCCGGGAAACGGGAGGAAAAATACGGGACACATCGAAAAGCAAGGCATCGAAACCCACGGTGGTGTACATGGGAGGGGATACGGTGGGGCGTGCTAAAATTTATTTGATCAGCGGCAATTTAAGCTCCCTGGCAGCAGCAGCAGCAGCTCTGACGCGATTTCAAACTGCTGCCTTTGCCTCACCAACCACCGGGCGCCTCCATCGCGTGGAAAACGGAAAGGTTAACCACAAGCGCCGCTCAGGCCGCCCGCATCGCTCCGGGCTCCCGCCTGGCGAATGACCTTTGCAAAAAGGCACAGCCCGTCCCGATCTTTATGAGCCTGCGGCTAAAATAAAAATAAAGTAAAAAAAAACGCGTCCACCTCCAAAACGACGACGACACGCCGAAACACGAGATTGTGTTTGCATCCCAAGTGCCAAATTTAGGCATTTCGCGTCCCGTGTCCCGCGGCAAACGGACGGAAACGGCAGAATAAATAAAGGCCCCCTCGTGTTGCGTATTGGATTCACCTCCGACACGTACACAAACAAACGCATCACAATGTGACAGAGTCACACGCGCGCCCGCCAACGTCAGCTGCGAAAAGGAGGGAATTTAAATTAATTTTTACCACCAATCCCTCCGACACGCTGCGCAAGACACGCCTTGCATTTGGCGCTGAGAGGTGAGCGGGCGTCTCGTTTCATCACTCCGAAAATCCAAGAATTCCTGCCCTTCCCGCCGGGATCCCTTTGAAGCAGACCTGGTGTGCGTGTCGTCGTCCGTGCGGCGGAGGCAAGCAAAAAAAATCAAAGAATGAATGATGATAATGAAAATGCTCTTTCGCATAATAATGTGAATTTGCCGGCAGCGAAAGAACCAAAACAAGAAAAAAAGAAACGCACAAGAACATTCAAAGCGAGAATGAGCGAAAGGAAAAACAACATCATACTAAATCGAAATAAAAGAGACGTTTCCTCCGGTCAAGAGAACACGCAGCATTTTGCTTCATTTCACCGCTCGCAAGGGCTGAAGAGTTGGGAAAACACTTTCTGGACTGGGGCGGGGAAAGAAATACTTTCCCACCCGTGAAAACCGTCCATGCCCGCTGGCGCATCATTGATTCAAATGCCTTTTCCTCCTGAACCTTTAACGAGCCCTTGGGTAGGTGATGGTGGTGGTGCAAGAGGGTGGTTGTTCGCCAACGCCGGGCGCTTGCTCTTCACACTTTTCCTCGATTTTACGTTCATTTTTATTTTACGACCATCTGCCATCTCTGACCATCGACCGAGCGGCATTTTCTCGCCACGTCGACTCCTTCCGTGTGGTGTACCATTTTCTCACTTTGTTGATCGCAAAGGACACACACATACACACAGCGCACACGTGTAAGCAAAAGGAAGGTAGAAAAAAGGTGAACACGCAAACAATTACACCTGATGGTCGCTAAAATATCTCCCATCAGTTCCCGGTCGCCCTTTTCGCGCTGGACACAGTTTTTCCGTTAGGTTGGGTGTGTTTTTTTTTGGTTTTGTTTTGTTTTCTACACCGCTACAATCCTCTTACTTCGGGTGCTCGCTTGAGCAGGTTCATTTTATTTGCGCTTTCCACATTTCTACCGTTCCCTTTCCCCGGACACGACCGGCGAGCACCGAACTGTCCATCGGAATCATTTTCTTTTGCCGCAACCTTCCCGAATCGCAGCATCCTACACGCGCGAGCAACACGAGCAATGAAACTCTTGAGTGGGAAAGCAAAAAAAAAAAAAAGTAGTCGGTGCCAAAACATTCCATTCCTGCACACATTCCAACCGTTTGCCTTCCCCACCACTCCACTGCCGGGCCCGCGCCCGGGCGGCGAGAAGACAAACCGCGCCGGAAAGCCCTGAGAAATGGATACAAATTAATTTTCCATGCAACGGACTTTTTTTCTCTCGCTATCTTAGGGTTTTCCTCCTCCCGCTTTCTCGTTGGCCGATCCTTTCGGCCTGGTCCCCGTTCAGCGGGAAAAAAGCACGCCCGCAGTGAGGGCCCTGATTGAGACCATCAGTTTTCCAACCAGGTGAACATGCCGCCGGTGGAACGGTGTCAGCATCAGAGGCAATCTGCTTTTCTTGCTGCTGTGGGTTTCCTTTTTCTCCCCAACCCGGCCACCAGCTTGTGTGCCGCTACTACCGAGTATTTCTTTCCTTGCATGACCCGACACTTACATACCCCCACACATACACATACAGTTGTGAAATAGGGTTGAATAGGGGTTTCGACATAGGACATTGAAGAACAACACATAATCTCCCATATGCTTACCTGTGCTTACGGTGTGGATTGAGCGCCACCCGGTTAGTGATGAGACTAACAACTCTCATTCAAAAGATTTGAATCGGAGTGAACAATCATCACGAGTGTAAAATGAGTTATTAGTCGTCACAGAGATTTAAATCTTTGGCATAGATTCGAATCCCCAACGAGTGAAATGAATGAGGAGTCCTAAATTGAGATTCGAATCCTAAGGGTGAGTAAAACAGTTACAAGTCACCAAAGAGAGTCGAATCCCAAACTGGGAAAATTCAAATAGGACCAAACTTTATCTGTATTCTTATATATTTCGAATGTAAAGTCCCTATTTGAGATTCGACTCTTTGTGACAACTTGTTTACTCACTATTGGGATTAGAATCTCCACTTGGGATACAAATCTAAATTTGGGGATTCGAATCTCTATAACCACTGTGAATCTGATGCAGATTCATGAATTGCAATGAATCTTTGAACAGAATCAATTAATCTGAATCTTAAATGAATCACGTTAAAGGTTCATTAATCATTAAAGATAAAGAATCTTTGAGATTCATGAATCTCACGAATCGGATTCAAGATTCGACTCGTTAATCGAATCACTCTTTGCGGAAGGTTCATGTGAATGAATCTCATCGAAAGATTTATGAAATACAACACTACTAGCAACTCATTCACACTTTTGGGATACGAATCCCTAGAAGGTTTAAAAAAAAGGAGTGATAAAAACTATCCGCTAAATCAATCATTCAATAGTAAGATTCAACTCAATCACTCATTCTTACTCAGTACATACATCACTACACCCGGGGACGTTCAGATGGAACGAAAGTCGCTCCAAGCTGTTGGCCAGTAGAAGAGGGGAAGATGGGAAATCAACCACCGGAGATTGTAGTGTGAGAAAAAGAGCTTCAAAGGGTTAAAATGGTAAAAACAACAATTGGGTGTGCGGATTGGGGAGAGCTTTTTCCGTCGCTAGATTCGGAAAAAAGTGAACCGAAGCCATGATGTTCTTCAACCCCACAACACCAAGCGTACTCATCTTTGAACAATGAATGCTATTTTAACCACTCATCGCTGCTAAACTTAAGGAAAGCGCAGGCAACAAAAACAGTAAAAACCACCCTGTGGGACTCCATTTTGCTGCGAGGAATAATTTTCCCCACAGCTTCGCACACCGTTTTAAAGATGAAAAATAAAAACCTCCCCCCCCCATCCCTTCCAGCAAGTCATCTTTCTTAAACGCCCACGCCGAGAGTTTGAGGTTTGGTTTTTAAGTGGCCCTTCCTACCTTTTTTTTTGCTTTATTGCACTTGTAACGTTGTGTTTCCGGTTCCGGGAAGGACCTGAGAGCTCGGCCCGGGTACCTTTCACTCCGTCCGGAAAAGTTCGAAATCGGGACGAAAAGTACAGTTCGAGTGGCCTCTCCAGGGCCATCGCCGAGAGCACGCTTGATGGGAAGTGCATAGTTAGCGGGCTCTTTTTGAACATTTCTTGGCGCAAATAGCAACAAAAAAAAACCAAACACGACTACGCCACTTCCATCCGCCGCCCGGAGCAAACTTCGAATGGGTCGCCACCGTGGCACAACACGGCCGTCCGCCAGGGGAGCGAAGCTTGTTTTTTTTTTAATATTTTATTTTGCCCTCAAGTGCGTAAGTGTTTGTTGCCGTTGAAGACGGCAATTTGAGCTTTATTGGAGCACGCTGAGGGGCAATAAATTTGCTGAAAAGGACCCGGGGACGCCTGGCGGCGCACATGGCGACTGGGCAAATAAAAAATATATAATAAGAAAATACACTTACGCACAAACACACACGGGTACGAAAAAAAACCAAACCAGAACCCACAACATACAGCCACGCATCTCGATGATAATCAATTTTGAGCCCATGTGGCACCATGACACGGTTCGGTGGCGTGACGCGTCTGTTTGTTTCATTTCCAGCTCCTTTTTCCTTCCCGCCCCTCATTCAACCTCCCCCTAAACGATGCAAACACTTGGGTGAAATTTCCACGTGCCTTTTTTCTTATTTCTCTCGCATTAGAAAAGGCTTTTTTCCCTTCCCAAATTCCGCTCGCTCGGTTGGGTAAACGGTAAGCAAGTACCTGACGGGTAAATCCGTTCGCCTAAAGCCGGCTTCATGAATGGCTTGTAGCCAAGGGGACGGGGTGTTGTAATCGCTGGCGGAAGGAGAGAAAGCACGAGTGCTTCCACCATAAGTCAAACATAGAAATTAGGCAGCAATCAAGCGTGGCCGACTGCAAGGCTGGTTTTTTGTAGCCGTACTTTGCGCGGGTGGAATGTTTACCTCGTAACAGTTTGGTTCGGCTACGGTTCGGTTCCATCTGGCAATAATGGCCCCCGGTGCCTTGGGTCCGTGAACTCGTTTGATGAAACAGAGCTTTTCTTTTTCGGCATCTGACCACGAGGGGGTGGGGGGGGGGGGGGGGAAGTACACGGCAGTAGTACCGGAAGGATGAAGTAAGTACCCAAAATACTTGCCAAACTTCAGCTCGGCACGTGCACGAGCAAAAGGATCAGGCGCGTGGGACGAAGGGACGAAAGGAGGAGATGGTTCTACCCTTCCTCTTCTACCCTAGCCGCCCAATCCAATTGTTCATTCCAGGGAGCGAATGCCGCAGATTTCAACACCCAAGTGCGGCGCCCGCCCCCCCTCACCACACGGTGGACCCCATTTTCGGATAGGCCTCTGGATGAATAATTAATCATGACCATCGGGTCGGAACATTTGGTCGTTGCGATCAAGGGAAGGGAGGGGGGATGGGGGGGGGGGAACAGCGCTACCCGGTCCAACACGGTGGCGTCTAATCCGCACAAAACGCACGTTTGCTTCGGAAGCGCGCACGGGAACATTTTCCCGGAATCCATTATTCATCGTTGTCTCGCAACAGTTGAGTGGCTGCTTGTTGGTTTTTGGCGGGCGGTCGCTTTCCACGTTTTCTATTTTTGCCCTCGCACAAGAAGCCGGCGCTCTAAGCGGCCAGAGGGATAAAGATAACTTTCGAGCAAGGATGGAAATTTGCTGAAGCTGGTGAAGCTGCCAGGAAGCTCGCGATCAAACAATATAACCCCGTTCGGTGCACTTTATCTCGTTTCGCTCGACGTGCTCTGGCGCGACAGAGACGTGAAGCACGGCGGGAACCTTTTCCACCACGAACAATGTACACCCACAAAAGGGCCATATTTTGCACGGCAACAATAAGAGTAAAACGTTATGTTTTAAATATTAAGGGTACTCTAAGACAATGCAGAATTGAAAACAATCGCAATCCATGAAAAAAAAACCAATCAAAGAAAATTTTACACCACCCAGGGCACCCTCCTTCTCCGGGCGGCGGAAAATCTCAAGCTTCACACGGGCGGAAAATGTTCCCGAGTTTCACGGGTGGGTAGGCGAACGAGTCTTGAGATTGCTGTTTTTCTCCTCCACCGGGCGACACTTTGCGGCCACTGCGTTCGCTTAATTAAGGTAGCTGTCATCGGAAAGAAATACTTGCCGGCTTGGGGTGCTCGCCATTTTTTCCTTGTGCTTTGTCCCTGTTTTCCGTCCCTCTTCATCAGCGAAAACGAAGCCCAGCCAGGCTTAGGCGAACATGATAATAATGCAAAAATAAAACAAAAAAAACGGGGGAAAATAAACTGCCGCGAGGTAGCGAGGACAATTGTGCCGGATGAGGTATCTCGTAGGTCGTTGCCAGTCGAGTGGGAAAAAAACGGAACCAAACCAACCGAACCACAAGAAGTTCGCAGCTCTTTTAAGCGGTTTGAAATATAGCTCGGAAAATTCATAAAGTCACATTTCAGGCCGACTAAGAAGGCTCCACCCCCACCCACCCCCAGCCGGTGAAGAAATCCCATTTCTTGCGCTCCACAATCAGGGGCTTGAAAACCGGCAACCGAACCAAGAGTTGGGATTGCGTCCAAATGAAATAAATTACGGCCCCCAATCCTTGCCGGCGCCGGCAATGGTGGCGTGCGGAAAAACCGCACACATCATGGTGACGGTGGAAAAAGAAATTCGATCGGCAGCAGGTGTTGCTCCGGAAGTCAAAGTAAAAAAAAACCGTGCGAAGGTAAAAGAAACGCATTATAAACGGCCGATGGGATGGAATGAACCGATGATTTTAATGTTTCGTTCATTTCCGAGGCGTAAACGGGGATTTTCCAATAAGGCAAAGTCAAGCTCCTGAAGCGTGGTAAAAAAGAAAGCGTAAAGTACGTTTATTTCACCGGCCGAATTCCTCGGAAGCATCCCACACCGAACAGCGTCGATCGATGGACAGGGAGCGGAAGTGATCCAAAATGTCAGGTAATTCAAAGTTGATAACGATTGAACCGGCTTTCCCTTGGCCGATGGGAGGGTGGAGTGAAACGAACGAGAAAGAAAGCGGGCAGTGAAGTTTAACGACCCAAACGATGGCCCGAAAAAAAAACATCCAAGGTCGCATTAATCCTGAATCGTTCGCACAGAGCAGCGCCCAGCTCCGGTGCCAATTCGTTAATCGACTGATAAAAGTTAATTTCCCGGAAAGTCCATAAATATATTCATAAAAGGGGGTGGCTTCGCAACTGCGCACACACACACACCTACACAGAAACACACGCGCAGAGTGAAGAGTGAAACACTCGCCGAAAAGCGGTCACCTTTCTTTCCGAGGCCGACGACATCATGGGCTGGCTTGACGTGAAAAAGGCTTTCGCTCTCACAAGGGAAAACTGGCCACAAAATCCGCCATTACGGTTCGCATAAAAGAACGCCAGGAAGGAAGGAACCTACTTTTCCCAACAATTATCGTGCACTCTCGGGACAGTTATTGAAAGCCGAAAATTGTGGCCCATATTGCACGGTGTGCGGGGTGCGAAAGTGGGCGGAAACAACCACTCCACAGACACACACACACACATACACATGGCCTAGAGACTTTCGTCTTGTGGTGGCGCGTAGCACAAAACCCGGAGACACATGTCTCGTCTTAACGACACCGGAGGCTGTGATATGTGCGCTGTTGAAATCGAATTTCCGCCCGGGAAGCGATATTTCCCGCGACCCTTCCCTCCGTTCAACCGACCTAGGTGAGGTTATGTGACGCAGTACGCCAGTCGGTCGGTAGGAGATCCGAAAGACATAAAGATCGACCACCACAAGCAGCACACACGACGGTGCGACGATCAAGAAGAAGTAATGGAGAAAAAAAGGTAAAACTCTCTAGAAGTACACTCTTCAAATGAGGTTCCGGTCGCCGGAACGATAACAAACCTACATCCGGCAAAAGTTAGTCCGGAGCCCGGTGGGGGTCCCATTTTTTTTTTCGCCGGAAGCTTTGGCTATGCTGCCCCTTTCCCGACCCCTCCCCCAGCGAGAGGAAGTCCCCGTTTTGGGGCTCATAACAAATGTCCCCAGCACCGTCTTAGGGCTCCCCCTTTCTCAGCCTGTTAGCAGTAATGGTCAGATGATGATGTAGGGAAGCAGAGGATGGAAGGAAAATAGATGAACTCATAACCGTCTTGATGAAAGTTGTTCGTGCTGCGGTCCTTCGTAGCATATACGGGGGTTATGCGGTGTGGAGGGACTAAAGAAGCAGCCATGATCGACTCAGCGAGGGAGCAAATCGGTTCATTTGTTCGCATTCGCAAGCCATTCCGATGTCAAGAGCTCGCGCAGAGCAATCGGACGCGTTTGGACGAAATTGAATTTTACCATCGTCTCCGGGCTCGGTCGGCTATAACCGTGTCATAATCTACGGTTCGCATTGTAACGCGAGACGCAATGGAAGCGCAGTCAATAATAAAGCGAAAATAAAATGACGCGACGACAGGAAGAGGCAAACACAAAAAAACAGTCGTGTGAAGAAAGCGACTCAGAACAATGAATAAAAGTTCCCGTCGGGAAACACGTAAGACACTTGTCGGGGTCCGGGATGGTCCCCATGGAAAATTGGAGGTGACGGTAGCGGAGCAGTGGGACGTGGAACACATCCGTCATCATCTCGTTTCGAGAAGCACTGGCATAGGAACGGACGAAGCAACTCGATTATGGAAATGTCACGTCGTGCGGTACACAGCATGATATGGACTCGAGCCGGTTGGGATTCGTCAACGAATCCGGCAAAAAAAAACACACCCAACTCCGGAACAGCCGGATGCGAAGTGTAGAATTTCACACTGTTTCTGATAGCTTTCTCCGTGGCGTTTTGTTTTCCCTCCAATCCCATCCCGCGCAGATTTGCCCCCCAACACACACACATATTCCATATATCCACAACAAAAGTGCCTTCTCTCATGGGCGGGTTCGCCTTAAACGTCATATTTTTTTTTTTATTTTATGTTGTATCCAACCATTCACCACCCACCCCACGGGACCCCATGGGCGGAAGCGGAAATCAAAATGCCTCCCGCTGTGGTACCTCCGATCATCATCATCGGTGGAAAAAGCTCCCGCACGGAAGCATATCGGCACACAGTAAATCTTACCACGTACAGACTCGCACATCCACACACACACACATACACATGAGTGCGCTTGGAAAATGAAATTACAACGAATCCTGGCAACCGCGTGATTTTTGACTTGACAGTGAAGAGACGTCACTACGGCAGCAGTAAAGCTTAAAGAAGCAAAGAATAAAAAAAAGAAAACGGCGCATGATGAATGCTACATCTCCGGAAAATCGCATGAAAAGCAACGCCCTCTACGGTGGGGTGGTTGGATGGAAACCGTCACGTGAATGGGAGTTTAGCGAGGACATGGTAAAGGATTCCGTTCAATCATTCGTGAAAGCACAAAAAGCCACTTGCGTAGCCTTTATGCTAAACCCGAGCCTGAGTTACTTCCATCGGGAGCAGGATTAATCTTTTATGAAAATTAATCAAACAACGCTTATCCGGCGGGTTCCATCTACTCCAAAGGCATTGAAAAACAACCTTCCAAAAGGGGACGGAAACGTTCGAAAATAAAATATCGTTTCACGGTTCGTTTTTGAACTCTTGACGTTTCCAGATAATCGTTTCACATCCAGCAGTATTATATTCGAGTAGATGTGTAGCTCAGATTCAGATTCATGAATTTGGATGAATCTCTGCGTTTTAGAAATTAAGTAATCCCTATTAATCAACTAATGAAAAGTGATGAGCAAAAATTTAGTTGATAGACCCCTTTTTTTTCGCATCATCCTGGTCAGTGAAAGAATCACGGAGGTAGAAGATTCATATGAATGAATCTCGCCGAAAGATTCATTAGTCATAACAATATATTCGGGAGTTTTTTATCGTGCAGATAAACATTTAACATCCAGGTGGATTATATTCGGGTAGACTTGTATAATTCAGATTCAGATTTTTTATATGAATGATTCTTCGCCTTTTAGAGATTCATTAATCTTGTAATGAGATATTCATGAATCCCAAAGAATAATCAACTTATGAAGAGTGATGAGCCAATTTTTAGTAGATGGACCCCCTTTTTTGTTGCATGCCAACGAAAGAATCATGGAGATTCGTGAAGGATCCATAAAAGATTCATGAAAATTCATCTCCCCAAAAGATTCATAAGGCACAACACTATATGCAGGTGTTTTTTTATCACCAAACAAAACTGCAAACGGTACCCGATTAACCTTTTGAATTTTTTAATATTCGTGCACTTCCAAAAACATCTCCACGCTCAGAGCGCAAACGTTTTGTTTTCCACTTCCAATCTAGCACACGTCCTCACTGTTGCTTCTGCCAATACGTTGCCACAAATAAAACCCGAACCGTAAACTGCAAGCTCCCGATCACGACAGCGCATAGCCCAATTCCAACGTCATGCTCCGCTGGCGGGTGACAAAAACCCAACCCTGGAAGGAGGAAATCCGACACCGTTGAAACGAATCGCACAACGTCAACACGGCCTGCACCGAAACTGCGCGTTCTGTTGACTGTTTTCATCAAATTTTATCTAAAACCATCCGTACGCCAGGAACGCGCCAGAGTGTACCAGCGTAGTAAAAGCTGGCTATTACACTTGTCCCCCGCTTGACAGATGGTGGGAGAGAGGGCCTGGGAGTGGGGGAGTTAAACAATGGCCGTACCACCCGGCATGGCAGCGAGCTTACCATACCGGCAAGATGGTTATCGTGGATGTTGTAAACTTTTAGCATCGATTCCATCGGTTTTCGCCGAGCGTACGGGTTTTTCCTGTGGCGTCGGCACACAATCCCGAAAGAGCCCGAAAAAAGGACATTCACTGACTGTTGACGATATTCATTGGAAAAGTTAATAAACATGCAGTCAGTCCGCGGCGGCTCCCGGCCCGCTCTTTCCGCAATGCGAAAGTTGGTGCGAGGGCACGAAATCACACCAGCGCAACACCATTACGACACGTCCCTAATCAAAATGACGACGCACTAGAAATTGCTGTGCGGCAGAAGAAGGAACTACGCTGGACACCCTTTGTTGGACACGGGAAAAAAGCTGCTTCCCCAGTGCTGTTGTGAAACGCAAAACAGAAGTCTCCCACAGATAACTCTCCGCCGGTAATTGAAAAGTCTAACGCGCGCATCCCGGACCGAAAGTCTCGACATCCATAAAACGAACAAAATGGAGCCTGCAGAGCCAGAAAGAAATCGCACCATTAATTTTAAAGAAGACGAAAAAAAAAGGTAGGCTGCCACAAAAATGGGAGGGCCAGTGAAAAGCGAACCAGCTTTCTCTTCATCCCCCCCGGTGGTGAGGTGTTTACGATGCTTTACCTGTCCGCAGTTTCCGCAGAAAATAGCCGCACTATCTGACGCAGTGGATGGCTCACGGAGCGGTGGAAAACCCCTGCATTCGGCCGGCAGGGGTCCAAGGCAACGGGAACCACCCGGGGACGGCAATGCCGGGATGGTAAATGAAGAAAATTGAGGTATAGTGAGAATTATGAGCGAAATTAAAATTATCGATTTTTTGGCACCGATTTTCTCGTCTCACCAGACTTTTTCTCTTCTGTCAAATAATTCGTTAAATTTTCCACCAAAGTGAGAAAACAAAATTACATTATCACCGTTCCCTCGCACATTCGAGAGAAGAAAAAAAGGTGACCGAGGGCATCTATTACCATTCGTTTTCTTTTCTTTTCCTGCCAACAAACCAAGATGGCTTCCTCCGGCTCGGTTTGGGGGAGGATTTTCTCCCGATGAGGTCCCATCGCGTAGGATCAGGCGCGTAGCGGAGCGATACGGGAATAATTCGGCATACGCAAACGGAATTCGTCGCTGCGAGCAATCAAAAGAAACGCGACGGTGAGAATTTCGGTTTGCGGATAACTCGTATGTGCAGCATCTTGGGTGGGAAAATCGCTGGAACCGGCCGGGGGGAAAAAAAAGACCCAGTAAGTTCAGGTCAGTTTTTGCCGCTCGAGGGCATGATAAAACGGTAAGACATTCCATCCGTAACGACGGAGCAAAACTAGGTGTGGGAAACTGGAGTTTTCCCCGGAGGTTGGAGGAAGGACTAGCAGATTGGCCCGCGTTGCGATCGGGAAGAAATTCCTCCGAGCGAAGCGACCCCGGAGCGGAACCTTCGGGATGCGTTGAGCGAAGAGGAAAAAAAAACCCACCCTGGCAAACGCTCAAGAATGTCAACCGGGAAATGAGTGCGGGGAAAATAAAATTCTTCCCCACGAAAACCGTTGTGTGCGGTTTCCGTTTCGATCATCACGAGCCATGATGGGAAAAATAAACGGGAAATCTTTTAAGAAAGGGAAAAAAAATCCCATACAGAGTTCGGGCCAGCGACCCTCGCGATCGTCACGACCGAAAGCAATCGGTGGAAAATCTACCTCCCCGGACGCTCGGACGGAGAACGCGGGGAAGCTAAATCGCGACCGGAACGGCACGATTCCAACCTCAGTAGCCACGATTTTCCGATGGGTTCTGGGGACGATCTAATTTCGTCTTGATTTTTCGCCGTTCGTTAGTCCCTAAACGACACTTCACACCGTACCGAGGTACGGTCTGCCGTAACGCAGCACGGGAGGAGGAGGTGAAAGCGAGCCGGGGGGTTTCGTGTCAATTTTCTGTTTATTTATTTCGGTAAATAAGTTTATACCGAGCGCCCTCGCTCCATCTGTCCATGGTTTTGGTAGCCGTGTGCCGGCGGGATCCAAGTTGCGAAAAGATGGACACAAAAGTCATCATCACTTTGACCAAGACTCCCCAAGTGGGGGAGGGAAGAGAGAGGTCGGGGGAAAACCGTGGCACGAAAAAGGAAAAATTCGCTAAAGCGGTATCAATTTCGGACCATGCCATGCCGCTAAGACAAGAACCCCACTCGAGCGTGGTGGAGTGTTCGAGAGGCGCCACTTTAGTCACTCACACAACAAGAAAAAGAACGAAGGAATCAACACGATTTCGTTGATCCATTTCCCCCACGCTTCCCCCCAACCTTTCCTCAGCTTGCCTTTCCTTAGTCCGCCTAATGTCAAACAATCAAGTCCATCCGGGACTCATCGTCACCGTACAAATCTCGCAAATCTCAACGTCGCCCTTCCCCGGAAAAACGATCCCCGGGTGTCAGAGGTTCCTTCCACCCTCGCCCCCGTCCGTTCCGCCCGTCTTGGCGAGGATGATGCCACTTTGACGACGCAGGGTGATGGAAGAATTGCCTCCCCCCGTAGCTATTTCGTCAAGCTGTCGGAGGACATTTCGGGTGTCGTCTAAACCAGGGAAAACCGAATGACCAAACAACGCCCCCCCGAAAGCCCCGCACTTACCGGCCTCAAAGTCATGGACGTAGTAACGATTCCGGAGGGAAATATTAGTGCCTACGATGTGCCGCTTCGCCCGCAGGAAGAGGTTATTATTCCCCAGATGGTCGGAATGTCCATGTGTGCTCACGACGTAGTCGATGTCGTCCGGATGCAGCTGATGCTCCTGCAGTCCTGCTTCGGAGGGATGGCGAAGGTGGCGGCGGACGAATGGGAAATCGGTCCCACGGACGCATTTGTCATCGTTTGTAGATTTTTTTTCGTCATCGTTGTCGTCGTTCACCAGAAATGTTTTCCGTGTGTGAGCAATGTTGTGGAAGAGAAAGGAGAAAAGAAAAAAACCATATCAAACGTTAGTAGTGGCATCAGTTCAGACCGAACGAAAAAAAAGCAGATAAGAAAGATGTGACAACGGAAGAAAAACTAGGACATCCCATCCCACGGCCCGACAGATGGAAGCGTAGAAAGAACGAAAGATAGACGGTGGAATGTGATACACTTTATTGAACCCGATGCACAAGGGACCCGAAAGCGGAGACCTCTCTTTGAATCCTTTCCTTTATTGTCTGCGTTCGGCATAACCAGCACTCACCCTCACACGACCAACAAACCCCCACGTCGACGGCATAATTGTTCTCCCAAGACCTTTCCGATGATGCATTATGCGGCAAAGGATTTTTCCTCGTCAGCGCGGCAGAAAAGCGCTTTTTCATCGTCTCGGAAAACATAAAACCCAGCCCGCAAACTCTTCCCCGGGTGTGACGGACTGGTGACGCGCAAACATTGGCTCAAACATCATCCCCGTAGGACGCGGCGAAAGGGGATGGGGGGGGGGGGGAGAAGGGGGACGAGCAAAATAAAAGCAAATCCGATCCTTTAAACTCTGTGGTGAAATCTTTGTGTTCCGCAAAAAAGCACAAACTTCACATAAGCACACACAAACACGTACATAAACGTACACAGCATTAAACTATCGATTTTTCGAAGGCCCAAAACCTGGTTGCTTTTACCGCTCCGCGTGAAGGCTTTTTACGTTGCACAGTTTTATTATCGCTTTACCGTGGCCAGCGGAGGAATTGTTCGATTATGAAGCGAACGTGCCTCGGCGTCGTTAAGGGGCGGGCACTGAACTAAGGGTAACGAAAATGAGTTTTGCTGAATTTTTTATGATAAAAAGATTATTTATACGATCGATTAAAACTAAATCATCAGCTCACAAAATCTTACCGAAATAGATTAACACTGTGACGTCCGGCAATACCGTACGGTGTCGAAAAGCCGTATCGGTTTTTATCCGATCACATCATTTTGGAGTGCTATCAACGCTGTCACCTGACGCCCGGCACATCATACTGGATGTAAACAAACGATAGATGAAAAGAATTGTTTATTTGTTTAATCACAGAGACTTTTACCATCTTGGTCATTCGTCTCTTACCAAATGGAGAAGACCATACGCGAATGGATTGATGCAAACGCAGCTGTTGTCAAGCGTTGTGACACCCGCGAATTATGCAGACATCAAAGTGTTAAAATAGTAATTTTAGTAGCACTCTCTCTGGTCCGCTTGTTCCATATGTTCCAGGAGAAATGTACCTTCCATAGAGTATTTATGCAGGATATGGTATCGTGTTCGAAGATTCTAAACGTGAAGCCTTCGTTCACTTTGATGTCAGGTATACCATTAAACAAAACTAAAATAGTGGCTTTTTAGAACTACAATCTTCAATATATCACAAGTAATTATAGTCTATTGAAAAAAATATTAATCGCAAGCATGGCATAAAATATATTAAATTAGGGGTCGGCAAAGTCGAGCCCGTAAGAACATTTTAGTGCTTGATACAACAAACTTTCTATTTAATTTTTAATTGTTGAACGAGCTACATGTTGTAAAAAAATCAAAGTTCTAAGAAAATTAGTCTTCTTCTTGGCGTAACGACCTCTTGGTCATGTCTGCCCGTTAAGGGCTTACTAGACTTTGTTTACCCTATGTGTACGTGGATAGTCAGTTCTCTCGTACAGGGGAGGGTCCGGTCTCGGTTGAGATTCGAACCAACGCCGTCATGGGCCGATTTTCTAACCGGCGCTACCGCGGGCCCCGAACGAAAATTAGTATGAAAATGTTTAAAAAAGTTTAACGATAAAATTTCATATATTTTTCATTCATATTATTTTCTTTTTGCACTTTTTATATTACTTTACTATGTACAAAGATGACAATCCTTTAAACAGGGTAGTACTTTGGCAACATCAAAGTTCCTTTTAATCATCTAGCCTGTTTTAGGAAAGACATGCCGACCCCTGAATTAGATAAATATTTAGCAAGTGAATTTGTTCTTCTACACTCTTTGAAGTGACCTGGCAAAATATATGTCAAGCTGATTTAGTAAACCAAAAATTCGTCATTCTGAAACTTATTTCATTTATTTATTCCATATGCTGATCGTCTAGGCGAAAACTGTTTGTGAATTTTCTTTTGCAAGCGCCTAGCTCTGGATACCCTCCCCTTGAACGGAAAGCGTCACCTACACTCACGGTTTGTGCGAACGTCGGACGGTTTGTTCGGTAAGTGTTGGAGAACAAACAACAAAAACACATAAATCGCACAATTGCCATATCGTTCGTTCATTCGCTCGTTCACTCGGTTGTGTTTGTGTGCCTCCCTATCTTCTTTTTTATCGCCTCCCTCCCCGCCGCATCGCACCCTAGCGTCCTCCTCCTTTGCAATGATCCTCCCCATCGGGCTGACTCACCCAAACAGCCTCCGGAAAGATGGAACGGATCAAGGTGGGGAAAGAGGAGGACAAAAATAAGGATTCCCTCCCCCCTTCGATCCGGAGCATCTTGGACCCCCATTGCCTTGGTGTGCTTGTGTGCGATTGTATGTGTCACGGTTTAATGCTACCCTTTCTGCATCTCGCTTGTTCGCCTGTGCTAACTGAAAACTTTGCCCCAACTCGACCACTCGCAAATTACGCCCCCCCCCCCCCCCCCCCCTCCCACACCACTCGAGCATCCGTCCCTTCCTCCCCCATTCCGTCGACACAACTGTTTGCAACCACGTTTTCCGACTCAAAACAACCGGCCGGATGCTGAAGCTTCTGCTTGCTACTGCTGCTGCTCGTTTCCAGCCTTTTCTGCTGCTGTGTATGATAATCAATAACCTCCTCCGCAACCCACCGGAAATCCACCCTCCTCCCTCCCTCTCGACGGTAGCTTTGGTACACCGTTGTTCGTGTCGGGTCACGGCGAAGAAGAGTCCGTAAAACCGGCTACCGCCTAGCAGGAATCAGTGTCAGCTCATGCGGTGCAGCAGTTCTTTCAGACCTTCTTCTTGCCGAGGCAAACTTTTCTCACTCGCCAAACCCGGCTCACGCTCTCAGCCTGCTCTCGGAACAGCCCCTCGCTTGGCTCACGTTGCGAGAAACCTGCATGCTTCTGCTCGGCAGGATCCTGCGGCAGCCCGCAGGGCGAAGTGCATTAACGTGGCGTGGCTTGGGCTTTCGGGCTAAACAACGATGACGACATCGGCGCACGACGGCATACTTCGCTCGTGTGTTTTGCAGCTCCCTCTCGCTCACCCACACAAAAGCCCACGGATAAAAAAACGGTCGAGTATCAATAGTAGCCCTACCACCTCTTTGCTCCATTTCTCCCTCCTCACCACACACATACACACACCGGACAGATAGAGGCGCAATTCCTTTGACTTATGCAGGCTGCTAGCTACTACTCGGGCTTACCTTTCCCCGTTTAAGGATGCAAAGAAAGGGAAACGGCAAATCCTACATAAGACGCTACCACACAGGCCGCACCGAGTACCGATGCTGTTTCGGATGATGTCGTTCAAAAGGGAAAAACGTCTTCCTTGTGTCCTGCTTCGGGTGTGAAACCACCCCCGACTGAACGACTTCCGGATGGGGTTGGGCGGTGGCGGAGTACGAGTCACAGATTTTCGACAAAATTACCCCAAGGACGTAGCGCTCTTCTGGCCAGGCATGCCGAGAGTTTTCCGGTTAACCGCAGTGGCCGGCGGGGCAATAAACTACCACCACCTTAGTCGCCTAAAAATCCCAAATCCAAGCTTCCAGGTAAGCATAAGCTGCGCCAGGCATGCATGGATCAATGACACAGAATGATAGGAGGGCTTTCATATCGGTCCTATTTTTTGTGTTTTTTAAGCTACCTTTGCTGGACTATCGCTTTTCATCCTCCGTTCGTTCCTCGCTCCGGCCGTCGGAAAATTGAATGAAGATATGAAATGAAAAAGTAAGCTCCACAAATCCTGATAATCGGACATCAAAAGGGATTAGACGATGTCTAGGGCTGGTAAGTCAATGTTTTCCGACCCAGCGCTCGCCCGGGAGCCATTATGAATCGGGATTTGATTTCTGGACCGGAGGAGGGTTGTTCCCTTTGGGGCAGGAATCAATGTCAGTTCAGGCAAACACACACACACACACACGCCAGCAGTCCAGCCAGCATCCGGCCGGGATTTATGAACCGGGCCCGTGTCTTTACAATGGCGAACAAGCGAGCCAGATTGCACGAGATATAAACCGTCAAATTAAAATTATCGATCAAAAGCTCGACGGTGCATGGAGGCGCCCGGTGGCCCGTAAGTGACTTAACCTGCTGACGAAGGTGGTGCACGATGAGCCGAGCTCCGGGCCACGGGAATTAGCATACCTTTGCCGGTTGACGATGGAAACTGGGTGAAAGTTGGGTGAGATTTCAGATTACGATACGGTTCAATGGACGAAACCTTTCCGCCAGCTGAATCACCATGGCTAAGAAGATTACGCCTCGGGCCTCGCCACCCTTCTCGCCAACGAAACTCGCGCGTCGTAAAAGAATATTGCACAACAGTTTTCGCCCATCCTTGGTGCGAAGGAGTGCCACTTTGAAGTAACCGCAGCCCACGCAGCGTGCTTCGGAGTGCAAACGGCAATGAATATTCATCAAATGTGCTATACCTAACCAACGGGAATGAAAATCATCATTGATGGACGAAAGTGGCGAAAAGTTAAAACTATTTTCCCAGCGCCCATTACGCCACCGTTGCGCGCCCGTGTGCGAACGCCGCTGCCCAAATGGATTATTCAAATCGACATCCCCTGCATAAGCTATTTACTTCATTTTCGGGTTGCAAAACAACGGGAGGAAGACCAACCATGGGAAGTGCTAAGGAAACTTAGGATATGAGCACTCTCTCTATCACTCTCACTCGCTCTCGAAAACCCCAACTTGCAAATTCTTCCCGTTTTCCGTTTGAATGATGCAGTATAAACGAGGTCGGCGGAATGACTGGTGGCCGGCCGGAGGAGATGGTTAGTGAAACATATTAGACGGCCGGATGAATTTTCGAACGAAAAGTCCTGTGTGCCCGATGGGTGGATGTGTGTATGTGTGAGAGTTGTCCGTGCTCAATCCTAAGCGGGAAGCCGAGTTCGGCGAAACTTCCACCCGGTGGCTTCACCACACTCCGAAGGAAGCCGTTTGCCGAAACCACTTTATGAAAACTACCACCACAACGGCGCACGGGCAAGTGTTTGCAGCCGGAAGTTTTGGGCGGTGGTGTTCTGGTGGGAGGAGGCTCTGACTGACGCTCGCCATCGACCGGACCGAGCGGCACACATTTCGAACGGACTCGCTGGCCGAGGCGAAGGCCGCTCGGTTAATTGTGGTAACGTTTCATTTCGGCTGCGGAATGCCGCGAGGCCGGCTGCGGGAAAAGTTGCGCCGACTTTCCATTCCGTCGGCAGGGAAAGTTTATGCTCGTTTGGCTTGATTGGCATCATTATGAAGTTCGGCCATCCCACGGGGGGTAAGGGGCACATCGGAGTGCCGAGTGGAAGGTTATTAGATTCGCGCTGGAATTGCCAATCGAACGTTGCGAAAACGCGTCCCGTTTGTGTCCCACTGACTGCGTTTTTACTGACTGCTGTATCGTTTTGCATTTTCCATTTCGATTTGGAATTTCCGTCCGCTTATCTTGCGTGGCACAGACCGCGGGCACTCGAATGGTCACATTAAACTGTTTGACTTTTCATCTTTCGCGGATATAGACACATTTTTTTTTATGGCGCCCTTTGGCCTTGATTGAGCTTTGATTGAGTTTTACTGGCTTCGTTTGCCTTCCCCGGCGCTCAGTAGCAATGTTTGTTTCGCATTCAATTTGATGATTCGCTGGCTTTTTCCCTTAAGCTTTCAAATAGTCATTAAACCATTATGTCGACTTTTTTCATCCTTGTGTTTGTTTTTTTTGCAAACCGAATTTTATACTGGGGCTTCTAATTTATTGAACAAACCTAGGAGCAGTTAATTGAAAACAGTAAAATTTACAGCCTTCCGGTATAAAAACGCGCTTTGGTTCGATCGATCAACAAACTATCCAACAACTTTACTTCTGCCATTCGAACGCTCGCCGAAGTCGGGAATGGTTTAGACACTTTCATTCCGGGAAAACAAATGCCCCCCCGCCCATTCGAACGTCCAAAGGAAACGAACGAAAAAGACAAACTTTCTAAATTAGTTCCGGCCGTTTTGGTTGTTTTTTTTTCTACTATTTGCAAAATTATTTTCCCCTCAGTGAACCAACTATGGGAGTAGCGCACATCGGTAAACGACGGAAAAAGAGGAAAAATTGCAACAAACCAAAAACACCGAACACCGATCGACCATCGAGTAGGAAACAAATGAACTGGATGAAATTGTTTTCGAGCCATCGTTCAACTTCAGCGATTTTCGAATCGATACGATTCTGCCGTTACTTTGTGCTGTGGAAATGGGAGGGTTTTTTTTTCCTGTCCACTCCAAAGTCCACCGGCGGATTTTAAGTTTTCCATTTGTTTTGCTTTCATCGCGTTCGACTTCGGTAAACGGCGGTGAGATAAACCGTGGGCTCGAAAAACCGGGGTGAAAAACTCATACTCACTGCTGGCCGGTCACTTGAAAGTATCCATTTTCCCGCTGGCCACCGCCCGGCATTCCATCCCCGTCGTAGCGACCGACACAAACCGATGGATGGAAGGAAGCAATTCAAATGACCACCGAACCGAACGGGAGCCGCTCGGTATTGCGGTATGTCGGCCGGCTGACTGAGTGCGCGCGAAGGAAAAGTAGAAGAAAAACGGTGCAAAACGACAAAAGCTTAATCAAAAGTTCAACCAGCAACTCTCGGAGGTGAATCGTTTCGTTGCCGTGTTTCCCTTCGCGGCAAGGTGTTGCGGGTCCCGATTCTTCAACTTCAGCCCCTGGTACGCCCCTCGCGTTCTAAAACGCGCCTCCCTCCTCTCCCCTTCCCAACCAAACGAATGGCATTCGACGTCGCTGATACTTCCTGTTTGTTTGCGCGAGTGCTTTTGCCCTGGTGGCGCTCACCAAACTTGCGCCGTCATTGCGTGCTTTTCCGATGTTTCACCTCGTTCCGGAAATGTTCGCAAACTCTCGCGAACACTAGCTTTTACACCCTCCCTCCTTGGGTGGGGTTTTATTTACCCCCGATCCATCCCCGGTGGGGTTCTTGTGTCTTAACGGTATGCCTGTTCTAACTTACCCCCAAAGTTTCCCCCTTCGCTTCGCCCCTACGCCGCCAGCCAAAGCAGTCGTCGGCAACCAGGCGCCTCCACCGCAAACGGTACCCGGCAAACCCGGGAAAGAATTGATTGGTTTGCGGATGAACCCTAGCCTGCTTCAAAACACTAGTTCACTGCGCCCTCCCGACGGTGGAGGTGACTTTGGGATTTGCCAGTAGTAGAACCAGCAAACAACGGGGCTGCAAAACGGATTTCCGCCATCTACTCGGTGGGGAAAACTATTTCGAACTTAGTTTTCCCACAAAAGGCAAGGTGTCTTTTTTTCTGGCCGTTTTTGTTCCACCATCTTCAAAACCCTTTTCAACAAAACGACAGGTCGGGTGGTACGTTACGGTACTGCGATACGAACGGTGCGGCGTCGCTATCAGTCCCAAACATCACGTCGAACATGGAAAACTTGGTCCACGTGTGCGAAACCACGCACACCGTTCCGTGGCACGCTCATGTTCTCGTATAGCGCGTGTAACGCGTGCTCCAATGCGTATCAGCTCGAGCCGAGGGCACGCACGGACCCGGAGACACACATCGAAACCGTGTGAGATTTTGTTTTTTACTCCTTCTTTCGTATTTCCCCCCCTTTTCCACGAGGTAGACACACATCATCAAACGGATAACCCATCATTACCGGGAAAAGGGATCGCCGAAAATAAAGGAACCGAGAGAACGAACTGCGTGCCCAATAGCCGTACGAGTCAATGGACGTAGTAAACGTGTTTTCCCGGCTCGGGGAGGCTGGGGTGGGTGGGTGGGTTTCCCAACTTCAGCTTTTTTTTCGCCCTGATCCGAACGATATCATTTGGCCGGTTCGGGTTGGGAAATGATCGAGGAAAACGTCTTCTTCGAGTAGGAATGAAAAAAAACCGAATCCTACCAGCGGCAGATTAAGGAAAGTGGTTTATTCTTTTTCCCACACCCCATTTGCTTCCCACCCACAATCGAACATGTGCTTGGACGGTTTGGAACGGATCCAGCGGAAAGTGAAAATGCCCCCACGTACTTGACCGGGGTCGTCGTTTCGCCAACCCATGGAGATAGGGTATAAGAAAGGCTTTTCTCTTGGTGGTGGAAAAAAACGAAAGGATAAGATAGTGGGAGGAGGTAGGGGAGAGTGGAGAGATTGTGGATTGAACCATGGCACCCTTGGATAATGAGCTTTTTTTCCTCTTCTTGCACCCTTTACTCGGCGAATCCCTTAAGCCTTGTGGAGAGACATAAAAATAAATCTTTCCCTCCAGCCACGTACGTGCTCCTGTACTCCAACTCGAACTTCGGGAAACTCGGAGGGAACCATCCTGAAAACATGGAAAAATAGAAGCTATCACTTACGTCGCAAAAGCAGATCGCCATCCCAAGGTGTCATCGTGTCGACGATGACGTTGCAATCGGGGCCTTTGATGAGGGTGCAGGTGCAGTTCGCTAGCATCACCTCACCGGGCGGCTCTCCGTCGTCCGCGTCCCTCGAGTAGCCCTCGCACAGGACGATGATTTCGTTCACCGGTTTCTCGTCGGTCTGCGCGGCCATTATTTCGAGCGTCCGGGCGAGGGATTGATTATTCGTCCACTCTCGTTCCGTTTCGATACCGTCTCGAGCTGCTTCGTGCGAACGGTGCTAATGCATCAACGATGCGCGTGAACAACTTTCAACCGAACGATTTAACACAACACAAACCGAGAAAACGCAAACGCAAATCAAGGTATTCAGAACGGTATCCTTTGCCTCTCTGCCGCCCGAATCCCGAGGTCGGCTCGGGCGAGCGCTCGGGACGGGATTTTGCGAGCACCACAAACGGGTGATGGATTTATGCAGATGGAAAAACGACCCCACCAACTCCTCACCAACACCTTTTCCAAAGCGCGAAATACGGCCGGACACCCCCAGGGGAAAGGGGTGCCCGAAAATGTCTTTCAGGAAGAAACACCGACAGGAGCACGGGAACCGCAACGACCGGAAGCGGATCGACGACACGGATTTGACGCAGTACGCGTAGCTTGACCTCGCGGGGGGTTTGGGGACCGCTCACCTACCGAGGTTTCCCTACCTTACAGCCCGCAGCGAACTTTCTACCACACTTTCCGCACCCGACGATGGAAGGAGCGGGCGGGTTCGTGGCACGTGGCGGGGACGAAAACAGTGGCACTGGCTAGAGCCGTTCCAGCTGTTTGCCGTTTTCCGTTCGGTTCGGCCACTGTTGGCCCTTTTCTCGCCACGTCGCCACCGACACACGCAGGCACGCGGCCACGCGACACACAAACGCACGCACGGACAGGCGGATGAGGCCGGAAAATCGCGCTGGTTTCTGCTCCGCGAATCGTTGGAGCGAAGTGGGCCGTTGGTTGGTTATTTTCGCAAATACGCAAAATCACACTTTTCCATCGCCTCGAGCGGATGGTTACCACGTGAGAATCGCACGACATCAACCCCGTCCACGGGTGGTCCACACGTCGGTTGGCCGGGGGGCTGGCTGTTGATGAGGCGGTGGCCGGTCACGCACACACGAAACACACACACACGCTTGCGGGAGATGCACCGTTTTCTTCAGGACCTCGTTCCGCGAGGAACCCCGCAAACACACCGCACCTTACCCGCGTCCAACGGTGAAGGGTGCAAGCTACGCGTACTACGGATGGCCGTCGTCGTCCGGCCGCCGCCGGAAGTCGGCTCCGTTCGCTCCTGTCGAGTGATCAACCTTGACTGGAAAGGCAAAATCTTCTCGACCGCCGAGCGTCCCGAGGCCCGTGTACTTGCAGGAAGGAAATGGTATTATGCGGGCGAGCTTGGGCACGCTGTTTATCTCGTTCGCCCCACACAACACCCGCACGAACGCGGCACGAACGGTCCACAGTTGCGCAGAGGCTCGTCGGTGTGCCAGTTGGTTTCGATTTCAGTGCGGCATCTTCATACGTTTCGGCAAACAACGGATTTTCCTACCACCCTCCCACACTGAAACCTGGAGTTCCTTTCCCCCGCGGAACGTACCACCCGCGAAAACACCAACAACAACGGTAGAGCCGGTCAGGTTGACAACTAAAACGAAAACATGTTTTCATGTTATGTTTAGTGTTGTGCTTAATGAATCCTTTGGCGAGATTCATTCATATGAATCTTTCATCTAAGATTCATAAATCTTTGCGGATTCGAATCTTCAAAGCTTAATGAATCTTTCGAAACTTTAATGAATCTTCATGAATCTTTCATGGATCTGTCATGAATCTCCCCGGTTCTGTCATAGGCGTGGACAATGCGACCAAAAAAAAAGGGGTCCCTGAACCCATTTTTGGCTGGTGACTTTTCATCATTTGGTGTGTCTTTGAGATTCATTAGATCTCTCGTTGAAAGATTCATGAATCATTTATAAGGCAGAGAATCATTCAAATTCATGAATCTGAATCAGATTTATACAACTCTAGTTGTGTTGGCAGAGCCGCGATTCCGACTCGCTCCCTGGACGGATTCAACCGGGTTGGATCCCGTTTGACGAATTTGAGTCAAATTTCATTCATTCAATTATCATTCATCGATTAAATCAACAAATGATTGAAATAATCGGCCATTTGGATGTGCACGCATAATATGACGGATTGGGATTCTGATTCGTAGATCCGAATCTGAAACTGGATTGGATTCGAAAGATACGAGTCCCTACAGAGATTCAATGTTCTCATCACTACTTTGCTTGCATACAACTTTCCCGCAATCCTTGTAAGCAAATGGCGTCAATCACATGAATTTAAAAAATACCCGTTTAAAAAATCAATATTCTTTAAATAGCTAAAAACAATCCTACATTTTAGATTATTGTTTACAAATAATGGAAAAGTATTTACACTGTACCCATAAAGTCAGTACACAGTAGGCTAAATAAGAAACAAAAGCCATTTACTTTGTGAGGAACAATTATTTTAGAAAAGTACAAATTAAGGATTGTTCTTTGCACTATAATCAGGACTCAGCATCCAATCATCGCAATCGTCTTAATCATGCGCCACATCCAGTTTAATGTGACGGTAAAACGGTACTTCATAAATTTTCCAAGACAGGTTAATCGTTTCCATCGCTAAACTACTATAGCTACTGTCTTTATGTATAACTTCCATAAAATAACAACTTTGTGCTATTTTTTTACTCCATTTTTGTGCAATTGAATGATATTGGACGTCTACAGTAAAGAAAGTCCTTTTCTGACCATTTTGTGCTAAAATAGAAGTAAATTTCTTGTCAACCACAGTTGAACTGAACAAAACGTACACATTTGATGATATAAAACCCCAAAAAACCACCTAAAACCAAGTAAAAACAAAATACAATACAAAATATCATCATAAAATTGAGCTGTGTACCCTACTACTTTGTACTGGCTTACTGGCTCTAGTGTATTTACATCAGTTAAAAATTTATTGAACAATGAACATATCTGTTGGGGGGTCCGCTATAGCCGAGCGGTAGCGCCGGTTAGAAAAATCGGTCCATAAGCCCAGGGGCTACACATAGGGTCACTACTGTTAATCGATTTGCGAAATAAACACGAACTACAAAATAATTAAAAATTTAGTTAGGCTGTAGAAAAGATCACCTAAAACATTGACACTGAGGGTTGAATTTCGGCCAACATGGGAAAATGAAAACTATAGAAACTAATCCAATCATAAATTACACTTTGATTTTGAAAAAATGACTTGTTAGTTTTATCTCACAAGATAAAAGGTCAATTTTAATCATGTAGCACACACAAGTAAATGAAGACTGCAAGCGACTCCTTCAAAATCCGATTAAACGTTTGCGACTCAAATCAATCAGTTTGTTTTTCACCATCAACCCGCGCAACAAAGCGACATGCTGACCTTTCAACCACGTTGTCACCGTTTGAAGTTCAACGAGCTTATTTTTTTTCGGTTACAACATCGCTCAAGGTGCGTTTTTACATCGTGCCCTTGTCCCAGCGATGCGTTGATTGAATTTCAACGGGCTCGTATGTTGCTTGTGTCAACAGTCAATTACTCGCTGACCCTCATCGATAAGCAGCCGAGGCAGGGGGGGCTCACGATCTTAGGATGGAACCCTTAGGAAAGAAAAACAAACCTACTCCTCGGAGCCTATGATTTCAAAGCATCGACCACAAGCGCGTCGGCACCGAAAGGGTGGAATAATTTTTAATTATTATTTCGCTCCGTTGCACCTTCGTGGAAAATGTCTTCTCAAATCGGTCAATGGACCCACAGCTCAGCCGGTCTCGCACTCGGATATGCCGTCACCGTTGACGACAACTGTTCGTGCACATGACAAGTACACACATGGATGTATTTTTTTTTGTTTTGGGATCATGGCCACCCAGAGCCAGATAGCACGACTTATGATTGTGCCTGCATGTTTCCATTTTCTGCATTCGCAACATACGGGGATGAGCCGGCGCGTTTATGGCTTGGTCCGGGTTCACCGATGTGTCAAGTGCCACCCTCCTCCGCTGCTCCCAGAGCAGTCTTCTGTGCAGCGAAAAACAGCTGTGTAATGCGCTTAGAATTAGCGTACGGTGCAGGGGATGCGCATGGCGTCCCTTTCGCAATCGATCGATGGCACGAAGTACCCACACGGGTTCCCCACCCGTCCGGAGCATGCCAGGGAAACCCTACTCGCCGAACTCCGCAACACTTGAGCAGCCGCTCGAGCTGGCATGCAGTAGGGCTTCATCGCGCAATCGAGCATCGCATCGAGCGTCGCGAAACAATTTCCTGTTGTACACGCATTGCACACTTTCCATAGACGCCCGTGCTGGGACGTCTCGGCGAGCATAAGTCCGTGTGGTGCTCACGTGCTCACGCGCACGATTATGGGATACGGCTCGCGGGCACAGAAAGGCTCGAGAACCTCTCGGCGGCCGGCAACGATGCAATAAAATGGCGTTGCGCCGTTGGAAGCGTTGAAAAATAAGAAGGTTGCACAATAATTTAATACCGACCCTTTGGATCAAACCCTTATACCACCTCGCGATGACGGCGGCGACGTTGACGATTCAACGGCACACCATCCTTATGCAGCTACCCCGATTTATCCTCCGTCCTCCGCGGCCTAGAAGGCAGACGAAGCCTTCACCTACTGCTTTTTAAATGATGCTCAAAAACAGACCGAAGCGCAGACCAAACGGGTCGACGGGAAGGCATCCGATGTACTCACTAATTTACCAACTCCCTCGGGAGACACACCGTTACGACGCCATGGTTCCGTAATAGGATGCGAACCGATCGTCGTCGGAGTTGGAGGCGCCAAAAAATCGGCGAAAGTTCAACCTTCGAAAGTTGACCACGGCAGGAGAGGGCGAACAAAACGGAACGGGCTGCCACCAGCAGGGTTGCGTTACGGCCGCTTGTACGGCGATAATCCACTACACCATATCCATTGGCGACGACACAACGTCATCGTCGTGAGAGTGATAATGAACGGTCTTCCCCAGCCTCCCGCCGACCGCTCATCAGCGGAAAAAGCGAGGTGCCCACCTGTTACATAAAAGTTGATCACTTTCATTTTGCATTTTTTGTCGTGGTTCCCCCGGCCTGGAACCTGCTCTGGATGCCTTCACGTGGTACCTTGCGGTGAAGCTGGCTGTTGCGCCCCTTGCGGCTGTTATGTTACTCAGTCAGTAGGTTTGTCTGGCGCTTCGAGCACCGAAGGCGTATGTAAGACTGGATCGTGTGGTGGGTTTAGGTAGACGGCTCATCCGGTCCGGGGAAGAAAAAACCGAAAATTGTTGCCGGAATGAAATATGAATGAACATTGCTGATGGATCATGATTAATTGAGTGAAGTATTATCCGGCCTAAACGGCACTTCATTATACGCCATGGTGTGTTTCAATTAATTTCGCACGATGCAGGTTGAACCGATTAGCTTCAATCTGGAGCGAAGGTTAGATTATCTAATGAAAACATAATGCTTAATCAAAAATGGTCTCTTGAAAACATGTTTATGTTGTCCAAGTGACAATTGTATTGATATTTCTTCTTGTTAAATAATACAATTTGTTTACTGATGCGAAAACAGGTTTCTTTTTTATATGAGAGCGTCATATCATTTTTATGTAATAAATATACGCGTTGATAAAAACAAACTTCGCAATACACATCTTCCGTCAAACATTGACGTTGACTCGTGGGTGAAAAATCACTTGACGCTATGCTAAACAGTGATAATTGAGAAGGCTGCCGAACAGTAGTATATTATTTTTTGCCCATTACATAGATCAAATTTCGGATTGAAGTTTTTCATGTTTTTTGTTAAATATTTATACCCTTGAAAAAAGTTTCTAGTGGAACACACCATTAACACGGAATAAATTTGCAACCACTTACGCCAACCGGCGCCACAGAGGTCGATAAATTGATAAAGCCATCCATCAGCTCTATCAATTTAACATGTGCATAAACATTTGTCGATGTCTAAATTATTACGTTACGCACAGAAGCAGTCGTGAGCTCATACAACCGTCCTTCGTTGGTGTGATCAGGAAAGAATCGATTTTCCTTCCAGTTTCTTCCCTTCGCGCGCCTCATACCAGTTATCGAGAAAGTGGTCACAAACAGGTGGCAAAGAAGACGACACGCGGTACTGACGAATGTGCTAATTGATAAAACTCTTCTCACGTCGTAAGAGGAAGCGGTCGGTTGGTTGCCCATCTTTGGGTTTCACTCGTGCAGATCGAAGAGGAACTACGATCGATCCGGTCCGCGTCCATTTAGGTCCGTGGCTGTGATACGTCCGGTAGGCCAGACGATTGCAACATCGATTACGGGGTTAGTAGAGGAGAGAAAAGCTGCTCACCGAAAGAAAGCGATGATCATGCATGGCACTCGATCGGCAAACCAGTGCAAATATCGATTACGCTGCGGAGTTTATGCTTCCATTAGCACAGAAAAACCAACACGGTAAAGCCATCCGTGTACGACCGATGGAAAATTGCAACTGATTGGAAAACAAATATTTTCCACGCCGGTGCGAAGCACGACCGTTGCATTCAAAACGATCGCATGTCAGCAAAAAAAATCACACAGTCATAAATTATGTCAAACATAACCCCAAAATCAGGATCAACATTCACTGGTAGCAAAATTGGGAAAAGGAATCTCGACCATAGAAACATTTCTTTCTCCTTTCCTTATGCAAATCAGTTCAACGAAAATCAAGAAAAAAGAAACTCAAACGACCAGAAACGATGTGGTTGTGGTTTTGGGCTGGCATTCCGGGCACTATCACGGTTTGTTTACCTTTCTCGCTCCAGAAATCTCGTGCGAGTGGACGGATACAAAAAAAAAAGAGAAGAAACCGAAAACAGGTACACTTCCATCCATCCCCAAAAACGCTCTCCGACCCCGATTACGCAATGTCCCACTCGCCACTGACTGATTATGACATTTCTAAATCACATAACCTCATCACCTTCCGCTCGATTGCACCTCCAAGGGTTCGCCAACGGGGGAAAGGACGAGTGGAGTGCCGGAGTGGAGGGCTCTTTCTTGCTCTCTCTCAGCGTCCACTTCATTGCCTGTGCCATCGTTCGGGCGCCGCTTAAGAGCTGATCGTTAAGCCGGGCCAGATAAAACTCGGGAGTCTCCAACGGCAGCCAAAGGCCAAAGGAGGACCGGTGCTGGCAACACTGCTCGACCCAGGTGGAGGCTGGAAATTGTCGAAGAAACAAAACGGCAACTAAGCCACAAGCGAAAAAAACAAAGCACCGAAGCGGAGTAACTACCATCCACAGCAATTACTTGCAGTGGTTGTTAATCTGCCTCACCTTTGCATCCAGCGACCTCCAGCAGCATCCCGCTACCCCGGGAGAGTGCGGTCGGAAGGCCGGGTCTGGGTTGTTGTTGGTCTCCCGGTTGTGCGAAGGGTCCGCTCCGCTCCGCTTTTTATGACCACAAACGCTAACACACACCAGTGACACAGAAAACCGTGTCTTCCAGCTTGGAGGCACCTGGGACGCACGACGTTTGTTGGCAAAGACCACGAAGCGCGCGGTTTAACGCTGCTGGTTATGCGCCCGATCGAGCACATAAGTGCACTGCTGTGCCGGTGTGTGCACGGAAGGGGTGGAGGGACGACGGCGACGATGTGACGAAAGAGTCCCGCCTTGGATCGCCACAGCCTTCAACACTTCTGCGCATCTTTTTATGCTGTGTGTTTACGTTTCGTTCCCTCTTTTTCCTGCCTAGCTTTTACGAGTTTCTAGCATGAACGGTAAAGTTTGCCGGTTTTGTTGTTGCTTGTGTACTCTTTTGTGTTTACTACCAGGCACTTTTACTTTTTGGTTAATTTCCATCGGTTTCTAATAACCAAACGAAAGTGATTTCAGTAAATCAATATCAATACATCAATATTAATTTATATTTTCAAAAGTTTCTTTTCTTTTTCTTTCATGCATTCAATTCAAATTGTTAACCGATCGAAACATTCAAAATTTAGTTTTCAGTTTCCAAACAGAAAAAAAATTGGCTGGTTTCTCAGCCTTTCTGAACGGGTAGAAAATCCTAATCTCTCGAGGTCGATGATATCATTTTGTGTCGTTGCATTCAAGTGACTTACGAATACTGAATGACATCCGGCACTCGTTTTGTTTGTTCGGTCCCTAATTGAAGCGTAATCGATACTAATGCGAAAAACGTTACCCTTGTATTTATGCCCAAATTTTCCAGTGAAAACAACAAGCTTTCGAAATTTAAACAAAACAATAATAAACAAATATTCAATTTGCAGAGATTTGCGAAAAAAATAGCACGTGTTTCCGTGGATTGATAATGGTCCATTTGAACCGGTTCACTCTGAAATGATGAATACCTTATTTACGATCTCGTGCGGTCGAAAGGTGACAATTAATTGATAACGCTTTAGCCAGCGAGAGAAATGACAAACAAAATCCGTCCTATCCGCCTTCAATCGATCGTGAAATCAGCAAACCGAAAACCCGTTACGCATCTCACGTTTCATGCGCACGCTTAACCGTTAGCATAATATCGGCTCACGTTTCATCTCTTTACTGTGTTTCCTTCACACCGAGCCAATATGGTGAAATCAAATATTCGTCGAGTCGAGTTTTAACCGGAACCGGCCTTTGTCGCGAATGCAACCTCTCAGCGTGTCTCCTGGTGTCGTTGTCCTGCAGACTCCTGATGGTTGATCGCTTGTGGAACGTACAAGTCGTTGCTTTTGTTGCAAAAAACCACCGACGCTGGTGTTGCGTCGGCCTCGCTGTCACATGACCCAGCCATTAACGGATGAGCACAACCCGGGGGCGAAAAGGCCCGGAGAAAGGGTGAAAAAGTAGGCAGCAGGCGCTGAGAGAAACTACTAGAAGACCTTGTCGGCCATTACGCGCCAAAACAAATGTGCTGCGGGAACACAAGCGAAGCCGAGAGAGTAGCACAACACAACAACAACAACGGCAAAGGCACAATCCTCATCGAGGTCAAGTTTGCGCCGGAGTGACCAGGCCGGCCATCATTCCACGGAATGAAATTAAAAATTCAAGCCAGCCGGCTAAGAAGAGGAAAACAAGACGGTGAGCTACGCTACAACGGATATCACAGCCCGTTAGCAGCACACCTATGCCCCCAAGGAGCGCCTGAAGCGTCCGAAACGTTTTGCCTAAAGTCGCGGTCAACACCGGCTGACCAGCGTACGACCCATCTGCGTCAACACACGTTGTTGATGTGTCGCGTTGCGCAACTCCAGCTTAATTATTAATTTTGTGCACACCCGCGCTCACACACTCACACACATAGACGACGCATGTCCTACAAGCAGCAAAAGTATACAAAAGGTCCCTCTAGACTCTAAAGGAACGTCTTCGTGCTCAAGTGTTTGGGACAGGTTTTGTTTCCGGCTAGATTGTTGTAGACAGTATCGTACACGCCGAATTCAAAGGACATTTCTTTACTTTTACCTTTTTTACAGACGTTTTTTTTTGCTTTTTTAAATTAAAAATATCAAATCGCTCCGAGAGTGATGACGACCGATCGATCGAAGGATCGCGACATTCTTACCCCCGAGGGCACGCGTGGAACCCCCCCTGAAACCTGCTATTTAAATTTGACAACCAAATTAAAATATGAATTCCTTTCAACCCACTAACTTCTACACCTCTTAATGGATTAACGTAGACGAAGGCGCGAAGCGCAGATAGAACCGGGGGAGGATAGCAAGACTATTGGTACACCAGGGTCGCACAACACAATTTCACAATGTGGCCCAACCGTTTTGGCGAGAACGCCTCATCTGTGAACTGACCAATTGTTTGCTAAATAAATTTTTATGAAGCCCTTGTTCATGCTTGCGCAAACTACCTGGCAATGAATGTGAAATGATCTTTCCAACGTGATACTTTGTATGATTGTCAGAATTGCTAATTGAAATAATAAATAAAGCGAGTACCACATTCCCATGACGAAATATACTGGAAGAGTCTGCCAGGAATTGATAAGAAATGCACGTGACTTTTCATAGCATCGACGTAATTTACGATTTACAGCAGCATGGATTAGCATAAGAATTTAAAGTAATTGATTCAAGTAAAAATACTGAAAAATATGAATTCAAAGACACGTTTTCTCGTCGTTGCTTTGCTACCTTAAGATACAACCATGTTTGAAATTCGCTGTGAGTATCTTTCAGCAAATTGGAGGATGTGTGTGCAGCAGTTAAAATTTAAATCTTACGTCAAGCAGATCCGTAATTCCCAGTCGTCAAGTTTTCCTTCAATCGGCCATTATCCTTCCGCTCAAGAACACTTCAAGTCTGTGAATTCCGTGGAAGATTTTCCCAAATGATGTCAGCCAGTTTGTTCTTTGTCCTTCAAGATGTCTTTCCCATCTTGGTATTTTTTCCGATGGTCCAACAAATGGTCATTCTCATCCAAAACCCCGCAACCTTGATCAACTCACTCCGGCGACGACTGCAACATGGTCCTATGCTCCCAGCACCTGCGATCATCTGTGGGCACCCAGGTTACCCCACCGCACGATCGCCTGCATCGGCCGGCACGAGCACGATCGTGACTCGGGAAAACTTTCTCCACTCGGAAGCACGAACACGATCGCGGAACTCACAGCATCCCGCGAGCTGGCGAGATGCACGACGCATGACGCCACAGATCATCATCGCGCGAAATACAGTCGCGATCCGCCAAAAACCAGTTCGCCACCACCTCGGGTGAGTGGCGCCGCACTGGAGCTCACTTTTGATTTCATAAAAAGCACGAACCGACCGTCCCAACGCAGGCCAGTCGCTGAGGAGTCGTTGCGAAGTGAGCACGTGCAAATTCGTCTTGTTGGCGAGCATTGGCAGAAGGCCTTTTTCTCCAAGGAAAAGGCTGTTTGGCACCAGGGGAAGCAGGAGCGGAAGAAAAGTGATCTTTGGTAAAGATTGTGTGTGTTACTTGTGGAATCTTATAAATCTAGTAATCTGTGAGAAATAATCTCTAAGCTGATCAGGAACTCCGTCGAGTGAATTTTGAGTAAAGTTTTGAACCAGCTGTGGCAAAGCAAGTGATCGACACATATGATCGGATACTTAGATTCAAAATTGTGACAAAATCAACAACAGCTCAATATCAACTACGTGTTCAGTACAACTTTGTGATTAAAAAGTGAAAGTGTAAATTGTGCATAAGTTCGTTTTCTTACGTTCTTTTTCTTCTATTTTCTATTCTCAGGGTGATACCTTTTTCGAAATACGCTTACATTGTGATACCAAGTGAAACAGTGACACACGCGCACTAGAACAAAACAAGTTAAGAACAAAACCGGGCGCCGGATTCTTCTTCAGCTCCGTTCGTCGATTGTTATGCTTAGTTCGGTGTAATCAGTGTGTCCAGAAAGCACACCGAAAGCCAACGAGCAAACGAAAATGAAGCTTAACACAAGGATCAGTTCGACAAGGTAATTCCAACGTTCCAAAATACCAGTGACTCCCACAGTGAATTTTTATGCAAATTAGTTCTATTTCAAATGTTTAAATGTCAACGACATAATCTAGTGCTCAAAGGAAATGCACAATCCAACTCCATTAAACCGTTGTGGCAATGATTTCGGGATATTACTTTATTGGCACGAGAAAAATTCCCCAGCAAAATGCATCCGCTTCGACCTTTTGACCCGCACCATTCTTCACAATGTACCTCGCTAATGGCATGGAAAGAGAAACAGATTGCAGTTGCCGATTTCCAAAATTGAATAATCATTGTTTCGACCCTCGCTCGGCCGGGGAAGCCAAATTTCCGTTTCTGCACCGCGCGTCATAATTTATTTCCTACGCAACCTACGCACAAAGTGTAACCGGATTTCGGAAGGGTGAGGAGCTGAGCAAAAAACCAAAAAAAAAAAGTACATCATAAACCAGGCATGCCGCGCTCTATAACTACTTCCTCTCACTTTGGATCGAAATCTTAAATCATTGTTCTCTGCCCTCGTCGCATCGACCGGGTGCCGCTCCGAGCGGGCCCGAAACCGGCGACTACATAGCGTTGGCGCAAGCGTCGCCCAGCAGCATAGGTTTCACGAACCTTTTTTATTCCAAATCCCCGCACGAGCTCCACATCGCGAGGTTCACCCTTTTTACATGGGGCTTTGCGTGCGATATACACACACCCACCGCGATGCGGTCTCCCCTGGTGGACGTATTTCTTCTTTGGTTTAATTTCTTGCTTATGTGCTTTCTTGTACGCGGCCGCATCGGTTGCGTAAGATAAAAAGCAATTTCATTGAAGCTTCATGTTTTTCACCGTGAGCGCCGTTTCCTGCCCTCCCATTTCGGTCAAGTTGATGATGCGCGCAATGATGCGGTTTGGTCCAGCTAAGTTTGGATTTGTTACCAAAGGCCAAAACGAATCCTCCAAACCTCCCACGCAGTCAAACTCAAGCCATTCAATGTTCATTTAATTTTGCTAAGAAAAGGTTACGGATGCGTTCAGCTACAATATTAATTTCTCCATTTTCCAAAACACACCGTTGCTGATGTCCGGTGCTAAAATATAAACATTTATTAGGCTTTCGAACGTTGTTTGTTTCGCACTTCGTTTCGTCCGACATGATTGTGCGGATTTTCTTTTCTTTTTCGAACCGATTCTATCATTTCATACAGTTGTAAAATGTCAGCTGTTTTTTTGGAAATAACAAAATAACTTATCTTGAGCAAAAAACCAGTTTATTCAACAATAAATGATTTTTTCTTATAAGATCACATAGTTGCATAGTTGTTTTGACGTATTGATTGATTAGATTAAGCGACTTCCATTGTCTTCTAAATGTCATTTTTAAGAGCTCCATTATACCGTCTACGAAACATGTATGCTAGTGAACAGAACAAAATATTTTAGAATCCGGTAGTCCCTTGGCAACATTGGCCTTTTTATGTTGACAGTTTGGCCATTTATTTCCCACCGAAAAACCAGTCCCACAGCTCGTCCCTTCTCGTCGCTTAATTTGGTCAGCTTTTTGTCTCCGCACTCAACAAAAATACTTCCTGGTCAAAACCCGATATTTCGTTTCCTTCAACAGCGCTTCCCGCACAGCATGTTCCCCCAGGCCAAAGCTTGTCGACGAAGTGAAGCCTGTTATCGTAATAACACTCCAACCCTGACGGGACCGGGAAAAGACGACACCCGAAATCGAATGTCCCTACCACCCGGGACCGGTCTCGACTCGGGCTCTGCCCAAACCAAACCAAAAACCTGCTGTTCGCTCGATCGATTCGGCGCGATTTGGGACGATATAATGTTGTTGTGCTGCCGGTTCGACAATTTTTGCACCTGTAATAAATCCCGCCCCACGCGGTGGATCGCAATTTCGTCCGTTGCGATGCGAAACGCGAATCAGAATTCGTTAAACAAAAAACAACAATAAAATGAAAAACAAAAAAAACTTCACGCTCACGGTACCCACAACGGTGACGTAGCGCACGATACCGTCGACGTAACTCCGCGCGCCGATCGGACACCGCCAGCAACGCCAACGTTGTATCCGCGGCACGATCGGCGGATCGGTGGTTCTCATTAATAAAACATAAGCTTTCCCAGAGGGGAGGGCACGGGGTGGTACGTCCAAGCGGTAGATAGGGCAGGTAGCTGGACCTCGTGATTACGCCACGAAGAAGCCAGAAAAAAAGCTCACTGCCGCCAATTTATTATGCACCTTTCGGACGTTACTGGACCATTTCGGTGGACCGCGAACATAACCGGGCGGCGTGAGCATAACGTTCCCGCAGCACTTGCGCCGTGTTTGTCGGGGTACTTTTTCACACCACGGTGAACCCGAAGGTGAAATTAAAACGGACATAATAGAGCATTAGACACCGGTTACCTTGGAAGTTTCCAGATAGAGATCGCGATCGACTGCAGTTGTTTCGGCTCCTGCAATAAAGAACACCACAGGTGGGGGTTCCTGCCCTCCCTGCCTCGTAGGATTGACCTGGAGGGAGACGACAAACTTGCAAATTTAGGCCAACCAGCCGAGCTCGTTCGTCCTGCTGCAGTCTGGACTTCCCTCACCCGGGTGACATTGAAGCACCATTTGTCGAGCTTTTGAAGGGCAGTCCGTGCCGACTCACTGACCCTCCATAGATGGTTCCAAGCGCCAAGCGGTGACCAAGTAATGCCAAATAATGCTAAGAAGTCACCATGACGGTGAATGCATGCGCCTTAAGTGACTCACCGCTTGGTAATGTCATCTGAATAATTAATTTGTTAACATTTTCCTACGCTCCTCAGATGTGAGTGGATGATTATGAGGAAAAATACTTCAAACCCTTGTTTTTTAGAATTCGTCATTAACATCTTACCTCGTCCCATTCATGTATTATTAAAAGAAACACTGGCAAGGGTAAAACAAAAAATTGCAAATAAATCCTCAGGTTTATAGTGGAATAAATCTCCCTACAAACACGGCACAACACATAGTTTCCGCAATGAAACGCGGAAGAACAATATTTTTATACACTCACCGCTACGGTTCGTCGCTTGATTTCCCGTTGATGTCTTTCGTTCCACTTTGTGCGAATTCGGTCGATCCGTTGACGCCAGCGCGGGCGATTGACGTTCCTTCTGCCAGCACAATGGCACAGCAGACAGAAACAATTATTTAAAATGTTTCTTACCGTGGCCCTTCGATTGCATTTCATGGTTTTTGAGAGCACGAGCGAAAGTTTGTCGCCGCGCCGGATGCATCCCGGATGGCACATGTCGAACAATTGGACTTTCCTTTTCCAAACCGACCCTATCCTCGAAGAGTTAATGCGGTCGAATGCATTCGGTTTAAATGGAACACACGGTTCATGCTTATTCAAATGAGAGATATTTAACTGCTTGGTTTTCCGATGCAAGTTTCGCGGACGGACGCAGAACGTCCTGTTCTTCTCTGTATTTTTCTAACATTTTCTCTTCGTCGTGTTATCTCCCGAACCGCGCGCAGCGCATAAATAAAATTACCATAATGCTAGGTGAACGAATTCTGCACAATCCAGCAGCTCCGACAGATCGTAAAGGATGATTATGCACGCCAAACAAGCCTCCTAGTGCTGGTGATATTTTCTTCTTCTTGTCCGGAGGAATCGTGCCCCAATCGTGACCGGATTGACACGAAACTCCGATTGGAGAATGACAAAACCGAGTGGCTTAGAGCGTTGCAGCCCAATCGAAGTTCTTTGAGAACATTAAACATTGCTCAAAAAAGAAGTTAGCATTGGTGACACAAACAAAAGCATTAACAACACACACAGACAAAGGCTAAACAAGCGCCCCAGTAAACTCGATTCGGATGAAACGTGAAGAACCTCGCTACACGTCACCCGATGCACCGCAGCTGCTCGACTCTCCCACGGAAACGCTTAGCGGTCGGCCCAAACGGGCGGCACATTAGAATCTCCAATTAACATCATTAACCTTTTTCCCCGCGTGTTGCTACTTTTTTCCGGCTGTTGTTTTCCGCTCGTGTCGGCCGTTCCGGGATCAACCTTCGGAACGCTACGTCGATCGTGCACCATGCCGGGCGCACGGTAGCCTTTGCCACTCCCGGATTCTCCGATCCCGATGGAGGTTTTCCGCGAATCACACACCACATGGCGCTCATGGTTTGTGCGTGTGCGAGCAATGGTGGCGCAAACTGATCGCGGTTGAACGTTCGCATAAACAACATTTGAGATGAGGATGATCTTTTATTTTTCCTCTCTGTCTCCCATATCGTTCGCTGCCGTGTGTTGTAACGCGATACTACCGCAAACCGCAAAGCAAAGTGTACTGAAGCGAGGGGTATGGGGTAGCGAAAACAGCTGTGACATGCTCCGGGCGCTGGCGAAGATCCGGGATCACTTTTGCCGGGTTCGTCGCTTCGTGCGGGGAAGCGCATAAATCATCTCCCGTCGCTAACGTCAAAACGCTCGGTGCGATAATGGGGCGAATTTTTGGTTGCCGAGCCATAAACTCCGGTTTAAAAATATCTGTTTCCCAACTTCAGCGAATGCGGTGGACGCTGGGCGATTGTCGCTTGCGACCCTTGAGGGGAACCCTACGGAATGGGAAACCGTTCCGGCAAACCGGGTTCACATCTTGTACTTTCCAACACCAACTCTGACGAACTGGCGAACGGAGGTTTGTCGAAAGCGATCCCCAACCCGAAGTCCCTCACTCGAACCGGCACCGAACGGGTTGCGGTTTGGTAATACACACGCGCACTCACACAAACGCACACTCAAACCGGCTCCATTTTGTCACCTCCCCGTGGTTTGATCGTTTGAAGATGTGTTCCTTCTGCCTCGGATGTGCCTTGCTGACATCATCGAACGCAGCGTCGGTTCCGCAGCGAAACTCCTCCCTCCCTTCAAGGCGAAGGCTGAATGCCACTTCCTCACCTTTTGTTCCGTATCGATTTGTCGCCATATTTCACTTTCTACTCGCGCGTCCGCATACTTCATCCCCCACAAGCACACTTTTCCCCCCTAACCATCACGCCGGAGGTCGGTTTTCGTTTGCGACGGAATGACAGATGCCTCGCCAATGAGCTGTCAAAGGCAGAAGATCTCCGGTTTGCTGCCAAATCGAACGTTCGCCCTTTCGGAGCTGCGTGGGCCCTGGTCTTCGCGCGGTCTCGACGGTGCATTTCCTCATTTCCTTCCCCTTTTCCCAGCGACTCTATCATTCCATTAGCATACAAAGCAAGGAAAGCATCCCCCGGAACGGGGGGAAACAGCTGACGGCGGGTGGAACGTTTTAACCGAGGGATGATCTTCGCGCGTCACCGCGCGTCTACTCGACGGGAGTGACGTGACGAATGATTGATTGCACCGGCGCTCGGAATGCTGGACGACCTTAGCGTTGGATGCGGTCACCGATGCGATATATTTCAGACCTTTGAACTTGAATCCACCCGTGACTGATGGCGATATTTAACACCGGCGCGTGTGGCAAGCAACGGATAGGCAAATTTTCTCAACTACTAAAAGTGTTGCAAACGGTTTCAAAAAGAACTGATTATAAGCGGCTGCCCTGTTGGAATTTCTGCAGCACTCCTCTGATCGGCTGCACATCCACACACAAACCGCCGGCCAAGGCACACCGTCGTTTGTGCCGCAACAGTCGAGCTCAAGGAAAACCGGTCTCCGGATGAGCCGCAAAAATGTCCCCGGGTCACACACCACCCGACGGTAGCGTCTCCAGCGTTTATCCCTTACTGTGTTTACTTTTTTTATTTTACACTCATCGAAGTCGAAGTTCTCGAGTGTCAGCACTAAATTACATGCCTCCCAGCTCGGCAGTCTCCACTGCGCGGGGCTTTGGCGGACCAATCATCCTGCAGATTCTCGTTCTTGCACACTGCGCTGGGTGCGATATGGCTCGGCCAAGACACGTCACACACCAGCAATTAGCACCAGTAATGAGACAGTTTAATTTCAATTCTCACCTTCACACCGATTCCGAAAAGTGGAATCGGGGATACACATAATTCAATACAATTAGTCAAGACGGCACTAATAGTCAAAGCGGCTGGTGAAGTAGGTTTCGCGCCTGCCCGATCGTTGATGTCTTTTGATTCCGGCTATTCCAGAACGACGTGCGAGGTTGCAGCGGCCGGTGTTTAATTCATCGTTGGTAGATAATTTGAAGATAAAATCGTGTCTCGGGAAACTATTTTTAGACGCTTTGACCTCCAGAGACTGGTTGGGTGTTTACAAATGCAAATTTAAATGTATCCAATTTTAAGACGCTATTAATAACAATTTTACGATCCGATCATTTGAATAAAATTTAAAATAACATTTGAAAAATATATCCAATCTCCCGAAACTGTCCTACTATCCAGATCTCGCGAGAGTCCAATCTTCCGTGCTTTATTAAGGCCCATCATAAAACGTTTAACATAAAACGGTCAAACGGAAGAAGTCATTTCTCCGGCATTATAAAACCACGCTTTTCAGACTTTTTTTCCTTAATCCACTCGTGCCTACCAACCTTTCATGTGTTTGTGCAAACGTAAAAACATTAATGCGGGCAAAAACATATACCTATGCATGCTTGTGCAGCTTCCTGTGGCAACAGCAACAGCAACAACCCCATGCCGGCCTTTCCGTTTCATCCGAAACCAATCGCAAAAGCCACCCGATGCGCGTGCGGTGAAAGATGTGTTTCATTTCATTTTCTTTCGTCGGGCAACGGCGCGCTTCCCGATCCACGCAGCTTCCGAGCGGGCCCCGGCCGGAGCAAAGGTTCGGAATCGATCGAAAGTGAATGCGCACAGCGAAAGATGAGGCAAGCGGTCGTGCGTGAAAGTGTGCGTCCATGAAGCATACGTATGTGCATATGAATATGCTTTCGATTTCCATGCACCACAACACTTCAGTTCATGCCAAGATGCGTGCGTCTGATTGAGACGAGCATGTCCGATCGATGGTGCTTTGATATTTCGAAGCACCCATCGCGAGATGTTGCTTTGGCTGTTTAAGATTAATTTTCTTTTGGTTATAATACGAAAAAAGGCAAATGTTCCCCCCTTGCGATCGTTTAACCGAAATCCCCGGCTAGAAGCAATATGAACATCTTTATCGTTGTATCCCGGCCAATGATTTACATTTAATGGTTATGACATTTTACAAATGACTTTTTCATCGAGCACCCACGACCGGGAGTCAATTATTAATTTAAATCCTCGCTTAAAGGCAAAAGAAAGTCGCAACAAAACCGCTCTCTCGTAGTCGTAAGATGGCTTACATAAGAAAACATGGTACATGGTTTTACTAAAATGTTTTCGTTTCTTTCTTCTGCCTTATCTTTCCAGGTGAGTGGCCATCCCGCGCTAAGCCAATTGCCGTGAGTGACGAAAGCTGCAACCACAACAGGCCTGTGCTGTTGTTTTTCAATCATGAGTAATAATTTTCATCGCGAAGCACAATGTGTTAAAATAATACCGTACCCGGTAGCGAGAAACCATCTCGGTTTGACCACCGAGCCTCTCGCTCTCTCTCTCTCTAGGACTGCATTTCCGGCCCGGCGAAAGGGGCCAGAAGTTCAGCATGTCGCGATCGTACGCGAAACGAGTCATAACTCAGAGCGCACAACTGCATTCCACACTTTCCTCCCGCCGGTTCGCTTCTTTCGGATTGGAACAAAAGAAGAAAACTTCTCATTCACCCACTGCGGGTTTTTGTCCGGGAAAGCATTACAACCAGGAACTGTCCGCCTATGGCTGGCTTGCCGATATCGGCATATTGAAAACGAAAGTTTCCCGAAGCCCGCGCAGAAACATCGTCGATCTACTTCTGATCCGACGCTTCGCCTTGCTTGGCGTCTTGCTGGAAGAGTCTTTGCACCGTTGTACTTTCGGTTTGCTTTTTGTTTTAATCACATTTTCCTTCGCTTCCTCGCCACTGGCGGGCAGTTCGTTTCTTCATTTCCCACACACGAAAGTATACCGATCAACGCGGTAGGTTCCTTTCGTGGCAGACATTTCTTCCCTCGTCTGACCGGTGTGCTTTCCGAAGGGTGTCGAGTACCACGAAGTATGCGCGGAGAGTAAACAACGGTCCTTGAAACTTTCTCCACCGACGCATGCTGACCTCTTGAGCTGCGATGTTGAAGGAGCTACCAGACAACAGAAAAGAAATTTTCAGCCGGGTGTGTTTCGAACTTGTTACAGCCTTTTTCATTTTTTTTATTTCAACACTCTTTTGTAACTGTAAACATTTTAACTTTGGTTTATGTGCAGAAATTATATGGTAGTTCCATTCTTGGAAAGAAAATCTCAAAGAATTCTATTTTAAACCTCTATTTACAACCCATGGTTCGAGAACGGAAACGAGACCTTGCCAGCCAGTAATTGCTCATCATTAAATGGCGCAATTTGGTCGAAGTTTGCCATGCATTTTCCGGTTTCAAGCCCGCCTGGTCCGCTCGTTCCTCGTTGTGCGAAAGACACACCACTCCGCAAAGAAGCGACGAACCCCCCGAAGCGAGTTTGCCGGCAAACAAGGCCAAACGGTGGTGTCGAAATGTGCACGCGAATTTGAATGGATTGCAGTCCCCGTCAGCCCTCTATGTGTGTGTGTGGGTTTGTGAGGGAAGGTAGTCGTTTTGTTTGAGGGGTTTCCAGTGGCCACACACAGCACCGCTGATTAAGATTTTTCGAGTGGTGTTTCTGGAAAAATTTCGCCATTTTGTGCACCCAACTAAGCCGAACCGAACGGTGGTGTGCTAGCCCTGACATTATGCTACGCGCTGCCCCTGGTGTAGGTGGTTGGCCGGCTGGAGATAGTGTTGGTCGGGGCCGAAAGAGACTTCGATTTGGTTTAGTGCCAATGTGATGAAATTCCCAGCTCTCTACGTTTGGCTTCGTGCAACACTAGCTCAAGAGTGGAAACTGCAGACGAATGAGCCCCAATCCTGAACGACGATTTCCAATTGATGATCTCGAAAAAACGATCGAGCGATTTCATCACCAAGTCGGCCACTGTGAGTCCAAAAGAAAACCTCCAACCTTGTTGGTTTTGCATAAACTTTCGCTTTCGTTCCACTCGGTCGCACGGTTTCCCTAAAATTTTACACAAAAAAACCAAATCGATGGTTGCACATTCCACGCGACTATTGGATCTAAAAATTCTGAAAGCCGGTGATCGCGATCCCGGCAATCAACTGGCTCGAACCGGTTGAAGGCCTACGAATTGCTCCCGGGAAGCAAGTTGCTGACGATCGTTTGATCCGCGAATTGAATGGATTCGTGTCGGCAAGAGACCAGGTTTTCCCACGGTTAGCGGCGGTTTGAGAGTGGTTCATCTGCCTGGTTTTCTATTATCACGACACTATCACAACAGTCGGTCGATCGGCCGCCAATTGAACACGAAGCTCCCGTGCACGTGTATTGAACGGAGCTTGGGAAATTTTGCCTTCCTCCAGTAATGGGCCGCTGCGATCGGTATATGCGGAAGTTGGGTGCATAAAAACGCAACCCTCTGCTCCCAACCCGTTAGGCTGGGATTCGAGCAGAACGGTGGCTTAAAATATTCAAAACAATTTCGACGCGCCGCATCGTTGCAGCACGAACGGCAAACACTTCCTGCTAGTTGTGATTCGTTCCCAGCACCTCGTGGAAAGCCGTTGGAGCAGAAATGTTTTTCCTCACGCCTAACTTACGCGATTCGTACAAAGGCGCATCAGTTAATCCCCCGATATTCGATGGCGGAGCGTTCCAAGCCGGTTGCTGTAAGATGATCGAATTTTACGAACCACCACCCCTGTGTTTGTGGCGTTTTGTAACAAAACCATTTTGAACCCTCCGGAGATTGTAAGCAGACTGATTGCTTGGAAAGCGATAAAAATCGCCGGTAAATACGTTCCGATGGAGCGTCAGACATTGCCACCGAAGGCGATAAAAACATGATAAATGTTTACAAACCAACTTGCCGATGCTATCGAATCAGATAAGTCGATCTGATGCCAATGACCTGGGTGTGATCTGGTTGGACCTTCGCAACGACGATCGATTACAGTTGAGACGGTTCTTGTGCTTTGTCGAGTCATTGACCTTTGAGAAAACGTAACGGGATTTGTCGTACCGTGAGTTTTTTTAAATAGCATCTAATTGTTTTTTTAAACCCTAAACTTTTTCAATGTAATGTAATGGAGACAACAAAGTATACAAGTGCTCTAAAGTTTCAAAACAAATTATTACAAAATATTAACCAATTCACAGAGTAGGTCAAGTGTACAAAGCAACCTGTAACATTTTCGCGCCCTTCAGTTTCCCCTTGAATGCTTCAACATAATAGGTAATTGAAGGTTAGAAAACCATAAATTAAACCTGACAATACGTGCCTGTTGGGGACATTTTTTTCTTCACTTTCCCACTCCTTCTGCGCGACGAAAAGCCGCACCACCGGAAAGGTGCATCTTTTGGGTGCGCAATGTTGCATGCTTACACCACCCAACCCATCCAGTCGCGAACGCAACAATTACGTGCGGCGTTTACTAACTAATGTGCAAATTGCTACCGCTTTACCCGAGCCAACCAGCGCGAGTTATCGTTATTACTGCATCCGACCTACTGCACCAGAAACTGATGTCATCAAATTGTCACGCCGTCGTGCCGAAAAGGGACGATTTTACTTTCGATTAGCGTCGCTGGTCGTCGTTGGGACACGCCGTGAACTAACTGAACGGTGGGCCCGTTTTGCGGTTCCCACACACGTATCGGATGGCGAACACATTTAGCTCCCATTTTCAAACGCGCGCAACATGACAACCCGTTGTTGGCCCCCTCGGTTAAGTGGCATTAACCCTTCCAGCGGCTTTCAAGTGCTTATTGAATGCATTAATGATCGATCCCTTTTCAGCGCTGATGGGGTGTTGATTCGACATGCTTTATGCACCGCTCAAGCGTTTTTCGTATGTGACCACTCAACACCAGGCTTAAGATGGTGCATCAATCGAGGATCGCTGCTCGTGGAAATATCCATGAATAGAAGAAGAAGAATCAAACAAAACCGTACGGCTGATGATGAGAATGGTGAATTCCAAACCAAGGACGAAGATGAGCGTGATGAAATGGATTCAGCATTCTTTGTACCTGGCCTTTTTTTTATTTAAACGTTTTTTTTTTTTGTAATTCTCTTTTATTTCAACTAAAGATTTTTAAAAGATCAGTGAAATCATCGCAAAGAATTTTGTGATATCTAATGTTATGGTCAAATTTTAATTTCATTCGGTTTGAAGGACAAACATTAACCACTTGAGAGCATTCGTCATAACAGCTGATGGCTTTTATCTCCTCAACCTTACGATCGGTTTTCCGTATCTAACTGAGGTCATGAGAATTTCCGATAATGTTTGTTCGCTGTCCACGCTTCAACCATAGCAGATGATTTCATCAAAATGCCGGGGGTTTCCTTGTGATTATTAATTTGTTTGGTTGTATTTTTTTCTGAGTCCTGTAGCGACGAAGATTGAAGAACGATTTCCAGGAATGTGACAATGAACTTTCGACATGCTAGAATGTTATGAGAACCATGTCAGCCTACGAACGCCGTTGAACGTCGTGAGCTGCGTTTGCTGATCCACTCGCCGCCACTTACGGCAGCGCGGTTTGAAGTGACGAGCAAACACATTGTTGTACGGCAAACAACATTTGTGCATTTGTTGTGGTAAAACAAAGTGAGATTCGAACAAACCGAGGTACGTACGAGTTTCGTACGTAAAAAATTAAACCTGAGCGTTTCCCACATTCCATAACACCATGATTGCGTGAAAATTCAAGTGAATAAACCAAACAACTTTACCTTTCAGCCTGTCGGATTTGTTTGAGAATATTAAATCCCATCATCTTAATACAAACGGCTGATGGCAGACAAGGAATGTTTCCGCACGCAATCAATAATCGTTTTGACACCACACAAATTTTTTTGTTCATCCATTCATCGACATCAACCGCGACAAGATCATCATTGTACATATCTTCCCATTAAAAGAGTTCGTCGCTTGCATTCCTTATGCGAAGTCTTTTGTTTTAAGCCTCGCTCGGCACACGGTGCGTTGCTGTATTTGCATTAAAGCTAATCGGTAAATCATCCGCGGTCACGGCACACAATGTAGCGATGGAGGCGCACCATCAAACCCAAACCATTCATAATCAACCCACCAAGATGATGATTTAATCAAACAAACAGGGACGGCAAGGCGCACACGAGGCAATTCCTCTCGTGCCATCCGTCCAAAACAGCAAACGACGTACCGGATCGTCAGTTGTTCAGGCAAAAGTCACGTCGGTCCCTCGACGTTGGAAGCACAAATAGCCCTACGATGTACCTGCAATCACTGGCAAGAATTTAAATGAGCATTCCACAACCGATCTCACACAACACGCGTCGGAGATTTTATCCTAACGGCGAAAGTACAGAAGCCGGTCAGGGTCCGCTAGGCCACGGCGCTCTTCTTGGTGAGCAAAGATGGCGCCGTAACCCCCTATCCAGTGGCGGACGATTTACGATCCCTGTTAATTCCATAAATTGGCAGTTTCCAGCGGCGAGCCATAATTCTCCTCACGAACCAGCGACACGTTAACCTTCCAATCAGTGTCCCTTTGGCGTCGGAAGATGGCTCTATTGAAGTCACTCTCGTCACACGACGAACCTCCCCCTTCAACTCGACCGTGGCTAGGTACCATCTGCACGAGCCACCCTCATCGTGCTGTAAAGGCACGTAATGGGGGAGACCTCGCGCTGCAGGGAGTGCTCCTACGGTATTAGATAATTGTAGTCCTTCCATCACAAACTCCCGTGCTAACCGTACGCTACCCTCCGTTAAACGTCGCCAATGGTTTGATTTATATACTTATTCGCACCCGATCGCACAAACGAAGGTGTTGTTGCACTGCTCGGGCCACTCTCGGGCTTGCCATTGTACACTCCTTTGCATGCCCGCGAGCGCCATCCATTTACTTTCACTTTTTACCGAACAGGTAATATTGGGCGCCCGTGGCACATTCTTGTCGCGGCGTTAATCGGCCTCAGCGGGACGCGAAAGGATTTATTACGGCACGTTGCCCTGGATCAGCTGCTGAACCGATCGCTCCAGGCTACAGTAGATGGCAAAATCCATCATTTATTAAATGTAAAATAAATGGTTAATTCTTCACGTCACGGGATTAACCATTTACAAAAAAATAGATTGCCATAGTTTTCATTATGATCTCAGGCCAAAAGATCTTCTATTGTATCACAAATCAGAAAAGGCTGATCTTCTTGTCGACATCGAAGGTCACCCGACTCTTCACGCAACACGGATATGAAATTCGCGTCTTTCGCATGAGAGTTCCACCTTTTTGTGGTGCGAATTCTCAACAATCACCGCGGGGATGCCCAGGAGCACGCTGTATATCAAATGTTCTGACACACACCCTTTAGACAGACACTCGCTAATTCCTCATTCGTAACGTAATTCAATTGTCATGCCAATCATGTTCCCTGTTCTTTTTGGCCCCTTGCAGCGAGTCAAATAACAACGGCCGATTATCCCCACTGAGCTAAACGGTTCGGCAATGTTTACCAAAACACTTCAAAAGCTTCGGGTCCGCAAGCATGTCTAGCACAACGACATTCCCATTCAAAAGTTGGCCCCCCTTGAACACGTGCTGCTGACTGCAATTGATCTTATCCGCGTTCGCAGCTTCACGGATCAAAACATGACGAAACACTTTTTTGGGCATAGGATTGCTTTAAATGCCTTCCCAAAAATTAAATCTACGTCCGGGTGACCTTTCGCATTCGCGACTGCATAGTGACTGTGAAACTGGAAAAATCTTCAAATATCCCGTTCTGAAGACATGCTTTAATCTGGATAACGCCAGTTATATCCGGGATCTGTTTATCGCTCGCAAAAGCCGGTAGTTGTTTTTTGTCTAAGGGCTTGATTTTTATATTATTCACTCTGGAGCATATGACGTTATACGAATGAATCACATCTTGTACATACAAACTGATAAAAAAATAAACCTAGACAGATAATAAGAAAGAGGGTTTTTCCACATTCATTCGATCAAAATAATGACTTAAAATAAAATGAATGCTAATTTACATTCAATTCATTGAGGTAATGAATTAAAATTTTACAAAATCTGCAGTCCTCAATATATTTGGTCCAACGGCTATACATCTCTCGTGTATAAACCTTAGTTGGCCCCACGACCGAGATGTATACAGCTCCAACCCAAGTTGTCAAACCAATTGTCATGTGATTTTGACAATTCAACGAATCGAAAACCGCGAGTCAAAACACGACACTAAAAAAATAAACGCTCACTTCAACGGTGCATAATAACTTTATTTTTATATTTAGTTCAGATATTTCGATGTGATAAGTGACTACGAGAACAATTGCGATGTACGCGATACGAATGTGAAATGAAAAACTGTATGAAATAGCGAGAAACTCAATCAACTTTGGTGTCTTCAAAAGACACTCCGTGCTGAAAAAATGTCGACTCTGTCGCTCAAATTCCTCGCTTTCCGGAACCATCTGCTCACGGCAGTCTACAGCCGAAACTACCACCGTGCTGCCGCCCTGCACCGTCCGTCGGGGCCACCGAAACTCTCGCCATACGATGTGCGTACCGTGAAGCCCGACGAAACAGGTTATTCTGCTTCTATGAAATCGGTGTTTTTTCAACGTTTCCTCGTTTCGTTCGTTACCTTTTGCAGGTAAACTGTATACTTCGAACAAACGAGCACACACAGGAATTTTTTACCGGCTCCGTCAAGAGCTACGACTCTAACCAGCTTGCGTCCAATTCGCCGATAGAAGATTCGCGTAGCGAGGGAAGCTGTGTCCACACATCAGGCCTACTGCTGGGCATATTCGATGGCCACGGTGGACCGGCCTGTTCGCAGGTTATTAGCAAGCGGCTTATGCGCTACATTGCTGCCTCGCTAGTTCCTCCGGATGATTTGCGGCAGCATATACTGAACGGGGCGCAGAGTTTTTCCTTCCTGAGCTGCCATAACGACAAGGCAAGACATTGTCTTCAGAGTGAAGAAAGGATAGAATTTATCGGCTAATGGGACGTTATTAATTCCAGCTGGAGTTCGTAAGCGAGATCAAGGAACTGTACGAGAAAAGTTTCCATCAGTTTGCGACCGAACTGACGAACACAACGCTCGCCGGCTTTCAGATGCATCAGACGCTCGAGAATGCGTTCATCCGGCTGGATCAGGATCTTTCCCGAGAAGCAATCGAAATGCCCAGCTTACGCACGATGTCGGTGGCTATGAGTGGAGCGGTAGCCCTCGTTGCACACATCGACGGACCACACCTGCACGTCGCCTCGGTCGGAGATTGTTCCGCGGTACTTGGAACCGTCACCGACACAGGGCAGTGGGTGGCCAAGAAGCTCACGAACGAACACAACTCAGACAACGTGGGTGAGGTGAGGCGTTTGCTAAGCGAACATCCAGCCACCGAGCGGGACACGGTCATTCGCGGTGAACGGCTACTGGGTCAGCTGGCTCCACTACGAGCGATGGGTGACTTTCGGTACAAATGGTCACGGGAGCAGCTGGAACAGCTCGTGGTGCCACAGTTCGGTGAACAGGTCATCGCGCCGTACTACCACACCCCGCCGTACCTGAGCGCTTGTCCAGAAATAACGCACCACATTCTCACTCCGCGCGATAAGTTCCTTATCATAGCCAGCGATGGGTTGTGGGATACGATGAGCGCCATGCAGACGGTGCACCTTGTCGGAGAGCACATGTACGGTAAAGCTTTTCTGCAACCACTGACGCTGCCGAAAAACGACGTTACGCTTGGGGAGATCAGTCAGATGCTCAGCACACGGAAGGCAGGCCTTCAGAAGAAACCGCTCGATCGCAATGCGTCAACGCATCTCATCAGAAACGCACTCGGTGGCACCGAGTACGGCGTGGAGCACTCGAAACTGTCGCACATGCTATCGCTACCACAGGATATCGTACGACTGTTCCGCGATGATATCACTATAACGGTCGTTTATTTCGACTCGGAATATCTCAGGAATTGCCCTACCTAAAACCCATGGCATCAATGACGCAATCAAGCGCGCATCCATCGAATGCTTTGTACTAAACACGTCCTGGAAGCATTTAATAGTAATGACGTGCAGTCGCGTTTGCCAACAACAACGAATGTATATGTCGAAACGACCCACGGCTCGAAAGATTGATTTTATTTTTTACTACATTCGTTTCGTGTTCTTTAAACCGGTTCCGTCTGGTGAATCATTCTTGCAAAATACCGGCAATTGGAAGCACTACCGAAGAGGACTGCACGGCATGGGATAAGTCGTATGGTTTTTTTTTCAAAAAGACATCGAATCAATTACCCGTGAGTCAGAAAACAAAGGACGGACGGACTGTTAAGCCTCGATTAGTGTGTTTTTTGCTGGGAGAGGTTCAGGGAAAATAATTAACAACTAAACGAGCCGGAAGCGCTTGCGTGTACTACTGTGTGTCAATTTTTATTTGTTGATTTTATAGCTAAAATAATAAATTAAAGTGATTCTGTGTACTTGTTAATGTTTTCTGTATAGTTCTGTAAATGGCGAAGGCATGTTAAAAGGAACATGATCTTATCGTTACAGAAAAATTGGTTATAAACGGTCTATTAATTTTGAAGGTCATCAAAGAGAAATTTATGGTGTGTTGCTATTTTTGAGTTGCACAAACAACGACAAAGTATAAGCGGACAAAGACGATTCCTTCCAAACCTGCCGATAATCCGGAGAAAGTAGTCTGCGGCAACCATTACGCCATTGCGCTCATCAACTCCACTGGTTACTTAACTCCGAAGGTGATCATTGGCGTGGAGAAGGAGAAAAAGAAGCAAACGCAACCCATCTCCGTCTGCTGCCGATCCCCAGTTCCGGTTGGAATACACCGGGCGCAAAAGTGTGTTAATTTCGGTTGCGCCATTTTTGTTTGTGTGATCAATTCGAACCGTTTTGTGCCGCTCGCCTCCTCGAACCTGCATTGCCCTTTCATTCCTTCAGTAAACTAAGTAATGCTCACTGTTGTCTCTTCGCTCGACTAACCTCTAATGTCCTCTCTACGGACGATTGGGTATGATAATCGCAAACCCGGCGGCGGCCCCCATTTTTCTCCAGAAGACATTCGCACTGAAGCAGGGCCGTGCAGCTTACGTATGCTTCCGAGCACGAAAGTGAAACCAAAACATAACCTAATTCCATGCCCCTTCCATGCTTGCATTGGCCACCGGTGAGCAATGCTGTCGAAGACACGGAACGGGCCTCCGTCCGATCACGGTTCCACCTGATCGCGATCGGAAGCGACCAAGAAATGTGAAAGAAAAGAAGGCGCTGGATATTCATAATAGTACAAATCCTACTCCCCGGTTTCAAATCGAGGTGTGCAATGGAATCTGAGTGCTGAGGTTTTTACGTAATAACCATTTTACCGGGCACCTACGAGATTGCATTTCTCTGGAAGATTTTAATTATGCTTCGATGAAAAGAAACTACATTCAAATGTTGTTGTGTATCGTAAACATTTCTCTTTGATTGGATGAATAATCAAATCAACTATCGCTTTCCACTCATCGTAAAGGTCGTCCAAAGGCTGTCTGCCTATCTTTGCTATATCCAAGGTTTCCGGGCAATATTCACATAAGAAGCAGCAGCAGATAGATGTGAACAAAACGAAATGGCGAAACAATTTGCAACCGATTTATCTTCTCCACGATCGCGTGATCAAATCGCTTAGGTGGCCATGGATTAATCCTAGGATTGATATTGCACACTCGCGGCTCAGGATGCAACGATTGCAAAATCGGTTGGCACCACGATTGTAAGACCTTTTTGGCCAGCTTTGGATATCATCCACAACATGCCATTTATCATGCTTCCGAACAGATCTTCGTTAGCCATTGTCATTAGTGATGTTTCAAAAAAAATCTCTCTTAAAGTCACATTAGATTACTCAAAGACATTCCATAGGCAACCGTTGCATTCCTCATTAGTTCTTTTTTTAATATTTTTTTTTTCCGTGCCAAATTTATGATCGGTAATGAAATTATGCTCAAGTCTTCGTAATAAATAACAGGCACCCGATAATTCAGCGGATTGTTGTCGATTCTCCGTGGAATTGGAATCATAAATTTCGGTTAGTTCAATTATATGCTCGATACCTATCGGGTACTACGTGTAAAAAAATAACGTTTGAAGGCATACACTTTTTAAAAATATTGCTACATCCTGCTGCGAGAAAACATTTTTGTCGACGGCAATCCTTGCTTTCCGATCAAAACATATAAAAAAGCAACTAGTAACTGGTTTTCGAACCGATAAATTTAAGCCGAAGAAAAACATGTTTGAGCTCAACAAACCCCAAAATACGATAGCATTAAAAAAAAACTTCGATTTATTGCTTGGAGCCTGTTCAATGCACAAGGATGTCGTTATCTTTTCGTTGTCTGGCTTACCAAGCGCATGGTTCTGAGATTGGTTTTGCTCAAATTGCGACAAAAACCAAACACGTTTCTGTAGTCTGGAGGTTTAAATGCAGTAAACTCAAATGATAAAATAAACGGTTTTTCTGGAAGTAAAGAAACGGAGGATTGTGAGAAAGCCTTTATGGTGTCTTCCCTGGCAACAAACCCGAAAATATGGCTTATGGCCTCCCTGAAAACTCCGGAACAGGTTTTCACACTGTGAGGCGGAAATTGCACTCCAATGCAGTTTGGTTCGCTATCGGATGCTGATTAATTGCTCCCAAACATAGTCACTTTCACCAGATGCTAAATAAAAACTGTTCCATTAGCGTCAGGCCATGCGCCGCCATACAACTTCTTCCTCTAGCACACTCCTCACACACCGAAAAACAGGATTTCATTTTGGCATATCTTTCGAACAACTAGTTCTCCATGGCACATGCTGAAATATTTGGAGAAGCCTCCACCCAAACCGGATTTCGACGGATTATCATTCTATTTCCATTTCTGCTAATGGGCGCACCCTAGGCCGAAAACAACATTCCTTCGTGATCGAGGAGATCTCTTGGCTACGTCACGTAAAACCACGTTGGAGTATATTTCAAGCTTGATACTATTTCCCGGCGCTAGCCATGATGATCCTGCCTTTATCAATTAAATATTCAAATGAATTTTACCGTCACGTCGATCGGAACATATCGTTGCTGTAAAGTTTTATCATCTGAATGCTTGTACGCCGTTTCGCGATGAACCGGATTTAGAATTCTCCCCAGTCGGTGACATTGACCTGGACTGAAGAGCACCTCCCAATTTGTGGCAGCGAATTGGTTATTAATATATTCGGTTTGTTCTTCTAACCTTCTAGGCCACGAAATCACCAATGGACTGTGGCAACATGTGGTTTGGTTGTGCTGGTGGTGCTCGTACAATCTACCTTCGGCGCGGATCTAAAGGAACGAGCACGTGCCGCACTGCTGCTTGAAAAGTCTACCGGACCCGCCAACTGTCAAGTGCAGCAGCCACAGCCATGCCCACCGAGCAAGTTCCGCTCGGCGTCGGGCGAGTGTAACAACTTCAACCACCGCTACTGGGGTGCCCGAGGTGATGCCTTCATCCGGTTACTGCAGCCGGACTACGCCGACCAGCGGCTGAAGCCACGTACGGCGGTCGGTTCGCACGCTCTACCTTCGCCCGACGTTGTTGTGAGCCAGCTGCAGCATTCTGTCGACGAGAGGGCCATCCATCCGCACGTCACGGCGATGCTGCCCGCTTGGGGCCAACTGTTGGCGTACGATTTGGTGCAGATCCTTTCGCCCAACTCGCCCTACCAGTGCTGCCACAACCGTTCGCAGGCCGCCGACGAGCAGGACGATCTGGCCCAGTGTTACGTGCGTCTCGGTGAGGGTTGCCGGGAGTACAAACGCTCGATCCCGTCGCACGATCCTAGCAACTGCGAGTTTCACTACCGCGACCAGATGAACGCCGCCTCTGGCTTCCTCGACGGATCGGGTCTGTACGGTACGACGGAGAAGGAAATCCACGCGCTGCGAACGTTCCTCAACGGAAAGGTGGACATTGGTGCGTGCTTGCGATGCAATGAACCGGGAGCGATCGGAGCGCTGCATACGGTGCTGCTGAAGGAACACAACCGCATTGCCGATCTGCTCGCCAAGCAGAACGAGGAATGGAGTGACACTACGCTGTTCTACGAATCGCGCCGCATCGTGATGGCACAGATTCAGCACATCACCTACAGCGAGTTCCTACCGATCGTACTCGGCAGCCAGATTACGAACAATGCCGACTTCCGGTTGGAAACCGGTGGACACTACAGTGGCTACTCCAGCTCGAACCGTGCCGGTATGTTCGCGGAGGTTGCCGTTGGAGCGATCCCAGCCTTCCTGACGATGCTTCCCCCCGATATGTACAACGAGTCGATGTCGTCCGAAATTCTCCTATCGTCGCCCGCCATGCAGCAGACGTTCATTCCAGAACACACGAGCTTCAACGACGAGTGGACTCCGATCTCGCTCGCCATCCAGCGTGGACGTGATCACGGTGTCCCGGCGTACCATAAGGCGATCAATCTGTGCGAGGCACGCTTCGGAAAGCCTTTCGGTGTTAAGCTGAGCTTCGACGACATGCAGTACTTTGGGTTGAGCCCCAGCAAGCGTGAGGTTTTGCAGAAAATGTATCAGTAAGTTGACCATTCCACCAGGAGCTCTTCAGCTCTCTTTTGATCTGTTGTGCCACGACTCATAATCCAACGTGCTTTCAAATTGACAGAGATCCAGAAGATATCGATCTGCTGATTGGAGGGCTCATGGAAACACCGGCCCTGGGTACGGTGTTTGGCCCGACACTGACCTGCCTCATGGCGATCCAGTTTGCGAACATGCGCAGCAGCGATCGTTTCTGGTACGAAAACGATCTGCCACCATCGTCCCTGACGCTGCCCCAGCTGCAAGCCATCCGTCGCGTTACCCTGTCCGGGTTGCTGTGCGAAACCAAGGACGTCCAACGTGCCCAACCGAAGGCGTTCATACGTGAAGATCCGTACCTAAACGCACGGCTGAACTGCGAGCAGCTCGCCGGCTTGGATGTGTCCGCCTGGCGCTCGGAACAGGATGAGACGGTCGAGGAGTATATGCAGGACGAACAGCCAACGCCGCCAGAGTTCGAGGAACTCAACATGGACGTGATTTCGCAGGCCATCAACAAGGCAAAGACGAAGCTGAACGAGCGCAAACAGCAGGAGTACGAAACGTGGATTAGGCGTAAGTATTTAACAACGGTGCCAACATAGGTGCAGCCCTTCATATCGTTGAATTTATCTTCCACAGAGGGAGGTATCGATGCTAAGTCACCGGATGGAACGGCCGCTTCGTTCAGTAAAGCCAACCGAAACGCACTGATCATTGCCAACACGTCGTTGTTCTACGAACTGGCTACGAATGAGATTGTCAGCTCATTGCACACGTGAGTTTAATTTATTTTCTTCCTTTTACACGGTCAATAGGAGATTGTATTTCCTTTTGTTTGATATTCTCCAGATTGAGACGTCGCAAACGCCAGGTCTTTGATAACAATCTGGGTGGGTTCACAAGTGACGACTTCAGCAATGCCCTGCAAAGCGTAGACGTTAACCAGTTCATCACGGGATCGATTTCGCCGATCAATCTGGAGCCGCAGTGCGAAAATCTGGAAGCACCCTGTGACACAACGACCCCATTCCGTACGCTGACCGCGCACTGCAACAATCTGCGTAATCCGGAGCTCGGCCAATCGCTTACAACGTTCGCCCGGTTGTTGCCACCGGTCTACGACGATGGTATTTCGCAGCCCCGAACACTGTCCGTCACTGGAACACCGCTGCCGAACCCACGGGCCGTTTCCGCGCTTATCCATCCGGACATTTCCAACCTGCACACGCGCTACTCCCTCATGGTGATGCAGTACGCACAGTTCCTCGATCACGATCTCACGATGACACCGATCCACAAGGGTTTCCACGAGTCGATCCCAAGCTGCCGTTCGTGCGATTCGCCCCGCACGGTTCATCCGGAGTGCAACCCGTTCCCAGTGCCAGCACGTGATCACTACTACCCGGAGGTGAACGTAACGAGCGGCGAACGGTTGTGCTTTCCGTTCATGCGATCCCTTCCCGGCCAGCAGACGCTTGGACCACGCGAACAGATCAACCAGAATACGGCTTTCCTCGATGCGTCGCAGATTTACGGCGAGAATGGGTGCATCGCGAAGAAGCTGCGCGGTTTCTCGGGCCGCCTGAACTCCACCATTCACCCGATTCAGGGCAAGGAATTGTTGCCTTTGTCACCGGTGCACCCGGAGTGCAAGTCGCCCAGCGGATACTGCTTCATTGCCGGAGATGGACGTGCCTCGGAACAGCCAGGACTGACCGCCATCCATACGGTTTTCATGCGTGAACACAACCGTATCGTCGAGGGATTGCGTGGCGTAAATCCGCACTGGAACGGCGATCAGCTGTACGAGCAAGCTCGCCGTATTTTGATAGCCCAGAATCAGCACATCACGTACAATGAGTTCCTGCCTCGCATTCTCAGCTGGAACGCGGTCAATCTATACGGGCTGAAGCTGCTTCCGCAAGGTTACTACAAGGACTACAACCCAACCTGCAATCCGTCGATCGTGACTGAGTTTGCTGCGGCAGCGTTCCGCATTGGTCACTCGCTACTGCGTCCACACATTCCCCGGCTCAGCGTACAGCATCAACCGATCGATCCACCACTGCTGCTGCGCGATGGTTTCTTCCGTACCGATCCCTTCCTTCAACCAGGGCTGGTCGATGAAATCTCACGTGGACTCGTCGCGACACCGATGGAAACGCTCGATCAGTTTATCACCGGCGAGGTGACGAATCATTTGTTCGAGGACCGACGCATTCCGTTCTCTGGATTCGATCTGATCGCACTGAACGTTCAGCGTGGCCGCGACCACGGTATCCCCTCGTACAACAACTACCGGGCGCTGTGCAATCTGAAGCGTGCCCAAACCTGGGAAGATCTCAGCCGTGAAATCCCACCGGAGGTGATCGCTCGGCTACGTCGCATTTACGCCAGCGTGGACGATATCGATATCTTCCCGGGCGGTATGTCCGAACGGCCCCTGCAGGGTGGACTGGTTGGACCGACCTTTGCCTGTATCATTGCCATCCAGTTCCGACAGCTGCGCAAATGCGATCGTTTCTGGTACGTTTGAGTTGGAGAGTCTCCTGCTTCATTTCAGCGATCATTGATTGGTAAATTTTATTTTTACAGGTATGAAAATGAAGACCCCGCGGTTAAGTTTACAGAGGCGCAGCTGGCTGAACTTCGCAAAACGACACTGGCCAAGATTGTTTGCGAAAATCTCGACATCACCGGCGACATGCAGCGAGCGGCCTTTGATCTTCCTAGCAACTTCCTGTGAGTTCTTCCTCAATTACTGAAAATGGGCAGCCATCTGCCTTGGTTGGTATAAATAAACGTTTTGTTTTTCTCCTACAGCAACCCACGAGTGCCGTGCAGTTCTATGCCACAAATTGATCTCAGCGCATGGAGAGAAAATATCGTCCAAGGATGCCAGATTGGCGGCAAGAATGTGAACGTCGGAGAGTCGGCCTTCCCTTCGCCATGCACCAGTTGCATCTGTACCAACGAAGGGGTATGTCCGCTCAGAAGGCGAACATCCAAGCGCAATTGATCTAATTAATTTCTATCTATTTCAGCCCCAATGTGCCTCGTTGCGCATTACAGACTGTGCACAGTTGGCCCGCGAATGGCCACGCGATGTGATCCTCCGTGACGATGTTTGCAGCGCGCAGTGTGGACTGGTGCTACAGAATGGCTCTCCTCAGGGTCGTAACATTCCAATCAGCTTACGACCACCTCCTCAGCGTATCGCACGTTCTCGCATCGTCCAGCAGCAGTCGGGACCGTTCAGCTTCCAGGGCTTCCAGTTCCCCGATCTGTCGCAGTTCATTGCCTAGAGGTGGCGGGAGGATATCGAGCACCCGAGTGCTAAATATTTTGTACATATTGAGCGGCCATAATTGATACTGTTTTCCCTTCTTCAACTGTAGTTTATGTTATTCTTCTATCGATACTACATTGTACCCCGCGTTTCGTGCTGTCCTACATTTTCTCGTGGATGGGTGATTTTCTTGAGGCGCACGCGTATCTTATCATTTTTATACATATACTCTACTATTCTTTACTATGTTCCGCTTCTTTAAGTTATGATCTGGCTGAAGAAGAATAAGAAGAAGATAAGAAAAGCATGCAAAGGGGCAAATTGAATTGCCAACGTGAAATCGTTCACCGTCTGTACACTGGACACGTTCTATAGACTCCTCAGCTATTATGCGAAAACCACGTGGTACCTTTTTTAAAACCTCCACCACGCGTCGAACGAGTAGGTTTAGGTGTGGAGTCTTTAATAGAAAGCGACGATTGTTCAAAGTGTTTTAGATGATAAATAAATGTGAGGATATTAACACACAGTGGAATGCTAGTGAAGGAAAATACCTTTCGAGGTCGATGAGCATGTTAACGTTTGCCGTATGTGCAACTGCAGTAAAACCGTAGTGTTGTTAGTCTACGATCAAATTCTCGTTTCTAGTAGGGTGTAATTGAATTAAAGAATAATAAAATGTAACAAAACATGTTAATTTTTTTGGTATTTTTTTTTAACTTTAATTTTATTTGTTTGCCTTATACTAATTGAACATTTACATTAAAAACCCCGGATCGCGCGGCGTCAGGTTAAAAACCATCACAGACAGCATTAAACTTGCGGAGTAACAGATTTGTGGAGGAGTTAGATTAAATTTTTTCACCCAAGGAGCATTTCATTAATCCGTCTTCAAGCCCAAATGAGCGAACACGTTGCGCGAAAGGAACCCGTACACGTCGCGCGCATCCTCGTCCCCGAAGTAATCGGTCAACAAGCTGATGATCGACCCGCTGTTCACCTTCGAGCTCAACGGTTGGAAGGTGAACGAGTACATTAGCAGACACTTGGCGACACGCATCTCGGCACCGAACTTTCGCAGAAATTCACCAACGAGACGGAAAATATAGATGATAAATTTGATGCCTCCAATCATTCCGACCGTCCTGGGAAAAAGCGTTTTTTGTTAATTCCCGTGAGCTGCCACACCACGGACATTGGTTTTTACTTACATGCGCGAGGAAAGAGAATCGCTGTCGGGATCGACGGTGGCAAGCGATGTATTTGAAGCGTTCGATGACGTATTGTAGTACATCGAACTTTGTAACGAACTGTTCCATGTACCATCTGGTGATATTGAGGACTGATAGTAGCTTGGTAAGCCTCCGTAGGTATCATTCAACTGGTGTCCCATACACTCGCAGGATAGGAAGGCCACAAACAATACCAATCCAATCATGGTCACCAGCTACAACGCTTTACCTAAACAACGAGCCCACAGATGCAACACATTTGATGCGTGCGCAGGTTGGACTTGAACTAACAAACGAGCCACCGTTTGTTGTTGCCAAACCTGAGGAAAACGTTCTTGACCGATCTTCCAAGGGGAATGGGATAGAAAGAAGGGAAGAAAGGTAAGAAAGGATAGTTGTCCTTTCGTGTTCACCTATGCACCGTTATTCGTTACCCTTACGCACACAAGCTCAGTGTTTAAAATCTTCCATCCCTTTAGGTGAGACTCATGAGCATTAACAACCAACCATCGAACTAATGACAAAAGTAACTTACAAATGGGTTTTGCTATTAAATACCTCGACAGTGTATTTGTTTCGGAAAATATTGTAATACATTTATTTTGCAACCTGCTTTAACATTATCGATTGCGCTAGAGGCATAACGATTTTACTACTTTTTCGCGAAAAAACTCATTATTGATCCTTGCTTGGTTTTTGGGGTCGGAGGTGTTGCCTTCTTCTCACCGGACGGAGCTTTAGTCTGACTTCCGAGAGAGGGTGTCTTATTCGACTTTGCAGCGGGACCGGTCGCGGTGGTGGCTACACCAGTTTCTTTATCTGTACCATTTTCTTGCGACTCGTCTTCCGATACCATTTCCCATTCTTTGACCGTAACTAGTAAAGAGAAAGAGTGTTGAAACTCATTAATGATGTATCTTACCTATTTTTTACATTGAAAGTCCTTTTATGCAGTTCAATACTTACTTAAATATCCATCATCATCCGTGAATGTTTTAGTGACCATTTTTTTAACTTTGCCACGCGTACGGTTCGCACTGTTCGAATCGTTCTCTACCGGCTTCTCGGGCGACGGCCTCTTTTGTTTTTCCTCCACCTCCGGTTCGGCCATTTCCTCGTCAAACTCCACCAACCGTTCCTTCCGCTTCTCCTCAGCCGCATCCCGACCGTTCATTTCGTCGTCGCTGGACGAATCGCATATTTCCATGATGCGTGATTTTTTCGATGGATTTGCCGTCTTTTTCCGCTTTAGCAACGGCTTTCCAGCGCGCTTTTTGCCTTCACGTTTTTCCTCCTGCGGTGTGCTGGGAATAACGTCCTTGTCCTCATCCGACCGCGCTTCGTCGTCGTCGTCGGTGATGGTTCGTTTTCGTGTTTTCTCCTGTTCTTTAATTGGTTCCGAGGTTTTCGCGGGTTTCGTTTGCTTGTGTGAAGTTGTCGACTGTGAACTTGCCGAAGTGGGAGACTCAGCTTCTTGCTTAATGATGGTGCTGGTGCTAGCCGCCTGACTAGATGCTGCCGTTTGGCCCGGTTTGGAGGAGAAAAACGACGAAATGGATCCCTTCCCATTGACGACCTTTTTCGTATCTTTTTTGGGTGATTGTTTCTTGGGCGAAATTTTGGTGGTGGCCGGTTGCGTTAGCGGTTCCGTCTTAACCGTTGCTGGAGTAGGCGGTAGGGAAGGTTTTTCTTCCTTCACCACCGGCTTCGACGACGGTTTGCTGACCGTTGCGAACAGATTTTTCTTCTCCGGTTTCTTCTCCTGTTTCACTGGCAACGATTCACTTTGAACTGGAGCGGCTGAGCGGTGATCGATTTGTCGTTTCTGTGGTTCCAAACGAAGATTCTTGATGCTGAACTCACTGTCCACCGACACGTTCATTGGCCTTATTTCGGAGGCAACCTCGGCCGAGTAAAGCATCTTTACGCTTTTGGGGTAAAGTTTACACACATTCTGTAACTTGTCTTCCTTCACCAACTAAAATCGCGTCCGTGACATCGTGTAAGATAGCATTTGCGAAAGAACACAATAACAATGTATGTACTCACGGTCATGAAAGCGTTTCCATTCTTATCGACACCCCGAACAACATACTCCAGAGAAAGCTTGGCTTTATCCTTCTGTTCGTCAATCCATTTCTGCAATACATCAACAGCTTGCGGCACACCAACGTCCCAATTGTTGCTGATCCTTCGCGCGGTCACCTAAGCGAAGCAAAACAGTTTAACCAATCGAAGAACTGTCCACACCGAAAGATTGTGCAATTCGCTTCTCCTTTTCGCTTACCTTTTCTTTTGCATCGAATACAATGTGTTCTATTTCGCGATGGCATGTTTTCAGAAGGTCCGCATCCATTTTTGTAGACCTCGGGATCGTTTCTACTCTCACGGCACGTAGATTTTAACGATTACAACAAAGAATTCCGTGTGTTTTCCTCGATTTACAAACTAGAACGCCGAAGATAGAAGCAACAATTCGCGCGAAATGCCATTTGTTGACAGTTTAGCTGTCAAAAGCTTATTTACGTTTCCTATGCCTTATGGATCCAAACGAAGGAGCCTGTGGAACGAGGGATACCTCAATGTGATTATGTATTCAAATTACCAAATCCAAACGTGCACATTTTGGATGGAAAATTGTTCAATTCACCGGAAAGTATAACAAACATCGTTTTCTTAAAGAGTTACCAATTTATTTATTTTATTTCACCAGTTTCTGCTAGATATCGTCATATGATTACCTAAAAATTCTTAACGCTTTCCACCAACAAAACCACGCACATACGCATTCATTGTTGGTCAATTGTTGTTGTGTTCTTCTTCTCTAGATTATCGTGTTAAATGTTGGATTTTCGTTATCCTTCCGTTATCCTGTAGCTTAGCTTAGCGCAAATTGTCTAGTTTGTTTTCTTTTGAATATATCTTCGATAAGAGTTTCCACTGTGAGCGGTGGTGTAAAGTTGATGTTGTATCGATTATATCAATTACGATATCGCCGTTGGCGAAGTCTTTCTCCGCACCTGTTTCTTGCATTTAAACGCTCATTACACAGTCTTGCACATTACCACACTGGCCTGTTTGTAGCTACGAAATACCGGGCCCGCGGAAAGAAATGAAACTGCCCCGTGTCCCGTGAAAGCAGGTAAAGCAAATGAGAGTAATTTTCGTAGACCTGGTAGGATAAGATAACGGCTGAACGGTGCTCCGACGTGGGAACATCATGCACGTTAATACTAAATCAGAACAGCGTCGAAAGCGCCGGTATTTGGTATGAAACTATCGCTCGGTGTTTGCAATAACACCCCGAACCTATCAAATCTGAAGTTTACTTAAGTAAATAATAATCAAGCTGCTGCATAATTCAAGGATATTTTACTTCTATTCATGCCACAACTTATAAATCCTTCTGTGTTGAATCTAAAGTAAGCGTCCTACAACTAAAATGAAATATGGTTCCAGCGAGTTACCTACGCCAGCCAAGCGGCCCTATTATATCATCGCGCACCACTTTTCGACAGTAATCGGGGAGAAGTTACCGCAGAAACCAAATCCTTAACTAGATCAAATCCTTAACAAACTAATAACGACTTAACGCACAACCGATAACATTTGGCAAGGTAGGAGAACTACTGTGGCTCTGCCAACGTGCACAAGAAAAAAAATTAAATATACGTGTATAATACCTGTGTGCTTGTTTTAAGTGCTAAATAAAAGCATCAACCAGTACGCGAAGGAAAAAGGAATGGAAAAGCGCAAATCATTAAGCAAAACGATCGCCTGAACAAACAATTACTCAGAGTTGGAATGCACTAGCACTGCGTAGGTTGTGGTATCGTAGGCCGCCCGAAGGCGAAAAAGGAACGACCGACGACGGTTAAGGCTTATCCTGTGTGTATGTAACCTGTGGTGCCAGTTTTACTTAAGCCAAATATCGTCCAACGTGTCGTCGTGCAGTTCCGGCACCGGCAGTGCCTTGAGCGTACGCAACGTTTCCATGTAGAAAGTCAGCTCGGACACGACGACACCGTGCTGCGGGCCGCCGTTGTTGGTGATGTTGTTCTTCAGCAGTTGCTCCCGCAGCTTGTCCTTGAAGTTCTTCTGCACCGTTCGGTAGATGGCGTGCACCTGCTTCTCCGGTAGGATCGGTGCGATCGCTTCGTGCAGCTTCACGAACTGGCGGCTAATGTTGCGAAACGGTTGCGAGGGAACGGGCGGCCGGGCGTCCCAGTTGTTGAGCTGCCCGGTCACGAGATCGCACACGATCGAGAGGACCTTAATTTCGATTTCCTTGATGTGGCTGGCGAAATCCTTCTCGACCGTCTCGTACCCACCGAACCCGGCAAGGGTTGCACCGGATGTCGGTGCGCTTGTGGAGCTTCCGTTCGTAAGGGGTTGAGGTTGGGATGACGTTGCGGGAGGTAGCGAATACTGGTGGTGATGGTGGTGGTGTTGGATTTGGCCGCCATCCAGCGACTGGAAGTGTCGTTTCACGTGTGGCAGCAGCCATAAGACTAGTTGAAGTGCGCGGGACACTAACGCTAGGTTGCTGCTGGTGATGGTTTTCAGGCCGGCCACATGTAGTGCGCCCGCACCGAGAACCAACTGGCAGCAGCGAGAATTGAACGTGCGCAATAGATCGACCACACTGCGGGCGAGCTGCGGTGCGATCACGGGTAGCTGCGTCGCACACCGGCAGTACTCGCCAACGATCTGCACCAAAAGCAAGGCAGCCCCAACGAGGGCGAACGGTTCTCCCTCGACCACCAGTACAGATGCCGGCGGAGGTCGTGTCGTCAACGGGTGACCATTCGTTTGCTGCTGGTGGTGCAGCTGATCTTCCGGAACCGTTTTACTCCAATGAAAGTCGCCCCTCGCAATACTGTTGACCATCGTTTGAAACTCTGCTGGAACTTCCGCCTGCTTCCAGCGCTCGCTGTCGAGCAGGAGGGCGAGCTTGGATTTTCGTTCCGCGTGAAACTTTTGCGCAAACCGATTACCCTGCGCCCGGAGGGCCAACTTCAGCGGGACACTCTGGACCCCACAGACCGCTTCGCACCCATCGGCAAACCGTTCGACGATTTCCGCCAGCTGCGCAATCTGCTCCGCACTGGCCGCACTTTTCTCGAGGCTCTGATTCGATACTAGATTGGCGCACCGATCGTGGCAGTAGTTGCAAACGCTCTGGAGCAAATTGGCCAGCTTGTTCTGCACCACGACGTAATCCGCGGCTGAAAGGAACGCTTCCGTGTCGATGAAACTGACGTCATCCGTCAGCCTTCCAGCGCTTGCGTCCGCCGTCTGGTGCATCACATCGTGCACGGCTCGGATGCGGTTGAGCAGCTTTAACAGCGTGCCCGTCGCACCCTCCAGCAGCGTGATCCACTCGGACAGCGAGAGGCTTTGCGCTTCCTCGCCCGCACCGGTGAGACAAACTTCCGCATCGCCCGTGGCGATCACCTCGATCACGAGTTGCTTCACGATCGCTCGCACCGTCGTGATCGCCTCGTCTCGGTACGTATCGATAAAGTCGAGACTACGTTTCCGCAGCAGCCCCGATATGATGCAGATAAGTTTGTCCTCCTCCAACATTTTCTCTTCACCGTCAACGGTCGCAAAGGGTCGATTAAGGTCGGCCGTCGAGTAGCGTTCAAAGTCTGTCTTGAGCATCTTATCGATCAGCAGCTCCATTTCGGACAGCTGCGAGGGTAGATGACGAAAGCAGTGGACGCCCGTTAGCTCCTGTCCGAGGATTTCCTGCGTCGTGCTAATCAAATCGAGAGCCGCCACGTAGTCCTGGGTGCTCAGAAGCAACTGGATCATCGGTTGCGTCTGATGTACCGTCGACATGAGCTTTAGCTTCTCCAGCACGCGGTTGTTGTTTGCCCGAATCCGCTCGGCCCGGACCACCTGCAACGATTCCTTCACCATCGTGTCATCGATCTGCCGAATCTTCCCCCTCAGCTGCTGCACGTTCGCGAGCGCCTGCGCCATCTGCTCCATGATCGCGTCCTGCGAGGTCATCGCGTGAAAGAAGGCTGACGATTTGTCCGAAACCTGCTTCGCTATCAGCACCTCCACGATGTCGAGGTAGTGGCTAAGCTGTTCCTGCAGCTGGCGGCTGGAGTGCTTGGTCTGCTCGCCGCCCTCCGTGCCGATGCCGGCAAACACCGCCCCAAACGTGCCCGGCTGATGTAGCTCGAGGTTTTGCTTCAGGAACACCTCCGGGATGTCTTTCAGGCTAGCCGTCGCCCCGTTTGGAAGGCGATCGCTGACGAGTGCCTGCTGACTAGTGGCATCCGCTGTCGGGACATTCGCGATGCGCATATGCACCCGGTAGCGTTTGCCAATGCGCTTCAGGTAGGCATCAAACTGCTCCCACCGGATGTCGGCCAGCCGTGTCGATGAACCGATCGAGGCATTCTCCACGAACGAGTCGCCCCACTTTTTGGTGAAAAAGTTCGTCTGCTTGCCCCGACTGGGATCGTTCAGTACGGCCGGCAGGTTCTGGGCGGCGGAATACACCGACCACTTGACCGGCGGGTCCTTCTGCTGCGCGTTCACGTGGCACCGGGTTACGTGCATGTCGTAGTCGCGATCGCTAACGCCGTCCAACGGTAACGACGAGCAGACGCCGTTGTAACCATAGCGACACACGTACGAGCCACCTTCCACGGTGCAGTGCTGCTGGCGAAGGTGTCTGCGAAGTAAGGAAAGTAAATAAAGAAAAACGTTCCACGTTAACGATGCGTCAACCGTGCCATGATGATGATAACGCAAACACGAAAGTGACACGCAAGCACCAGGCGCAAAGCGCAGGCAACGAGTGGGGGTGGTGAGAGGGTTGTACCTCGTCGCAGAAACAATCAAGCCAGATCAGTTTTCGATATTGACCTCTGCACCGATAGGACGGACACAGCTATCCCACTAGGGCTTCCCTAATTGACGCTAATTAACCTTCCATAACCCATTCGTTGCGCCGGGCTGTTGTTCGGTTACCTTACGAACTCAGTCGAATTTTTGAAAGTAAACAATGCCTGCTTATGAAATTGGTGCTGATCTTGCTGCAACTGCTGGGGCTGGTGATGTTGTGGATCCGGTCGATCGGTTTTGGTCGACGTGGGAGAAATGCAATATTGACAGCTTTGCCAAGGCGGTGGTTCTTTCAGATCGAAACTTCCCGAGGTAGACTTTGCCATTGGCACATATTGTTAGCACAGCCGGGAACACCACACACACACACTACGGGAGGGCAGCAAAACACCAAAATTGACGGAAACGGGAAACGGAAAATTGCACAAACTAGTACGGGAAGAGGGTATTGGAAACGGGCACAGGCACCGCAAGGACTGAACTGTGAACACAACACGGCTGGCGAAATCTTCCGCTAATACCACACGGTACTTCTTTACAGCGAGCGATCCGAAGAACAACAAAATACATAATATCGGATGATTTCTGTGCAGCTGACAGCTCGGTTTGACATATGAACACGCGTCTATACGTGCCCGCGAAATTCTCGCTGCCTGCTGTGCTCACCAATAAATCGCAGTAATAAAAAAATAGCTCAGTCGGCCATCTTGAATAACAAACACGTCGCGTTAGTTCGCGGTGGCACCGGCTCACACCGTCGGTCGAGCAGAACAACGTGTTCATGATTTCCTGGACATAACGCAAAGATACAACATTTTATATCTTTTTATCTCAATGTAAAAAATGAAACTAAAAATAAACCAAATTTGGGGATGCGAAAGGTAGGTTGATGTGTATACGCAGGCTTGTTGCTTGAAATTGTAGCCAAATCTTGTTTTCGATACGAATTTGAGCTACACAATATTTTTTTAATGTGTTTATAAGATTAAATAATGATTTACGAGCATTACGTGATGATAGGATTTTTTTTAGTTTGTCAGACGGAGCAAATTTGTACAGGAATCATACTCGGGGTCCACACTACAACGCGACGTCGCCTGACAGGAGCTGAACTCCATATAAAAAAAACCTTGCGCTATGTCGCGCGAATCGCGCTAGATTTTTTTTGCATGGAGTTCAGCGCCTGTCATGCGAAGTCGCGTAACGCGACGGTGCAGTCTGGAAAGCGTGATACTCGGGGTCCACACTACAGCGTGACGTCCCGTCACGAAACGCTACGTCGCCTGACAGGCGGCCCAACTCCATACAAAAAAACTGTCGCACAAATCGCGCTAGTGTAGAAACAGCGAAAAACGCGACGTCGCGCTAGCTCTTGTCAAATGTCAATTCGAAACGTAAACAAACCGACAGCTGGACAAATCGTAACCAAACCGAAACACAAACGCGAACAAAACGAGTAATATTCTCCACAAAACATCGGATTTTAGGTTTTACTACTTATTTCTACTCTTCACAAATGTTATTCAGCTATGAAACTTCGTTTTAAAAGATATTTTACCAAAGAATTTTCGGGTGCCGAAACGTAAACAAACTGCTCTTCAACAAGTAGGAGATGATGTGGCAGTTCTAGTTCGGTAGTGCATCAGAGCGGATGTTAGCAGTGCATAAGTTTCCTGAAAGGGTTAGCGGAAAAGTAAGGTTACGGCACGACCGCGTGGTGACGCCGAGCTGGAGCTCAGGTCAGACAAATCCTAGCTGCCGCACATCTCGTGCCGTTTGAGACAATCAAGCGGACCACGAGTTCTTGTGTCCTGACAACGGAAGGAATTATCCCTCCCGTGGACGGCGGGTGGACATATGGCTATTATAGCCGGTCCTAAAGGACGAGCCCCTTCATAGGAGTTCGGACAGAGTTGGTACGCCTCTGATTACGTGTAAGGGAACAAATTGTTCGACTTAGCGTAGAAGGATATACCCCGACTCGCATATCGAAAGAAGAAGAAGAGATGATGTGGAAATATATACTTCCTTCGGCGGGCCAAAATATCGTCGTAGTCCGTTTAAGTTTGTTTTCTCAGTGAATTTCAAATGTAGAAGCGCCACACTTACTCAGAGTGCATAAAATACGTAGCTTAACAAATATCATGCATTACTACCTCAAAATTCAATAAAAAATTTTAGCCAAGTTTGCGCCCCAATGTGATACAAATTTCCACATACTCTCCTACCTCTGTCGCGCTTGACTTGCGCGATTGTTCTGCCGAAACTGGGCTACTTTTGAAACGGGACGTCGCGCTGCAGTGTGGACCCCGAGATAAAGTTGGTAGCACTTAATCAATATAAATGAGCAAATTCGTTTGTTTATTTCGGTATCTAGAATTCCAATACGCCGCTATGTTTACCTTTCAAATCGCCCTATATGACCCTACCTTGGGAATAACCTTGGTCAAGTTTCCAAACCCATGAAATTATGAAGTTTGACAGTTAACTGTAACCGCCGGGCTGATTCGAACAACAGCTCGCCATTGATCGTGAGCTAATCGTTGAACGATTTCACGGCTCAGCAGGCGATAGTTTTGATGTAGAAACGTGGAAAAGCTTCGAATGTTGTTCTAGTGACTACGTATTCGTTTGTGATAGTGTAATCATAGTTTTAAAGCAGATAACGAAAAGAATAATTGGTACACCATGGCAGAAGCGCAGCAAACAAACCAGACCAATGACGATTGGCGTCTCGTTGTTTTAGAATGGGTAAAAACCGAGCTACACCAACTTGTGTTTATAGTGAAATTTCCGGTTCATTCTCGTTTTTACCCGGATTGCTTTATCATTCGCAGGTAAAATGTTCCAAGCTCCACAACACAAGCGAAACAATTCGATTGGATTCTGTTTTCGATGCCTTCAGAAAGAAGATAATTGAAACAAATCAGTTTCGGGAGACCAATATCATCGAGTTTCTTCGCACCCACTTCCCACGTTTCGAACTTAAACTGAACAAATGCAACGAGATTCCGGATTGTGACAACGTTTATGTTTTTTCTCTGATGCTGTACTTCTCGTGCGTCCGCTTGCCGATTGAATACTTTCAAAACGTTTGCAAAACTTTCAGTGACGACCATCAACGCAGTGTGAAAACCTTTCTGGACTCTTTTCTCACCGATTTCAACAATAAGATACACATCGATCGATGCTTCCTGGATACAGCGTTCTCCAACGCCACTAACTCGGCACGTAACAAACTTCAGCGGCATCCGGAGCCAAAAGTAGAGCGATCCAGTGATGCCCAAATCTTCAGTAGCACTCCTGCCAGTAAGTTAGAGCATAAAATGCCGTCCCCACAGACACCTAAAAACATCTCACTAGAATGGAAGATGAAGAATCTCACAAATCTACTAGACTCCGCTCGGTCCGAAAATGGGACTCTTGAAAAGCAAAACGAACAGCTCGTGCAGAGAATCCAGGAGCTGAATGAAGATAAACAAAAATTATTGATGAAGATAAAAGCTATGCAGCTTACGGAACAGCAGTGCGAAACGAATAGTGGCTCGAAGGAGCAATTGGATGCCAATGATCGTCAACATGAGCTATGCCGTAAAAAGCTGGAGAAAAATAATGAACTGATCGAATTGCTGCACGATGAAATAAACAAGGCAAAAGAAAATGCCTGCATAGACTTGGAGCAACTTTCGGCGGTAAAAACGAACAACATTCAGCTGAAGCGAGATATGCAGTGCCTGGAAAGCACAATAGAAACGTTGAACAAGGAGCTGTCTAGGCAGGGTGATATCATCGAAAGTCAGGCGGAGGTCATCAACGACTTGCGCCGGTTCATTCGCGAATCCCGGTTGGCGTGCTCGGAAAGCTTGGCCGAACCATTGGAAAGTTCATTCGAATGTTTCGATAAATTTAGCGAACTCTCTATATTCGATGAAAGTCGGTGTCAGGAACCGGAAAATCTTGCCTCAACGGTGGTAGAGGTCAAGTTGAGGGAGCAGGAGATAGAGAACGAAAAACTAATGAAACAGATTGAACAGCAGATGTTGGAGATTAAGCAGAGCAAAGAGAACAGAAATCTCGAGGCCGCTGACTTTAACGCAAAGCTTCTCGTGCTGCAGCGTGACAATGCGAAGATGAATGCTATGGTTGCAGAACTGCAGAAATCGTTGCTGGAAACTGTTGAGAGCAAGAAGCAGCTAGAGCAAACTTTGGAGAAGCAAGAGGAAGATTACAAACGTACCCAAATGGAGATAAATGCTAAGGTTTCAGAACTGCAGAAATCGTTGATGGAAAAAGATGATAACATCAAACAACTGGACAGGCAACTGGAAGATCACAAGTGCTCACAAATGGAGATGAATGCTAAGGTTGCAGAGTTGCAGAAATCGTTGGTGGAAACTGTTGAGACCAAGAGGCAACTAGAGCAAGCTCTGAAGAAGCAGGAGGAAGATCACAAGCATGCCCAAATGGAGATGAATGTAAAGATTGCAGAACTACAACAATCGTTGGCAGAAGTGGTTAACAGCAAAAAACAGTTGGAGCAAGCATTTGAGAAGCAGGAGGAATATCACAACCGTGCCCAAATGGAAATGAATGTAAAGGATGCAGAATTACAAAATTTGTTGTCGGAAACGGTTGACAGCAAGAAACAGTTAGAGCAAGCACCAGCGAGACAGGAGGAAGATCTCAAGAGTGTCCAAATGGAGATGAATCTTAAGGTTGCAGAACTACAGAAATCGTTGGTGGAAACTGTTAAGACCAAGAAGCAGCTGGAGGAAGCTCTTGAGAAGCAGGTGGAAGATCACAAGCGTGCCCAAACAGCGATGAATGTAAAGGTTGCAGAACTGCAGACATCATTGGCGGACACTGTTGAGACCAAGAAGCTGCTGGAGCAAAGTTTGGAGCAGCAGGTTGAAGATCACGAGCGTGCCCAAATGGAGATGAATGTAAAGGTTGCAGAACTACAGAAATTGTTGGTGGAAGCGGTTGACAGCAAGAAACACTTAGAGCAAGCACTAGCGAAGCAGGAGGAAGATCACAAGCGTGCCCAAATGGAGATGAATGCCAAGGTTCCAGAACTACAGAAAATATTGGCAGAAACGGTTGACAGCAAGAAACAGTTAGAGCAAGCACTAGCAAAGCAGGAGGAAGATCACAAGCGTATCCAAACGGCGATGAATGTAAAGGTTGCAGAACTGCAGACATCATTGGCGGACACTGTTGAGACCAAGAAGCTGCTGGAGCAAACTTTGGAGAAGAAAGTTGAAGATCACGAGCGTGCCCAAATGGAGATGAATACAAAGGTTGCAGAACTACAGAAATCGTTGATGGAAACGGTTGACAGCAAGAAACACTTAGAGCAAGCACTAGCGAAGCAGGAGGAAGATCACAAGTGCTCACAAATGGAGTTGAATGCCAAGGTTCCAGAACTACAGAAAATATTGGCGGACACGGTTGACAGCAAGAAACAGTTAGAGCAAGCACTAGCAAAGCATGAGGAAGATCACAAGCGTGTTCAAATGGAAATGAATCGTAAGGTTGCAGAACTACAGAAATCATTGGCAGAAACTGTTGAGACCAAGAAGCAACTAGAACAAGCTCTGGAGAAGCAGGAGGAAGATTACAAGCATGCTCAAATTGAGATGAATGTAAAGGTTGCAGAACTACAAAAATCGTTGGCAGAAGTGGTTAACAGCAAGAAACAGTTGGAGCTAGCATTAGAGAAGCAGGAGGAAAATCACAACCGTGCCCAAATGGAAATGAATGTAAAGGATGCAGAATTACAGAAATTGTTGTCGGAAACGGTTGACAGCAAGAAACACGTGGAGCAAGCACTAGCCAAGCGGGAGGAAGATCTCAAGCGTGTCCAATTGGAGATGAATGCTAAGGTTGCGGTACTACAAAAATCGTTGGTGGAAACTGTTAAGACCAAGAAGCAGCTGGAGGAAGCTCTTGAGAAACAGATGGAAGATCACAAGTTCACCCAAACGGCGATGGATGTAAAGGTTGCAGAACTGCAGAAATCGTTGGCGGAAAATGTTGACAGCAAGAAACACTTAGAGCTAGCACTAGAGAAGCAGGTTGAAGATTACAAACGTGTCCAAATGGAGATGAATCGTAAGGTTGCAGAACTACAGAAATCGTTGGCAGAAACTGTTCAGACCAAGAAGCAGCTGGAGGAAGCTCTCGAGAAGCAGGTGGAAGATCACAAGCGTGTCCACATGGAGATGAACTCCAAGGTTCCAGAACTACAGAAATTACTGGCGGAAATGGTTAACAGCAAGAAACAGTTGGAGCAAGCACTAGAGAAGCAGGAGGAAGATCACAAGTGCACCCAAAGGGAGATGAATGTAAAGGTTGCAGAACTGCAGAAATCGCTGTCGGACACGGTTGAGACCAAGAAGCAGCTGGAGCAAACTTTGGAGAAGCAGGTGGAAGATCACAAGCATGCCGAAATGGAGATGAATCTTAAGGTTGCAGAACTACAGAAATTATTGGCGGAAACAGTTGACAACAAGAAACAGTTGGAGCAAACTGTGGAGAAACAGCAAGATGCTGGCCAGCGCGAGCAAGAAAAGTTATACATGAAAACAGCCGAGCTTCAAAACTGCTTAAAGGATGCTGATGCAACGAAGCAGCAATTAAAGGACACACTTGAACATCAATATAGGAATGTTAGAGACTTAACTGTTCAGTTGCAAAACCTTTCTAAGGAACACGGCGAAGAGTGCAGCAAGCGCGACGAGCTGGACGAAAAATCGGAAGAACTTTCTTCTCAATTTAAAGTGATGAAGAAGAAGGCGGACGATTTAGAGTCGCAGTGCATTAAATTGTTGAAGAAAGTTTCGACACAGAATGAAGAAATAGTGTCGCTCAGGGAAGAGCTAGAAAAGAAGGGCGCTACTGTGCAGGTCATCGAGGAGAAGGATGCACAGTTGCGACAGCTCCACAGTGACTGTGAAATTCTTGCCGGCAAGCTGTACGTAGCTCGAACGCAGCTGGAGGAGAATCGCGACGCTCGAGAGAAGGAAGTGGCTTCCGCGCTGGAGAAGCTGGACAACTTGAAGAAGAGTTACGAGGAGCAGATTCGCGAAGCGCGAATCGTCACCGAGGACAAGATGGAACGAATGAAAGAGCGCATGGTGAGTGGTCAGATTTTTGTTCTCTACCAGCATATATGTACCTCGCCTCATATCCTCACCAAAAGGTCAGATTAATGGTTTGCAAAGGATGAATCCTTCGTTTAACTTCATGGTTAATATTGGGGATTTTGAATTGGTTCGTGTTTTTGTGTGCGAACCGATGGGTATGCATGACTTCTACATTTGCACTGCACGGTATAAAGGCTGTCCGATCATTTCTCTCACGCACATCCGCAGGAATCGGTAGCAAGATCCGAATATGTCTACTTACCTGGCACCAAAAACTCTTTCTTTATTCCAGCCGTCGGGCCGAGACGGTGTTCTAGCCATCGTTCTGAAATGGATATGTCCGCTAGCGGTGCTTGTCTTCTCGATCTACGCCTTTGCCAGCGACCTTAAGCTGGAAGTTAAGTACAAAAGTCCCCCCTTTCAGTAGCGTCAGAAAGTTTTTCCGGTGCGCGGAGGGACTGACAGACTCAGAGTGATAGTACAAAGAACAGGGACCCTACGACAGGCCGTACCGAAAAGGCTTTTTTCTTCTTTTATTACAGTTAGAAGTAATAAGCTAATAAAGTAAGTTCATTGAACTGTAGTTTGCTTTTATTACAGTTAGAAGTAATAAAGTAAAATTTTAGTAGTCGCCAATCAACACTTGAAGGACAAAAAGGAAGAGGAAAATGAACAGCCGAAATAGATTTTTAATATATAACATTTTTTTCTAAAGGGGTGTTTTTAAATCTCTGGATTGATGTTTATGTTATTTGTTCAGCTGAATAAAACTTTGTTTTTTATTTAAATTAACTAAATGTAACGCAATAGTGTAATTTACTGTAACATCCTGCTTTATTTGCGTTGGGGGGTGGCACTAAAGTGTTGAACAAAACAAATTATCGGTGATGTATGTAATTGGTTTGATTTTATTTTACACTTACGCACACTTTCGTACAGCTAAAAGGTTTTTAATTTTAGTTTTTCTTTTTCTAGACATATTTATTCGTTTATTTATCGGACCCGGTATAAGACCCGGAATACAAAACGTCTCACCACACTTGAAAATTAGATGGTCACCTATGGTCGTTTTTGAAACAAACTAATTCTGGCTCTTAGTATCTGAGTAGCTTCAATAGTGCTAAGATTAGCTGAGAAGACTTGCAGGGTTTGCGCTTATAGATGGATTTGGCACTGTATGTTTGAGAGTCACGCCTAACACTCTAAGTAAGGCATGCAATACGTTTCAGGTGCCAGCTGATGGACAAACATATTGAGCATATTTTTCCTTTTGCATCGAGAAATACCTGTTGATCTGTAGGACTGATGGTATGTTTGAAGGACATCATTGTGACGCCGCTCATAGAGCTCTATAATATTTGATGAACTGTCTGTTTTTGTTACAGAATTCTTTCATAGCCATTATTCTATGGCTTGCTAGAGTTTCTCCTTTTTCTGATTGTTTTTTAACAAGCTGGAAGCTGATGGAAACGGAAGGTACCGTTTCGTTGGATACTGTTGCAGTATTGTCTCAGTAGGGTGATTTTCCTAGCTGAATCCTCAGAAAATTGCAGTACAATTAGCACCTGTTGATGTGTAACTCATTCCAATAACGGTTACAGTTTTTATCCACATTTTGAATCCGGGGGTGTTCGGGGAAAGTATCTGCACTTGTCTTATAGCACAACGGAAAGTGGCCGTATTTGATTCATCTTTTGTTAAACTCTCTAGTCTGGTCGCTTGGTTATGATTGGTTTCTTCATATTGAACGTGCATGTATTGAATGGTCGCATTTGCTTGCAGAAGGAAATACACAAGGAGAAATTAGTGAAGTTGGAACGTGAACGACAGGAGTTGTTTGTCTCACTGGAGCAAAGCTACAAGGAACGGGTAAGTGGCACTAGTGACTCATTCGCCTACCCGTGGAACCCATGTTATTCGGCCGTTATTTTCCAATACCCGTCCTGCAGATGGAAAACCTAGAATCCCGTTGCGCAACGCTGCAGAAGCAGGTGGCTGAGATGAACGAACGCGATCTCCAGTGCCGGAAGGAAAACCAGCTGCTCCAGGCAAAGGTGAAAACGTTGGAGGAGAGTCGGGGAGAGCGCAAGTCGTCCTTGCTGTTGCCACCGCCTGCCAGGCTGCGTAAGTGTTTGAGTTTGCGACACGGTAGTGGGCTTGCTTTTTTATTTAAACCCTTTTGCTTTTTGTGCGTCACGCAGGATGTAATCTCAAGATGGAAGACGAGGAGAGCGAGGTGTTCAACAACACGTACCTGGCGGATTTGCAAAACGGCCGCTGCACTTCGCCAACGACGAGCGACGGTGGGTTCAATCGAGCCTCGGAGCTGATGCGCCGCAACTCGATGCGCCTGCCGCACCTGCGCACGACCTACACTGCACTTGAGCCCGACATCGAGCTACCGGCGGACGATACTCGCGTAAGAGGAAGAGACTGGCATCTTTATTTACACTCACTCACTATTAATGCTACTACTTGCGCAGGAAAACCTATCATCCTTGTTCGATGACAGCTCGACCGGACTGATCACGCGCCGCAAGGTTTCCGGCATCACCTCGTACAAGCGTCCCGGGCCACCGACACCGAGCAAAAAGGCTGGCCGGTTATCGCTCGGCGGCGTGCTGCCCGGTGCGAACCTCGAGATCCAATACAAGGATGCGCTGCAGGATGCGAACGTGGCCGCTGGTACGACGGAAGGTCTAGGTCGTACCGGGCGCACCAAGACACCCGGAAAATTTAAGCAGATGCTCAGCTCGTCTAGCTTGCTAAGCAACTTTCAGCGAGACGAGGTAAATAAGAAAACTTTCTTCCCGTACTACATCTAGTAGGCAGTGGGCGCAACGCCTCCTTAGAGATTGCGAACAGTTACGATCGGATCCTTGGCTCACGTTGCACACAGACACACCGGTTGCACAATTGAGAGATCATTTGCATTCAGTTTCAGTCAGTTTGTCCACCGCTAGCGTGTATCTCTAGTTACCCTAGTTTGGGTCCGGAACCTCTTTTTTCGGATTAACACACGATAGCGTTAGCCCTAACTGACACCCTTCAATTCAACCCAACTCTAAACAGCCTCCGCAGCTCCGAGCATACAAAATCGCGACTTATAATAGGTAAATCGATACTGAACCAATTGGGTACGAATCGTCGAGCCCCACGGCATATCATCATGCTTTCTCGTTTTGTCTAATTGACAATTGTTACCAGAAAAACGAGAAGGCATGATGATTTTGCTTGCTGGCTACATTCAGTATCTTTAGTATAACCGCTAGAGAGACAGAGAGAGGGGGTAGAATAGTGAGTAATAGGGGACTCCGCACTGTGGTTCTCCTCTTTTTAATTTTTGGTGGTTTGATTTCGGTTTCGGTGAATACTAACTTTACCATAAACCTAGAGTAAACTCAGGCCCCCAAACAAACGGTGGCTCCTGGGAGATGCGTCACAAGGAACGGAATTCTCTTACCACGGTATGCGGTACGCTTTCGTTCCCTGTGGCTTTCTCTGCAACTATGATAGTATTTTTCTCCTCTTCCGAATAACCAAGGGCCATATAAATGACGTAACACCCGTCGCTTTCCACACGATCCGGTGCAGTGCAGCGATTCGTCATTCGAAAAGGGTATCCCTGCGGCAGCAGCAGCGCTCGGTTCGTTTCGATCTGCACCGAGCCCGTGGCTTTACAACCGCCGACGAAGACCCAACCTCAGGTGCGGTTGATGATCGTATTTTTGGTGCCGTGTCGGAGCGGTCGTTACCGTTGCCCCCCAGCGGCAACAGCTTGCACAACATCCGCCAGCAGCAGATGCTCCGGCGCGATCAGCGCAATCGACTGCTGGATCTGCGGCGTAAGATCGAAGGTTCGCCGCTGCGCTACCAGCCTCAACCGCTTGCTACCGCCCAAGTGGCCTCCGCTAGGGAAATGAAGCCAACCGACGGTGCGGTGGCGCGACAAATCACCCAAACAGCTGGGGTCGCTAGGACCAGCACCTCACTTTACTCCATTCCCGAGTGTCTCGGCTCAGCGGAGAAGGAGGAGGAGGACCACGACCAATTCGGAGTGGCTGAAACCAGCTGCTGGTCTTACTCGTTCATCTCCACCATGCTGGACGACGACGGTACGATTTCGATGACGACCAACCGGACGCTTGACGATACTGGGACCACGACTTTTCTGAGTGCTCTATCAGAATGTTCGATGCCCGGTAGCAATCGCGCGCTCAACATGCGCCGTCGTGAGCAGCGCAACCGACAGGTGGACTTGCCGCGCAGGTTGGATGTGTTCTCACCATTACTTCGACACGATCGGGACACGACTGCTGGACTGACGACTCCGCTGTCGTCGACGCTTATCACCGATGTCACCGACTCGGGCCTAGGCCTGGATCATGCTGGTTCCGCTCGGAGCATCAGTAATACCAATTTAACACCAGCACCGAAGGCCTTATCGCCAACTGTTCTTGTGTTCCTTAGCGTCGCCATTGCCGTTGGGCTACTGGCCGAGATTTTCTACTTTCTTTACCTTCCTCCCGATCCTCCGCGCCATTTCTCTGGCGACCGGAACCAGGTTAACCTGGCGTGGTGTGAAACGCTCAAATCTGTGAATCAGGCGGAGTAGCAAACGTAGCTTTTGCTTTTTTTTAATGTACTGAATGTGTATATCTCAAGTTGCCACCTTTCTGTGTTGTGTGTTGCGTGTGCGCCTCTTGGAACTTTGTTTTAAATCCCGTAGGATTGAGACTTAGAATTACGATTACTATGCACCGATAATAACCCTTACTATTTGTTTGAAATTATCTTGTTTGAAATAAAAGTCGTTTAAAAAGCAAAGCTGTAATATAGGGAAAGTTGTGGCCTTCTCCCTGATAGGCCTCCCTACGAATAAGCTTTATTATTTTATTATAGATACTTTCGGCATGCTATAGGTAAAGCGCCGGGAACAGTGTGCGGAAGAATGAACACATCAGCAAGCATGTCTTAGTAGTCGAAAGAAAAGAACTGAAAATAAATTAAGCTTAACGTGATCACATACTACGTAGTTAATTTCCTTACCCAAACCCCTCCGTTTCGTTGATAATCATAGCCGGGTTAGTTTTAGTTCAAAGAGTAGCCACTCGCATGACAAGTGTTTGACAAAAAGCTCCCTACCCGATACAATCAACGGCAACATACTGCAATCCGTTTCGATTTTCATGATTTCCAGAACACCTCACCGGGCCGGCGGGTCAGCTGGTTTAGCAGGAGTAAAAAAACCTAGAGAGGAAGCGGTAGAGGATGAGAACGGTCCCGCATCGGAGGTTAACGAAAGAATATATATACATATATATATATTTATTAATTTTATTTATAAAATAATTTGTTTTACAATAAACAATAAATTTGTCTACTATACTGAAACTCGAAGACGATTATAATTGTTTTAAGGGTAACATTTGTTTTCTACGGAGGAGTAATTGAAAGTACACTTCGCAACTTAGAAACGCAATCTTCTAGAGATTTCATGCTTTTTAAATGTAATAAGCATCGTGAAAAAAACATTCAACTATTATCTCTTAAAATTACTTAAGACCCAGAGATCCATACTCAAGCTCAAGTGAAATAAGAAGATTGATCTTGGAACACCGAAGATCAACATCTAGTTCAGGGGTCAGCAAAGTCCGGCCCGTAAGAAAATGTTAGTGCTACTTACGAAAAATAAATCGCAATTCTTATCGGACTTGTTCACGCTGTTCAATACGGCAATAACTCGTTTACTTTGCATGCAAAATAGCTGAAATATTTACAATGCTTGACTCCTTTGCGCTGTCAACACACTGCGTCACCGGCCTACCCCACGCCTAAACACGGATCGGCTGCGAACACCTGGTGTTGCCGAGGGCTACGCGACCACTGGCGTATGGTGTAACGAGTCATCAGCAGCACAGCCGAGCAGACACTGAACCATAAGCCACGTAACCAGAAGAAAGAGTGCGCGCCCGAATGCTGCAGCGCGAAACCCGTCAGAACGTGGAACACTACAAACGACTGAGGACACAGCAAACCCGGCTCTTCGAGAGCAAGAAGCGCTTCTTCGCTTCGAGAAGTCGGATGAACAACTGATGGAGCAGCTAACTCAGTCACGGGAAACTCGCCAGTGCTATAGGATGTTGAAGATGACACGAGGCGGCTAAACGCCAAACGACGCAATATGTCGAGACGAGGAGGGCAACTTTCTTACGGACGAGCGAGAGGTGATCGAAAGGTGGAAGTGCTACTTCAACGGACACCTGAACGAAGCGGAATTAGGGGAGTCCAGCAGCGGCGCAGGCAGAATCGAGCAGCACATTAGCCAGGAGGTAGATGACGATGTGCTCCCACCATAACTATTCAAGATGGGTTCGGTAGAGCTTGCCGTCAGTATGCACAAACTAATTATGAAAATCTGGGAGCAGGAAAGGATACCGGAGGACTGGAAGCTGGGTGTCATCCATCCAGTGTACAAAAAGGGTGACAGAATGGACTGTGCCAACTTTCGAACCATCACTGTCCTCAAAGCCGCCTACAAAATCCTATCCCAGATACTCTTCTGCAGATTCGCGCCCCTTGCTACAGATTTCGTCAGAAGCTACCAAGCTGGGTTTGTTGGAGGCAATTTCACCACCGACCAGATCTTAACGACAGATCTCTAGAAGTGCCGAGAGCACCAGATCCCGACGCACCACCTCGACTTCAAGGCGGCGATACCATAGACAGGAAGGAGCTATGGAAGACCATGCGGCAGCACAGCTTCCCCGAGAAGCTGGTGCGGCTGCTAGAGGCCACAATTGGGGGGGTGCTGCGTAAGGTGAGGATCTCGAACATGGTGTCGGATCCGTTCGAATCTTACCGGGGTCTGAGGCAAGGTGATGGACTCTCCTGCCTTCTATTGAACATCGCTCTGGAAGGTGTCATGAGAAGCGCGGGCTTCGACATCCGTGGCACGATTTTCACACACTCTCTCCAATTCCTCGGCTTCGCGGATGACATCGACATCATCGGGCGGAACACAAGGACAGTGTGTGAGGCGTACACCCGACTGAAACGCGAGGCCGCAAGGATTGGATTGATGATCAATGCGACGAAAACAAAGTACCTGCTCGTCGGAGGCTCTGACAGTGACAGAGCCAGGCTGGGCGGCAGTGTATCAGTGGACGGCGACGAACTTGAGGTAGTAGAGAACTTGAGATAGTAGAGGAGAGGCAAGAATCCTGGACTTTGCTCACGGAGGACGCCAACGCCCTCGCAGTCTTCGAGAGGCGCGTGCTCCGGTCTATCTTTGGCGGCGTGTGTGAGCAGGGCGTGTTGAGGAGAAGGATGAACCACGAGTTAGCTGAGCTGTTTGGCGAGTCGGACCTCCTGACGGTGGCGAAGGCCGGCAGGATTCGTTGATTGGGGCATGTCATGAGGATGCCGGACTCATGCCCCACCAAGAAGATGCTCACATGCGACCTGCCCGTCACGAGACGACGAGGAGCTCAGCGAACTCGGTGGATGGATCAAGTGGAGCAGAACCTGCGAGACATCGGATGCGAGCGGGGTTGCAGGGCTGCAGCCATGGACCGAGCTACCTGGAAAACGATTGGTGACCACGCCATGTCAGCACGATGTGCTCAACTGTGAGCGGGCCAGAAAAGAAGAACAAGACTCCTTTATTAACCCTGCAAGAAAATGGCTCAAGAAATTGTCACACTGTTTTTTTCAACATGTTTGTATAGTTTGTGGTCTAAATCCGAAGAAACAATTTATGTTGTCCTAAAAATTTTATGATTATATTGATTAAATGATGGCCAGATTATATTGATTAAATGAGCGCATATGTGCTATATTTTAGTAATTTACCGATAATAAGCAAACATTTGGTTCAAATGCACCGATTAGTGTCAAATATATGAATAAACGTTTACAAACACATAAGAACTTGTTTTCGCAGCAGATGCACTCGAAATAAACGACGCGCAACGAAAGTAGAAACAAAACATGCGACAAAAAACTCGGGCAAAGTAGTACAAATTCCATCCGCTTGCCCGAGTCAGGGTCGGGCAAAACTGTGAAGGGGTTAAATAAATTAACTAACAGTACAAAAAACCTAAATTTATTTGTTGAAAAGTTCAAAGTTCAAAAGTTCAACGAAAATGTTCAAAAATTTAAACGATAATAGGGTAGCTTGGTGGTACCGAATGGAAAACACGGCGAGGTGGGGAGAAGAAATTCTAATAAACTAATAACTTTTTTAAAACTTAATAAATCAACCCGTGTAGTTTTTTGTGTAATCTTTATTTTCTTCATTTTAGGTCACTGTAAACACCAATGTAAACATCAAGTTATACTCAATCGTACGAGGAAGAGTAACCGTTTTCGCATAGGTAAAATTATGTCCTTGCATTGCCGTGTCTATATGTGTGTGTTGTGTGGGGGATGTAGGTTTATGAAGGTTTAACTTTTCCTTCTGTTGCACATTCTCAGGTTCACGGAACATTACATTAAAAAATGACAATTGATCTAATCTCTTCCATTCATATGTATATCATAAATCCATCTATTTTTTCCAAAATAAACAACAAGTGCGCGAGGATGTGAAAAATATTCTCACACTTTACTCACCCGGCGCACTACACACATTCTCAGATGACCACCTTCGCCTTGCACCGATCATGTTTCTCGTTTTTTTTTTCTCATCACAAAATCACATTTTGTTACAGCAGTACGTGAAGGATCCCGTCAGAAGAACAGGCGCCGCTAACTTTTCCAGCATGTTATGTTAGCCTGCCCAATATAGTGTTATTGGGCCCACAGCAGGTCAAATGTCGTCCTCCATATATTTTTTTAAACAAAACTACATTACACTCGTTGTAGGACATTATATTGTACCATAAATTCTTGGGAATTCTATATTTGTTCCTACCGTTCCGTGATATCATATCGGCTCTTCCTGCGCCTATTTGATGACTGATAAAAAATCTGTTATCTACCCAAAACAAAAAGAAAAACTTAAGCAACCCAAACAGTAGTCAACTAAAATCTCTATCTACAGCAACTAATTGAAGGCCCACACTATATCGTTTTGTAACAGGATTGCGATCAATGTTACATTCTTGCACCAAATACATTGCGTCCCGGCGGTTCGCGTTGTCAAACACGTTCCATCACTTCTCGATCGTCAGCTAAGCTCACTCACACCACCCCCACCGGTCTATTCATTCGATCCATTTAGCATTTTCCTCTAAACTATACTTAGGTCAACCATTTGTTTTCAGCTTTGTTTTTCCTCTCGTCTATCTATAAGTCACGGCGCAACTACTCAGTAAGGCGCAAACACAACCATTGCGGCAGTAGCAGAAACCAATGCGGTAGAAAATGTTACAATGTAAATTCGATATCTTCAGCCCTCGTGTTCCGTCCTCTACACATGAAACTTGTTCGCATGGCTCAAACAATAACAAAATATGGTAAAAGAGTAAATGAGGCCCCGGGCTAGATTCTCCTCTTCCTGCTGGTTCACATTTAGCGCCTGAAGCTATGCAAAGCGCGACACATGCATTCGTTTCGAATTTTTGAACGCTAACGGTTCGCTTTAAAGACCATAACGGTTTAAACTAATCACGCAGTGGAGGTTGAATGCGGGTTAATATACTTTTACATGTTAAGTTACTAGTAAGTAAACTATACCACACATGATGGACAGCATGAAACAATGAGTTTAGTCGAAGAAATGAGTTGGAAACGGCGGCGCGCCCGCAGCGAGCGCAGCGAGCGGACTGCGCTAGGTCTACCGAAAAAGAGAGTTTGTTATAGTTTTGAGAAATAAGGGGGGCCCGTGGGCCCCCCTCATACCGCACCTGTAGGTTGATTGCGTAGCCGACATTAACGGTACAAACTACGGTGCAAATACTCGTAGGTTGAATTTAACGAATTAATGTATTACCAATTGCATACATTCAGTTTAAACGTCCGCAAGAGGTGTAGCCACGATCGAAAACATGGCGGCCGGGGCCTCATTTACTCTTTTACCCAAAATATTTCTCTCTCCCTTCCCTTTACCGTCATAGCAAAAGCAATATGCAGTAGTATTTTGAGTTAACCTATGCGTTCGATTGTATAAAAGGAAATTAATAATAGTAATATGAATGCATCTCTCTACCGTCTCTACTATCCGCTATCCGACACAGAAGCTGGTCAGTAATCACACACCGCGCAGCTTTCGGCCACGATGTACACCTTCTTAACACCTAAGATGACTAAGCGATGATGCACGCGCTTCGCTGCTAACGTTCCTCGCGATGATGCTGGCCCACACACACACACACACACACATGTCTTATAGGATGGAACCGAACCACTAACTCGTAAATAGGAGCCATCTATGCTCATCCAAATCCTTATCTCATCGGGAAACCTTTTAAAACATTGACTGTCTTCTGCTGTACTTCCCAAATTCTCCAGCCTCTGGTTATCCAGAGACACTAGATATGGGGCGGGTGTGTGTCTATGTGTATTGTGAGTGTATTTTTGTGTTTGCCGTAAGCAACTCCTAATCCTAACCGTTTAACACTATCAACGTTTAATTTCTTAATGGAAAAAAGTACAAAGCCTCCCCACGTTCGGTAAAGGCTCGCCTTGGTCAATAGTTTGTTCATCATAGAATCTCCACCATGCATCCTACACATAAACATAATTTGTTTGTTTTTTCGCTGTTGTGTAATAATTGTTCTAGATTTTTGTTTCATTTTCTAGTCCTCGTTCAATCTCGTTTCTTCCATTACATCCGACCATGGGCGGACTCTGTTTAACACTTTGTTTTCGCTTTTGTCTCTCTTTTTTTTTATTCCTTACTAGTTGTGTTGTGTTCATGAAACCATCGTGGACTCTGTTAAGAAGCTAAAGCTGCTTTCACATTTTTTGCTGGCTATTTATGGTTTTTGAACGTCTTTTAAATTTTCTCACATTTCTGGGTTTATTTTTTACGTTTCTGTTGTTTTTTTTCTCTTTGTGTGTGTGATCGTTGTTCTAAAATTTCGTTCTACGTTTTCCCTTATGTCTTCGGGTTTCATCTTTTAAGTGGCACTTTGAGAAATTGATCTATGTTCATTTAATATGTGTGTGTGTGTTCTTTTTTGTTCCTTTTTCAGTATATCATTTCTTTGCTTGTTCGTTCGACTACTCTACTCAAGTGACTGGGAGCAAACATGCAGAGATGCAATAACTCCGAAACCCGAAATTCGTCACGACACAAGCCGACGAAGGTTTGTTTGAAAAAACCAATAAAAAAAATACTGCGTACTGGTGTATGCTTGAACTACTGCTTCAGACTTTCTCTTTTTTGTTGTTCGTTCAAACCAGTATCAGTTATGTGGTCGTTTTATGTTAAATTTCTCGCTGGTTTGTTCCTTTCGATCACATTCATCGTTTGGCGCATAAGGGGAAACAAGGACAAGATGGAGGTGCAGTGCAGTCTCTAGAAAAACTGAGCAGAAGAAAGAAAATAACATCCTTTCTAAGCCAAACATGCGCACTTGGTCGTCGTTTCCTTTTAACTACCGAAAGTGAGCGATCTTTGTAGCGCTTTCTTAAACACTATTTCAATGATTCAGTTAATACAATACCCAGCACGTTACTATAATTTGTGGGCGGTGTATAAGTTTGTTCAATTTAATCCAATCTTTGTTCGTAGACTTCTCAGTGCATCCAATTCGGGAAGAGGTGACCGAAACGAACGGGCCAACGGGTGTTGTTAAGGGCTAGACGGCACATTTCTTTTTAAATCGTTCGATTAACTAATATCCACTAGTTATAGGTATAGTTTGTTTTGTTCGTGTAAGTGTTTCTTTTGACAAATTTCACTAATAAGCCACATCTATATGTAAACATATTCACGGCACATACATTTCATTCCAATCAGTAGGATTTTTAAGTAAGTTTTCTAATTTTACAACTTCTTTGAGTCCGTCAAGTGTCTTCCATTGTAGTTTGTTTTTGTTTGTTAAGGTACAGGTTAATTTCTAATGTGTTACGATACACACGTTCGCCATACACAATTGTTCCATTTTTTTCCTATTCGATTTGTTTTTGTTCGTTGTTTATATCATTTATACCGCTAAAGAGCATAACGAAACCGATGGTTTCCCCTTGAACGTGGAAGGGGACGAGTATTTGCTTGCTTTTAAAAAATATAACACATCCATCAAGATTCGTTTACATAATATCCATGTACACAGAGTGCGTAAGACGGAGGAACGGCTAAAACGTCATTCATTAAGTATAAGTTTCCATTGTTTTTTTTTAATTGTACAGGCTCATATATCCATAGTAGTATTTCGTCTCGTTTTTTTTGTTTGTTTAAAATGTGTCCACCAAATTGACAAAACTCGAAGGTGTGTGGCCTTGCTTTTTTCAGTAAGTGTGCATAATAGATTTAGTGCAAAGTCTAGTAAGATCATTTAGTTTACACGACAGCTCTCGTGTGACCATCTCAATTTAACATGTTTCTTGAAGTTTTACTAACGTTCACGCACAACCCTTTTAACACATGGTGAACCGGTAGCTTTGATCATTACCTTCCTTCGATCAATCCAACGTCTTTCATCAGTCAGCTTTTAAAGCTAGGCTTTTAGCCGGATTTTAGTTTTTCGTATTTTTACACTATTGCATCAGTTCACCATACTCGTTCAACATTTCATCCAGCTGGTCCAGTAGTTCGCTGAAACTTATTCGTTCGTGTGGGTTCCGCATAAAGCAGGGTGCCATCACTTTATCATACACGTACGAAAGGTCACCCGGGAGTTGTAATCTATAACGAAGATGAAAATAAGTGACCGTTTCCGGCAAAAGGGAAGCTCCAAAGGCTCATTTACTTACATCTTCTTCTCCCTCTGCAGCAGTTGATACAACTGCTCGCCGCTCTGTACGTCCACATTCGAGTACGGTGTTTCACCGAACGTGAACATCTCGTACAAGGTTACCCCGAACGACCAGACGTCCGATTGGAAGGAATACTTTTGAGTTTCGAGCGTTTCCGGCGCGTACCATTTGATCGGAAGATCGCGCGTATGTCGTGCCACGTAGTAGTTGCTACCTTCGGTGACCTGCGCCAGCCCAAAGTCCGATATCTTTACACAGTCATCGCCTACCAGGATGTTACGAGCCGCCAGGTCGCGGTGAACTATTTTCTTCTCGAAAAGGTATTGCATGCCCTAAGCGAAGAGAGAAAAGAGAATCGTCACAGATCGGTGGTGGTGGCGTTGAAAAATTTCGCACATAATGCAGCAACACTTACATTTGCGATGTCCCGTGCCATCTGAAGTAGATCTTTCTCCTCGAGGGTCGGCCGCTGATAGCCAAGGTAGGACAGCAGTGATCCCTTCGGCACGTACTCCATCACCACGACCAACTTATCGAGCTCCTCGATAAACATAATAAAGCGCACAATGTTCTTATGCCGTAAGCCCTTCATGATGTCTACCTCCCGGCGGAAGTCATCCCGTACACGCTTCAGATCGGATCGGTCGGGCCTATCGTCCTGAATCGTTTTCAGTGCCACCTCAAACGAGTCATTGTTCTTCTCCAGCGTGCCCCGGTACACCCGTCCGTAGTGGCCCTCGCCGAGCGTATTGTGGAAGACTATCCGAGCGTTACCGTGCTGTATGTAGTCTGGACAGTCGTAGAACGTTCGCTCGCGGAAGGAATCTCCGCTGAAGCAGTTGGCGTGGTTGGAAAGCAGCGGATGCGAACTGCTGCCTCCACTCGACGTATTACTGTGCAGTTCACTTTCGCTCAAGTTGCTCACGTAAGACGACGATGTGTATTCCGTACGTGACCTCACCAGTGTAGAAGCTGTGTGCGCTGAAAAGGTGAGATAAAGAGTTATACTCATTGCTAATTGAACATATTTGTTTTTTGTTTTCTAATCCAATTCCGTCCATAGGAGCAAAATGCAACCGCAGCATACTACGCTTGATCAACATATTTTTGCACTCTTGCATCTTTCAAATCTAAACAAATCTATAAAAATCTAAACAAATGCCATGTGTCACATTATCGTCGATATCATTATTCAATTTAATTGCAAATAAAACCACCACAACGCGTTTTACAAATTAACAGCGTGCAGAAAACATAGAGAAAAGCTAACTGCTATTTCGAGAGAAAATGTCCAGATTAAACCAAACTGAGTGTAATAGATTGAAAAGTGACCACCTTCTGTGTAAAGTGCGAGTTGATAGAAAAGATCCGGAGTAGGGTTGGCAGTAAAATTCCTGCTCATGCTTGAATTCAAACAAAGCTTGCCGAGTATGAAGAAACAGCGTTAAGAAACTTTATGTGCACTGCAATAAAGATACTACCAATGTTTAAAAATGGTTATCAGTGAATTAAAATTGTCATTTCCAGAACAAAACAGGGGTTTTTGTTATTGTCATACTCACTGGTTTCCATTGAAATAATGCTGCTGTTGAGGTTCGTCTCATTGAGCAACGTCCCGTTCGAGTGTCCATTGACGTACCCATTCTCCACGGTACAGTAGCTGCCTTCCATTTGTCCTAAAAATTTGAACAACATCACAACATTTTCAAACCGATTTGAAAACCCAAATACGAATTATATGGTGGCCTCATTTTAGACCTCATACGTTCTGTATTTTTCTACGTACGTGCATGAACCAATAAACCGACGATCGTCTGCGGTGCGAGTCGCTTGTCCGGATCTGCGTGCCACCCGTAGTTCAAGCACTCGTAGATTTGTTTCGATTCCTTCAGCTCCGGCACCATCGTATCCCGCCACTTCCTCGAGGGTAAAAACTGGGCTGGCTTGTGCACGTGCATCTTCCGGCCGCGACTAAAGATTTCCCACAGCGCCGAGGTGCAGCTCCACGCGTCCGAGGCCGGATCGTGCCGCAGCTTGGCCACGCTATGCTCACTCAGATCCTGATACTCATACGGTATCCACAGCAGGTCCTCCTTCGTAAGCCGCCGCTGCCCATTCATGCCCGGGTCGCCGAGTTTCGCCAATATCCGGTGTCCGCTGGCGTCGTAGTTGATAACCTGCATCGTCGAGCAGCGAATGTGCCCGTGGATGATGCCATGCTTCTGCAAATAGTAGAGGGCACGGGCGAGCGAATGGCCAACTTCGATCAGTGCCACCGCCGGGATATTTCTTCGCATTCGCAAAAACTCATCCAACCGACCGAACCGTGGATACTCGAGGACCATCGTGATGGGTTTGCAAAGCGTCATGCCGTACAGTTTGATGATGTCGATCGAGTCAATTGTCGCCCACTGGCCAGCCATTTGAAGAAAGTCCTGTCGGGAGGGAGCCATTAAAGTAAGAACTTGTGGTCGCGTGGATAATGTACGACGTGTGCAGACTTACCTTCAAATACTCCCCTTCTCGGTCGTTCTTCAGCAACTTCAGTGTTACCTCCATCTTGCTGTTATTCGGTAGGAGGAAATCTGCCCGCGTACGCTTCGTAAACCCATCGCTTTCATCCTCCGACGCATCTAGAGAGAGATAATGGCAACTAAGTACACGAAACTTGTATTCAACACAGAGGCTTCGATTTTCTTACTTCGATTGACAACCAACTCCTTGGCGGCGTTGATAATGCCGGCCCGTTTCATTAGACCTAGCTCTTGGGTGCCACCGCCAAGCACCCGCTTCGGCGAAGACTTTTGTGTGGGGCGGCAGAGCAGCAGGTTCGGAGCGTTGTCGTTGTCCGACGGTGGCAATCGATAGACAGACGTTATCTCCGGATTGAGACTCTTCAGCGCTTCCGCTAGCTGGTTGTAATGCTCCACGGCTTTCTCCTTCTCGCGCTGCACGTGCCATTGATCGTCGGAGTAGATCATCTTGTACGTTTTTATCTGGCCACTAGGACACGAGTAGAAAAAAAAGGTATAATTGGAACGTAAGCAATTTCATACCAATTAGGGTACTATCTACGAAACTGCGGAACCTTTCATATCGATAAGATGCCGTATCTTGATGGCCTTCGGTTCCCAATTTGAATGTTCTTGTACTTACGCGCCTTCCAGCATATCGACGTAGTACGTATCGTAGTGCTTCTCGCATTGGCGTATGATGCATGCGCCGCAACTACTATTTTTTTGCCGAATCTTGTCGGTGGAATACTTTCCGCTGCGAACGAAAGCAACAACAGAGATCAGAAAAATGGTGGCTATCAAAACACTTTTCCCCGGAAAAACGCGAAACGCGAAAAAGGATGAAACTGTTTAATCCTTGCTAGTGGCCACAAACACGGCCGATCAAATGATTCCTAGAAAATCCTTCGGAGCTCTCTCGCTTGAGTGAAATGTTCTTGATTTTCCCCCAAAATTCGCCCCAAATTTTCCCGAAAACGGTTACGCCAGTTAGCGTAGCGATAACGGGGGAACAGGTGTTCAAAAATTCAGTTCAGAATTCCCTACAAAAACCACATCATCTATCATAGGATGCTCCATCCGATACCGTTTATGTTGTTGGGGCATCGATTTGCAATTTAACCGTTCGCAAGGCGAGTCAAAGGAACTTGATATTTGGGGTGGATGTACCAGTCTGGTGGTTGACGAAACACCACGGTTCCAGGAAATGGTGCTTTGCTAACCTTCTAACCAACTCCCCATTTGATTGATAAGGTGCGTGCAAAGTGCTACTGACATCTCTCCTCCGTTCCGAGATCTTTACGAGGCATTGCATTTGAATGAAAGATTTGATGAATGAATAAAGTGAACGAGATTTTCAGGTCCATGGTTCTCGCGATTGTAAAACCTTACGATTTACAGCGACTTCCGGGAACGCACTCCGAATCGTGTAGGAGGAATGTAGAACCTATGGGGTTTGTCTTTTTGAACTGGAACATCAGGACTATAGTGATCCAAGTTAGGGATCTGGACAAGAATTTTGCGAAATTTCTGGAAGCTTAAAGTGTTTACTAACATAGAAACAGTTACAGACGGCCATCGATTAACTGGCGGGCGGATTATCCGTAAGTTCAAAACTGACAGTTTCATAACTTTGCTGAGCTTTTTAGATGAATTTAAATTATTGTTTTTAGAGCGTTTAGTCTAGTTAGCTTACTAAATTTCAACATTGTAGAAACAAGAAATTATTAAAAAACACATATTTTTGTTAATAGACTTTCCTTCTCAACTTTACTCTTGCACTATACACGTGTATATGTGACGTACATTGACATGCAGTTTCGATTATCCGTGGAATTTTGATCATCCGGAAACCGACCGGTCCCGACGACCCAGGGTATGTTTTATCGATGTTATACTGTACTTCATCATCTTTGTCAAGTAATATCTCTCTAGGAATGTGTTCAACTCACCCGATAGGCCCATGGCACTTGTGGTCTTTCAGCCAGTCCAGCATTGGCGAGGAAAGATAACCTTGGCATAAATACACAGTCCATTTGCACATTAATCTGTGAAGGATAGGGATTGTCCAAGCGAAAAGGAAGAATTTAGAACCGCGTTACTGACATCCGTCCGCGCGTCAATACTTGCCGATAATAGCCGGCTAAACAGGTTACAAAAGAATGCAATTCAGTCTGATCGCGAAAGTCTATGCAGTACGGGTCGGTCTGGTCTTCCAGCGCAAGCTTGACCGTAAGCTTTTCCACCAGGATGGTGAGTATTTCATCGATGTTCGTCACATGCTGCCACTGTGTGGAGGAAGAAGGAAGGTTGGGTGCGTGTAACAACAGGTTAATTCGGCTTCCAAAGGTTAATGTAGCAACGTATGGAGTAGTACCTTGCAGGAGTAGAACACCTTCAGTCCCGGTGTGGCCGTGGCATCATCCGCCTCCAGCATCCGCTCCAGCCCGCCACCGGTCGAGCCGTACTTGGTGGTGTTGTCGCGTGATGCCGCGGTGCTGCCGTACGGTTGAAACCGTAGCTTCACCGGACACTTGCCGGTGCGTGAGCTGAACTCGCCCCGCGGGTACTGTATTTCCGCCGCGTACTCCTCGTACAGGTAGCCCGGCGCAATGTTGTCGATGTCGTTGATGTAAACGTTTTTGACGTAGCTGCGAATAAAATGCGAGTAAAAATAGCCTATTAATGTCGCACCCAAAAATAGGGACTACTCCAGCGAACAAACAAACATAAAAGGTGTTTGGCTCTATTTTTGACTTTCGTCGTTCATCGAGCGGGGTGCTACTTACTTGACATCATGGTCCTTCTGCTGGAGGGAGCTAAGCGACTGGAAGATTCGCTTTTCAGCAAAATTGAAGAAGCACACCGAGTGCTGCTTGTTGATCTTGCGCGGAATATACTTCTCGAAGTCGCGCTTCAGCTCATTCAGGCCGATCTTCTCATCCTCGATCATCTTCCGGTACATGTCGTTCACGACGTACCCGAGGATCTTGTTCTTGTACTTTTGATAGTCGATCTCCGGAATGCGGTTGTGCAGCAGATCGTACCGTAGCTGGTTGTAGTAGTAGTTGAACAACTCCTGGTCTAACGTCTTTAGGGTGGACAGATCGGGAACCTAACGGGACGGTTATGACAAAAGAAAGAATTCTAATAAGCAACAACAAACTACTCTTTGGGCCCTCTGCTTCTCTAAAAAGGCCTTTTTTGCGCATTAGCACATTAATGTACTGTTTACCGAGACGCCAAACATCTTCGTCTTTAAGTAAACCTCCCTTGCGTCTACTAGCAGCATCACACACCCGCTTGGAACGTGCCTTTTTAGCCCAATCAACAATACACGACAAACAGAGCGGAGGTGGTAACCGCGGAAGATGAATTATCTCCGGATAGTAAAACGTTTTACAAGGGGTTTGTAGATACGCCGACTTCATGTTGTGCATTGTTAGCATCAATTTCACCACGCCAAGTGCTTCTCGCGTGTTGTGTACACATATTTTGCATTATCATTAAACACCCGCTGCCTGATCCTGCAGGACCTAATCTCGGGTAGTGTCTGGGCAAACAATGGAGAAATGTTACCCCGAGCAGTGAAAAACAATATCAACCACAGAAGATAACACATTTCAGCAGTTTACAAGAAGATGTTATGCGAGATTGACGCCGGGAGGCAACGATTTACCAGGAAACCGGTTGTGACGTCAATAGAAAACATGTGATAATATTTAGTGATGATGAAACTGTAACAACAAACGGATAGGCGTTAAATTGCACTACCTTTGCTGGTAAAATAAGCAAAATCATTTTACATAAAAATGAATTAATGTAAATTTAAACAAATTATGTCTCATCTTTACGCACAAACATTCAATCTACGCAATAACCCAACACACATAACCTTTTCAGTGCTTCCTAATTTTTCTGAATATTGGTACGCAAAGATGAGAAACAATTTGTACAAATTTACTATAAAAATGCAACACGTACCCTGTTACTTAAGTTTGAACGAACATTTTAAAAATGTGTATAGTTTTGTTTACACTTTAAACTGATATTAGTTTGTTTGGTGTGACTCTCTAAGTCACCTTCTGAACCTTATGCTTATTGTGCCTGTGATACTAAATGAAATACCAATTGTTCATATTTTTGATGATTCATTTAGTGTCCCGTGTATAGCCGGTAAAGTAATAGTTAATTATGTATTATTGAAGTAACAGAAACATATAGTTACTGCATGGAATCAAACATCAAATCGTCGTATCAAAATATCTTTTTCCTGAAGCGACACAAATTGGGTCGTTAAATTATACAGTCGGTCGCAAAATAGAGCATACATCTAAACGAGAATTGGTTTTTCTATCAGAACTAAATGAAACATTCACAAAATGCAGTCTTTTAAGTTTGCTTCTGTAGCTTGTTCATTGTGCAAATTGAATGCACAAATTGCCTTGCCAATATGGCCCTTAAATTCTGCTATACACAGAGCTATATTTGATAAATCACAGATATAACGTGTTCATGTTTTGTTCTTTTTGACAATATTACGTAGTTTAACAGGAATTAACTCCTTCCGCAAAGTAATTTTATGTTGAAGAGATTAGATATCATAAAGGATTTAAAATTAACCCCTTCACAGAGATTAGATATCATAAAGGATTTGAAATTAACCCCTTCACCCAGAGCCAGGCTCGGGCGGAAGGAATTTGTACTGATTTGTCCGAGCCTGGCTCGGGCAGGTTTTTGTCGCACGTTTTGTTTCTACTTTCGATGCGCGTCGTTTATTTCGAGTGTACCTGCTTTGAAAACACGTTCTTACGTGTTTGTAAACTTGTATGCACATATTTAACACTAATCGACGCAATTGAACCAAAGTTTTGCTTATTATCGGTAGTTTATTGCTGATCACATTAACAAATAATGTATATGCAAACTGACCATCATTTAATAAAAAAATTCCTAAAATTTTTCGGAAAATATCATTTTTTCTTCGTTTCTAGATCAAAAACTATAGAAAAACACAAAAAAACAGTGTGACAATTTTTTAAGCCATTTTCTCAACTTGCCTAGACTGTGAAGGGGTTAAGTAAATTCCTACTAAGAAACTCCCAAAAGTCCAACAAATCCATTATATATCGTTACAAGCAAAGGATTCTCTAATCCACTATTGACTGTAGTTAAGTGAATTTCTTTTTTTCCCCGTATCGTTAGAACATCGTAAAAGATCAGAAGTTATCCACAAACTTACCTTGAACCGCACCCGGAAGTCGTACTTCTTTTCCGGCGACGGCCGGGTGCACCCGGCCAGAAACCATCTCTCCCCGTGGATCCGCAGGCCGACGAGCGAGAAGACCAGCGGTTTGATCTTCAACCGCTGACAGATCCACCGGCAGAGGTGCTCGCACGTATCCTCCGGACCACCGACGGGGACATTGATGAAGCTGTCCTCCACATAGTTGAACACCTGGTACACCACCTCATCGGGCATAGCGAGGTTTGGGATTCTCTCGATGGAACGGTGGTGCGACGGACTTTCCTTTCCTAGCTACTTATGCGCACTGCTTGCTCACTTTCCTTTACCCTACAAAACTATTTTCACTGACAAAGCCACAGCAACGTCGTCTTCCGCGAGGACGTTAACTCTTTTCGACCACGCGTCGCCGAATTCTACGTTTCCATATGTTTCTAAGTTCTACCACCGGCCCGTTTTTTTTTGGTCAACAACGTACGAAACCTGATGTTACTTCCTGTCTACCGGCAGCTCCTGCCAGCTCGGAACCGAACCAACGTCGGACGCAAACGCATCACAACACAGTGCAGGTCGCGCGTGTAGTATAACGCACTTTGAACATTTCATCACAATATCACAGATACAATTCCTCGTTTTCTCCTATCTCACAGGTGTAATAAGATGCAGGCGGTTTGGTGCTCCTAGTGGTGGTGGGTGGTGGGAGCCCAGCCCTCCTCTATTGTTTCCGTCTACTAATTGAAACCGGATCCATTACCGTGTGGATCCCTTTTATATCATGCACCCCGCGGGGGGGTTTATCGGCCGCGTGATCTTATCGATAAGATTATCCCGACTGTTTCATGGGACGAAGGCGATGAGTCGATGAAAAAAGCACGATGATCCACAGGATAATGCTTGACTTCACAACACTTTCCCGTTCTCTCTTTCTGTCCCTCTCGTTCGTGGTACGTAACCGTGATGACGGCGGTCAATTAACAATCCTGGGTGGTGGTGCCTTGGAGTTTACCTGAAGAGAGAGAGAAAAAAGGGTTCGACAAAATTAGTGGTAATGAATTTCCACGACGGGCCGTACAGCATGATGATGATAATAAATATGAGCTCCAGGTAAAACATCCTGTGTGCGTCCGTCCGGACGCGTTAGTGCATTTACATGTACTAACCACAATAAACTAACCACGAACTCGCACTTCGAAAGTAATTAAAACACCACAAAACACTGGCTTATTAACATCCAACCGCTGAGGGAGCTAAATAGTGAATAATGTGCAACATTCATGGATTCCCTAGAACGCACTAGAACGCACAGGATTATGCAGTGCCGTCCGATATTGGGTCAATTTTCGCCGAAACAGGACGCTTTTTCTAACCAAAATGTGGATAAACATTATCAAAGCCAACAGTACGCCTTTATGGCGCATCGTGGTGTAAGTGGGTGGCCATCGGGGAGATATACGATGATGCAGGGGTGGTGGGGGCAACTGAAAACTTACATTGCCAATCGGTAAAACGATCCATGTTCTAAACTAAAATTTAATAATCATATTTAACGCCCACGTTTATCTCGTTTGCTAATTAATATTCCAATTGATAACGTTGAAAGCAAGTGTGTAACGGTCTAAAAATTAACCCATTTGAAGTAAGGTAATAATATTTCGAACTGACCATCATCACATCGCTCCTGTTTATGCAAACTGATTTTCAACTACCCCAAACAGGTAAAATATTTCCGAAATGAGCAAATTTAAAACGAATGGTGATAGTTTCCCGCAAAACAAGCCATCCGATGGCATGCAAATCCATTCCAGGGAAAAGTAAACCCTCGTTGGTGTGATATATATCGATTGATAATTATTCACGTTTCGGTCCCTAGCATCAACCGTGGGGGCGGCATATGCATTCCATGATTGGAAGGGAAATTATTAAAAATGATCATATTTTTTCCGATTGGAAATGTATGCTTTTAGGTAGAAATTTAATTTCTCGTCAAACGCACGCCATGCAAGCCACATAAATTAATTTTCTCTCCGACCATTCCTCCCTCTCTCGTGAAGTGATATGCATAGGCAGTTTTCCTTCAAAGAGAGTCATTTAAATGATAATTATAATTTTTCCAAAGATACATAACCCATTGCGAGCAGGACTGACGCACTAATGACGTTTCTCGTCGTGCGCTGGTCGCAAAGTGGGTCCGAACCCCGCACCGTACTCCGCACACACACACACACACACAAGGATCCGCCTGGAAGCAGTCGGGTGGAAATTGCATTTTCATGCTTTTCATGCGTGATTTAAATGAACGTTTGAGGTTTGGTTTCTTTTCTCTACCGTCGAAGCAAAAGGGTGACCTTTCTTCGTTATTCTTAAATGAAACGTTAGAAAGCGCCTGCCTGTCGGTCCATTGCCACCCACGTACGATTTTTGAAACGATTTGTATGCCGATGTTAATAGTATTGATTTCTATTTTTAACTAGCCACCAACGAAACGACATTTCGCTAACACACAAAACCACCCAAACCCACGTTTTGGGGGGTGTGTTGATGAAAACTTTGCAAAAAGAAGGAGATGTTTGAAAGTGTTTTGCCTGACCTCGGACATTTAAGGCATCGGGTTTTCCCTCCCTTGGGCCGGGCAGTGGGCAGGCAGTGCAAATCAAACACTCCCGCCGAACAGGCAAGCTTCACTATACACGCGCGTCCCGCCGCCACGCACCATCGGCGAGATAATTAATGCGCATTTATTGCAATGCAAACTGCACACAATTCACGCGCACATGCAGCCACACACGCCTGCAATATTGCATCTCGAGTTAGCGCGAGTGCACCGGAACTCACGACATTGGGGAAGAAAAGCGGAGAAAACGAACGTTAAGATGCACACTCGGGATGCGGCGTGGCGAGACGGTTAGGGGGGGCGCGTGACCTGCAGTGAGAATTCACGCCAACGTCTGCCTGACTTTGCAGGCAAATCGAACTGGGCGAAGCACAGCACGTCGCGTCGATCAACCGTGGCCAAGACCGCCGTGATCTGCGTGTGGGCCAATAATTGCACCGGATCCGGCCACTGCACACAACCGCCGCTTGCGTTCACTCTAACGATTTACTGCACATTAAGCCATTCTTCTTGCCCTCCCCACCAGGAGGAGGGTAGGATTGTTTGCCAAACGTGCGGAGAAGTTGGCGGAGTCTTTCGTGCACTTTGCTCTTGGTCACACTTTAACCGAAGTGCACTTGCTTTCGCTTCGTGCTTTAACCAAAGTGTCACCGCATCGGACCTTTCCTCCGTGCAGGATGCAAGGTGTGTTGCACATTGCAAGTGCATTCGAATGCAACAAAAAAAAAGTTCCCTACACGCTATCCGTAGAGCCGTTGGTCTATGCACGAATGGTAGCTGTAGGCCAGCTTGCTGCAAAAGTTGGTCACAATTTCAGGTCGAACCTAAGTAAAGAAACCTTCAGCCACAGTCCTATATTCGTTGGAACGGGAACCATATCACAACCTCGAGATCTATTCTCAATTGCGCACAGTGGGCCAGTTGGAGGGAGATCTACGGGTAATATTCTTCAGTTCAATAAATTGGTATTTATTTTTTATTTTATTTTTGCTTGGGAGCAACCTAAAACAGCGAGATTTAACAATTACAAGAGACAAGAGATTACAAGCAGCATAATTTTGATTTTTTTTCCTCATTTGTCTCAATAACCACAGTACGTGACTCGGGGTCCACACTGCAGCGCGACGTCCCGTTTCAAAAGTAGCCCAGTTTCGGCAGAACAATCGCGCAAGCCAAGCGCGACAGAGGTAGGGGAGTATGTGGAAATATGTATCACATTGGGGCGCAAACTCGGCTAAATTTGTTTATTGAATTTTGAGATAGTAATGCATGATATTTGTTTAGCTACGTATTTTATGCACCCTGAGTGAGTTTGGCGCTTCTACATTTGAAATTCACTGAGAAAACAAACTTAAACAAACAACGACGATATTTTGGCCCGCCGTAGGAAGTATATATTTCCACATCATCTCCTACTTGTTGAAGAGCAGTTTGTTTACGTTTTGGCACCCGAAAAAACTTTGGTAATAATATATCAATTAAAACGGAGTTTGATAACTGAATTACATTTGTGAAGGCTAGAAATGAGTAGTACAACGAAAAATCCGATGTTTCGTGGAGAATATTGCTCGTTTTTTTAGCGTTAGTGTTTCGGTTTGATTATGTTTTTTCCAGCTGTCGGCTTGTTTTCGTTTCGAATTGACATTTGACAAGAGCTAGCGCGACGTCGCGTTTTTCGCTGTTTCTACACTAGCGCGATTTGTGCGACATTTTTTTTGTATGGAGTTCGGCCGCCTGTCAGGCGACGTCGCGATTGGTGACGGGACGTCGCGCTGTAGTGTGGACCCCGAGTGAAGTACTGCAATATGCAGAAGGCAAGTTAACTCTCCCTACACAGTCTTGCCATCGCGATAAAATGGTTCATAAACTTGTCACAGTGCTTGTTTTTAGATTCCCTGTGATGCCAATACTGTGCCAAATTTGGTTCAATACAAAAAGGAATATAGAAAATTGAGATGTACAAAAATATAAAATGCGTGTATTCGAAGCTGGTGCACTTCGAATGAACAGCCGCACAACGAAAGTAGAAATAAAACGGATGATAAAAACTGCCCCGGGCAAAGCAGAGCCGGAAGCCACCCGCTTGCCTGTGAATGAGTTTAATAACTATTCAAAATAATTTAGATTAGCTGAGGTACAAGTGAAATCATTATTAACTACGCCCGAAACAATAAGAAGATTGATAAGAGTGGCAAACATTTCGACTAGCAGACTCCTAGTAGCAATAGGAAAGTGGACTTTAGATTACAGCGTATAGTATGAAACATGTTTTATGGATTAACAAAGCAGTACAAATCAACACTTAGCTAGGAAATTGTTTAAATATCAGTTTTACACATTACATACTTTTTTTTTATATAAAAGTGATTGGTAAACTGAATGAGCAATAGGACAGCATACAGGGTTTCGATTCATATAATGGAACATTTGAATCAGTTGGTGGAATGTTTCAAATCGGCACTGGAACAGCACATGCCAGCTCTGCGAGTTTGCAATCAAATAATGGAATGTTGCCTGGAGGTATGTAATTCTACCCTGGCGCAATGCAAATAGATTTAGAGGGAATAGAGTTTTATTTAGGGTTCTGTGGAACTCTACAAATGTCATGTAGACATTTGTTGTGGATAAGCTGAAGTGTTTTGTATTTAATTGAAATATGATGTAGCAAAATGAGCAATACGACATATTTTTCCAAATAGCGTATCATTTTATTGCTATGAATAAATTGGTTGCCTTGGAAGTAAATTGGTTAAATTGGTACAAGGTTGCTAAATCCTCCCGCTCGCAACCCAGTACAAGACCACTGTGCATACGCCTCCTGAAAAGAGGCGACTGCGCCTGAGGACCGCCGGGCCATTGCAATCACGGTTATGGATTCTTGCGAAACACATTCCGCTAGATAGATGGGTTTCCCGGTGCGTGATAGTGTATGCACAGCCGGTTGATTCCCGCCCCCTTCTTACCACAAGTGCAAACAACGCAACGTTCTAACTTGTGCATAAATTAATAATTTTTGCATTGTTTACACTTTAACCCTCCACCCTTCCCTTTCGCCCCCTCTAAGCCCATTGTCCGATCGAGTTTAGGGCACGACCGAGTGGCTTGGTGACGGTGGGGGGGGGGGCGCGGAAAGGAAAAGGGCACACGTTTTGCAATCGCAACACCACTAGCAGCACAACGCCGCGCGGCGTTTGATGCTTTCTTCGATAATTGCAGCCTGTATCTCGATGTGCCGAGAATTCATTAAGTAAGACCCTTACCGCAGGCGTAGGATACGAATGGGGGAAAGGTGGGGAACAAGCAGAAGCACTTGTTAGCAACACATGCACCATCACCATCATATGCTGCTGCTGCTATGCTTTCTGTCCCGGGTCAACCAAGTAACTGCAGCGTTGCACTTGCATCAACTTGCTTGCACACGACGACGACAACGACGACCGACGACGACGGTGAAGGAGCACGCTTATGCACTTTTTTTTTAAACTGACTCCACCGTCGCAACCCCCTCCCCTCTACCGTTTCCTCCGCTATCCCCCCTCCCCGCGGGAACTCGGAATAGCAGTGCATTCTTGTTCGGTTGACTTGCAATGCATGTGCACTCTCGGAGGCCGAGGTTTGGAATCGTTTGAGTGCAGGCGAAACATGAGTCCTCCTTGCTCGTAGAGCCCCCTATTTTGCCTTGCCCTGATGGTTCTATAGCCGTCGCTGGTAGAATGTGCTGCGCTTGGCAAAGAGGGAAGCTTTCTTTTGCCACACGAAATGAAGAGGAGAGCTGGGGGAACTTTTTCCGAGACACAACTTTTGCGGTCGCGATTGAGGAATGGCTTCATGAATTCCACTCCTCGGCGCGGACGAGGTCGGGGAGTACCGCCCACAGAAGCAGAAATGTCAACCCGGCGCCCGATCCGACAAAACCGACCGAATTAATCCTGCCCATTACGGGGTGAAAAGGTGTTTATGCGGACGTACCCGAGGGGAGGTGACCTTTGAAAAGATTTTACAATAGATTTTTATTAATCTTAACCTACATTTCTGCTGAATTGCAAATCACACTCTTGTTATTTACTTTTCCTTTATCGTTCACGTTGCTGGAGGGTTATTTTTCCTTTCATTCCTGCCACTTTTTCACATTATGCTGACTGTGAGAACGTGCCCCGTAGAAGTAACTGATACCCCTTTGCCCACTCCGCCTTGGCGTTATCGCGCCGTGTGGACAACGCGTGACCATCGTGCCCTCCCTGCCGGACGACACCGGACACTGGCCCGGCAAAAGGCTGCAATTCCGCGGAACAGCATTTGCGTCAACAATATGTCGAACGAAAGCACCGGCGAGAGATTTATGCACTTCATTACACACATGATGCTGCTCGGGTTAATGAGAAAAGGAGTCGGCGCGATAAGCAAATGCATTGTAGCCGCAACCATTTGACCGCAACAAACATCAACACGCTACACTATTGAACGGAAATTACCGCGATAAGGGGGGGGGGGGGGGGGGGGGGGGGGGGGTCGGGAAATTGAATTGTAACTTTCTTGGACAAACAAAAACAACCAACACCGAGAGGCGCACTAGAATGTATACATTCGCACAGAGACACCCACCCAGTGGGCGATGTAGAGTGTTGCAGGGGATGCACATGCAAGACAAATTTATGTAAAACAATCAATTCATTAGACGAACAACAACTTGCGGCCGACCAGATAAGGATAGTTTGTTTCTACGTGAGGGGGATTATGGCGGGTTATCAAATTAAAAGCAACAAGTGATCAATGTGGAAGAAAACATATTCTACCTTGTTTAGAAAAAATAGTCGAAACATGACCGATAATCCTCCGACACGGAACGACAGTTGATGGACACATCGTTATGCGAATGTAAATAAGTGTTGAGCCTTTTCTCTTGGAAAAATTTCATTCATATGAATCTTTCACCTAAGATGGATTCATTCAGTTGGATTCATGAATCTTATGGGATTCGAATCTTCAAACGTTGATGAATCTTTCGAAAACTTAATGAATTCGGACTCATCACTTTTTATCAGTTGATGTATTTTTGGGATTCATGAATCTCTCACCAAAAGATTCATGAACCTCTGGCACGAGCTCCAGACTAGAGCGCGACGTCGCCTGACAGGCGGCTGAACTCCATACAAAAAAAAAAACCGTCGCACAAATCGCGCTAAACGATGCCAGATGTAGAAACAGCGAAAGAAGAAGCAGAAGTCGAGCAATATTCGCCACGAAATACCGGATTTTTCGTTAGACAACTTATTTCTACTCTCACAAATGTAATACAGTAATAAAACTCCGTTTTAATTGATATTTTTACCACAAATTTGCCGAGTGCCGATACTTAAACAAACTGCTCTTCTACAACAAGGAGGAGATAACGGGGAGTTGTATACCTTCTATGGATGGACAAAATATCGTCGTTGTCTGTTTTAGTTTGTTTTCTCAGTGAACAAGTCAATGTAGATGCGAAAAACTCACTTAGGCTGCATAAAATACGTAACTAAACTAATTTGATGCATAATGTACGTTTGCATTAACAAAATAGACAAATTTTCAGCGGTGATAAGAAAAAAGTTAACCAAGCTAATTGAAAGGAGTAAATTTAATGGTAAAGTGGCATCGTTTGGGTACTTTCAAAAAATATTCCGACAGCCAGTAAGCCGGTCTTACGGTCCGTGGCCGAAACTTTAGCCCTAGCCGATAAAACCAATCGTGTAAGGATGTTTTTTCAGTTGCTGTGAGGTATCGCATATGCTACTCCGTTTGGACTTTCAAATGTTGGAATAAGTCCTACCTTTAAGTGTTGTAAATGTTTTTTTTCGATTGGTTGTAGGTGAGAGGGATAAGAAGGGTTAGCAGTGTGGGATATATCAATTATATTTGACCCGTTCAACTCCTACGGTGCTCTTTGCGCATGATTTTCTGTGGCCAGGTATGGCCAAACCGCTGAATCGTACTCTTTATGACGTATTCTGATAAAGTTGCTAACGGAACCCCAAAACATGTTTTAATATACTGCAACAAGCTTCAACAGCAACATAAAGTACCCGGGTAATTTTACCACTTGCCGCCGTCTGGCTTTAAATAACGCTGGATGATTTAACATACAATCAAACGTAGATGGTTTAATGTTTTGGATTCAATTGATTCAAAATGATACAGTTGTTAAACTTGTTCTAGATTTAAATGTAATGCTACTCTTTATTTTGCTTTCAACAGAAAGTTGCTCCACGTTTCGTTTTGTAGCGTTTTCCGTTTTTACATGAAAAGTCGTTGCAATTTGTCTACTTTTTTAATGCGTAAATTCAACAAAATTTTTAGACTGAGTGTGCGCCCCAGTGTAATCTATATATTTCCCCATATTCCCTTACCTCTGTTGCGCTTTGCCGGCGCGATTGAAGCGGGACGTCACGCTGTAGTCTAGAGCCCGTATAAAATGCCAAGAATCATTCAGAATCATGATTCTGAATCCGAATTACACAACTCTAATGTGCTTGGGGGTCCGCGACAGCCGAAAATCGGCCCATGACGGCGTGGGTTCGAATCCCAACCGAGACCGGACCCTCTCCTGTACGAGAGGACTGACTATCTACGTACAACAGATAAACAAGTCTCGTAAGCCCTTAACGGGCAGGCATGACCAAGAGGTCGTTACGCCAAGAAGAAGAAGAAGAATGTGCTTATGTCCTCCTCGCGGCGGGTGTAGGTTGGTTAATCGTCGGGACACGATTTTGATCGATCGCACGGTAGTTGCCTCGAGAGCCAACCACCTTTAATGTAAGACCTACTACATAGCGCTCGGTTCGGATTCAAATCAATCATCACCGGGTCGGTTTGGTATTTGAGAAGAGCTCGTTTCGTAATGGGGTCGACGCATGCGTTATCACATTACACCAAACGCCCTCCCCTCTCCCCACGTACGACCGCGTACGAAAAACACAACTCGAACCACACGCACTCAGAGTGGGCCGATAGATAGAGCAGATAAAGACCATTCGGAATCGTCAGCGGGTGGCTCAAGAGCACCCTGACCAGAGGAAGAGGCAAACAAGTTTAACGTGTGTTGTTTGAAAATGCCAAAGGTCCTTTGGAGGTTCGAATCAGTGACACTCTGCCGCAAGCTCCGAACGGGAGAAACCCATCGGGAGGCATCGAGTTTAAAGTATAAGGAAAAATGCAAACCAAAATTAACCTTTTACTTTCGTGGCTAGGAAAGCAACCAACAAAAACAACAACCACTGATCATATATATTCCATAGCCCATGCTGGGCAAAACGATTTACGATGGTGGTAGGAAGGATACCCCAGGAGGGACAAGAAACAAGACAAACCACAGGCAGGGGCTTAACCGAACGTTTGTTTTCGTGACTCGTTCGATTCCCAATTCTGCTCCTTCGTGTCACTGTCGTTACGGCGTGTTGTTTTTTTTTGTTTCCGATGTTGTTATTTTGATTTCTTGGTTTGGAACTAACTTTCCCGGCCAGAAAGAAGAACTTACAGATCGAATTTGGAGGCAGAAAAAAAAGGTTTAGCAAAAGGTTGCCCTGGTGGCGTCCCAAAAGGGGGGAAGAGGGGGGGGGGGCTGGCAGAGTGATTCGATTAATCAAGCCAAAGTCGCTCAAGCGAAGGAGCATAACGAAAAAGGGACGACGCATGCATAAGTCAGCCGACCACCACCACCACCACCACCACCAACAACAACACCACTCTATTGGCATCCGTTTTCTTCCGATCTTTCTTCGACGAGGATCATCCGCTTCGTCGATTCCCTTTGGGCCACACGGGTGGAACGAGGATGGAGCATAAACAAGATGTATCCGGGCCAGGAAAGCAAGGACAGGGTAGTGGAAAAATGAAACCAGACACATAAATATCAACCGTGAAGTCGCTTAACTTCGACCGTTCTTGGCAGGAGGAGGAACGAACGAACGGTGGTGTCGAAGAAAACGCGCGGATAAGCAATTAAATGTGTGTGGTGTTTTTTTTTCTTCTTCTCTCTTCTTCTCTATTTTCTCTACCCACAAACACACACGTACAGAACCAAAGAAGGAAAAAACAACTAGCAGCACTATTTCCTTCACGGCATTAGGGGTAACGACGCATCGAAGAAGTCGGAAAGGCAGCATATATTAAAGCGACATCGAACGAACGAAAGTCGGGATTGAAAAGGGGACCGGGTGGTGGTGAAGGACAACCCGCTGGACATGGGGAGGACAGGTTGGGCTGCTGGACGTAAACTGAAACCTTAAGCAGGCTCGCGTGTGTATGTGTGTGTGTGCTGTATTTAAGCAGCGATTATCAAGTCAGTCGCGATGCGTTTTTCCTGCCCCTTTTTTGTATTTAATTCTTTAGCTGCCGCTTTAAGGTTTCTGCTTCTCCACCCATTCGCTTCGCGAGTCGCCCTAACCAAGGGCTGAAGGCCTGGTCTTCGCCTCCTACCCCACCCCACCCCCACACCAGTGGCTATTCTGGAAATGTAAGGAGACTCGCGCGCGCATACCGGTTGGTTTTTCTTGCTGGCCGCGAAACCGTCGTCTCCACATCATGCCCATTTCCCGCATGGAGCTGCCATGCTCATGGGCCGCAATATGGGAAAGGAAGACGTCAGGGAGACCGGGCAAATCGTGCCCAGTTATGGCGCACCACAGCCTTGACGTCGTGTGTGATGGACGCTGACTGGCCGGGCCCAAGCGGGTGGAACGAACCCGGCAACATGGGGAGGATGGGGAGAGTAAGAAAATCGGAATGTCTTTGGGCGAGAGAGATCGCGCACTGAGTGACATCTGGAGACCAGGCCGCGGATCGAACTCGGTCTCGACTTATTGAGGCGAGAGTCCCGAATCGACAAGATAAACAGTGGAACACCCAAACAACAACGTCGTACCGTCCATCCGTCGTCGTCGTCTGCTACCGAATGTTTAGAAATGTTGCTTCACACAGAAGACCGCCTTTTTATTTTCGATCTCCTCATCCGTTCCTCCCCGACACGCAGCGCCGAGAGCATTTTTTATTCAGCAAACAGTTTAGCGTCGGTGACGGTGATAAGGGGCTTTTTTTACCTTCAATTCTTCTGCTCCTTAGCCTCCGTCTGCCGATAAGAAACGCCAAGTCTCGACCGACGACCCGCAAGGGAATGGGGGAGGGGGGACGACGATGCTAGTAATGGGCGCACAACACTTGTGTTCTGCTGTGTCCACGCATTGTACGCCCTTCATGTTGCTTTTTTGCTCGCTGCCATGCTCCGCGTACAATCAGGGACGGACGCATAAATAACATCAAAAAGCTATTTATGAACCATTAGTCAGCGGGCGCCTTTTTCGTTGGCCGATCGCTTGCGGGGAGGGGGACTGGTTAAATCGTAATCAAATATGTGCATAATGTTATTGAAATGTGCTACGAATGTTCTTCAGCCCGTTCTTTTAGAAGGACGAGTTCAGTTACAAACGAGCTGTCGATGCAACGGAACAGTGCTCCAACCTTCGATTCCGATTTTCCATAAACTATCTATCAATTACTCCATGGGTATGACAATGGGGTACATTTTCTCCAATTAAAATAACATCAACATACCGGCAACATCTATGCGGGGTTGGCGCCTCAAAGCATCGATCAATTAGTCGCTTTAGGTTGGCGGCTCCTCTTCGGTTGGGCCAAATATGTCGCCAGGTTGGGAGGTCGACCCACGAGGAAAGCAACGAGAATATCCCCGCGAAGGTGGTTGGATGGCCATAGTTGCACGTCGTCAATGTGGAAAACGGTAAGGGGAGGGCGGGACGGTAAGGAACGGGGGTTTTGGGACACTGGTGTGTCTGGTGAATTAATTTAGGATCCAGTGCGCGTGCGAATGTCGTGACTTCTCGAGCTCATCACCGTATGGCGGGGGGCGGGAGTGGGTGGGTGGAGAGGATTGCCTCATCAAACATACATAAATAAATGTGCCCGGACCGTGTGTAAGTGTGCGTGTGTATTGTCCATGTTCGTTGCCATTTCCCATACAATTCACGTTCTAAAATATATTCTCAACGGGAGTTGAAAAAAAACGATACACCGGGATACCAAAATTCAACCCGATCAACAAACACCCGGGCATGCTATTGCTTCGCCAATTCAGGCCTACAAGCGCCATATGCCAGAAACGAATGGTCGTCGGAGTCGCGGTGTGTTGTTGTATGATTATTTTTCGAGGATGTTTTGGAACGTCGTTGGAACACCAGCAGGCCAGGGCCCCCCGAGATCCGGGGACGACCTTTTCATAAATTCATCACCGCACGCCACGACGAAATGTGGGCTGCGGGGTCTGGAGTTCGAGGGAATGAATAACCAATGAGTGGGTAGGGGAAAAGGGACCGGAGACGCATGCAAGCAGAAGGTCCTAAAAAGAAGCGCGGGCCGATTCGCACGGGGTTAGAAAACAAAACACGATTTTATCGTCCATCGAAAGGTACGGGCTTCGAAAAAGTCAAGTTCTATCTCTAGATACGGATACCTTCTGCATAGGAAATGTGCATGCGCGCGAGAGGCACACAATATGTTCGATGTTCTACAAATCAACTGGTTTTTTGCCAGGCTACCCTTGCCTCCCCCCACCCCAACTCAACTCCTACCGGTCCGGGAAGGGGTTGACGGACACCGTTCTCGTGCGTGCGTGCAGGCTTCAACCATCCTCTTTCTTAGACCCGTGCTTTGTTTCCACAGTGTTGTATGTGGAACGAGAAAGCATTCGAAATACAAATAAGAACCTTGTCCGACCATATTTTCCCAACGGCACTCTATGGGATAGGCGTATTACAAACCAGACACGCACGCACACCGACACACACAGGACCTTCTGGCTCGGGGGGAAACATCACAGTTATGCTGCGACCCGTAAGCATGCCAGCAACTAGCGACATCCCTCCTGTTCTGCTCCACCCTTTTGTTTTTCTGTGTGTGTGTTTCGGTTGTTTTGCCTTCTACGGGACCCCCAGAGCCTACACACACCCGAGGGAGATTCTACCGTTCCTACCGTGGGGGCCGGCCGTCGTCTTTGCTGGATCTCGTGCCTCCTCGTGTCTTCGTTTTCTATATTCTTACACAACAAACTCCGTTTACGATCTCTTTTATGGAAGGGACGACCCCTTGAGAGAGAGACCGTTATCGCTGAGCTTTGATATAGCGTTTAGCGTTTTATGGTTTAGCCCAACTTCACCATTTTCTTTTTCTGGACTTTCTTGCTCGCATTACTGTAATCATCATCTCGTCGCGTGGTTTTTTTTTTTGCAATCTTCACCATTTCTAATCCAGCATCGTTGGAGGCTGTACGCGATTTCACAATGTGTACCATCTGAACATGTGTTATCAGGCTTATTTAATTTAATTTGACGTTGTTTTCATCATACGCCACATTTAAGGTGCAGATGTTTAAGTTGAATATGCAATGAAGAACAAGTAGTAAAACTGTTGAAGACTCGAAGAAATGGAAGGATCAAGTAATGCAAAATTATAAAATCTATTTGTTGAAAAACGCTCCATGCTCATTTCTGAACGACGAAAAAAAAAAAGTTTTATTCATTGACGAATGGGGTATACGTATTTTCTGAATACCAGAGAGAAGACAAAAATAAGTCAAATCCTCTGTTTGTCAGTGAACGGTCCTGGAAAGGATTGCGGAATTTTTAATATTTCAGAGTACGATGCCACTGCACGGAACTTAACCTGTCGCTATTAATCGCTTTGTGTATGTGAGGCATTGTTAACAATCGTGCGAAACAAAATGCACAACAAAAATTTTCACGCGAAAAACTAGTGAAATAAAAGACGATAAAGCGATCCTGTAAACCAGGCAAACATGGGTCCCTTTGAGCCGAAATAAAAAAGACCGTTTCTGCAAAACGCTCGTTTGCTCATAATAAAATCATAATTAAACAAAGGCCACTGACATGGGCTTTGTGCACAATCCGGTTAGCAGGAAAATGTGCCCTCAATTCTGGCGAAACACTGCTGCGTGCATTCTACGGTGCAGCTCGTTTACCAAACTGGTGCACTCGAGCGGGGTGGGAGAGGGGAATGGAATGGGAAACCCAGCCCCTGGTCCGAAGGCTGTGCGTTTATGCGTTTTGGTGACTCCTTGACTTGATTTTCCCAGTAAACCGTTTGGCACGGGGAATGTGTGTCAGAGAAACATGGCGGAAAAGAAAGAGAAATGAAGAGTGAGAAGTGGCCCCCATGCATGGGGAGCCATGGACCGATCCTTTCCTTTCGCGGAGTTTTCATGCAAACTAGAGGATTTGGGGAATGGCCGTTCCGGGAAAAGCAGTTTCCACGCGCGATCCCAGGAACTCGCCGTGGGGAAGTTCGAAATAGAACCAAAACAAAAGCAGGCTTCCTCCTGCTTCTCGTCGCAAATCGTCGCACGAAACGCGTTCTGCCACTCAGTGTTGGCGTTTTTCCTGGTTAGCGATGATATTTCACCGCTTCACAATGTTTCCGGGACATTTCAGGCCCCTAGTCCGGCGGACTAGCGTCATAGTGTGGGCGTATTGAACTATCACGTCCCTTCCTGAGCTCAACCTGATAAATTTCCAGTGTGTTTTCCATTGATTCAATTTTGATCCATAATATTGCTCTCAAATGAAGCTAAACTTTATGGGTACAGTGAATTTGCGCACAGTGACTGCTCTCGGTTGCAATGTCGCCGAGCACCATCTGATCGATTTTCCCGGAAAGCCTCCCAGTGGTGGCAGCATCCCATCGAAAAAGGAGGTGGTTCGCAAAAAAAGGGGACCATGCTCACCTGTTCCGCTTGTTGCTTGCTCGATTTTCACCGCCTGCTCTCGATCTCTCTCATTTTTCATGGCAACCTGATGCGCTCCTTCCCGGCCGTCAAACACGTAGTCACCGGTGGTTGTGTGTGTGTATTTATGTGCAATTGCCAACTCGCTAGGCAACACAAGGAGGCTGCTGGGATTTTCTTCTCCGTTATCAGCAACCTGAGTTTGATGGACGAATAACAACTGCGAGATGGAAAACCCCGGGGATCCACTCAATGGTCACTGTGCGTATTGCGGGGATACACCAGGGGGGTTAGGTGTATCCTTTACTTTCTAGTTTCTTTACGTAAACTTCAATCCACTACATCACAGACCGTCGTATCTCTCCACAGTTTATGGGGAAGCCTTTTTTTCTCTTCTCCCGCACACTATCGCTTCCGCACACGCTTCTGGAGAAGGGCCGCGTAGGAAAAGAAATTTTCTATCCCAGCCAATCTCGCGACTACGGCGACGGCGCACCCGGAAAACCCAATCCAGGCACAAGGATCTCTTCTGGGCGGCGAGAGGATGGGGGATCGATGGCGCCGTGCTCGCGTGGGCAGAGGACCGATAGAAGTAGAGGCACGACGTCAGCAGCCTTTTTCCCAATCATCCAGAACGCCGGAGCAAAGAACAGCAGCAGTATTGTTGCACCGGGAAAACGCTAATAAGAAAAAAGAGAAATTGGAGAGAGTAGAGTATGTGAGTGTGTGTGTGTGTGTCAAAAGGAGGCGAGGTGAATAGGTGGCGTTACACGCACGTTTTGGGGTATAATTTCCCCGAACCCGAAATGTTTACGTACAGTTCAAAGAAAATTTCTAACCTGTTTTTCTCATGCCGCAATTAGGAAGCGGCTGCGGCGTCACCTCTCTCTTGTTGTTCAGGCAATTAACGGAAAACAATGCATACAGGCACGGAGGACGAGCGAAAGATTTTTCACGTACAACGGTGGGGATGCCAACTTTTTCCAAAGAACACAACTCTTACAACAGAGGATACTTATTCTCTTTATCGCTTCGACCCGATCTCGTTGCAACATCGACTGAGCCCTCAATTTTCTCTCCTATTCTATACACGAAGGGCAACCCGGATCAATCTATTGCGGAACTTGGAAGTATTTCTCCAGCTTTTTCTTGCTTCTTTAACTTTGCTACAGGCACGTAGGATAGACGAATTTATACATTTTCCACTGCACTACGGTAATGAACGAAGGACGATGACGATGAGGATGGACGGTTTGGGTTTGTGTATATTTTGTTTTCTTCTGGTATTTCTCCGTCGCCGCCTTTCGGTTTCCTTTCGTTGGGTTACCTTCTCGGCCTGCCCGCTTCTTCCTGCTTGACCCTCGCAGGAAGGGAAGCCCCAGCAGCGAACCTCACCACTCTCCAGCTATCTATAACGTCCTGCAAGAAGAATACGGCCGACCGGTTTTTTTTTTCATTCATTAAACATTAGGAATAGGGATTCCACAAGGTAAAACTTCTGTACCACTCCCACGCACGACGGCCACTCTTTTTGATTTGGTTGATTTCGTTGCCGTCCGAAAAAAAATGTAACACCCCACAAAAACAATCACCGGAGTCGCTTTATTTACATTTTACGGTGACGCACAATTGATCTATTAACAGTCGACAATGTTGCGTTGACGATGGTACACTACACGATTCTGTAACAAACTATAAAACAGACACGCTCGACGATTTTGAACAGTATTTTCAACTTTTGATCTCCCGGGGATCAGAATAAGTGCACGATGAACGAGGAAAACCTATCGAACAACAACCTTCCGCCGTGAACTTCTGTTCTCGACTGATTAATAGTGAAGGGAGCTGTAACTGTATAACTAGCTACTGTTGCTAGGTATCGATAATAAAAATACTAACTAGTTACTCAAAATATTACCAAGCAGGTACTTTCGTTACTAATATATTGCTTAATATTTAAAAAATTCAGAATATTTGGTTTCCTAAAACATCGTTTGCCCATCAAACATATACCCCGGTAAACTATTTTTCATATACTGCATCATTATTGCCGGTGAACCTATGCGTCGAGACGTTAGCTACAATTTACCCTGGGGGTACCTGTCAGTCGAGTAGATAGCTACATTTAACCCAGAGTAACTGGCCGTCGAGTAGATAGCTACATTTAACCCAGAGTAACTGGCCGTCGTTGTTTCCGCTGGTTGCAGTGCCTAAAATTGCCAAATCTCGCATAACTTGTTAGTTTCTGAACCGATTTCCACAATTGACCCCTCAAATGAAAGGTCTTGTGAAGGCAAACATCTTGATACATCAAAGATTCCACCTCGAAACGAGGTTTATGAAATAAGCTTTTGAATGGGACGAAGGTATAGATACCTTGGTTCGTATTTTCTGCTGAAATAACAAATTTGGTAATAACTTCATGATCGCTAAACCGATTTGCACATGTGACCCCTCAAATGAAAGGTCTTTTCAAAACAAACAACTTTGTAGAACAATGGATCCATCCATACTTTCTAGTTTTTGAGAAAACTAATTGTGTGGAAAAGAGACAGCACTCTACCGGGAACAAGGTTGATAAACCTCGATTACTGAAACGCAAAAAAATGCCAATTTGTAAATAACTATTGATTCCTTCAACCGATTTTCACGATTGACTCCTTAAATGAAAGGTCTTTTCAAGAAGCGCACGTCGTCTTACTGACGATGATTTGTCCGCGCTTTTCACACATTTCAGTGTCTCAACAAGGAGGAAGAAGCGGCTTCAAGTGAACATCAGGGCGTTCTACGTGTTTTCACTGGCCATGACGAAGTGGTGCTGCACATCGTACATCGAAGGAGCCTGCTACGATCCGTGGTCGCTGTTTGCCAGCACGAACCAGAGGAGGCGTCGGACGATTTCTGGATGTTTCGCTTGATCGCCTTCCGAACCGGACGATATGTATATAATATTATCGATGTATCAAAATAATAAAACAATCAAAAATATTTTCCTGCATGAAAATAATTATTTTGGTAAAGAAAAGATATCCTGAACCCAGCTCATATAATCTACTACGAATGGGTATACGTTTTTTGCGCGTATAGTCAGAAATAGGTGTTATAAACACGTTGCACAGTCACGTTGTCAAAACTGTTCTCTTTTGCGGTGTCCCGCAAGTATTAAGAGAATTGTTTTACCCTTCTTTTCAGAAGTCGTTTTACATCCAAGATTGCATAGGAAATCTGCTGCAAAAGAAGGGGTAAAAGAATTCTCAAAAGAAGAGCGATCAGTTCTCAAGAGATTTCTTTTACCCCAAAATAACGCCAAAATTTCTCGTTGGGCAGTGAGGATGGTGAACTAGAAAGAGAGAAAAATCGGTTTTTAGCACCTGGACCGCACCAGTATTTTGGTATGGTACGCTTAATGTAGTCATGCGGTAAAAAATTATATGAAAAATCGGCAAGTTAGTTATCGATTTTTCATATAGTTATCGGATTTCACAATGGATATGACCGAAAAAATCGAATCCCGCAGGAATTTACTTTTCCCACCACTAGTTGAAAATTTGACAAAATCTCACGTCTGACCAAGGTTGAAAAAAAGGTCAGATCAAGTTGAGCAATTTGACATAAAACAAAGCGCCATTCCGAATTCGTAGAAAGAGATTTGATACCAAATTGGGAATAAATTTTAAGTTTCTTAACGTATTTGTTCATGCGACCATTGAAATTAAAGGTATTTTAAAGAATCACACATTTTCCAACGAAAAATTTTTTCATCGAAGTTGTGTTTTTATAATTACAAATAATTCGAAATTTAGAACAGAAGAAAATGTACTAAACATATCTTGCGACATCTATCGTCCGGTTGAGGAAGCTTCATAATATATATATTTAAAAATTGATATTTTCCGTTAAAAACATAAAGGAAGTATAAAATGCATCTAAAGTCCAAGTTCCAGTTCAATACATTTTGTAGACAAACAATGTCAAGATATAACAAATTGTTCTATTCTTATATGAAGCTCACCACCTCGACGGCGTAGATTCGAATCCCAACCGAGACCGGACCCGAAGGGTCTTCTCTGTACGAGAGGACTGACTATCCACGTACATAGAAAAAAAGGAACGTAGGAGAAAAAGTCCCGTAAACCCTTAACGCGCAGGCATGACCAACAAGGTCGTTACACCAAGAAGAAGAAGCATGCTGATGCATTTATTGATCTGTTATAAAACAAAAACACAAAACATCAGGAAATTGCTACGAACTGAAGTGCTTAATTGAAGCCCTCCTGACATTCGGCGCTTGTTTTCTAATGTGTCAGTTCCATACTTAATGTAGCAATTTAAGATATCCTTTTCCCTGTGAAACGATTCACAAAAAATACTGCTACAAGGACCATTGTGAACAAATATGAATGAACGCAGCGAACTGAATGCAAAGTAAAAGTAGGTAGGTAGGAGCAAAATTAAATCGAGATCGTGGCCGGCACATACATGAAAGTTTATATTGCGTTCAATATTTTATGAACTGAACGAAACTGCCACCGAAACGGGCATTGGTGGAACGGGTCTACGCGCGTTCACTGCCTCAAGTATGCAAAGTACTCGAATGGCCGGTTCTGTGCTCTCACAAGTGCTTTGTATTGGCGCTTGTCCGGTGGATGCATGCGAAATGGAAATGAAAAATACAACGCTCCCGCAAAAGATGTGCTTTTGTTTCTAACATTTTACGAGCCATAAGTATCTACCGTTTTACGACTTTAAATATAATGAAGGTTTGTGGGTGGAAGAACCCCGTCCACACTCTTTTTTTTCTCCCTAAGGTTGGACAAGAGTGCAAATGGACTTTGGGTGGGCTGACATGTGGGATGTTATACATTCTTTTTTTATACTTCCCAACCCCCAATGGGAAATATGTGAATCCTTCCGTTTGTTTGGTAAAAAATAACTGCAACAATCTTACCCTAGAAGGTGTGTGTGTGTGTGTAGCATAAATGTAGCATTGAAAATTCAAGCAATCCCCTTAACGACACTCGCTGAGCCCAACAGTGGGAATGCGCCGAGTCGGGCGACCGGCTATTCTCGTTGCATGGGGAGGACAAGGTTCCTGCAGGACGTACCCGTAGTGAGGGTGGCCGGTGGTATGTGTGGGACAATATTCTTCATCATATTTTATGACCACTTCAGCGTCATAAAGCATAGGAGTAGCGCAACTTGTCGTCATCGTTGTCGTTTCGTTGGCGTGGATCCGGGTTTCGGTCGTTTCACGGAAGCAACATTCTAACATTTTAAGATCGATGGCCGAGGCCACGCGGTGGACCGAGGCGGGGAAAAATAAATGGAAATTTGATAGTCTTCAATTTTTGGTTAAGTTCAATGTTTGCGCACTGTGACGATGCACTAGTCGACAGCATATTTATGGCTTCCGATAACGGGAGGATTAAAATGAACTCCGTCAAACGAGCTTTCGGTGATGCTATTGGTTTAGGGAGATGTAATGGATTAGGTTGGGTTAGAGGGTTATGTTAAAACGAATGTTACAGGAAGAACATATTATGAGTGCAATCTCAATTCGATTAGAATGTGAATCAAGCGAAGCAACGTAATTCCACAATGAAATTTCCTGTACTTTGTATGAAATGTACACTCTTTTTTCACAAACCTTACCTATTTTGTGATAAATTGATGTAATTCTTTACAAATTTCATGAACATTTATTATATGGCATCGACCAACCTCCTCGTAGCGATTAACTTATTTGAGCATTGCTGGTCCGAAAACACGTTTTTATTTTTACTGTCCTCTTGTAGGCATTTAATTTTTGTCTCTATTTGCTGATGTCTGTTCAAATCTTGCATAACTGTTAGCTGTCTTTCGTTTATGATTTTTTTATAATTTCCTTTAGATTCAAGGGTAGCTGCACGACCGTATAGAAAATACATTCAAAACACCCACCAAGCAATGTAACTTCGAATTTCAACACCGGACTGACATCGGATCCAACACATGTTTAAAACCGTGTTGAGACCCATTTTTGTACGAAAGGACTGACAACTTAGGTAAATCGAAAATGTCTAGGAAGCCCTTAATGTGTAGGCATTACCAAAGGCAGTTGTTATGCCAAAGAAGAAGATTTAAACATCTCGTGGAACCTTTAAAAAATGATAGCAACTAAAAGTGGCAAAATACAATTAATATCTGTTTTTTCCAATTTATTTTCGACAGCATTATGTGAACTGGTTGCAATATTCAAAAATACTAATTAGAAAATTATTATTTGTGCAAGTTACGAAGGAAAAAGCAACATATGTATAAAATGTGAACATTCTACTGAAATTCTGGGTATTTTGAAAATTAACATGATAAAAATCGTAAAAAACGAAATCGGCGAAACCATGGACCCAAAACCGGCATTTGTTTCTTACAAGACTACGAGTCGGAAAGCATGCAGTTTATCAAAATATTTGCTTATCTCTCGAAATGAGCACGTTTGCAGTTCAATGCAGGTATTTCGCAAGAATGTAAAAACAAACTTAAAGCGAAAACTGCAGTGAATAATTGTACTCTTGATTTGTTTAGAAAGATTTGGCACGACTTTCCAACATTTAGTTGAGGTTTAATTCTTTAGTTGGTTGGACGTTGATGACGTTCGTTTCGTATCAATCGAATTTGATCAATGCGGTTTTCTCAATTTAGTGCTTTGCGGAACAGAATGTCGAATACAAACAACAATTCCTATCTACCTGTTTTTAATTTTTTTTCTCGCGAATTTTCATCAAGAGAGAATTGCGAGTAGGATTTTATTGGCAGTCAGTTTGTGGAAATGTAAAGCTTATTTTAAATTATAAAGACTTTTATCGTGCCGTAGCTTATCAATAAATTCAGATTGACCTGTACTAGTAGGTTCTTCATCTTGTTCCTTCATATGAGATGCGTAATTTTATGATGCATGGTAATGATCAAAATTATCTGATATATTAAACTGTTGCGTCGAATCCAACTGGCGACCGTACACATAAACAAGGGTTACAGAATACTAAGCCCTCCAACGACTTATACATGGGAACAGATTAAACGCGTTTTTGAAAAACTTGCTACGAGATTTGATACTTGCTCGTATTTTAGATTGATGTTTTGAGGTCATATAATTTTTCGAGATTTAATTTACCTATTCGTTTTATTTACTTAGTAGTTAAAAACTCCAGTTTTCTATTACCTATCGTGACATATTTTATGAAGAGATTATTTCATCTTTACCAGCCAAAATGATAATGGAGCAATTCACATCATCGTGCAAAAAGAAGTTGGAGGTATTTACGTTTTTTGCTTCCCATTCTGAATCGTTAAAATTGCTTCTGGAGACAAGTGCAGCAGTAAAACTCACCAGACGATTTTAGATTTTGCACTTACCCTCCCTAAATGTTGTACGATGGTTTTCCAAATCACTGCGGAAGTCGTGCTTCATCCCCTCCGTTCTTGCTAGAAAGCAGCTCAAAAATGGGTGTGATTTTCAGGTGGAAAATATAGCAACAATAAAAAAGGCATAGAATAAACTGGCGACCGCTTTAGCACGGAGAAGCGATGTTGCTGGAGGGTGGAATAGAAAATCTCAGTCAGTCTAAATCTTAAGAACAAGGGTAGCATAAGTGAATGAAGGGAAAACATGGGAATCAGTAGCCTCCAATCATGGTTGAACGTGGTTGAAGGCTCTGTGTGTGCGTATTTTTGTAACACCCTCCAAAATATTGGCTTTACCCGAAAATTGGGTAAAAAAGTTTAGGTGCTTTGTTTTTTCGCGCCAAGGAAAAAAGAGCCCAACCGCATGGTTTCACAGACTTCCCCTAATAGCTGACACTGCGCGTGGAAAGTGGTTCCTGCGGCCGGATGTCCCTTCCTTGCGGGGTGGCTCGAAATAAAATAGATGGTGTGAACTTTAGCGCACCACCACCCCCTGGATAGCGGGGGTTTTCCACAGCATTTCTCCTTTCCCCCTCTAAAGTAAAGTCGAAAGATCGTTACGGGTTTCCCCAACTCTTCAAGACATTCATGCCTTTCCCACGTGTTCCCGAGCAGGGGGAAGAAAATAACCTCGTGAGCCGCATAAGAAAGGGAAGAATCGGCCACGATGCTTCCGGAACTCCCAAATGCGGCGCTTGCTGCGATTTTCATAAGTGATTTGTGGGATGCGGACGAAACGTGCGAAAGTGCGTTATGGTCGCCTCCGATGCCGTCGGGAAAGGTGGCAAAGGGGAATGAAAAAAGGAAGAAAGACAACAACAATTGGCGGAACCCGACTCCGGAAAAACTGCTTGTGAGGCGAGGAAAATTCAAAGAAAAAGACACCAACTCGAAGAAAAACCGGGAAGATTCCAGAAGATCCAACCAGTAAAGCAAGCAAAAGATAAAGAAGCAGAGAACGCCTTTTTGGGGTTGGTTGGGGCGTTCGGTTACCTCCAAAGAAGAAGTTTGCTTAAAGAGCAACAGAGACGTTCAGCCAAATTTATTTGCGATGAGATTAGAAAAATTATTTATTTATTTATTCATACAACAAGAAGTTCCACTTCTCTTCAGCAAGGCACGTGGAGCTGGATGTTTCCCGTGTCTGGGCGCATCACGAGGATTCGATCTTTCTGGATTCCCCATATATTTTTTTTGTTGGTTCCACCTACCCTCGTTCCGTCCTCTCCATGATTTGCGAAAAAAGGTGAAAAGGCGGATGGATGACACCCGGAAACGGGACGGACAGATTTGACGGGCTGGCTGGGCGAGGAAGAGGGAGATGATTTCTTTATCCATATTTAATATTGTAATGGGATTTTAAGGAACGGTTTATTACCTCCGGTTGTTTTTCATCCGCTTCGGACCGGATCTCTTTCCGGTTCACCGTTATCGGATCCGCGCGAGGAGAAAATTATTCGGGTGTGTTTCGTCGGGGGACAGGTCGGGTAGGGTTAATTGTTGAAACGTGCCACCGCGTCCCTTGGCTTCACGTTTGCTTTATCTTTCTCCAATTGCTTGACGAAGGTTCGATCATGATAATCGTCACGGCGCAAACGGGGGCCGTGAGAGCGGAAATGTTAATGGATGTTATAATCGGTTTGGTTGGGGTGGTGGATGCTGTAGCACTCTTGGGAAGGAGAAGGAAAAGGCATATGTTGAAATAAAAAAAATGGGTTACAATTCCAAAATTTGTTTGCTTTTTACCGTATAGTAGTGAGTTTACTTAAAGACAAAGTTTAAAGCAATCAATTTATCAATTCACAAATATTTAATGTTAGCTCCAACCAAACGAACGTCACAAACTCTTCGTCTAAAAATGAATATTATATGCTCAAGATGAATATCCTGAAAATAATAATTCTATCGGCCTATGGGGTTAAATATTAATTAAATGGTTCATTTAATTTATCATTAGTCTGCTGAACTAAACAACTACATAACCTATCCATACAAACTTATACAGTACATACTTCACATGTTTGTACAATTTGTAATGATATCTGAATAATTGGTTTTTGAAATTTGAACAACAAACATGCCAACGAATCGAGTGCGCTCTTAGGCAAACAAAAAATCATCTTCTGGTCCGTGTTAAAATGATTCATACGATTGGAAGGTGACCAACAAATTGGAGTTTCCGATGCCATCGTTCATTTTTCGGTGCGTTTTCCTACGGTCCTCCCTTGGGCCCCATCACTCAGACGGGGAAAATTTGTTTAAAAGTGGTGTCCGCCAGCACGAAGCAGTACAATTGCCTCCATAATCTTATCGGACGTCAGTCAGTTGCATTGCACAATGGGTTGGACGAGGCAAAGGGTAGGCTAGAGAAAGAGAAACAAAGCCATTGTGCTGGTCGGTTTGCGTGTGCGGTTTTTCCCCGCATCACGTGGTGTTTCGGAAAGAAAACAAAAAAAAACTGGAAGCTTTTCAAACCCATACATGCATGCAAAATTTCACCGAAAATGGAAAAATCCGAAATGAAATACGACAACGATGATAAGCAAAAAAAATACTCTATGTATTTTCAATGCTTTGTATCTCCTCTTCTATATCTCACGCAAGACTGGCCAGCTGACATACGGTCGACCCGACTGACGGTTGGGCAGCATGGGCTTCTCTGACCTCGCGCGCGATTTGTATCTCTTCAGCCCTTCAGCCAGGTCGTAAGGGATTGAGTGGACCTTTCACTAGCGCTCGCCCGACGCATTCCGTGGAGAGCCTTGCCACCAGCCAGACAGATGAATAGACAGACAGCGAACCCGGCCGCGACTTCCATTGTTGTCCGAATAGTTTTACTGCTGATAGAAAAAATAATCCGACTCCATCGGACAAAACTCGTCGGGTAAGGGTTTCTCGTTTGCGCAAAAGAAGGAAATCAACCACGCCAAATTTGTCCTTCATCGGCCGCTTGGTTTTCTGATACATGGAGTGGACCCCAAATTTGTCGGAAACATGTCCTTGCTGAAATCCTACACCGATGGGCTTGGACCTCGGGTGGGATGAAAACATTCATCCGTTCGCCTTTGTTGGAACTTGGAATTGTGAAGGCAAACATGTGTATCCAAACAGGAGTAGTATTGTTATTGGGAGAAAATTTTAAAAAGACAAAAAAATGCTCAAGGTTAGTAAACCGTGTGTATGTGGAAGGATGGTAGCTTAAACCAGCATCGAAAGTAAAAGGTTGAAATCAAACTTTATAAAAACTACTATTTAGATGAAGGATGATGTGAAAAGTTTTGCTTTATACAATGATGGTTTGAATGAAAACATATTAAAAGAAAGTTCATTAAGCTTCTTTAACAATCGTGAAACTGCAATGGAAACGTTGAAGAGTTAAATTTCAACATACTAAACATAAATAGGCTAGATTTGATATGGTATATTTTCATCGATTCAGTTTGCAACTCCTATGAAACGGTAAGTTATTTGACAGAGTTTTTGAACTCTTTGATTTTTACTGACCACACAACAATGATTTTTACAATAAACAATGAAATGTGTAATTAAAAATCAAATGTTTTCAACAGTTGTAGGTCGTTCAAAAACTGTTTGCTCGAGCCTAGTGATGTATATAATCACAAATCATTCATACGTTCATTTAAAAACAAAATATTACTAATGTTCACAACTTTAACTATAAGTAATGTGTGTGCAACATTTTCCCAACAGAAAAAAAAACTAAACTAACGCATAAAAATCTTGTAAACCGTCGTTTCACTTCCCGTGGGGAATCGATAACAGAACCTGGCGCACGCTGCTGGTGGCTGACAGGAACAGGATGCAGTAGGCCGCACGACGTCCACATCGGGATGACATTTATTGGATGCGAGTGAAATCAGTGATGCTGGCCCGGCAGCAACTTCGACCATCCGTTGTTGTTGTTGCTCTTCTGGCGGTAGTGGGACTCCCGCTGCACTTACATAAACACGAACCTGACGCGCGTTCCATATTCCCAGTTGAGTCCACCGCTGGCGGATACCGTTGGTCCGTTGTCTCGTCGACGGCGATGGAGGTGGAAACTGAAACATTGGACACCAACACCGAGTTCGCAGGTTCGGTGGTTTTGGCAGAGACCGTAATGGAGTTAGATAATGTCACTCAACGGTAAACCTCGCTGTGCTAATTGTGCAAATGTTCATTAAAACCACCATTCGAATCCGGGCCCTACTGGCTGGACTGGTTGGACTACGGTTCGGTGGTCCGTTGCATCGGCAGAATCCGTTGCGACAGGGCTGGCGTATGGACCAGGCGTTGTGTTTATGAGCGGCCTATGTTGCGTTCGGTTTTTGTTGGGCTGACATGTGGTTTTATTATGTTATCGCATTCCTATGCCTTTGGATTAATTACAGTCTGTGAGAATATTATTCTAAGGTACTGCCTCGGACCATAATGATGCACTTTTTAGGTGGACGGTTTGAGAGGTTCCAACTTTACTTTGCCCCCCCCCCCCCCCCCCACACACCCTTGACAGTCACGTTTTCTATAGAGAATCCATATAACTTCACTTTACAACGTTCCCACGTAACATTGTTGCGAAAGAAATCGAGTCCCAGCAGAACTTGTTAAGCATATTGTTTTATTTCCCTGCGATCAAAACGTGCTTCCCCGACGGGAAGCGTTGCGTCTGGGAGTGGAAGATGTAAAAAGTGGTTGCAGAATACAAAACACATTCATTCTCCGGTAGTTTTTCGGGAGCGGTGGGAAGGGAAGGTGGGAATGTTCACATGTTTCAGCAGTTCATGCATAAACGAGCACCATTTTGCTAGTTACACCCGAATGAGACGAAGTATCACCCTACTTCCGCTGGAACACCCAGATGGAAAAGCAGCGAAACTGAATTAAAGGTCCCATCCGACGAGGTGGAAAAATAGTTTTTCTTGCTCTGCTCTGCGTCCACCAGCTCCCAACCCTACCGAATCGACGCGTTTGTTCACGAAAGTTCGTTTCACGGTTCATCCGGCCTCCCCCCCTCTCTCTCTGAATGCCTGTGGAATTTTATTTTTTGAATTTTCAATACTGCACATTTTCGTCGAGTGAGTTGTCGTGGGCTGTGAACTACGCGGGCCCGGCTTGCGTTAACAATGGCACCATTGACGATCAGCGAACAGGAATCGAATTAAGTGGTAAAGTTTTCCCATTAATATTACACACTTTCCTACTCCCTTCCCCTGCCAACGGAGCAGGAGACGCATGACACACAGGAAACGGCCATAGGAATGCCACTGGTGTCGACGGCACCCTCACGTTATTACCTCGTCAACTTCAATCGATGCAGCACGTGGTGGTTTCAACAATTGGCCCGATGCCACCGGCCACCAGGCGCCTCCATTGCTGGGATGGAAAAATTTCCCCACCTCAGCTTCGAACCGAACCGACTCCGGCTCCGAAACGGATGAAGACAAATTTCACGGATCGCCTGTGCCTGTGAAGTGCTGTTTGGTAAAAGTGGCGAAAGTTTTTCGAATTTTTATGTCCACCTCGGATGTCTCGGGACGTGGATTTTCGGTTTGTGCTGCTCGACTCATTGAGTTCTCGGGATTGGTTTCGCTGTCGCATTGGTGATGTCGGGTTTTTCCGACCCCCGCCGCAGTGAGAAGGGGAAACAATCACGGCCTTCAATTGAAGTGCTAACACGGAACGATCGTTGTAAAGACGCCACAGATTGAATGATGGAAAAAGTGTTTCCCGTTTTCCTTTTTGTTTAATACTTGCATGAGCAAACTTCCACAATTGGCTGAAGAGCCAACGAGCTTTGTCGAGTCGAATCAATCGAACCACTAAATTACATAGTTGAAGGGGTTTGCTCAACATAAATTATAAGTTTTTACGTTTTCTCAGGAAGTATGACTCGTCGTTCCATTGTTTCAGGTTTGAGAGGAAGAAAAACATCGTTCAAAAAATACACGCAAAATTAACAAATTTTCGTGAGACAAAAAATATTCAATAGTTTTGAGAAAGGGAAGGAGAAACTTTTCGTAGTACTAATGTTGTAACATTTCATATCAATGATCCTCGATTAGACCTCTCAACAGTTTTGTCGGTTAAATTCGTCCTGTCACTAGAACGTTTCTGTTTCCCCCCTCCATAAAAATGGTAATTAATTATAAAGATGCTCATTAATTCAACACTTACAATGCTGCCACCGTCAGTCAAACGGGGCTTTCCAATGCTTCAAACTCGATTCGACTAATACGGCAGGAGCGTAGACTTTTGAGCTCCGTCAGTAGGTAATTCAATTATGCACGTTCAATTTGCCAGCTCCGTGCAGGCAGTTTGGAAGCAAATAATTAATCTTACCCCTAGCGATGGCAAGGCGAAAGAAATGGAAACCGAACCGGGAAAACGACGGATAGTCGTAGCGAAACTTCCGAAGTCGTCAAACAACCGGTACCATGGGGCGCCTTTTCGACGAAACCGGATAACGAACGACGGTGTGCTGCGGAGAATCCTTTCCTTCCATTGCCGTCGAGATTCTGGCGGGAAGAGTCCGATTTTCCACCGATTGTTTGTTGGATGCGCATTTTTACCGGCTTTCCGCTGCCACGCGGAAAACCCGGTTACCCCGCGGGTGGAAACGATTTACAAAACTGTCTGTCTAAAAAGTTCTTACCAACATCCACCCTTCCCACCTTTCCATGGGCAGACTTTACATCTTCCCTCGTTTCCCTCCCACATCCACCTGCTTCAATTTATCGAACGGATTTCGCTGTATATTTCCGCACTTTGGTTTACGCGAGTTCCCGCGTTAACGGTGGGCGCACTTTAATGGACCGTTTGAAGAAGAATGAAGTGATTTCAGCGGGATTTTCATCGACTTCGACTCGTGCACTCGCCAGCAGAAAAAGGGCGCATAAATATTCCACGCCCAGCATTCCACGGCCGTTGTGCTTGGGTGCGCCCGATGCCGTTCGGTCGTAAACACCCGAAAATCCGAGATTTCGGCATCTTCAAAAGGTAATTCGCGTTTTGCCAAAGTTTAATCGAACGACTTAGGCCCGAGATTGTGAAGCGAAATATTCAAATCGTTATCGCACCACTCCCATCATCATTTATATGAAAATCTTTAAATTTATAGCTTCATCGATTTTTTTCCTTCCCCTGTTGGTGTTGGAGCGCAGCTAAACATGAGAGGGCGGCATATTTGGGTGTCCATGGCGTAGGTTTCTGGTACTGGTGGAAGGGAGGAAAAAAAAGTGGGTATCGCTATCGCCCGATTTAGCGGAGGGTGGGATAGGCGGGCGAAAGTTCGATGGAAAGTTCATCCCGAAAAACATCCAGACGGAGGATCACGGACGAAACCGGGGGTGGTTGTTTTTGGCCGGGTGGAACAGCAGTCTTGGGCCAAGTGCAACCGAGATTTTCGAACGAGAGCGCCAGCGAGTGCGCGAGATATCGGTAATCGATAGCGAAAAAGCCCCGAAGACGAAGGAAACGAAATCGAATCCAATCAATTGTCATTTTGCCTACGCCAGAAGCTGCCACGCTATCGGATCCCGGAAAGAATTGTGACGCATCTTGAGCCAGTTGAAGGTAAAATTTGGTCAAAAATGTGTCCTTCCATTTTTTCGTTAAGTTTTAAAACGTACACTGCTTTGACGTTATCCTAAGAATACCTAAATAACTTGAATAAAAATATAATTTACTTTTAAAACAACCAAATTATATTCAAACTCAAAACCTATCAAAGGAGACGTGGGTGTACGGATCAATACACCGTTTTTAAATTAAATTTAAAAAGTTTTCTTTTTTTGCGTCATTATGAAAAAAATTGTTAGAAGTTTTAAAATTATATAATACAATTCTTTTAGCTATAGATAATCTTGGAACAATTTTATTTATCGTTAGAATTTTTCATATAGGAGTGACTAAATTTGTGTGTACGTTTCGTTTGGAATAATATTTCAACAATTCCCAATTTTCAATGGATTTAAACTGTAAGATTCTTATATTTATCTACATTTGAAATTTGGCACAACGAATTGAAAAAAAACTGAAAGATTTGTTTTTGAGCTAATATGAATGGGTCGGATTTTTCTAAATAATGTTTTTTTTGTAAATTGTAAAATGTATTCTAATAGAACTATGTTATTGTGATGTAAACAAAACCTTGCTTGTACTTAACCATAGTGCCTCGAAATCGTAAAGCTGCCGGAAAACGGCCACCGAATGATTGGTACGATTTGCATAGGCAAAGAAATCGACAAGAAAAACCTGCCATCGAAACACAACCGACTTGCTGAAGCGACAGTTGTCGGTGTGCGTGGCATAGCCACCGAAGAGGGCGGGGAGATGCCGAGGATGGAAAATCGAAGAATTACCATATTTCAGCAACAGCATCCTCACGTAGTTTTGATATACAGCCGAGATAAACGAAGAATACATAAAAAAACAGACGAAACAGGTTTTCTCCAAAACGATCCCAGAAGGGCCGCTAGGCCTGAAAACTTGGATATAAACGGGGGTGCGAGGTGCAAGTCTGTCTGTTTTACGTTGCCATTTTACCCGCCGATATTTCCAACTCCCCAATCCCCTCCCAAACGAATGGCTAGGATGGGGAAAGGTTTTACCATTACCGTGAATTGAACTTCAACGTCGACGGATACAAACTCCCCAACATGGGAATGGAATGAGGACGGAAAAGGAGCCCCAACTGGATGCAATCGCTTTATTTTGAACCGTCCACCCGGAGGCTTTGCTTTTGTTTTATGTAGTACAGTTCCGCAAATCGTAAAATAAAAAACCCGACGAACAAGAAAGTGGTGTCCTTTCGCTAGGGAAACCTGCAGATTTCAGGCGGGAATATTTCAAATGAAATTAACCGATAAATTGGACAGCGTAACCTTCAACGGTGGGCGCTGGATGTTGTGAACGACGAGCGGCGAGGTGGTCAATGACAGTTGTAGCCATTTCTTCGAGATGATGCTGCCTAGTTCTACTTTCGCAAGAAGTTGCGCCGAGGGAGGCGCGCTCTGGGAGGTTGCTTGCCTTCCGGAAGGAAAACCTGAAGCCGCATTCTTCACAGATAATTAAACAAATTTGGTATTCGCCATGGTCGGTATTTCGGCGCAGTTTCCGCGCTGTGGTCCGATCGGAGCTTCTTCTGCTAGCAGGCCAGGAATTCAGGACACCACCTACAGTCTGGCTACAAAGTGAGAGATTATTTGAACAATCAAGAAGCAGGCGAAACGCGCTGGCGCGTTGCGAAAACGAGACAAGAGTGCGGGAAGGGAGGAAATGAAGCGCAAGTTTATGGCCGATTCTGGCTACCCGTGTCTACCGTCTGTTTCTCGACTTGGCCCTCCTTTTGGTATCCGCTTCCCAGGAGCGCCAGTAGTCGCTGGAAACGCTCGAGTCGAATGCAAATAGTACCAATGAAATTCTCATTTAAATACAGATTTCGGTTACAGTTCAAATAGAGCCGGCAAACCAGAACCCACTAAAACCCCACGAGCCAGCGAAGCCGAACCGGAAGACGGAGCAGACAGAAGATTTTCTTTACCTTACAGGAAGCGAGAGCCGTTGTCAAAGTTTAACGGAAACCAGGGTGGAAAGCACCACTGCCTAGATAAACGACAACGGGTGGAGGAGTCGCCGGGAAGATTTAAGTGCGGCCTGCGGATTCCTGTAAACCGAAGAACCGAGTGATGCACTGAGCTACAAATTTGAAACACTATCGACAATGGTACTTCCGTTCGATTCCATTGTGGCAATCGAACGGTTTGCGCTGCCAGAATGCTGCTACCGGAGCCTGGAACGTGGGAACGTTAAGCCTCCATTTCCGCGAAGGGCACGCTTGCTTTATCATCTTTCACTGTACCTCTTCGGGATTGGCAGAATCTCCTACCGATAGTGAGGTCCGGGATGGAAGATAATTTAAATTACATTACAAATATTTGCCATCGGAAAGTGTGCTGCCATGGGAAGGTCCGTCCCGGGATGATCCGTTTTCATTGCAGCCAAAAGCGACAAGAAGGACGATTGTTGGGCGGATTTACTGTGGAAATGTTTTGGATCAACATTTGCTTTTCATCCTAGCGGAGTTAGAGGGGAGTGGGGGAAGCTGCTTTGTTAGAAAATGAGCAAGTGTCTTTATCAAGCACTCCGAATCCGGTTAATGTGGTTTGGGGGTAAAAGTATGAGCTCGCGTAATATCGAATTATTGCCGTACATTTATCCAGCTTTAGGCTCAGTACGAGATCTTATTTCTAACAAGTAGGTGATTCGAGAATTTCTGATGTATAAGCATTCCTTAATCCAGAAGAAATTTAGTTACATATTTTCGATATCATTACGTTGCTAACATCACATTTAGAACCTCACGCCTGCTGGCTTGTGCATCGACTAACTGCCCGTTGTGGACTAGTAATGTTTCTGAGAGTTCCGGCTCGGTCCGGACGAAACAATATCCGGTAATTAGTGGACTCGGTTTACGGGTTCGACTTTACACCGTAACGCAATACGACCACAGATCGGGTCTATTCATTGGAGTTTTGTTCATTAGATCCTGGTTCCGTACTTGTGGACTCCTTTTCGCATCCATGAGTTCATTGTTGGAACAAGTTTTGATATAATGTTTCATGAGTAGTAAAGTGGGTGGAGAGTTGGTTTGGGTGGAATTTAAAACATCGTAAATGAGCTTCAGCCTTAAGTAGAGTAGGTAAGGTTATTATAATTGTGTAATTGGACATTTTGACTGACAAATCAGTGGCTATGAACGTTCCTCACGAAAGGGTACACGTCTGGCAAAGTGAAAAGGATTTGGTTTCAATGTTCGAGTTCATGTCAACCTCTCAACGTGTGCGCAAAATATGCATATCTAATTGAAATCCGTCAGGAAATATTCATCGCAACAAGGATAATACTTGAACAACTTTGACTAACCAACAAAAGAAATGTAAAGCTCGGTCATCATTATCATTTATAAACCGAAAACCGCAAATGGCTTAATGCTTTCACCAGTTGGCGGTTGGTCGTTGTCTGGCTGGCCATTAGATGGGTTTCCGGGATCCCGGACCACACCCCGGGCGCTCGATGCGTTCCCAGCATGCTGCAAAGTGATTTCTCCGTCGGCAGCAACCGCAAACAATTTGATGTTAAACCACCAACCGGACCTTATCGGAGGAGCATCAACGAGTGCCCTGGAAAGGTTTCCATGGAACTGTGGTGCACCGAAAGTAACGATCCGGAAGGCAAACGTTTAGTGACGGTCTTCGTTTATGGACCCCGGACCTTTAACGGGATCGTCTGAGGCAATCTAGGAGACCAGTTATGATTGTGGTTAGGCTTTGGGCTTTTCATCCCCTGACCAGAGGAACTGCTCCTTAAAGCAGACAAAGAAAATTTAAAATTCTGACCCGTGGTAAAGTGATTTTTGTGTGTCATTTTTCACTTTGATAGAAACCTAGCTGAGAAAATTAGCTTTTCGTTTGCACAGCGAAGAATGAGTGAAGGTTACATGGCATGATTCTGCTGAAGTACATCAACCTAGAGACTGGATACCTTTCTGATGCACTGCGTCAATCACTTTACCTTGCTCGTCAGACACAGAGGTAGCAAAAAAGTTCATCCAAACCATCAACCAGGATCTGACTGAAGGAATGACTCGTCTGGTTGCAACGTTCCTGGGTAAGGAATTTATCCATTCCATTTAGATGCCGGTGGTACGTTGAGTTGGAAGGATGCTGGAATTAGTTCTATTCTCGTGCCAAATTAACTGGGCACGGTTGAGGGTTTAGTGAAGGAATGATTTGATTAAATTTCTGCCGAGAGTGATAATTTCCCAAAACTCTATGGGCATGATTTTCTAAAGGGGACACATTGAGGTTACTTGAAAATGGGTAGAAAATGGTAAAATTATTTTGAAAGGTAAATGCTTTAAAACGAAGTTGTGTGGAAGATTAAAAATAATCTGACCAGCCACAACTACGGAAGGGAGTTTAATCTGCGCTACTTTTGCTTTGAAGAATAAACTGGAACAATGGGAAAAAAGCAACAGAAACTGTTACAACAATGTTCAACTGTTCCAGTTTCCTAACGGGACGAAAATAATATTATTGTGAAAAAAGGGAACAAACAGGAAAAAGAAAACTTTAACGAGGAAAAAATCACATATTCAGAGCTGGCCTGAATCACACGAACTTCCTCCTAACACCACGCGTGGCAGAAGAGAAAAAGTCGTTGTTAGCGAACTGATACTTTCCCTTTGAAAGAACTGATCCTCGGTTGGTGCATCGCTCGGTTGCGAACTTCACTCTCGTGCCTCCGGTCGGTCTTTGATGTGGAAATGAAAATGTGTTTGAAAATGAAAAGTTTTTACCGTACCGGATCCTTCACCATGCGTTCGTTCCTCATCGGTCACATGTGATGTGAGGAAAAATTGGAGAGAGGAAAAGCACAAACACAACGTGGGAAGACTTTTATCCCTTTGGGACATTGAGAACGAACGCGGGAAGGAAAAGTAACAAACAAACAATGTTTCTCGTACTGTGACAACGGTGTGTGCCTGGCCCATTCAGCGGCCGTCACACTTTGACATCATTGATGAAAATCCTTGCCGCATCTTTGTTGTGGCCGAGTCGCTCGCGTAAGTGACGCCATGTTTTTTCTTTCTACATTCCTTCAAAAGCTCGTTTGTGGAGATGTGGGATTGTTCGTTCTTTTGATGAGCGAACGATATGATTCAAGGGAAACAAGTTGTTACAAAAGTAACGAAAAAGAACAACTTTCTAATGGTAGGAAAACAAAACAAAACTCCCATTGGGAAAATGTTGCGATTGTAGAATACGAAAATGTTGCTTAGACGATCCTGTAAGTCGGCGGCACGAAAAGCGGCTTCATCTTGCTGACCTAATTTGAAAAGAGTAATTGTTCCAATTTCTAGTACACTGTTCGAGTTTAAGCCGGTTGGGGCTAATGCTTCTCTCACGTGCTCCATTGGTTGGTTGCGAGGGTTGGCTGCTTTTAATCCCTATTAATTAGTGAAAAATGCTGCTCCGGTTCTTTTTTGCCCTTTTCCACAATCCACGCGCAGGGCTTCGATGGTTGAATTGAACAAGCGAAGGCAGTTTGAAAGTTAGTGCAATTGAATGGGAAACGGAGAAGTGAGCCACGGCTGGACTTAACTGGCCGTTGCTAATTTTATCATCGTCGCCCTTTAAGTTGGTGACCCATGAACGAGAAAGAGATTCCCAGTCTCTCCATGGCGAATGCCGGCCAGAATCCTTACAATAGAGCAGAATCGTTGCCGTATCACCGCAGCGTCGGTCCACGCCTTTCCGTCCCTTAGAAACCCCCACATTGAAGATTTTTCCCGTTGGCCGGGAAACTGATTAATACCGTCCCACGGAGGAGCCATAACTCATTCGGTCCGGTGCGAGCCAACCAAAGGCGGCCGTAGACAGTTACACTTTTTCCGGGCTGGGAAAACTCGCCCGTTTCTATTTTTTTACATCTAGTTCGTGTGAAGGGAGAAGGAGAATTATGACAAAAACCTGTACTGGGTGGAGAAGGAAATGAAAGCGAGTTTAAGGATGGCTGTAATTTTCAACCTCACCGTGATAATGTTATCAGCTGCAATGAAGCTCCCGCTGGGTGGCGATTAATTTGTCAATCGTTGACAACGGTTCGCTCACAGTACAAAAAAAAACACGAAGGTTTGAAGAAAGATGAGGACACGAGGCGGGCGGACACGATGTTTGCTGTCATACTTTGTGAAATGGCTTTTCTTCTTCACTGCGGTTTTTTTTAAATAAATGGAGATTTTAATTTCGATAATAGAATCCTTGTTTGTTCTGTGACTTTCCAACGGAGGTAGCTCACTTAGTGCGGACGCTTTTCTTCTTTGACATCAAACGTTTACTCTGAAAGACTTTTTGCTGGTTGTTTGAACGACACTTTTGTCAACTTTCTATCATTAAGGGGACATGATTAATGTTGGTCAATCGGAATAATTTCACGGATTAGCGCGGAACCGGTTGAAAATGAGTCGACTCCTCAAATGTGCTCCCATAGATCACTTTCATAATGCGCTGGACAAACTCATTAACGAAGCGCGAAGTGGATTCCCATGAGTCCCTCTTTCTGCCGCGTCGAGGTGACAAGTGAGCGTCAATAAAAATTCTCTTACCCCCTGCCTTACGTTTTCCGAATGGATCCACTTAACAGCCCCCTTTTGATGGTCGCGGCAAGTGTGTATGTGTAAAGGGTTTTTTTCCTGCTTGCCATCTTCCATTTATTCACTTCATTATCATAAATTATAATTTCATATGGGCAAACAAGGTTATTGAATTATCGTTTTGTCACTTGTTTGTACACTCTGTCGCTCCTTTTTTCCTCGTCCGATGCGCGTTGGGCCATATGGTGGGCGTTTTCCCGGTTTACGGGCGGTGGAATTCGCGTTTCGATGGAGACGAGCATAAATTTCATGGTTGGCCGAAGCCGATGGGGAATGGCATCCACCCCTGACAGACCCCCCGATACGGTGGCAAATGTCGCTAAAATGGAGCGCATAGTGGAGCTTATGAATTGTGCATGACTTTCGATGATGGCGTTCGTGCTGGAGGGGGGATGGCAGGAATATAGGGAGGCTTCGCTTGATCTGCACATTATTGTCGTTTTACGAGCTGGAAGCATTATTTTGCCCGTAAACGCCAAGGCTCGTGTGCATGTGACACTTAATGTGTGTGTGTGAATGTGACGACCGTAAAATGATCTTCGTGACGTGCGGGCGACATTTGATGATGCGCTTCCTTACTCGGGAAAGTCAAGTTAACCTATTCAACCGACACGGGTTGTGTAAAGGTAGAGTGTAGCAACGGATAGGTAAAAAAAGCACCAACAGGAAAGGTTCAAGCTCAGGATATGAAGTGACGATGTTTATGAAAACAGAATTGCATGCTGTTATGATAACATCAACTCAACACCGGTACCGCATGCATTGAACTTTGTTAATAGTTATTCATGCATCCATTTATCTTTTTAACAGGTTTGTTAAATGGGTATATTTTGCACACTTTTATCAGATGAAATATGACATTATGTTGACAAGATCATTTTTTAGAGGTTCTGGGACAAGAAAACAAAAGAAACACTTTCAGTGAATGTTTTTTCATCACACAAGTGACAATAAACTGTTTCTTACGAGAAAAGATGTCAACAAAACAAAAGTTTTTTAAGTTTGTTAAACTGTCATTAAGTGTATAATCTACAGCTAAGCAATTAAATATATTCGTCAATAATGTCTTACGCACATAAAGAAAGATAAACAGAACGGTATAACAGAATTGTTTAGTTAAATTAAAATTAAGTTTTGTTTAGTTATTTATAACATGTATATCTTTTAAATATGCTATATCTAAATTCATAGTAATTCATTTAATTCAGTTTTCTTTTTGTTGAAAATCTTCGGGATGGAAACCCAGCATGACGAGCAGCATGTAAGCATGAGAAACCTTTCGAGGCAATTGTTATAGCAATTGGATATTTTATGCCTTCTACATACGGTGTGGTCGTCGACAGCTGTAACTAATCCACTGCATATCAATGGTTTCACTGGTTTTCGTCTCTCAAACTTTTTCTGCCTTACATAGGCATCTGCGGAACTCCCATTGGGACTTCAAATCATTAGCCTAATTATGTGCACTCCAAGTGACCGCAATCGTTCATTTCGAAGGAAGAAAAACTACTTCTGAAAGAAAGAAAACTTGGCAAACGTTCATTGACCGCCACGTGAATGCCATGGATGGTTGGGCTCACACTTTCCCAGCTCGGTGGAAGTAATGGAAATAAGTCGAGTTTTGACATTTCATAGCCATTCCGTAAATGGAATCCATAACTCACGCCCACTGAGCAGCCAGTGTGTGTGTGTGTGTCTTTGGGAGGCTTTAACGTTTCCGGAAAGGCGGCAGAAAAACACTCGACCACCCCGTGGCGTGCAAAACGACGTGGTTGGATGTGCCACAGCGTTTTCCATCTTGTGCATGCTCCACTTTCGATGAATGTTTTCCGATTGCCATCGATCCTAATGAATGCAGTTGGGTATATGTTTGTGTGTGTTCGTGCCCGCCCTTTTTACGCCTTTACTTTCTCGTCTTTACCGTGCACAGTGGAAAATTCCGAGACGCTAATGTGGAACGCTAACCATCAGCAACCCGGAGGGTCAGTTGCATAAATGATTGATGCTTGCCCTGGTCAACGGTGTTCCAACGGGTTTCAATTACACACATTTTAAAGGGCGAGTGGTGGTGCAGGTAACAAACATGCAAACGTGCAACCGTTCATCAATGATCCGATGAGGTTTGAAGCCCTTTGTGGTGGCGCATAAATCTTGCCGCTGATGGTTTTTTTTCTTAACATTTTTTTGTCCTCCCCAACCGCAATGATACATGAGCTAGCGCAAAACGTAACACGTTCGGACTGCATATATGCGTCAGTATATTCCGTGACGGGTTTGATGTAAGGAACAAGAAACATCACTACTTGAGGTCCCGGTAGCCACGACACGCAAACCGTTCATTAAAGATGATGGATGGTTTGGGGAAAGATTTGTGAAAGCATAAGGAAGTGGAACCGTCGTGTACCTTTCACCTTTTCCTGGGCTGTTTCTGTTTCACGCCATTACTGGTTTAATTATTTTCTTTTGCTAGGAATGACTACAGTTTTGAACTGTTATAGAAGAAACATTACCATTAGAACAACATTACAGTTGTTTTGTTTGAGTGTTTTTCTGTTTGATGTTTTGTCAAACCAAATGTATTTAAAAACGTTTGACGAAGTCTTTCAAACTAAGTGACTAGTAAATTTATTTTTCATTTGAAAAAAGCTCTCATGGATCAGACTTTTCAACGGGATGCAGGGGGTTACATTTTTTTATCTCCTTGTTCTTTTCCAATATTCCTGTTTTCTATTTAACTCTTCGTTAACAGCTGCACAAGTTGTGTTTGCAGAACTGTATCGAATCTTTCCCTCCATCTTGAACTGTTCACAAATACCCCTCTTAGTAAAAAACATTTTACAAATCTCCCTGAAAAAAACGATAGAGCAACACTAGCAGCGGCCAGAATAAAATCAGTGTTTTATTGTTTTTTCCCTACCTTTCGTCGTACTTCGTGCCTGGCTGACCATTTCCCTCGTCCCAATAATATTGGCCAAAGCAAGCGTCGTAAAAGCGAGTTTTTCTCTTTTTATTTATCAATCATTTGATAGCTTTTAGTGCTCGGTGCCAACTGCCGGGCGCGTTGAGTCGAAGGATATTACGATCGGAACATCCCTGATCCGATGCCCGATTTTATTGCCACCCAACGAGAGACCCAAACAATTGTACTGGAAGCATCGATTCGGCTTAAGTAGTGCCACCGATACCGGCAAATGGTGCCCCGTTTAGCCGGGCTTAATAAGTCGTGAAAACTCCAACCCCACACCAACCCCGGTGGACGCAGGGGACCGTTGGGTTTTTCGTTTCTTCCTCTTTATCTTTCCGCGAGCAGGATGTTTTCTGCTTCTCGCCTTAATCGCTCGATAAAGTGACGAAGAGCAAGTTTTTATACCACCTCGCCATATGGCGGGAAGAGCATCCGTGAGCGGCGGCCTGGCTATGACCTGCTTGAGTCTGGAAAATCTTTCCTCACAGCGAGAGAGGTTGGGAAATTTCATGTAAGTTTCCAACCGACGGCAGCAGCCGCTACGAGTTCCGAGGACCGGGGCGTTGAATTCACACTGCCACACAGTGGAAATAAATCAAAATGTAATAAAATACGCAATTTACGCTAGACTACTGTCAGCTGCGATTCGCGTAAATCACACGGGATGGCAGAAAAGTTTCGCCCGCCCGGCCATCGGGCTTTTCGGCAGCCGGCGGCCACGGGTAGCACCGTTGTCACCGGCTTACAGCAGGATGAGTGTTATGATGCTGTTAATTAATTTAGGAACTTTCACCTTTCTCCGCAGATGTGCCATTCTGCGGGGGTCGGGTCGAAAGAGGAATGACAGTGAACATCGGAACAAAAGCCAATTCTTTTAAACATTACCTTTTGAATTGAATCAAAAAAACTGATAAATGGTTGGGGTTAATCTGCGTAACGGCTCTTTTCTGGTGTGCTGGTAATTTATTATGGTTTTGGAAATTCTCTTTTTTTATGCGAAAGTCGGTAAGCGACTCGTACCATACGGTAGCAATTACTTGAATCGTTGAGACAACGAATTAAATCAATAAAAAGTGAGAAGATATTTAGGAACTCCAGATTGAATTCCTCCGCAGAAAATTTTATTTGCGAAAGAAAACGCTTTCAAATTCAAATGGCATCAACCTCAAGAAGAAAACCTTTATGCGCCTTCCGTTTTCTCATCTTCAGTTGCAATATTTCTTCTCGCCTGATGGCTTAATAAATTACCAAAAAGAGAAAAGAAAAAGTTAAACAAAATCCCCAAAAAGGGAGCGGTACAATACTTACAACAGATATAGAAATAAATTTTAATGGACGCAGTGCGAATGGATGGGAGGAAAAAAGAAATATACCGTGTCCTGTAATTTGATGCAACGGTAATGCGAAATCTTCTTCACCCGCTGGGGGAGTAGGCAATAATCGTAATAGAGAAAAGTTTTCATTTTCACTTGATGTAAAGTATTTTTTTTTCGTTTTTCCCGCATCGCGTCTTTTATTTTTTTTTGTTTAGGGATGGAAAAAACAACGATGACGAAGGTAACCAAAGGACCAATCTACCCTTAGGAGCAAAGTAGTGGAGCAAAGGGCAAAAGTTGGGCTATTCTTTTAAGAAAACGGTCATCCGGGTGTCCTACTGCAGGGGGAAAGGAAATGTAGGGAAAACAAAAATTAAGTGCCTATTACGGTGTTTAAACGAATGATAATGTTTGATAAGTGAAGGCAACGTCGGGATTGACGTGGGTTTTTTTCCTTTATCTGTTTCGTATTCATTTTCCTCTCGTAACGCCATGCGCTAGGTGGACGACGTTGGCATTCGCCGTTCCCCCCGCCCAATGGTCGCCCCAATTAAGCGCTCCCGCACACGGCGGCAAGCAGGAAACAAATATTATTTGCATAAAATTGAAATAAAAATATTAATAAAACGCGCGCCCACCGAAAAGTTTGCTCGAAAGTCTGCATTCATAGCTGGCACGTAATTGTTTCTGATAGACACGTTTGGCCAGCCGGTGTCCGTCCGGTCTTCCTACGCCCGGGAAAATCATGCCTCCCACCGGGGTGGTCAGCCAAAGCTGAAGAAAACTGTCGGCCTGCTCAATGGAGGAAAATTTTCTGAGCGGAAAAGCAACGCGTGTCGGGGGCAGAGAACGAAAATAGAGCTGCCTTTTACGAGGCTCATCATCATAAAAAAGCGTTCGTTTATGCGCCATCGAGCGGTGCAATCTTCAGATGGAGCAGAAAAATAATCAGGAACCGCTAGCACGGGGCGCAGGAGTACGACGACATGGGTGGAACAATTGTTATTAACGACTGTTGTTTACACTTCTATGAATCTCTAAGGTGCCACTTAAGAAGTCGACAGCCCTTCTTTTCTCGGAGTACGCTCGAGGTGCGGGTCGAAGGCTACACTTCTGCCAGCAAACAGCCAGCGACGGATGACGCTGGCCCAGTTTCCTACGCTCAGTATTATTTCCTCGCAATGACGCCCGTGAAACGGATTTTCTGTGCATAACCGTGCGCCGGAGCACGAAATGGAAAGGTGAGTAGTAGTAGTAGTAGAAACCGTATATTTGGTTGTAATTCAGTATGGTACATAATACAATTTTAGACAGATTTTTTAACGGGTTCGATCACATCTTTCCTCGTTATTTGTAATAACATTTGAGCTAGTCAGTTGGAAATGGTATGCAGCCTGACGGCGTATTGATGAAATTCAGTGGGAAAATTGGTTAGTTTAAAAACCCACATGACGAGCAAAAGAAAAAAAAAAAATAGTTATTTACTTCAATCTATATCCTAAAACCTTATACTAGTATTTGATTGGATCTTGATCGTGATCTGCCTTAAGTGTATACTTTTGTTTGAGGGAAATTCATAACGGTAATGGATGGATTGGGAGGGGGTGTATAGGACGAGGGAGATATATGAGGAGGGGAGGTATGGTATGGGGTATTGATTTTAACCAGTTGGGTGGTTTGAGTTTATGAGATTTCTGTTACTATAGTTGGATGATAATTTATTAATTTGTTGTTTGATAGTATTTATGTTGCAGTAACTGTGAACTTGAAGAGTTGGGTACCACGGTGGGACATCTAATATTGCCTTTAGATACTTGTTTTGTACGGTTTGAAGTTTTTTCTGGTGCGTTTTGGCACATGTTATCCAGACTTGGGAGGCGTATGTTATAATTGGTCTGATCAAGGAAGTGTAGAGCAGCAATTTGTTTTTAAAATTTAGTTTTGATTTCCTGTTTAGGAAACAGTACAGTACACGAAATAGTTTTTCGCATTTGATAACCGTATTATCTATATGGTATCGAAAAGTCAGCCTTTTGTCCAGAGTCAATCCTAAATATTTGATATTTTAAATGGAAAGGTGACAATGCAGGGTTAAGTGGGCAAAATAATGCTCATAAAAAAGTACATCCCTTGAAAGCACTTGACTGCAAGTGTTGCCATTAGCAGGATTGTTCAAATAGGGATGGGATGTTTAAATGAACATAAGGATTGGCGTTTCACGTATGATGGTTAAACTGCTAACAACAGTAAATTTGTCAAGGTTGTCTTTTTTATACTAAAATGAGTTTTTCGTTATGCATCAATACTTTCTAATATATTTTGTTTAACGGGATTGTTTGGAGTCACTAATAAGCTTCGGAAATCGTATTAATAAGTTAGATAAATTCACTAAAAGCCTCGGGCAATGCGCTAAAATATGTTAAACACTGTGGAAAATGTATTCGACTAAGGTTATTGATCTCACATTTTCAAAATATCAATTCAATTTACATGTAAAAAACAAAAGCAAGAGTCTGGAAAGTCGATGCCTCTGAAACACCTTTTGTTGAGGTCAAGTATACTACTTGAAATGCAAACAAGACTCCTCTCAAGAGAATTTATTAAACCCGAAATCCCTCCTATTTTCAATAAATCTCACGAAAAGTGTATCCAACTGGTTACCGGGACATTCCACCATTCTCGAAGATCGAGCGTATAATACAATGTTTCTACAGGTGAGCTGTCCTCTTCCATCCTTTTCTCACTATGTATGTGTGTACGTCCCCATTACGACTGCACTTATCTGCAATATTCATGTAGCCCGACAAAACCGCTCATGGCACGCTACGGTACGGACGGTTACTACCATTGCACATTCATCACTGCACTTGAATCGTCGACGATGTTTGCACTCGTTCGTTCGAGATCCGGCGCTTGCATTCAGGTGAGAAAATAATAAACAAATACATCCTGTAAACCCTGCAGATTCTTAGCGGTCGCTCCAGATGCATGGGAAAATGGGCAGAAGATGCAGATTTATCCCGGCTAGAATGGAGTCGAGATTCAGAGAACGAGCTTTACTGTAAGCCGTCGCGGAATGCTGCCAGGACCTCCCGGCGGGAGGCAGCTTTTTCGGGTATATACTAAGGTTGCGTGCCAGTGCTTGCGGTGGTAAAGTTATCTATAATGCAAAAAATGTACCTTTGCTATAAATTTTGCAACCTAAACCAAACCTGGTGCTGCCGAGTTTTGGGGTTTGCATTGCGAAAGGTTAAAAGCGGTTCTTAGCGCGTCCGGGTTAACTGTTCGTTTTCCGGAGCCTTCGCCGAAATAGTGCTTGGAAGGAGGTTGTATTTGAAAGCTACCAACACGTGGAGAAAACGGACGGAAGAATTAGAAGATGCCTAAGAAAGTGAGTACCGTTATCGTAGAACACTAATAAAATATTCACTACACGAAATGGCTCGTCGGCGTTCTGGAAAGCTTAGAAAATGGCGGCATTTTTCGAATGTGTGCGTGTGTGTAAGCCTTTTACGTAGTACTCGATACGCACGACTGCACTGACGCTTGGAATTTCAACGTTAATAGAAGGATGAGAAAAAACAAAACTTTCTTCACCGCGAGCAAACTGTGAAACAATCCACAATTATGTTATCCACTTTCGACTTACTTACGATCCAATCATAATCAAACAAATTGGATCAGAAACTTTGCTGTCGCTTATCATGGGAGATGCTCTTGATAAACACCGGGCATTCGGCACGCCCAACACAATTATATCAATCTGCAGTGTTTGGTTTTGTTCTGTAGGGTATCTTCTTCTGTTTCGTTGTACTATTTTTTAGCAGGTGTTGGAAATGGGCTGGAGAAAGCAATAAAAGATTTTAAAAACATCACAACCTGGAATGCAGCTTATGAACTTTTTTTTAATCTTTATTTATAATAGTTTTATTGAAATCCATTTTCGTACAAGAATTACTATTTTATTTTTGATTTCTCTTTTTATTTTATTTTATTTTTTCATACAACATTAAAACACATTTTTAGGCTACATAATCATTAGGATAACATATGACAATTATGTACAGGATACAAGTTGTTTTTTTTGGTAACAAACACCTGCAGAATCGTGATACTTCCGAGCATCGCCTCATGGGAGGATCGATTTCCGGGGCCGGCCACATGCCAGCAGCACACTTTGTAGCTACTCCAGGCGGAAATACACAATATTTTCATTCAATCAACCATCCATTCATCTGCCAAACCGGAATGCGGAATGTGGTTGGCGGTCGGTGGTGGTGAAAAAAGGAGACGAATCGGAAGCCGGAAAAAAGATGAAACTGCAAACTAGGATCCCTTTGATGACTTTCCGCTTTTGCCGTTGGGCGTTAGGTCGATATGTAGGGTGAAAGTAAGGAGAAACAAAAAACCAACTGCCGGGAAACAAGTTTTTGCGGACGTGCCGCACGCAACCGAGGCCGGCGACGACTGACCGAGCCCGAGAGCAAAACCTAACAACCTGACCAATTTGAAGCACAAACAGGCGCTACACGGGCAGGTTCGCCTGTCCGAAAGCCTCGAGCTTAGTAGTTGGTTTTGTGCGTTGTGCAAGAAGCGATATTAGCTCGGTGATGGGAAAAATGGAACTTGCGGAAAAAAGTTGATAAATTTAATTTACGAAACCGTTGTAGTGCGCTCCTCCCGGTCCCAGTCCGCGTGAGCGTCGTGTTTTTGCGGTTATTACTAGTTTGCCATACTTTTCCACCAACGACGTGTAACGTACGACAGCGCTGCGTACGCGATGGGAAGTCTTTTGACGTCGGAATAGTTGGGATTCGGATTGATTAATTAAATTATTATATTCCCTCCAGGTACCAGAGAGGCCATGCCAAAGTCTTATCGAGGGCGAAGCAAAGTTTACCGCGAATCGAAAAAAGAGAGGTAAAAGTTTCCCGCTTCATCCATTAACCTCTCCGGGGATCTGGGAGGATGGAGCTAATAAGCTTTTCTTTATTCCTGGATCGCAGTTTAACTTCTTTTCACAAGCTTCACCGGGATGCCGCAAGTCGGGCGAATCACGAGATCCGCCTTGTAGCGCACCTGATCGATGGATTCGCCGGGCAGGATGCGGTAGCTGGCCAGCAGCTTGACGAGCGTTACCTTCATTTCCAGCAGGGCGTACTTTTGCCCGATGCAGTTCCGCGATCCGGCACTGAACGGTATGTAGTCGTACGGGCCTCGTTTGATGTCGTTGTCGTCGGAGAAGCGTTCCGGGATGAACTTTTCCGGCTCGGGGAAGACTTTGGGGTTGCGGTGAAGGGCGAAGATGTTGAGGGAGATCGTGGTTCCCGCCGGGATGATAGTTCCATCTGATCGAAGCAATCAATTAATATTAATGTTTCAAAATTTAATCAATCTTTCCTTCCAGCACAACTCACTCATTTCCATGTCTTCAACAAGGGCTCTACCAATAAACGGAACGGGAGGAACGAGTCGTAGAGACTCTTTGATGACCATATCGAGATACTTCATCTCTTGCAGTAATGCGCTTGTAAGGAACGTCGTCTTAGCATTCGCGCCAAGCATTCCATTGATCTCATCGAACACCTTCTGCTGGATTTCCGGATGTTTGGCAAGGTTGAGAATAGTAAACGAGATCCCGGACGTGGTAGTGTCGTGACCCTCAAACATAAACGTGTCCACTTCCTCCCGGATGTCGGCCGTGCTCAGTGGTTTTCCATCGACCTTCACCTTGAGCAGCTGATCGAGGAACGTATCACGACGCTTGGAGTACAAATCGGTTTCGTCGCGATCGAACTCAACCTTACCAATCGCCTGCTCAGCTTGTAACTGTAGGCGTCGCTTTTCGATGACGGAGTTGGTGAAGTCGTGCAATTTTTTGATGACCCGTCCCTGCTCGCGCGCATAAGGGTACAGGAAGAAAAGTGACGGAAACTGGCGCAATAAACTGAAGACTCGTCGGAACATAAACTCCGACACCTTCTTGACACCCTGCGCATACTCATGGTTAGGATCGTCCTGTGCATTGATGTGAACTCCCATGGACGTTGCTATGCAGAAACGGTAAGAGTACATGAGTAAGGCGTAATCCTCGGTCAAAAAACAACGTTAATCTGCATGACTCACCACAAATGCTATCCAGTGCGTACAGGGTGATGTTATCGTAGATATCGAATTCTCCCCGGTTCACTCGCTGGGCCAGTTTGTCGACAAGAATGTCCGCCTCCTTGTTGAACACGTCCATGAACTGGTCAAGTATTTTGAAATGGAATGCCGGGGTGATGATCTTGCGCCGTTGGAACCATTTTTCGCCGAACGAAAGAAGCAATCCCGTGCCAAGCCAGGCCTCGAGGAAGTCGTAGGGGAACGACTTCTTTGTCGTCTTAGTCAAGAGCACCTTTTCAATGTTGCGGGAGCTAGCGAGTTGCAGTTCGAAATCGTTGAAGGGACCGATCAAACTGACATCTTCACCGTACGACTTATGGCATTCGTACAAGGCGTCGAACAGTTCTTACGGTAGGAAACCCCGTTGCAATAGATTATTACATTGTTTGTGATGAGGAATGGCAAACTTACAATACTCACCAGGGATCGATTTGCCCTTAAACATGTTCAAACACCCGAGAAAGTATTCCGGAAAAGGCCCATTGAAATGGCTAGCCATTTCAAGAATCTTCTGCCGCTTCCGGTGATAGTTTAGGAGCGCGTAGGTCAAGACGATGACCACAATAGCAGTGAGGACTAACATTTTGCACCGAAATAAGAACTCCGCTCAATCTCAGCCGATAGACACTGTCGTACTGCAGACGCGAATCAAAACACACCGTCCCACGGTTAAACTTCACAGTCGAGTCTCTTTTATACTTCTTATCGCATTTATGTATGTATGGTTCTGTGTTCTGTTATCTGCGCTATTGGTAAACGCTACGCTACAGTTTTGATTAGCGATTAGAGTGTTGTTTTGTGTTAGTGTAGAAACAATGGTGGTCGTGCTGGCAAACTGAATTCTCGTATGATGGTAAACAAACCATGAAAATAATCAAAATTTAACAATAGAATTCATTGCCTTGCTATGTACATATTCTCATGACCATGTCCGGTCAATTTGTTTGATTTTTTATTGTTTAGCTAGGATCTTTTTGAAGTTTTTGTGATCAGTAAACAGCAGTTTAGTAGATATTTATCGATTATTCACTGTTTTTTTTTATTTTTTGATACACCTTCCTTTCTTATGTGAAAAAGGTCGTTTAAAATCTAGGTTCATAATTGATGACTGTAAAATAACGCTGATAAATAATATTAAATTAAAAAAAATAGGTTTCGATTCTAGAACAAGGCTTATTGAACCATTTTTGAGGTATTCGAAACCGAAAATTGATAAGCGGTCAAATCGGTTGTAGTGCAAATTTACAGTTTTAATATTATTAATTTAATAATATTATATCTTGCATTCTTTACGCTACGTGGTATGAAACTTTAGCAATCTTTCTGTACTTGTAATGATAACTCTAATAAATGGTCAAAAATGCTAAGTAACAATGATATACAAAAAAGGTCTGGTTTAGTGTGTTTCAGTTTCTTTTTCATGCAGAAATCGATTCGTCATCCCGTAACATCGTTATCTGGTTGGATTTACTAACGTTTTGCAGACGAAAAATAGGAAAAAAAAAATCACTACAGGAATGCCGGCACTCCATGTTTACCCGGCCAAATCCCTTGTCTTCTCCCATTTGACCCAAACAAGCTGCTCTTGTGCTTGGCGAAGGACCCTCGGCTGCACCCGGGAATGATTGGGGCCGGGCACTTTTGGCCCAGATTGAGATTGCGACTGTGACCGGAACGTGACAAACCAAATCCAACATAATCCTTTTTGTCGTTCCAGCGTTGGTGAGGCAATCGGACCCTTGCGCCCTTGGTCAGCGGAGCCTGTCGGATGGAATCTGGTTCCAGCTTGGCCCCAAGCTTACGCGATGTTGACTCACCGAACGTTGATTCCTTTTCCGAGTGTGGGACACTCGAGATCGGAACAAGATAGTGCCCGAGCAGAAAGGATGCGATAAACTCCTCAAGAGCGAAATGTTCTCCAATGTTCGGAAATAGAAAGAAAGAACAAAAAGAAGTAGAGAAAAAAATCTCGACTGCTCAGCAGTTTAACGAGCCATGTTTTTAATGTCATTTCGTTAGGTTTTTATTTCGTGATACTTTCGGTCGTGAGGGCTAGGTGGCAGGAATGGGCCGAAGGTTGCGATAGAGTGGCCACTGATTCACATGTGCACATGTTCTTAGCTCGTGAAAAGGCGCCTTTGGGAAAGCGGTCGGTTGGTTACGGTGTTTACCACAGCCATTTCCGCAGAATCACCTCAAGAACACTTTTAATTCTCGGCCCACCACTTCCCCCGTTTCTGCTGAACCGGGCACGGTCGCAAACATTGTGCGACTATGGTAAGGAGCATGTTGGCAATAAAGGCATCTTTTGCCATCATTCCGCTGTAACAATTTCGTTCGTTTCCACCTATCGGTGGTTTGTATCGGAAATGGTTAACGTAACGTAACGTACGTTCGAGCTTCACGGTAGGGAGGGAGTGACAGAATGTCCTTTCCTAAAAACCAGCCCCAGAGGGTGTTGTGTTTTTAGATTTTCCGAGCGAGATTTACCCCCTGCCCCAGTTATACTGGGAGATGGTTTGTCTCATTTCTGGGAGGGGGAGCCAGAAACATTAGCTGCCCGTTATGCCGCTGCCCGGCATTGGCCGGGAGCGGTGGATAAAGAGCGTGAAACCTTCATCTTCGGCCGCTCGATGGTTGCGTCGAACGGTGTCGCCACGAAACCGGCAAAGTGCAAACGGGCGCTCGAGCAAATCCGCACGGATTAGTCGGGGAAGGAAGTGCTGCGTTTAATAGTTGCTGAAAGCATAAATAAACGGAGAGATAGAGCTAGAATCTATTTTAATTTTATTGTTTTGCAACCAACGATCCTAGAAGTGCTGCGTCTAGCGGGGGATTGTACACGGATTGTGTTAATGGGAACGATACTTATGGCAGTTGGGGGTGAAACCAAAAGTGCTTTCGTACGCCTATGATCTGGACGGAGGAGAGTCAGGGGTTCACTTTATGGCGCGCTAGTAAACAGATGTCCACCGTGAACGCTGAATTGCTGAACGTGTTATTTGAGGAGTTAGCGAGAAGAGGAGTTCTAATGACGATGAAAGTTTTCGTTTAATATTTCATACTGAAATGGGCGTTTGCTAAAAGCTTGTTTTTGTGGAGCACGGGGCATTGGAAATGAAAAAAACGGCAACTTGAACTTTAACACAACTTCACTGGCATAAAAGCATTTTGCTGAAATGTAAGATTGAAATTAAACTTGATCTCAGTTGTAAGGTCAAGTGAACCATACACAATTTTTATTTTAATGAACCTCCAACAATTCTCCAAACATTTAAACTAATTTTTTCAAATCTCCGGTATTTCCAATTCTCGAAACAGTATTTAACTGTAATCATTTGTAAACTTCACCTTTTTACTCAGATTCGATGCACTGGGGGATAGATGTTTATGAATGGGGCGAAGATGAGAAGTGTTTTGTGAGTTATAGAATTCCTCATCAAAAATCAGTTTCAGATTCATCGGTATATGCATCCTGTTGAATTGACATTTTAATTTAAAATGCTTCATAAATTCAAGAAGCCATCATTTTACTGAATTCTGAAGTTACTGATAAATGGAAAAAGGATGTTTCATTTATAAACTCAGACAAATACACCACTCTTTGACATGCTCCATCCAGTCGGCGACAGAAGTTGTCCTCCAATCACGATCGGAAGCCAATAAGCCAACCAATTCGTTCAATCGAGTACCTATTATCGTAATCACATTCTTTTCCGTGATCTAATTTCAATCCAGATCAATCTGAACGGCGGGACGCACAGAAATAAAGAACGGTCAAATGAACAACATGTCGTCGGTGGCAGTTTTTCTTCCTCGCCTTCCTATTTCCTCGTTAATCAGGAAAGGATGCCCAATGTTGAAGCGGTAAGCTATCGATCTCATCTCTTTAGCACCGGATGGATGTCGATTGGTTTGGGTTCTCGTTCCGTTTTGGTGGTCACTTCTTCTGTCGGTGACATCATTTATCTTTCACGATGATGACTAGTCTCGGCCGAGGAGCCAGACGCTTTACCGTAAGAAATTTGCCCCGTATGCCGGAAACAAAGGCCAACCGGAAGCGACGGAAGCGAGCATAAAGATGGGAAAGTTTCTCTTAATTACTATCCTCGCCACATTGATCACAACTAATGTGACTGAAATAACGTTTGCGAAATTAGATCCGATTTTATTATGTACGTTTGTGTGTGTGAGGATTGGGAAAAGTTGAAGCTTTCTATGCAAGAAGCTTTAATTGCTTTTGTGGAAGAAGATTTGGTTCCGGTTCGTGATGATGCTGAAGCAATATGGTTCCTTCTTTCGATCTTGTTATTGAAAGTATTTCATACATGACTAAGACATTGTTAGAAAAACAGAAAAACTACGAAATGGCTCCTTATTCTATTCATGTATAAAAAAATGGTTTTGTAAATCGATTTACTTGGTTTTGTGAGTTTCAGTTCAGTTTTTTTGTACGGCTTTTCCATCCCTTTGCAATGATATAGTCGACTAACAATATGCTTCCTATTTCTCTATTTTCCCATACCTTTAAGAAACATACACTTCACCCTTCGTGATATTATCTTATTCCCCCGGTTTATGCATCAGGGAGAGGAGAAAGAAAGTTTCACCGCTTCCGGCAAGGAACTCGTGTTCCGACCAAGGCCTAACATAAAACCATTACTATGATTATTATTAGCCTCAGCATTATGCTTCTTCAACTTTACATCTCGGGAGACTCCGGAGGGGAACCGAAACCGGAAGGATTCTTGTCGTGAATACGGAAGACCTGCATGATTCGTACAGGATCCGGGCGCTCTTTTTCGGGATGACAATAAAACGTAATAACAGGTGGACCCGACGGTAGGCTCGAAGCGAATGAGCATAATTCCCGCTCGAGCGGCATCGTATTTACATTTTTGTGGAAAACTTTTCCATGCGACAACGGTAAGGTTTGGGACAACGCTCGAGCAGATCGGTACTGATAGGAGCAATGCAATATAGAAATAAAAATAAAGCCCACAAGCAAACTTCGGTCTGTTTATAAACATTAAAGTTACATAAACATTGTGAGGAGAGTGACCTAAGCTTAAGCAGTTCAAGTTGGTATCTAATGCCCTCAGGCGGGGTCCTCATTACTCATTCCGCTTTCTCGCCGGGCTGGAGCACACACTTGGTTTCAAATGGGCTGTTCCTTTGATATTGGAAGTAGTTTACGGCCATCCCGAGGCAGTTGACTTTTGTCCGTTTTTATGACGATAGAATGACTCCAGGGGGAGCTATTTTGGGGAATAATGGTCCTTGGTCCAGGTAATAGGACTTGTCTTCCCACCGATGTCCGGAGCGGGTCCGAAATTGAGGTTATTTGTTGGTCCTTCAAATTATGAACATTTTTGAATAAATGTCTCTTGTAGTAGCATCATTAAAACAGCGAAATAACCATGCTGATAATTTGGAGAAATTAAATAACATAATTTTTATCACTCCAGTGAAACGGTTCCGTGACATGAACTCTTTGTCAAAACCAAAGCAAAGCACTGATTGCATATAATTAAAACATTTCTACAGTGCTTACCTTCTTTCATTAACTCAAGACTAATTAGTTACGGGTTACAAATCCTTAACCATTTTGTAAATTGTTATTTCAAGGAAATGTACTCACCATCCCCATTTCCTTACTTTTACTTCTATTTTATTCACTTTCTTCTCCCGAAAAGGATACTTTGTGTCGGGATAGACCAACCCCGTAAGGGCAGAGGCAAACTTTCGCTTTGTTCCACGGAGGTAAGGTTTAACTTTTAATTCCATCATAATTACACCGGATTCGTGCTTCCGTCATTGTCGTCGGAAAGACCCCCGTTCGCACCCATTTTGCTTCCGGTTTCCCAGGTTGAATCGTCTGTTTTAAAGACTTCTACAAATAGGTACTGTTTGTAGAAGGGTAGTATTACTTCCGTCAACAAAAAGGTGCACAAAAATGGTAGCTTACTCTCTCCCCCCTTTTTGAATGTAGGTCACTCGCGTGGAATGTTTGGATCGTCTTCAAGTATGTTTCATAGAATGAAATTGTAAATGAAATGAAAACTCTTCTAGATTGCTTCATTCTTCGACATCTATGACGGTGCTTCGTCGTAGTTTTCCCTCCTAAAGTCCCCGGTATCCCCCCCCCCCGGTTTACGGTCGATTGCCTTTTCCAGAATGCAGATAGCAGAAAGGATACAAAACGAGGCCACTCGAGAAGGAAAAAGGCTCAAGCCACCACATGCCTGAAGGCATTTGCTGCCCTCACCAGCAAAAGGCAACTGACCTGAACTTCCACCGGGTGAACTAATGTGGGAAAAAAGGACGAGTTGGAAAAGTTTTTACGATTGTCGTTTTTTCTCCCCATTTTTCTTCGAGTCGAATGGCATTGTCTTACCGGAGTCGGGTTCCGGTGAGTCTTTTTTGCGCGTGTCAGGTGTTGCTGGCAAATTACTATCGACAGCACGGGGAAGATGGAACGGCTGGATAGATGCTGATGAACTTTTCCTACGATGCAGATAGAGGAAGAAAATCACGTGCATCGTTAATGACGTTAATGATGCATGAAATGAAGGTAGAAGCAAATGGTGCCCTTTCTTTTAGCATACGAAAGGAAAACCGGGTTAACATCTGTGTTCACATTTGCAGCAGGTGAATAGTTGACATTTGATGACTAGTTTATTCTGTAGCTTTAACGAAAATGTTTGATATGCGTTTGATCTACTGATACCTTTGTCTGTAGCCTTACCTTTTGTTCGTATATTTGTGATATTTTTAATGTTTTCAAAATTGTTGAACAATGAAACAAAATAGTGTTTTTTGTATAAAATTATTTTCTATTTTGTAGATTATTTTCGCATTGCCGGTAGTGATTTTCCGCGTGGATGAATTGTCATCGGCACAAAACCCCTCACCCCAGAGTATCCGTAAAAGCAATAATAAAAGATTATACAATATGTCCATACAATGTAGTTTGCCGCAATAATTGTCATAATCGATATCGATACACGGTACACGGTCATATATGATATACGGTCGTAGAATATTCATGGATTTGGATAGCTAGCAGTTCCACCATCGAGCAGCCCAAGAGCAGCAGCTGCCTTGCCTATATACTTACGGCATTGCCTCTAGTGACATGCCTGGAAGGGCCCTGTTTGCACCTGCAGCCTTTGTAAAATACTCTAAAATTGTACCTGTAATCTGAACCGGGAAAATCTCTGCATCTCTCCCAAGAGTTGGAGCAGCTACATACTGATTGTAAAACAAATGTCGTTCGTTTGTAGGACAACATTTTCTCTACCTCTGTTTGTGCGGCCCGGGGAACATGGAAAGCCACGGTTTTGTTGGATTAAAATTCGTTTTTACAACTCTCGTGACGGTGCCTTTTCTCACTTCTTGCTCGCGTTTTTCGTTGCCTTTTTGGAAGTTATACCCTCTCGATTGCTGCTTCGGTTGAACATCCGAGTGCAACATCCTAACATAGTTATTTAGACTATTTTTATTTTATTTCGCTACTTAAGTACGCGCGAACTTAAATGGGCTACAATTATGGGCTGGCAATACATAGATTAGCACCATTCAACTGCTTGTAATCGAAATGGTTCCCTTTTTTCACTGATTATGTTCGGATTTTCAACATGAGATTTTCTTTTATCTCTTGCTGTTACTGGTATTTGTTTCGCGATTGTTGCTCACGAATATTATATATCTTTTTACCCTACCGTACCTAGCGTGAGCAGGCGTTATCGTGCAAATAAGATCAATAGCCCATTTAGCTGCGTACGGTTTGCGTAAAATGGTGAGCCTTAATTTGTGCCCCAATTAGAGCGTTAATGCGAGCGCCATTTATCATGCGTAAATGCGAGGCGGGTAAAATCCCACCAGGATGTAGTTGCACTGGAACACTTCATTCGATCAATAAATAGCCCATAAGCTGCTCAATTATGTAAAGACTTTAGAGGGAAAAACCCCGCGCTGCCATGCACCATGGCCATGGTATAATTAGGCTAATTTACAGTACTCCTCCAGTCTGCGAGTCTTTTATCGATATCGATTGGGTTTAGCCTAACCTAGTCTGTACAATTTACAGGCGGTGGATCATCCAATCAGATGAGATACCGATTGGAGGACAGGATTTAGAGGAGGGAATGAACAAATTTGTTAGCTTTTTTCGTGGAAGTAAATATACGATAACAATTTAGATAACAAACGATCAAAGCATGAATCCTCATCGACATCTGCGTAACGGCTGAGAGTAGAGAACGGGAAGTTGTCAGGTCAGGTCTAAAAAGGTCCATTAAAGAATTGTAGGGATTTTAATTGAAAACTCATAGAATTTCTGAGGTTTAAGCGAATAAGGGAAAAATAACTTGAGGCTTCAGCGAGTAGCTTGTCTTAGCGGATCAGTAAGATTTTGTTCTGTACAGTCGAATTGGTTCCATATCGGTTGTTAAGCGATCGTTTTGGGTTTATTGTCAGCATTAGGCAGTTATCGCATTTTTCAAGGCTCCAAAGCACACAAAGAGGGGCACATCGATCGAGGCGGTACAGTCCAAGGTTTGCTCGAAGAAAGCCTGAAGAAATCATAAAATTAGCTAAAGCGCTTCCTAGGCGGTCGGTTTGGCTCTAGAAGTCACTGATTTCACCCTCCGTGTCCGGGTAGGTACAGTTGAACGGATTCCGCAGCCAGTGGCAGAGTGATTTGTTATCAGCCCGGTTGCGTTTTTTCCCCGTCCCTGCACCGGACTTCTGGTGGGCCCGCGATGCGGCTGACCCGAAGCTTGATTCATCGCTGTCCCTCACCGTACCGACACTGTGGTAGCCACTTTCGGCGCGTCGCGAGATCCCGGAGTGTTTCGATGTGCGTGGCGTTGAATCATGTCCACTATCATAAGCTTCCGGTGTCGAGAGCGGCAGCAGGGGCAGCGTTGGAAGGTTCTGTTGGGGTAGCAGCGCGACACTGGGTCCTTTCATTTGCCCATCGTCTTCGTCGATGTTACACAACATTTCGGCCAGCGGATTCTCGCGGATATGTCCATGCGGTAGCTCCTCCACGTCCAGGTATTCGTCAGTTGTTTTCTCCAACTTCGGTAGGTTCGGATCGGAGGCTCCATCCGGATGGCGTAGGGAAGCGTACTGTTCCATGCCAGCGATCGCTACAATCCCCGTCAGACTTGGGAGGGAACTTTGGCTGGGCGTGCGGGACATCGTAAGCGATTGCCGACAGTCCCGGCAGCGAGGACTCGGTGGACGGTACGCCGGTTCACTGCAAACACTTGCCGGGCCCGCGTTGAAACGGTACGCCGGTTCGCTGTAGACGCTGCTGGTATCTCCAAGCCGGAAGGAAGGTGTCACCTCGGCCATCGCTAGCTGGGAGGTGAATATCTCACGCAATCGCGCCAGTTGGTCGAATTGGCTCCTGTTAGGCAAGAGTACGTTTTTGGTATATGAAGCGTCAGTTACCAATTGAACGACGGTAGGACAGAAGGGAAGACATAGGTAAAGGCAAGAAACAGGTAAAGGCAAATTCTAGGTAATTCAAAGTGATCTCCCCCACTTACCTCATACTATCGCCGATAACACAATCACTAAAGACATCACCTCCAACATTGAAGCTCGAGACGATAGACAGCTCTCCGTGACTGAGGGCACTTAACGGATGCTCTCTGAAGATGTAGGTTAAAAGGAGCATAAAAACAGTTAGATGAGTACAGGATATGTACCACCAAAATCTTGACTGACTTACCCCTTCATGGCCTTGGCTATCTCGTCCTCGGTAACCTGCAGCCCACAGTCCATCATACCGATGTTGTGACTGTTGTGACTGTGCACACTCATGGCGTCATCTCTGGAGGCGTGCCTCGAGCAGAGCATGTGAATACTCTCGTGTGATATTTCCCTGGATCCAAGTGGGTCCATCAAGGGCAACGCCGGTGGAACTTCCGAGGGTCCACTGTCCTGGTCTTCCTCCTCCTGCGCTGAAGCGGGATCCGTTTGTTGCTGTTGCGTGTGGGACGCCCTATCGCTGGCCTGCGATGGAGCGCGTGATCGTTCGGAGTGATTGTCGTGAATTGAACCCGCCATGGAAGCGACGTTGTTAGTGGTGGTCGCGTGAGATGTTTTGGCCGCCGTGCAAACCGAGGCGTATACCGGCTGATGTAGCTGCGGCTGGATGACGGGCTGCGCGGCCGGGACCGCCATTGGCACTGGGTTTTGCTCGGCGTCCAGGCTGTACGCCTGCTTCAGTCCGGTTCGCACGTGGCTCTCGGAGCTGTTGGCGGCGGTTGTGGACGCCGCGGTGAATCCTCGCATCGCTATCGGGTTAACGAGCTCTTCGCCCCGGTCGATCTCGAGCGTAAGGAACCCATCTTCGTCCGAGCGACTCGGTTTGAATTTTGGCAGGCTGTAGGTGGCGTGGTGCTTCGAGTGCATCGGGGAACTGTTTGCGGACATGGATTGCTGGAGCAGCTGGATGGATTGATTCTCTACCCACTGACGAATCATATTCTTCTTGTGCGTATCCATGAACCCGTATCCTCCAGCGGCGTTACCTGCTGCTGCAGCGGCCACTGCTGCAGCTGTAGCCGCTGCGGCGGAAGCTGACGAGCCCTGAGGATTCTGTGAACCGTGAGTCCTCGGACCATCGACCCACGTTTCGCACTTCTTCACGTGGTTGATTTCCCGCAACAGATGTCGCGCTTCGTGGACCTTCGATTTGGAAACCCGTGGCCCATCGATCCACTTCTCCTCGCTGATCTGTCGCGAAGGACTTTCGCGAGCCGAGGTAACTCCAACGGCAGCAACGGTGCCAGCATTTGTCGCAGGACCTACATTGGAGCGCCTCATCGGCGACCCCTTTGGCGTTGGGATATTGGAGCCTTTACTGACGCCAGACACATGCTTAAAGGCTCCCGCTATCACTTTGGGCGAGGCGTGCTGGGACGCGATCTGTATGGCGTTCGAAACCAGCTCAGGGCCACCCAGCGCTTGTGACTGGTGGCTGTACATTTGGTTGCGCTTCAAACTATCGGTGCGTCCGGTGCCGACACCACACGAGGTTGTAGGATTACTCGTTGCCTGGGCTGCGATTTTTGGTTTTGAAATTGAAAAGTGTATGAAATGGAGTTGGTTAGGAGTGGTGGATAGCAAAGTAGACCTGGAACTAAGGAATGAAGTTCCTCAAAAGAACTATAGCCGATCTTAAATCTGACATATCAACCGTGACATATACATTGTATCTGTTTTCAATATACCTTTCGAAGTGCTCCCAGCGGAAGTCTTCTTCTTCGGAGACGGAGTAGCGGTCGCCGGTTTCTCTGCCACCGTCCCCTTGAGCACCTTGTTCATCGCGCACCGATTGTCGCCGGAGTTGAGACTCGGCAGGTAGACCGGCGGATGTTCCCCGTCCGTCGGATCGTCGCAAGGGCCCATGTAGATGACCGTGTCCTGCGAGAAGTCCGAGCTGGACGGATCGGGACCCTCGGACGAACCACCCGACTGATGCCCGGATGACCCATTGTTCAGTCCTTTGTCTCCTAGCAGATGATTTCGTGGTCGCAGTCTTCGACGCATCCGATGGATGCGGGATGCCAGTTGGATGGTGGTGAGTGTGTCTGTATGAGTCTGCGGAAGAATATAGATAAAAGAGTGTTTCGATGAAACACGCTTGGAAGGATATAGAATAGTAGTTTTCCGATAAGTACCTGTGAGTGTGAAACATGAGCAACGACCGCCACGTGGCAGGTGATGGGAGCAAGGCAGTCGCGAAGCAGCGGCGTCAGTGGATGGTCCCTATTGGGAGGATGCTTTTGGCCGCTCAGTATCGCCAGCAGAACGTTCCCGATGCCGGACAGTGGAAGACCTCCGTTCCGATTGGCACAGCCTCCTAGATCGATGAGATGTAAGCGACTTCTTCCTCCCTCGACTGTTGGATTTTAAAGAGTACGTAGGAACGGGGTGAGTTTTGGTACTAGTATATTAAGTTTTTCATCATCACTTACCACCACGCTTCCCCGACAGGCTGTACTGGTACACGTGCAGGGTGTATATTAAGGCTGGTTCGAAGTTACACTGCGATCGTCCCGTTAAGGCCAGGTCGAGGAAGAGGGCCGCTCGTTCCGCCGTCGGTGCACGCAGTTCCGTGGGCCTGCCGAGAAAGTCTCCCCTCAGATACATGCCGGGGGAATCGTCCGATTCTAGAAAGGAGTGGCAGAGCGAAACGAAAAGGTATGAAGAACCTTCCCAATAACCATCAATTGCGAAAAACAAAACCCTTTTTTTGTTTTCCCCTACAAAGTTGGGCTATTATTTTTTGCATTGGTTTGATAAACGCTCCCCAACCTTATCGTAATCGATTTATGACGAAATTGAAACTTGTTCCCATTGTCCCAATTCTTCGGCTGGGGCACAGGCTGCATATGCGTTTCGGAGGGGTTCCCTCACGTAAGGTTTATCGATTATAGCACACGTGCGATTGGACAGATTTCTTTTTCCACCCTTTTTTTTCCGGGTTCCGCAGCGACATCATCACGTGCAGGACATTTGTCGTCCGGAAAACCTGTGCCAGCCTCTACGCTCGCTTAAATGAACCTTATCAAAATTCCAAACACATACTCAAGCCAACCCTCCTTTCCCAAACTGTTTAGTTTTTATTCTTTTCTCTCTGCCATGGTGACAGTCCCGAAGGGAGGTGGGTTTTTTCACATTAGCTTCAAGCCTATAGACGGATGGAGGAGCGATGATAGTAGACTAGCCTGTGTTTTCCGTTGGACCATTCGTTCGGGGCGTCAGGTGAGTGGAATGTTTCCCAAATCAATCGCTATATCGTTAAGCGAAATCGAAAAGGATCCTGGAATTGGGTGGAAAAAGGGATACCAGGTTTTGTTTGGGGAACCGGTGTAACTCATCGGTTTAGCGGTGGGCGCAGATGAATTACAATCCCTCACTGGCCTGCTTTTGGGTCAATTACTGTTACTCCAGCAAACTTTTTGAAACCTCACGCTCACCCCATCCCACCTCGACCGAATTAGTCCCAAGTCATTGGAGTTCGTTAAATTTTCTGAAAACTCTAGCCGAATAAAGGATGACTGGTTCGAGGTTTCGCTCGCAACACACACGAAAAAGGATACACGCCATCCTTGGTGGAGAGTGGAAAAGACTAAATCGTTTGACGATTATGAGGGTTCTAACGAGGGTCGTGTGCCCCTTTTCAACATTCCTGGCCTGCGCTCTATGGTGTCTTCAGTATTTACCGGAACACAAAAACTCTCGAGCACAGGGACACAGCTGGATCTTTGCAGCGTACAACGTTCATCCAGAAATCCCTAGGATAGCTTTCGGGATGTTTGGGGGGAAGGAAAAGTTTTTGTCACTGTAACCTTTTTTTGTGTGCTGTTCGAAACAACCAAACTGGACGTTTATAAATGATTTGATTGAAAGGCAACATTGGATTGTTGGATTTTCACAAGAACCGCTGGGGGCGCGCAAGGCCGGGAGAAGTAAAATCAATGCCATCGTGCAAAACATAACTTGCGATTTTCCAGACATTTCGTTGCACATGTGGGACCATCTGCAGGATGTGTGTCGTTTCTTTCGAGTGTCGCTTCCTTTTTTCGTACGTCCGGTATCCGTTTGTCGTCTAGATTGAGTTGTTTGTTTACGTGATTGATGATGATAGCAGAGCATTGGTCACCAATGGCGACAGTTGGGATCAATATTACCGGACAACGAACTCTGGAAGATGGCTAAACTAATGTATTTAGTTTGGAATGGAAGAGTGAACTCCGTAGGCAAAAAGTAACGGAAACAAATGTTTAAACCAACCGTACATCCTGGATTTTCAGCAAAATTATCGCTCTAACAAGAACAAATCTTGAACATACAATGGGAAATAAAATCGATGAAGCGATCAAAATGTCTGTGTGTGTGACGGAGAGAAATGGAGCTGTCAAATGACAAAATTGCAAGAGTTGCCCGTGTCGTGTCGTGTGCCATCGTGGCTTGGATAAGTCAAAAGGGGAGCAAATGGTGTCGAGGAAAATTGCAACAATTTTTTAAACGCTTCCGGAAGCGATAAAACTGTTGACTACGCTGCACCAAAAGTCAAACGTCTATCAAACGGTGATTTCATTGCGAACGATCCGAGGCCATTAGCAAATCAAAAAGATATAAATCTTCATTTTCCTCCCGGAACCCGCCTGGACTCGCTCCGTCGCTGGCCGAATTCCGGATCCTGCCCCTTGCCTCCTCCATCAATCGATCGACCGGGGTAATGGAGTTCGCGCAGACGAATGACACTGATGGTATTTCCATCGGTTTCGGGGGGTTTGATTTTTCATCCATTTTCTTTGGCCGCTTTTCTGCTCCTTCGGTGCTGCGAACACGAGGGAAAAGGAAAAGGGGGAAGAAACGATCCACAAATCGACGCTTTTTGTCGTACCGCTAGTGCTTCCGTTGGTTTTGTTTGGCCAATTTGAGCTCTTCCGGGCTATCGGTGAAACTGCGGCCATTATTGAGCTCTCTGCTGCTTGGAATGGGCCGGGATTGGACGCCAGTATGATAATAGGCAAATCATTACCATAATGAGTTGGGAATATAACTCACTCCGGGGCTCATTTGAATTATTGAATAGTAAAAGATGCTGAAAAAAGGCTATGGAAGGATATTTTTCAATTCACCATTCAGCAAAACTGGACTGAAATCAGTCTTGGTTGGTCGTGGAAGGAAAACAAGTACAACTCTCCTGCGAGCCCGTTCCCATCGAAGCAAAATTAACAGATTCCAAATTTAAATTCCTGTAGAATTAGTTCATGTTTTTCCGCCCGAGCACCGCACCCCGGTCCCCTTGTTCGCATTTAACCAGTTTGTCGCGGTTGATTTCCTTTCATTCGATTGCCACTCGCCGCCGTGTCCGGGTTGTCGCAAACAATTTCGTGGCATGTTGTTCGCCTCCGAAGCGACGCAGTCACAGCGCGGCGTCGACCCCGAAAAACCGATGTCAACAGTAATGAAATCGAATAAATACAATAATTATTCAAGCGTCCTGATTGCCACCATTTGCGCCGTAGTGCCCACCCGCGGCATTGAGCTTCCGCTGCCGCTCGGGAGAGCTTTATTTACGGCTCAGTTCCGGGAATGGCAGGATACCACGGTACTGTCAGAGACAAAAGAACACCGTAGGGCACCGGAGTGGACACATTTCCAAAAACACACGATGCAATCTCGATTGCCATTTTGCAGGATTGCATGCATTGCGTGGGCAAACAGAGGACGAGGCCTTGCCCTGGTAGGAGGTATGTCGCGACACGACGATTGAACACCCTCCGGGGGGTTTGTCCTCTTGCCTTTGGAACCGAACGCAGAGGACGGTGGAGCATTGGCCAACCGGGTGCATCCAGGGAAATGATAAATGTTGATGCTATTAGTGAATTATTAAACAATTAATTTATACTCTCTTCAGTTGGCTCATTGGCTCCCGACTCGACCTTTCGGTCGATGTGGTTGGAACGGTGTGGGCAGCTTATCTAACGAAATTGTGCGTAACGCTAATCCCCTGGTTCCCTCGTGCCCGGTCCGAGCGGTGATGTTTCAGCTTGTTTGAGCTGTTCCTGACAATGAGGGTCAATTCAGGATGTCACCGGATTTCGTATCCGGTTGTTTTGTGCTCGAAATGGCAAATTACGGTTGTTTTCAGCGACAAGATCATTGGTATTTGCAATGTGGTGGGTTGTGGTTTGCAAACAATATCGATTTTATTTTTCAGCCCTCTAACAGATGTTTGTGATACAACCCTTTTTTCATTTTGAAATAATTAAATTAAATTATTGTTTTTACTTCCACCAATCGTTGACCTACACAAAGGATTTTCCTTCTCTCTACCGTGACGTGCCGCTAGGCTCAATGTTTCGGGCTCTGATTTGATGTTAGCACGCGGTGGATTGGTTCATTCGCAGGAATGTGCTAACCGAGTACAAGTATTTTAACGCGTAGAAATTATCGTACGTGGTCGATCAACCTCCGGGGGTTGCCTTGGTGCAGTTGGACAGACCTGGATTTGCCTTCCGGTGGAGCAATTTTAATTGGAATTTCGTCATCGTACTCCATTCTAGTGGCCGAGTCTGGAATGTCAATTATCTACTGCTACTCTCCACCACCTTCACCATATGCGAATAATTGTCAAATATTTATCTCACTCTTTTGCAGCTCAGATCTATCCTATGGATTAGGAAAATGAGTATTTTCTATTCGATGTTCGGTAATACAAATCGTTTCTAATGTTCATAGACATAGCTAGTTTTTTAAATTGATATTAACTTTGAGTATTTCAACTTTAATTTGAGCGTTGTTCTTACTAAAATATACCTTTAGAATAACTTTTTACTATTATATACTCTTGGGTTGTGTCTATTCATTCTGTTCGGGGGATGCAAAGGAGCTTGTATGATTTAGTTTTCCGCCGATAAGTTTGTTCGAACATTTTGTTACAGAAATCGACAACATTTTGATAATTCGGTGCAAAAAAAGACGCCTACTGCCCGCAACGTTACTAAACGTCAACAATAAACACAGCACGAAAATCGTGCAGCACGAGTTAAAATCCCATTTCACGTAAAATCCGATTCATTTTACGACCGTCCGCACGCTCGGCGGAACAAGCGGAAACAAGCGAACTGCAATAATATTTTATTATCGCATGAATTCATTATTATTATCATTTCGCAGTTCACGCAAACCACCGGTACGATGCTTTGGAACGCACCCAGAGCCTCGGTACGGATTTTAACCGAGCGGATGTTGAAACGAGCTACTTTCCGGCGCGGTTTTCCACCCTTGCAGCGTTTGTGTTCTTTTTTTACCCGTAACCCAAACCGAGACAGAATTAGAAACCGGCGGCTTCCGATGCGGCGTTGCGAAGTTCAAACTCGGCTCTCTTAATCATTTACTGCGGGAGCTTAGCTTTGCCGCCGTATCAAGTGGTTTCCGTTTATGAACTTCCGACCGAGCTTCGACCGGATGCGTGCCGCTGCAAATACCCTGGTGGCTTTTCCATTCCCCAGCCGCCCACCCTGGAAAGCAGATGGGTTGAGTAATTTGTTGGTTTTTACCTTACTCGCGTCCTGTGGGATCTAAGCAGTAAGCAAACTCTCAGCCATCCTTGGGAACCGACGCTCGCTGTAACCGTTTGAAAATGCGGTTGAAGTATGATTTTGCTGCATAATTCATTTAAGCAAGGGGAATATATACTTTTCCAGTTTGTTGTGGGTTTGGTTTTAAATACCAACATACAATGTTCGCAAATCGTAAGTATAACAAAAGGTTGAAATGAAAGTTGAAAGACTGATTTAAATACAGTTTTAGCGATCTTTTTCTTTTTATAATATGCAAAACCCTTATCACCATAATAATTTCCAAGCCACTTGCAAACTTTTGCTTGCTTTTCTGCGGTCTACGTTAGTAATATCTTAAATTTTTGAGAGGCCAAAAACAATTATCGGCATTTAAAGAGCCGAGTTAAACTTCAAATGTCTGGCGAAACAATAAATTCGTTTTAATTATGCCCTGGTGCTTCTGATGAGGTACCACGACTCTTCTGGGCTCCGACGAACCCGAAGACCACATTATTAGATCATTTGTTGGGTTTACGTTGGCCAAAAGTGGGCAGTAAAATGATATCATTGAACCAACCCGATTGCATTTTTATATTCGCCGAAATGTAAACGGTCGTAAAATCCGCAATCGTAAAAATTATGTTCATAAACTTGCACGAGTTTCGCCGTGCGTTGTTGTACTTTTGGAGCGATCGTTTGTCATTAGTTGGATGATGATATTTTATAGAGTTTTAATCTGTTTTCGCTATCTTCGCGCTCCGTTGTTGTTTTTACGGTGCGCGGTAGTAAAGGGCGAAAGCCAGAGGCCTCACGGTTGTAGCAGAAAAGAGCTGCTAATATTTTGCCGGAGTTTTCTGTGGTCTCAGGATACAAGGCCCCATTGTTTCGACTGATCATTGACCGGCCCTGTGAAGCGGGGGGATATAAAACAATTGCTTAGGAAATGATTGTCACAAAAAAGAGGAAAGGATTTGGCTTCCGAGCAATACTCCTAGTGGGCGAAAAGTAGTAAACATTACTACCGTTAAAAGGGTCCTCTGATGAAGCTGATTGCACGGATACCGGACGCACTTTCCGGCGAGGTTTGGGTGGAATTTTGAAGAATATTTGAGCTGCCTGTGAATGTGCAATAGGTAGGAGTTTCCTCGCTCGGAGGACCCCCGGGAATCACGAGCACAATGAAGACAAAACGCAATTAAAAGCAGGAATAGAAACGGCAATGGTGTGAGAAGCTAGCAGAAACCGTACACAAGAAGGATTCAAATTTTACCACACACAATAACACGCGCACACACACAAAGACACATTCACAGTGGTACTCTGGAAAGTTTCTTCCCTACTTCGCACCCTCGAGGGAAAACGTCGGCCCGAGCCCGAGGAAAACCGGGATTCGGGCGTAAAACAAAAGGGAAAACACTGCCAACCGTTCTGACTGGAGCGATTTTTACCACAGAGAAGGAAACGTGGCATAGCGGCAGCATAAAAGCTAATCGACTGATGGTGCCTGAAGGCGACGATGCCGATGGGGCGAGCGGGGAAAGGAAAGGCCGCCCTGCCGAAGGATGCATAAATGAATAGGAAAGGGATTATCATTGGCAGCATAATGCTTATTGTTCGGAGCTAAGTACCGGAGCGGAGGCCGGAAGGAAGGCGCCTCGAGAAGCAGCGAGGGGTGGCTGAAGGTGTGGTAATGAAATAAAATGTTGATTTTATTCATTTCGCTACCTTCATCGGTGCGGGTACGGTTTGTTTAAAGGTTTCCTGGGAATTGATGAATAATGGCTCCCGGGAACATCGGAAGACCGGATCACATGCTCGGTGGCGAATGACTTTATTCCGTTCTAATCTGTGTTAATTTTTGAGAAATGATACGCCTGGAATGTTGGGGAATGTATTACAAGATCAAGGTGCCAAAGTTGAAGAGATGTGTTTTTGAAATTTAAATTTAAAAATATTTCAAAGACACAATAATTGTTTATGAGTGATAGGAAACAACGTTATTTGAGTGGAATCAAGCTAGGGGAAAAATTAAATTTTCCCACAGGTTAACACTAACCCATGCCTGAGGGTTCTGTACCACCGCTAATGAGTCGTTCGGAGTCTGCTCCATACAACGATGTACGGCTTGAACTTCCACAAACCAACCAGCTGTTTACGTCAATACGTCCCTACATTTGGCACGCCAGGCAGCTTAAAGTATTTAGTCTTGGCGAAAGAAACTAATTGAAAATAACAAAACTTGCCCTGCTGTTGGAATGGAGGAGCGAATCGTAGTGTCGGGAAGTTGTAGTAATCGGGGTTTCGAGGGAAAATAGCATCCGACCCGGCCAGGAGGATGCTATATTTTCCCGGCCACCCCGCCTTCCCGGTTCGATTGGGGTCTCAAGTGAAAAGGGAGAAAAATAAAACATGACTTTGGAATTAAAAACTTTTAATCTTTCGTCTGGCACATTGAGATCGTTTTTTTCCGTTTTCATTTGTGTGTGTTCTATTTCCCAGTTGTGTGAGCGCGCTAGTTGCAGTTTTTCACCGACGTACCACTTTAGCTAAGCTGGGGCTTTTTTTCTGCTTCACTCGTTGCTCATTTTAGTTTTCCAGTTTCATCCTTGTTTTTTTGAGGTTAACTTTTGCTACCGACCGGGAGTTACAGGCATCGGAGCAACGTTTACAGCGAGCATACTCTTTATCCGTGCAAGTTCTTCTTTGCTGTGAAATTGGTACCAGTTTCTATCCTTCCCTCGAGATGTGTTCCGGAAAATTAAAGCATACGTAATTTATGAAAATTGCAAAATGCAATTTTCAGCCCTGCAGTGCAGCAAGCAGGAAAGGATTTTCCGAGAAGATCTTGACCTACACTAGAGATGAACTAAGAAATGCACTATCTGGTTATGAGATAAACCAAATGAAGTTGTCTATGTTCGATGTTAAGCGTTATAAAAATACTTGGAAGAAGTTTGTAACGTACACCGGAAAATCAAACACTATTCACTTCCATTTTGTAGCTTGATCCATCAAAGTTGTCAGCCAGGAGAAAAGATAAAAAAATGGAACCGTTCTTGATCCTTTTGCCGAGCGCCAGGGGGAAAAACGCAAACGCTTTCGGGAAACCCCAAAAACCGTATGATTAACAGGATACATGAAAATTCACTTTTATCTTTGCCACTTCGTCGGTCGGCTTGCCGGCGGTGGTTGTCACTAATCCAGTGAGTGGTTGGCGCGTCCCGTTCATGTCCGTCGTGCCGTGTGCATTCTGTTTTATCGATGCGATGATGTTAGCCGGATACACTTTCCTTCAATTACTTCCTACGCCTCCGGAAGTCAATGGCCGTCGACGGTGGGCGGCATCAGGTACTTTCACTTCGGGCAAAACAACAACCGTACCGAACCCAACTGCGCACGAACGTTTGCTGCGGCGGTGTAGGTAGGAGGGGTCTTTTTTGGCTCGGATTTTTCCCCCATCGAAAGGGATACACCGGTACCGGGTCGGACGGTGGTGTTGGTGGATGAGTTAACATGTTTTTCGAGTCTGCGAGACGGTTGAGGCATAGATAAAACAGACGAGCGCTGACCGATATTGGGAAGGGTACACGGAAGCCCGTTTGCAGCATCGGAACAACATCGGGCCGGGGCCATGGCGTCGTGTTCGGTGTGACAGTTTTCGACAGAACATGAACCCACACGGCGTACGAAGCTCGTTCCGGTTCATTGTGTCAGCGTAATATTTTTGATGTCCATCCGGTGCCCATGTACCCGACCGTATTCCTACTTCTGAAGGACGGCTCCATCATGTTGCAACACTTGACAAATATTTCGAAACTGGCATCCTCTCCCCCCTCCTCCCCCCACCCCGCCACCCGCAACGGTAGTACAGCTGGCTGCATCGGTTTACAGCGGGTGTGTATTTTTTGGGTGAAACATAAAATTAAGCAAAAAAATACTTTAACACCCCATTGAAGTTTCAGCTTTGGCTGGGCGAGGCGTTGTCCCAGGTTGTTGTTGTCGTTGAGTTTCCCATTTCAAATGGGACATGTAGCATGTAGCAGACAGTGTGGGCTATAAAACCCGAGACTGGTCCAGGGGATGCGGAGTCCTATGGCTAACAATTTGTCAACGGTTTAGCCCTGCCGTCATGCGTTGCTGGTGTCAAATTTCTGACAAATACAACATTTACATGCCACAGAAATGTGATACCTTATTGGAAATGGGCTTACCAACCATGGGGAAAGGGACACGTTGTTGTTTCTTTTATAGGTATCGAGTCAAAAACAATGAGCCAGATGTAAAGTGTTTCGTCCCTAGGTAATTGTACACGATGTACCATAGAAAATCTACTCAATCCTGAAAAGCTCCAACTGTAGTTGTGGAACAAAGTTATTCCTTCGCTTTGAGACGTTTGGAGTCCTCTCATTGATAGGACATTTTCTCCTTTATGTCTTGATTGGCATATGATGATATCAGGTCACACTTTCATTAGTTGATTATTGCCAGACTGTCGAACGTATTGTTCCAAATTCCCACAAGCTCCATTCAGTTGCTACCGCGTTGATAGGGTAAAGACCGGACTATCTGATGTCTTCCGACATGGTGCTGTCGTCGCTTGAGATTTCATTATGACAAGCCTGTCAACAGCACGCTGACACGATACATCCTTGCTTAACCAGCTTCAAGTCAACGATGAATAAATTAGCCATCAAAGAGCGATTATTACGAACAATTTGCACTGGAAAGGAGGGATAATAAATGTAAAACAAGGTTTTGCTACTAGAGAAAGCAAGCCGTTGCTATTGTCTAGGGTTTCCATTATGGTGTAACATGTGTTAACGAAAATGGAAAATATTCGCCAGCCCGTCCGGCTGACCAACGTCGACAGCTATGAGCCTTCAGTCAATGGAAAGGCCCCAATGGAAGCTCCAACCAGTGGCTTCCCGGATGGGCCTAGTTCTATCACCCACGGGTTTTTTGTGCCTCTCCACCTCCACAGGAAATCGATGGCACGGAGTGGCTGTGAGCTTGGCGTTAGGAAGCCCCAGTAGGATAAGTGATTAATTACCTGTCGCATGTCCGGCGAGCAAGTCCCTCGACGACGAGCCCGGCTTGGTCGCGTTCACGCCGAGCGCGCTGACGCGCACGGAGAACCGAGCGCCCGATTTTTGACGTTTCTCATTAATGCCCTTGTAGAGCCACGCGATGGCGCACGGGATCGCGCCGAGGTCTCCCGGGGGAGACGCCACCGTGCCGAACATGGTGCGTGATTGGCCTGCAATGGAAGAGTACGTGTTAAGTCCGTGACAATGATTGAGCAGCGTATGTTTATTACGGTGATGTTTTTCATGTGCCTAGTAGTTTCATGTAAACTAGTAGACTAGTATCGAATGAACAGAAGAAATTAAAAAAAATAATTAGAGTAATTGTAAAATGAAGCGAGTGTAGTTTATTAAAATTTTCTCTTATAATTTGATGTTAACGAAATCATATTCAAATACATAGTAAGGAAATAAAAAAGTAAGTGGAAATTCTCTTCCTACAAATCAAATCTAATCAAATTGCTTTTAAAGCATCAGATGGATTCAACTCTACGTGACACTACACCGAGTGTGCATATCTCGTATCCGGACGTTATCATACCCCAAAAGGCCTACGGACAGAGTCGAGTTGGGGAAAATGAAACAATTTTGTTCGCTTCACGTTCTTCGTGAGATCGAAGGAAAAAATGGGAAACATAAAACAAAATCTACTCATAGGAAAGAAAACTCCCAACTCGAGCAAAGTGCCTGAGGAGACAGTTCCATTTCCACCGTGCCCTCAATGGTGGAAAACCACCACAGAACACGCAAAACCGAGCATCCGAGGAAAATCGACACAAATATTTGAAAATGCAATAAAAGTGGGGAAAAAAGTTTGGCACAACATCGGGAAACTTGACGCGCGTCTACGTACAATGCGCCCAACATCGATCTATTAGGTCGTGTATTTTATCACACGCCATCCCGGAAGCGATATATTGACATCCCTTTTAAATTTGTCCGGCCTACGCCTACCGGGTACGTTGTTTGGTGAATGTTTTGTTTCTGTGTATTTTCTGTTTCTTTCATCCCTTGTTTCATTGCGGACGCCCGGAGGAATGGGAAAGCGATTTATCTTGCAGAGAAAGTGGAATAAATTTCCATCGGTCACCAGGCGCCTCCACCATGTGCCACGTGCGTCGGTCGCACATTTTTTAAGTGGAAGCCGGCTTGACGGGAAGGTTCGTCGCGTGTAGCGGTGTACAAGTGTAATGGCCGCTGTGACAAACTTTTGCGTGGCAGAAAGCAGGACAGAAATGTACGAGGAAAAAAACTTATGAAAACTCGTGTTTGTGAACGAAAAGAACAAGAGAAAAGAAAAGAAACAAGTAAAAGGACGAGCCTGTGGAAGTTTGAAGTAAAGAGGTTTTGCATCTTGCACATTCCCATTTCATGTGACTGTCGTTTTGCGATTGGCTTGGGTTTCCAGAGCCTTCGTACGATCCTTCACGGGTTGGGTGAAACTTTGCGATCAAACTTTTCTCTGTCCGCCTCCGTCCTCAGTTTACTCCGTGGGGCAAGGAAAATCAGTTTTCATCTACAATTCTGGTGCCGGTAATTGTTCGGGAGCGATGGAGAAAAATCATAACACCATGCACAGACACCGTTGCAAAGTGTCAACGATGACGGTTTGGGACAAGTTTTACAGGGTCCTTCTTTTGCTCGAGCCTCGAGCTGCTGGAGTTTTCCCGCAGTTTTCCCATCAGAGTGGTACGGGAGCGAACGAAGGTGCATGCAGTGTTATGTCGCCGACTGCAGATGCACTCGAGCAACGGTGGACAATCTTGTCGATGCACAGCTCGCCCGGAAGCAGATGCTGCGTGGCACTTTGTTGTGAAATGGTTAAGCCGTTTACACGTCCACAGTTCAGACAAGTTTTTAAGTAGTTTGGCAGGAAGGCAAATGGACGTAAAAGGGGATTAGTTTTCGATGTCGAGAGTACAAAAGGAGTTTGTTCTCCGTCTAGGATCTTTTATTGCGGAACGGTCGAGAACTGCATTCTAGTCGGTTATTTTATTTACAAAGTAAAACTGCACACTGCTTCGGCTTGGGAAAATGAAATTTGCTTGTTGAAACATCAAACACACCTGCTCCAGGGTAGCCTAGCGAAAGCAAACATCCATCGGAGCCTTCCAGGACGGCAGGAATCACCTCCGAGAGCGCCGTTCCGCATATGTCTTGCTGTAAGTAAAGAGAATCGAAAAGAGGGAAAGTTACAATAAAAAAGACAGAAAATGCATTAACAGCGCATTAATTTAACAGCCCATTGGAAAGTGCAGTCGGTAAAAACTGTCGTCGATCGGTAGGATTATAGCTTTCAGTTTAATCCCCGAAAATTGGTAATACTTGCTAGCAGTGGCTATCAGAAATTTCCCCAACCACACATCCCAAGGAAAGATGGAAGCGAGTGGAAAGTTTGCACCATCTGTAGCCTCCATCGAACCATAGCAGGGGAGAACCATCCCGTGGCACACCTTGCCGACATCGACAGGCGGTGTCAATTTTGTAGTAAGATCACGTTTTTCATTAGCCAACTTTTTGTCACCCTGGAACGTTATTATCATATCGCTTCCACTGGACGCGAAACGATGCTTCCGAAGTGGATGGCGACGACGGGAAAAACACCTTACCGACCCGATGAAAGGGGCTTTGAGAGAGCGTGGGGGAGAACAAAGAGTTCCAGCTCTTTCCATAAATGAAAAATGTTCCATAAGGTTACCGCAATAATGTCTCGCCTTATCTTCTCCGGCTGGTAGCTTAGTTCGAGGATGCAAGGGAAGAAAGCGGAAAGGCATGCAATAACTCTGTCGGGCTCATTGCAGGTATAGCAACTGTGGACTTTTCTCAAACCTCTGGGAAGCTGGAAATCGATAGATGAACGTGCTTAATGTGGTATTGATGACATTCGTAGCACTCAGGGCTTAGCAATGGTTTACTGTCGCGATTACCAATGGAAAGGATTATGTATTGGAAAATGTTTGCTTTAATTTATCATTTGTAAACTACAAATTTAGACTGCTTTTGATGAAATTTTGAAATTTTCCTTTGAGTTATTTGTTTTCTGGGAATTCTTTAAAGTAATATTTTCCAGAAATGTATTCGTTAAATCATTTCACTCGATTTACAGAGTCCAGGAACAACTCGAACAGTGATTTATTAGTTGCCAAAATGGTTCGCCAGTAACATGAATTTTCGATTACATCAATCGACGGGCCGCGAGAATGCTCCCAAACTCCGGCCCCGAAAACATGGTCCACCGGAACCGGATGATTATTGATGTGTGCAATCATTGCTGTCCCCTCGGAATCGATGCAAACGTTCAACTGTTTTGACAGTGTTAATGGACGGTAACGAACGGCGCACGCGGGGGAGGGCGGCACGCAAAACACTCTGGCCGGCACATTTTATGACCCGGACACGATTTCGCTTTAAATAATATCTCAAATCGAGCAAACGTATGATACCATCGTACCGTTGCTCGTCAAAAGCCCTTTTTCCACCCGGACTCAGGCGAAACGTTCGCAAGGGTTCGGTACTGGACGCGTTGAAGGGAAAAACCATTTCGCTGCCGGTACGGTACCCGAGGGGAGAGGGGTTTTTACCCCATCCGGAAACGAGGGCAAGAGGGCAAGAATGTGGAAGAGTGGAATTGAACCACTTTCGGGACTCGTGCAGTTTACAGCCCATTAACTTTGCCGAGGTGTGATCAGTGGGCACATCAATTATGCACCGTAAGTAAACTGGCGATGTGGTCAGGACAAGTTACGCACACAGCTACACTCGTATACGAGGGTCAGCATCGAGGGGTTGTTGGTTGACTTGATTGAATATCGTTGAGCATCGGTAAGAACATTGACGTCGGTCGAAATGTGCGTTCTAGGGCAAGAGTGGACGTTCTCTAAACGTAAGCGGGAAATGATTTGGAAGGAAAAATCATGTGCTGGACTGCGGACCGTAACCACTTGTACAGTAGTGCTCTCCGATTTAGCAACTTTAAAAACATTAACAATTACAAGAAAAGGCAAAAGTAATTCATTCTCGTTAAGGGAAAAAAGGAATATAAATATTATATCAACAAGTAAAATCACCATTTGTGTACTATTCTTTTCTGAAATTACCCTTTTTTCTGCAAATGTTTGGCACACTCTTGTTGAGCAAAGGAAGAAGCAAAGCAAACCAAAGAGCGCCGGTTGATTAGTTGATTAGATTTCGATCCCGTCTGCCGTGCCGTGGGGCACACCTACCTGCGAGTCTTCGGTCGTAAATAATGCATCGAATGCAAACATTTTCGGTGCGGACACCATCGGCCCTCGCTCGGATTGAGCGGTCGCAGCGCTTCCGTGCAGTCCAGTCGTCTCCGTGAGCGTCACCTGGCGCTTCTTCTTGTCCACGGTCAAGTAGGTGGGTGTGGCCGTGGTGGTGGTGGTGGTGGATCCTGGCGCCGGCTGGTCCTGTGACGTGTCGCCCGGTTGCCGCGGTGGGTCATCGGACACGCGGAGCATGACTTTGACCTGGCGAGATGGATGGAAAGTGAAAATTCGAGGGGTGAAAACCTTTTTCACTCACAATGGGCGTTGGGAACACGCATACAAATACAATTAAAAACGCTGGATAACAGTGGGTTGACATCTTGGGAAACACACCAACACGTATAAATCGAGGATATTCGAGAGGGAAAACCAGACGCTGGCAAACCGTACCGGAACGTCGGCTGAGATTCCCCGCGTGTGATCTCACGAATTAAAATGTTATACGATTAATGTCACCTACCGAAGCGGAGGGAAAGTTTCGGTGAAAATGGGGTCGGCCGGGTAGGGCACTGGACTGCTATTCGGTGACAGTTTATTTATTTAGAAGCAAAACTCGGCTGGAACTCTCCCCAGAGGCATTTGGTCACTGGAGGAACCCTCGATTGCTTTCTGGGAAATGATTTCATATGCCCTGTTTTTGGGCAGCAAAAACTGGCCAAGAGCGGTCGACCAGACGGCACCCGTGGGTCGTGGTTTTGGTAATGAAAAATAACCACTTTACTCGATATTTATGACCCAGCCGAGGACCTGCTCACCATTTTTACACCCAGTGAAGGGATGAGGGTTGGTCTAGGGAGTAGAAAACTGTGTTTGAGTGCTTGGTGAAAGTGTGCCGCTTTTTAGAGGCGTTGGATTGTAAATTTATACGCAGCAGAACATGATCCAAACGACGAAAAGTTAAAAAAAAATTATAACACTAAAAATATATGAAAACTTGTATGTTTCTATTTAAACATGAAACCACCATTTCAAGCTAAAGAAAATTATCCTTTGAAAGACATTGTCAAGAGAATTAGAAAAATGTAATTTATTGCAAAAATAACTGACCCTTCAATTATTTTTGAAAATTATCAGGAGCGAGCTTAGCATTTCTCACTAATTACTCGAGAAATATCGAGCGAAGCTGCTCTTTTCATGAACTGCGATAACCAACATGTTGCCAATTAACAAGCTCAAATGCGATAAACCAAGGCTTCATTCTAATGATTATTTCACGGTAGTTGATGTGAAGGAATCTTTTTTCCCTCCTTTTACCGAAGCAATTTTTACCCCAACACACTGACACTCGTGTGGCGTGATTGGTGTAATTATGCTTATGCTTTATGGTTATGATTTTATAAATACCACCTGCTGGATTTAATGCCACCTCAGGATGTCAGTGACATATTTCTTCGAAGAAACAACGTGAGTTTCCCGTTCGTTTCCCACCCTTTAAAACCTTGAAGCTGACGGAGGCATAAGAAAAAACCTCAGTAACGAGTTTTCTTTCTGTCCGTCAACCAAAATGGCCATGAAATGTAGGTTTTATTTGTTTCCCCATTCCTACTTCCGTATCGGCACAAAGGAATCGGCACACCTACAGCGTTCGGCGGCGTTCAAACCATCGTGAATATGCTCTGATCAACTGGCGCCATCGTTAATGTTTCGAAAGAAATCGCGGCGCAATTTTATGCCGCTTTGTTTACGGTCGTGTTTATGGGCGTTACTTTTACGAGAGAGTGTTTACATATGAATGGCTATAATTTTATGTCACCTTCTCATGGATGAAGTTCGGTGGCGAGGTGGTCGCCTATCGTTTTATCGTTCGACCAGGAACAGGTGATTTGGAAGAAAAAGCCGTCTGGTGGATTGAATTTTTCTGGTAAGGCGTCTTGGCTTCTTGAAAATTATGCTTCCTTTACCGGATACCGCACAACACACTTGAGCTACCTCAACCACCGAAGCAACACGTCTCAATCGATGCATCGATCGACTGTCTCGCAAACGAAATGTATGATTCCTTTTCCTTTGAGCAACGTTTTACGATACGGTAGCCTTAAAGGTTGCGGTTGATGCGCGTAGCTTCAACTGATTCACTGAATCGTAAAACCCCACATCACCAGGCTGTGGAGTGGAAAGCGAGGTAAGACTGGATTGCATGATCGAACGATATTTTTCATACCATTTGTTTGCCCATCTCTGCTTTCCGGACGATGCAACTCTCACGAGACACGGTACGTAAGGGACCCTAACAAGCCGGAAAGATAACCCGCCCTTTTAAACTACCCTGAATTCCTTCGGATCGATGCGGGACGCGAACCGCCCATCGATGAACAATGCCTTTTTAGGCGAGGGTGATTCAGTTAAACAGCCGACATATTATCAGCTAAATGGACAAGAAGACTGTACTCGGATTCGATTTCCGACTACGCCTGTCTAGCCGAAGAAACATCCCACCGATGCGACGAAATAGATTGATTTGTCCACACATAATTAACTTAATTCAATTAACTTTGTGGGTTTTCTTCTTCAACGCTCCCGATTGGGGTGGCTTTCCCTACAGTTGTTAGAGGGGTTGGCATCCCCTTGTCGGTGTAGCGGCGCAATGTAGCGTAGTTCAGACAATGATCAATCTTCAAGGAATGCACCCCCTTTTGTGTTCGTGGGTCGGGGGTGGTTTACGGTAATAAACGCACTCGATGGAAATTCCTTCAGGAAGACCCAGTCTTACAGTCTTCGACTTTTTCAGGGTGGTGAGAAAAACTCGAGGGTAGAATACTAACATACCATTTTACCACCACATAAGCTAAGTTCGTGCATTAGCTTACATATTACAGACCACCCTTAGTTTCATCGGAAACTTGATTTCCAGTGAATACCAGTGGAATGTATTTTAAGAATGATGCAAAGTATGGGTAGATTATAGTGCGAGCTTAAGTGTTCAACAGAGTAAATTTTGATGCATGTCTGGATATGTTGTTTGTTTTTTGCTAATTCGTCCATATTAAACTGTTCCGTACTCGTAAAAATGGATGTCTTGCATGCGCCAGGCCCTTGTTTCTCCGTGTTATATAGAACTTTGGCGTTATTAGTAGCACGATTTTGTTCTGTAAATTTACTGCTGGTTTTTCTTTGTTTAATAGCTGTAGTGGTGAATGGGATGTGTTGTAAGGAAATTGTATGTATCACGTTGCAATTTGTTCGACTTTGGTCAACAATAATGAAAAACCGAGACCGGAGGGGGGGGGGGGGGGGGGGGGGGGCGGTGCTGTACGAGGACTGATTATGCACATACAAAAGGCTAACAAGCCCTTCATGTGCTGGGATGTTCAGCAGATCTGCAAAAATAGCAGTATTTTGCAAACTGTCTTTGAAAAGTGCAACAGATTCTTTAAAAAATTGTTGGTATTGAGGCAAACTATAGATACAATGGCACTCCTTTGCAACCTCTAGAGCTTTTTTCTAACATAATCTTCTTCCTTCAATCACTTCTAACAATCAGAAATTATTCGTTGTGTTTCCCTTTCATCATTTTAAATATATTTTACTCTCATTTTATGTTTTTCAATTCCCTAATATTTCGTTTAGTTTTTCCTATTTACACCTTTCATTCCTGGGCAACTTTGCAATTTATTTTCGATAATCCTTTACTTTGCCTTTTATTAAGTTTTTTATTATTTGCCCTTGTTAACTGAAAGTGTGATTTGACGTCGTGACACGTTTGCAAATAAATTTATGGAAAACGTCTACGTAGCCAGTAGAAGTTGAAAGAAATAAAACTACCGATACGCTGTGATGCCACTGGAAACGGCGCGACCATACGTCGAGAATTGAAAACAGTGACATTTAGAAGACCGTGGCCAAAACAGGTAACCTTTAGTAGAACATGTTGGATAGTAGGCAAGGATGGAGCTTCAAATCTGACAAGGTGTCCTTTAAATCTACTTGTTTCTTTTCTTACACCATCAAAAAGTACCCACGAAGGACTGAGTATACGAAAAGCGCGCGTGCCAACGAAGTCGTACTCACCTTAACGTAAAAGAAAATTTAAAGTAATGGATTCCTCCCACCCTTCGGTCGGGCTGTTTCACCGTTTGCCAAAGTATGCGATTCACACAAAACGATGATTTGCAGGAAATCGAAACAGCCACAAACTGCAGAGTTTCCGAGACACCGGAGTAACGACACAACCGACCGTCCAAGGTTGGAGATTTAATTCGATGTTTATTTAATTTGAAGTGAGTGGTTCGAACTTTTCCGTCACACCTTTGGCGTTTTGGCTCGCGTGGCTTGCATTGGTGGAATGGAGGGGCATGGAGGCAACAGAAAATTGACTTCTGGTGGGAAGATCTTCAAAATGTCACATCTCGGAGGGTGGTTGTAAGGGGGGTTTCAATTTGCGAGTATCGCAAACGGAGCTAACTGTGTCAATCATGAGTTGGTAGTTTACGAGTTTAGAATGACATTACGATCACGGTACTTGGTTGTGCTTTCGTTGTGCATTTTAAGTTCATTGTAAATAAAGAAAAACAATTGGCAGCGAATGCCGGATTATGAGTTTCAGGTTAAGGTTAGTGCCAAGTCAAGAATTGACAAAAAAACACTTCCTAAATCGATTTAAATTGTTGTAAACGAGTTATAAACAGAGTTTACCATTGGATTGGTTTCATTTCATTACCTGCAAAGTTTTTAAAAGAGAAGAATAATCCTGTTTTGCATTACAGCACAGTTCAATGTTAACTTTACATGCTAAAGTTGGGGCAGAATGATGTCATAACCATCTTGTACCTCAACGATGCTAAGAAAGGGAACAATCAGATTGAACTAAATATCCCATTCAGAAAGGTTGGGTCGTTGTTATGTTTTCTTTAGAGCTTATTATTTTTTATCCGTTAATTTTTGGTTCATGGCTGTGTTTTGCGGAACTATGATCAACTTTTCCATTCAGAACTTTATCTGCTCCCTTGGCCGGCTAGAAGAATGCCGCCCCAGGCAAACTGTAGTTCGTAGGATGGTTGAGTTTGGTGAAATCTACCAGGGAAGATATATTCGACTCAACTAGCTGCAACAAGACGAAACAAAAAAAAAACAGAGAGCACAAATTCGAGCAGAAACTCCTTAGTTAAACAATATTCAGGAAGGTTTTACTTTGAATAAACAGTAAAGATAATTTTCTCATGAAAAGCTTCCCCGGTTCAGCGCGGATGTAAACCTTCATGAAAAAAGAATGCGAGAAGTAACTTCTCTTTAGTAACTTTGCCCACGCGTTTCACAATCATATGGCAGAACTGCAGTTATTATGAACTTTTTACCAGTAGAGTGGTCTCGTTTTTCGCCCGGTTACACCAGATAGGGCGAGATGATGCAATATTTTCGGCTCTTTATAAGGTTGTCCCAAACTTACGTCTCAAGAATCCGAGCTGGTGTACTCGGAGCTGGTGTAGTAAGTTCAAGTTAGACAAGTTCGAACAAAAGAACACATTGCAACCGAGGGAGAGAGAGTGAAATATGCAGTTGAGGTTTCCCAACGGCATCTAAACTGTGCTACTGGCAAGAGCAAGTTTGTTTTATTATTACTAAAGTGAAATCATAAATAATAATTAAAACACATGTCGAAAGTTCATGGTGGTGCTGAAAGCTCCAGTGTCTGGTTCGAGTCAGAGTTCGGGATGGTTTGGGAAGTGATGTATGGTGATTCTTTGGTTAACTCTTGTGCTTCGAAAAAGCTGCTTAACACACTGGTGTTAAGCGCCGTGTTTTCTCCACTGCTCGTGGCTAATTTATGAACTTGCTTTTGTTGAGGTGAATGCATTTGTGCACACATGTTTCGTATTGAAAGAATGCGTTTATTCTTTTTAAATTTTTCCTGATTCCTGAAGCTAGCTGACGACGAGTGTGAACCAACAGAACATGCCTTTACGAAAGTTATTTAAAGTATTGTTTTAGAATTGTTTAAAATCTTTTTGTTGGAGACGAATATGTTCAACCTAAGGCAAAAAAGGTCCTACAAAAACGTACCTGACTCAGAGCGTTTCCTGATTCAGTTGGAAAGAAAACTTTTGCGGTAACTTTTTTTAAAAACCAAATCTGGAAGTTAACAAGACGCCCTGTCGAGACGTGGCAGCATCGAAGCGGAAGCTAAATGTAATCAAATCCCGTATGCCGCAAAGGCCGCCACGGTGAAATGTGCGCCGTAGGCCCCGTTGGCATCGATCCACTCGCAGTGATATGCCACGTCGTGTTTGCTCCACGCCAATGCGAAGCAAGCCGTGGAGACATCCAACGAGTTCTGGAAGAGTGCGGTGCGGGAGGAAAACGACTTCCCTCCTCGGTATGGCCTGATGAAGATTTCGGAAGTCTTCCCAATACCTGATCCGGCAGGTGTAACGGGGGCTTTCCGAGGAGGCAGGAACTTTTGTATAAATTAGCCCGTAGCGATCTTATCAAATATTCCAGCCATTGAATCAGGCCGACAGAGGCGGTTCTGTCGCGTGGCACGGCATACTAGGAGGCACAGACCGGAGGGAGTCGAGCGATAATAAGGAGGAAGGAAGAATGGTGACAACGGAGGGGAGGCGGATTGTTGCTCTAGCCAGAGTCAGCCCGTTTTTCGGCTTTACTTCCCCGAGGGCCTGCAACCTTTAATTTGAAATTTAAATATAAATTTTCGGCTTATCTAAACGACGTCAAGCTCGCGGAAAAGCGAAGGCACAACGGGGAACTGTGCTTCGGTTGCTCCTTTTGGGTAGAAAGACTCGTTCGTAGGATAGCTTCGGGAAAGCTTGGCCACCGGTTTTGGTGTTGTCAATGCCGTGCTGAACCATTTTCCAACCAGCTACTTGTGGTCGAGTGTGACCATTCAGCCACCGGTCTTGCCGTTGTTGTTGCTGTTTAAAGGTGTGTAAACAATCGGATTTATCCGTCACAGGTGCCGGAGATTGGTTTTCCGGGTGAAAGAAACGTTAAGCGAGCGCATTTAATAGTATGCAATTCATCAGGACGCCGGGCGAGTTAAGGTGATTGACTATGGATTCCTGGATGGAATTGAAGGATTTTGCTAAAATGTAAATTCCTCCTTTTCCAGAGTGTCTAAAGTCGACGTGAGAATCAAACTATTGCGTTGCATGTGGAGGGAGTGCAATTTTCACGGTGAGTTTAGCTCCTTCCATCGGACCCGGGACAAACTTTCAACGGGGTTTTCTTAGGTACGTCGGGATGGTTTTGTGGTATTTGATGCATATAAAGTGTATGTGCGAGCGTGAACCTTACGAGGCTGTAACGGCAGGTAAATCCCGCTTTTTCGGCAAGATAAATTCCCACACATTGAATGAACTTCGAGGGTGAATGAAAACTCTCCCCGTTGTTCGAAGGTACCGTTGCGAAACATGCCTTCCCGTTGGTAACGTTCAGCTGACTGGTAGCACAAGCATCCGACACTGGTGAACATGGCATCCGTAGCCGCAGAAACCTCTAGAGAAAAAGTACCGTGTGGAGAAAAACGCCCCGATGCGTACGTAAAAGGATAATGGAACCTGGCACAATCGAGATTTGTGAGGCACCCGAAGTCAAGGTGATGGGAACCCCTAGAATCATCTGGTCTGGCCAAATTCCCACCCTACGGATCAGGATAACGATCTACCTATTCAAGGGTAGCTAAAGCGATGTCGTGTTTATATCGAGGCATCCGCAAAGGATGGGGAACAGCGTTCTCATCACGAACGATAGCTCGGGAAATGTTCTTAAAATAATCAATGAGTGAGTTTACCGTCGTTTTTCGGAACTTCTCTAGTCTTATTTAGACGTCTTTGGAGATCGGATTGAAATATTTAACGAAATCTGCATGTGGTGAAATTCTGAGCCTGAGATTGTGGTACCATGGTGGAGGCATGAATTTTGCATAATCGATGAAAATTTGATGAGTTCGTCCATGCAGTTAATCCATATTGAGGTTTTAAGAATCTAATGGGAAGAAAATGTTCTATGTTGTCCTGACGAATCAATGTACAGAAAATGCTTTACGTTGGTGAATATTTAAAGGTTGTGTTCAAACGATTTTTAATTAAGTATAAAAAGTCTATTAGGAAAATAATGCATAATAATATGTATTACTTGTTTTGCTTTAGAAAAATATTATTCATTCATTTTTATGTATGAAAAACCCACAATTACTTAACCTTCCCACTACTATTGCGCTTCCATGGAGTTGTTTGTTTTGACGAAGTTTGTTTTGAACATAGGACGAAAACTAAAGTCCAAACTATCAAACAATCGTCTTGAGGAGATTGTTGTCTTCAAAGTTGTACATTTCCCAGCGGGTTTTGGTCGAGGGCAAACATTCCGCTCTTGAGGCACGCTCCACGTAAGTCTGCGTATCTGAAGTATGCCACGATCCGGAGCGTCGGCAGGAAGCGAGTTAACGAAAACTGGCATTATCTTCATTCTCGGCAGATTTGAAACTCAATGATGTTTGACCGGGGTAGGTGGTTTTTGTTTTTTTTTTCTTTGATGGAACGTCCATTGAGGGACAGCGAGAAGGTTTAGAATGATGGCTGCGCATTCTCCCAGGATCAAACGGTGAACTTTAGTAGAATTTGCTTGTGAAGATGAAAGCATTATCCTTCAAAACAGTGAGCGGAAATACCACCGCCGTGCATCGTGCGGACGGAAAGGTGCGCTTCCGGGTTTGTTGAAGGATTAGGGTTTTGATGGACGGTTGGAGCGTTTTCCCCCGTGGGGTGTGGTCGGCAAAAAGTTTTCTCTTCGATTGCTTACTCCAATGATCCCTTTAAAGCCTTAAAGGACTCGACAGGGTTCGTCGGTTGGCCAGCATTCGAGCAAATCATAAGCCCGAGTGGCTGCAGATAAAAACGGGTCAATCAAACCGAGACTAAACGTGCCGACTCTGGCATCCCGGTCGGTTTTAATGTGCCGTAAATAAAAGAACGTTCCCGACAAGTTTGACGATAGGGACGACGATGATGCTGATGATGATTTGCAGGAAAAGTCCGTCATTCAAGGTAATGAATTTTTAAAATTGACCCCCCGGCGGTGGACACTTTGGAAAGTTATATGAGGCCGAATTCGGTGGGAGACCGATTGTTATCCGCCGGAAGAGAAGTGCGCTGGTAGCTTTCCATACAAACGTCACTTTTGACAGCAAGTAATCCTCCACTTCGGCCCCACCGAGTCCCGGGAGTCTGGCTAGGGAATTTTCAAATTGATGAGGCTTATGGCGTTGTTGGGTAAATTTCCCCAATCTTCCAACCGTTAATCTACGCCTGGCATACGGCCGTCCCTCCGCCCCTTATGACCCTCCCTTCTAGGGCTCCCCACTCGAACTCCGACGTCACCGACTTTCCGATTTTTCCAGCCGAGAAATGCGTCAGAATTAGTAAGTGCTCAAGTTTAATTAAGCAAATACACACCGGGCAGGATTTATAGTGTTCATGATGCATGACGTGAATAGTCGTAAAATGGTGCGTTTTCCTTCCCGCATCTCATACTTCCATTCCCGTTTCCCTGCCCACGGATTCCTCAGAATGAACGAGAGGACGGGCCAAAAAACACCACTGGGGCAATGGTATTTCAGCGTTCTGCCGTGAGGGATGGCTTGAGAGGGAGAAAAAGAAAAGCCCCTCCGGGTGGAAAAACCCGTCAACGAACGGTCGACCAAATATGGCCATAAATTATTTCTAATTAATTTCCCTTTTCCGTTGGCAAAGCCGTCCTCGGACAGTCTGTACGGGACTGGACTGAATTGTTGTGAATGTTGCGGGTGCTTTGGGGGGAAATTTCGAGTGCTTGTGTTGGTACTACAATGTTCCTCCCGTGATGTCATCCGTATGACACGTTGGGTCCCATCACGAGGGTAAAGATGAGGAATGTAATTGCCAAAGTAAAATCAGAAATGGAATTGGGAAACTTTCAACTGCGTTACTGCGGTCGGAATTTACGATTCGAGCTGTGAGAGGAAACGAATAATTGAAGGTGCACGATAAAGGTTAAGTCAGCCTCGGATGACGTTCCCTTCCTTGGGGCGATGTGAAGGTGGATCAACCTTCATTAACGGTAACAGAATCGGAAGAAATGTATCTTCTGGGGAGATTGTCTGCACGTAAAATCACGCGAAGCACAAAAGTGCCTCGAAACCGTACGGTTGAATCTGTCACTGTGATACCAACCCTCTATTTTCCACCTTTTCCCGTACCCTACCGTATCAACTACCATTTCTTGCTTCCTTGCGCGACTTATCGCGATCTGTTTGCACTCAATTACGGGAATAAATAATACTTCAGAATGTAAACAGTGTCATATCTAATTGTCTAAGTGACGGAAAATCGTGCCTTCACATGTCGCACTACAGCCCTCGTAGGTTTTCCCCATCCACCGGAAGCTGGAAGTTTTTGATGGTCTTAAGACGTCTGTCTCGCACTGGGGGCCGTGGGATGCGCTGGTGGTGGTGGTGGTGTTTGAGCACGTGCCGCATCGTTCGTGGTTCGGGAAGGGTAATTTGAATAATCCGTTGTTCTGCTCGATGCTTGGCGCTTCAAGCGGCTTGTGGCGGATTTCCATACGTTCCGGATGGGAGTTTTAACAATGCGACTAAACGTTAGTCATTTCGAAGACTGGAGGGAAGAGTGCGATTGGAGGAACGAGTGCGATAGTTGTCCTAGAACATGAATATGAATAAAGTGAAGTGTGCTGAACGATTTCACGACTGACAAAACAACAGCAGATTAAAGTGAGCTTCCGAGATATGGAATTACATGAAAATATTCAACTTGAGTTGTTAATTCTTAGTTAGAAATAGAAAGATTTATTATGTTTCAATCGAAATTATTGAAAATTTTGGAACGAAAGCTAACTACAACATTGAATATTTAAATTTAAAACATATTTTTGCTCAACATCTTGCACGAACAATTACCCGTTCACAGCTCACCGGAACCGGAACCGGTACGCTTCTCGAGCGTCATTCGTGGCATATTTGCACTCACTTGTGGCCACGAAACTGTTTGCCGAAGGCTCACTTTACCAAGCGGCACCGCGAAGTGATATACGAGTCCATTCATCCATCCAGCGCGAAACAGTTACCCAGTGCCAGGAAGGAGGAAAATTCTCGAATTGTCATCGTTATCGTCGCACTCAGAAGCCACGGCATGTGCGAGTTTTCCACTGGTGGCAATGTGTCAGCCGCTTGAGGGAGTAAGAATTTCCTACCGTGGGTGGTAGGAAGGAAGAAGTGAGGGGGAAGAAATGCTGGGAAAAGTGCAAAGTCGAGAGACTTTTCGCCTCCATTTAATTCACGACTTTCGAGTCGTATGACAATCCTCCAACCACCCGAAGGCTTCGATGGCGTATGGCATCTTGTGTGACGAGCGCTTCGTACACAAAAATACATTTTCACTAGACACGAATGGGGAGAGCGGCCCCCTGAAAGCGAGCGGGGCTGAAGAAAATCGGTACACGTCTCGCTTTTCCAGCCCTGAACACCGAACGGTGAAAATGTCGGCTCATTCCACGCATTCGCGTCAACGCGCGACGATAGAAATGCGAACTCCTACTTCGCGCCATGAAGCACACTAAATCCTCACTTTCGCATTCTGTTTGTTTGGTACTGCCTCCCTCTCTCAGCCATGAACACAAACACCCCCAAGCTACCGCCCGCTCGAAAAAGGCGTACTGCAAAACTCCTTCGCGAACGAGGCGGGCGATTTTCTTCCCATCGATTTCGAAAACCCAGCCGGATTAAGTGTGACAATTGGAATAATGTACGTCGTCAATCAGGCCAGGCCACGCTCAACCGTGCCGGGTTGGGGATGCCCGTGGAGTGGGAAAAATGGCTCGGAAAATGTCACGTGTGCACCGGTGTGCGGGATTGAGTGGTCGGCGGTATTCGCTCAATTCCGCGATGCCATTAGCTGTATGCCGTTCATTGCACGACAAGTGCGTTATGTTTTCCCATCGTTAGAAAGCAAAAGTCTTAGCGCAAATCGTTGAACATGTAACTGGCCGAAGGACGCAATGCGGATAAGATTACCTTTTTTGCATCATTGAAGTGGAACAACGAGTGGAACAAAAGGTCAAGAGGGTGTGAAATGAATTAGTGAAGTGTTAAACATACATATACAAAAGTTCATGCTTTTAAAAATAATTTGTGGAAAAACAATTTTTGTGCTTTTAAATTACAAACATCTAAAACACGTTATCTTTTCGACTTTTATTTTTATTATAAACAAGAAAAAATTGTTTTTTGCAATATTCTACTTATTTTTTATGTGACTTAAGCTAATTAAATGAATATGTTTGGTTGCCATTGACTTGAGCATTAAAAGTTTTTTCCTGTTTACACCTGCCTACAATATGTCTACGCTGATTTTTACAACATTTTCACAACCATAGTCACTAGTAGATATTAGCACAACCAGAGACTCTGATTCCCTGAAGACAACTTTCTCCATAGCGCGCTGTGAATTGAACATTCCAACGCAAACCAGCCTTTCGGCCCTTACATCTGCGCACACCTTGAGGTCCTTCTGGGGAAATCGCGGCTGCACCGTTCCCGTTAGGACGAGCCCTAATTTATTCACCGACAAGCAGACTTTTCACATTATGATTAATTGGGACACATTACGGTTTTATGCTAATGACTTCGTTAGAAGGTCGGGAACTCGCTGCGGCAAGTTTCGGGCGCTACGGCCGGCCAGAACCGGGAACGCATCCGCAGTGTGGCCATCTTTCGCCCTTAATGGTATCGATAATGTGCCCGGAGAAACGGCTCGTGCCACGGATCGGGAAGAAAGTACGCGGCGTGGCTGAGGGGGATGGGAATGGGCCCGAGGAAAACTTCCCGGCGAGTAGATTAGACCGCCTGGCGCATCGGAGCGAGCCCGCCAGAAGATGCCGGTTAATGAAATCATAACGGGAATATGAAATGAGATTATTAATTTAAAACAATGCGGGATTAGAACATTAGTGGCAATGAGGTGGCCCGCGGGGGTGGGGTAACACATTGGAGGAGATTAAGAGATTGTGCGATTAAGTGCGAGCATCGAGTGTTTCACTGTCCATTCATTTAGGGCCGTTTTGCCATGTCTATTTGGGCATGTCGGAATAATGAAAATTGTTAAAAAAAAACATCCAAACCCGAAAAGGATATGGGAACAGACGGGGATTAAAATGTGCTCAGCTGTAAGCGATAGGATTAGAGTCGGGTACGTCGAACGGAACGCGTGAATGCGGACTGCCGTGGTGGGTTGTAATGGTTGTCCTGGGGATTTTCGGTTGCGCTAACATCCAGCCACAAGGACATTATCACGATATAGAGAATGGCTAATTGTCGTTATGCCTGCTGCGGACCTCGTGTCTCGCTACGAGTGAAAGTCTTTTCCATTTCAGTAGCTCCAGATTTTCGTTCATTTCGACAGGAAAATGTGCAGAACAATGGAGATTAATTTACCCAGATCTTGCTTCAGAACGGCTGCAAATGGATAACATAGCGTTCCCAGTTGAAATTGGTGCTGTTGAAAGTTGACATTTTGGATACATCTGAAGCATAAGTTGTGCGCTATACTTTTCTCTCTTAGACCTATGTGAGAGTTTTATGACTTCAATTGTGCATCCCATTAGAGCTTTAATGTAAACCATAGTGAAGCAATTCAATGCATTAAATGCAAGCTTGTCTAAGCTTTTCTCCAGTAATGGGCAAAGTTCTAAGCGTGGAAGGCGATAATCAGAGTGATACAAATGTTTCCTTAATTTGCAATAGTAACTCCCCGGACCATCGTTGTCATTTGCTGATTACTTTATTTAATTAGCCAACTTTAGAGCAATTAGCTTGCACTCTCCTCGAACGTGGCGTAGAGGAGATCTAATGTAACCCTTCTGCTTTCAGCTTTCCTGGAGAGTTTCCTAAAGTTGTACTGTTTTTTGCTGAAAATCGTGATGTACAAAAGCACAACAAAAACAAACAAACAAATAAACGACACAGAAAAAGGTTTTTATTCCTTTTGAGAGCAGAAATGTATATCTACTGCAAAGCATGTTAGCAAACTCCTAATTGTCCTGTCCCGTTTTTCAAACCAGAACATCGGTTTCCTTGGGATGGAAAACTTCAATCCTATTATGACTTTTCCAAACGACTCCAAAACCGCATCATCAAAGTTCCGTCTCGGAAGGTTGAAACGGGTCATCGGAGTGAGTGAAAAAGAGTTTCTGTGTGTGTGTGTGTGTGTGTGTGTGTGAAAAGTGCAATGGTGCACTTCGGCATGCACGCACAGTGCACACAAACTCCGACCACCTACCGCCCGCCGTTCCATTCATGTGCTCGTTAGCAGACAAACAATCCCAAAACACATCCGAGAGCATCATTCCGTCCGAAGGAAAGTTCAGAAAGTTCGCCCGGAGGAGATAAATGAGCCAACTTCATTTGATCACGTTCTTTGCATACCCCTCGCCCATCTTATCTGTGGCCACTTGCCTGTCCCCCGATCGACTCTGACGTACGCTTTTGGTGGAGTGTCACCACCCATAATTGCCGGGCGATGTTTGCTTTCCCTTCCCCATCACAGGACGCCGTTTCTTTTGCATTTCTCTGAAGCTGGACCGGTTTTTTTCCATCGTCCCGATTGTTCCCAATCACTGAAAATAGTCCTCGTGCGGCGAGGGAAAGACACACTGCCGACAGAGGGAGAGCTTTTCGCATGTCAAAATTTATTTGCCATCATTAGACGACCATCAAAAGCGGGTAGTGGGTGTGTCTTATGAGGTCATGTCCGGGGTTCGCTCGTACGGAGTTCGATTTGCTAGCTCCAGATGACCCCCATTATCCGGACCGACCCGGAGGACACTTAACCGAGCGCATTCTTGGAGGTCAACGAGCAACGGAAGGATCCCGCCGGTACCCCATGATTCCGACTAATGGCAGCCTAAGGGTCGTTCCTAAGTTTAGTCTCCACTGGGCTAACTTTATGACTGCTCAAGAGTGACCGAACTTCTGCGGCGAGCTTCTGGAATCGTCCTTCTCGGCGTGTTCGGTTAAATTGGAATCAACGTAATAATAATAACAATGACGAAGTTCGGCACTGAATCGATCATCGTCGGAACAGCGCATAAAGAGAAGTTTCAAGCTCCCATTTGTCGTGTGGACCATGTCAGCAAAGGCAGAAGATCGATTCAGTTCCGCCGGGTGAAGGATGAACCATCCCAGCTCGAGTACGTGCGTCCCGATGAAGGATGCTAAAGTGGCAAAAGTAGGTGGATAGAGAGAGAGAGAGAGAGGGAGAGAAAAAAATCATCCATCTTGTACGAACTCCAACCCTACCAGCGAACTCCGGACACAAATTATGCTGCAGTGCGGCGAATCTTCTTGCCGACTTAGCCACAGCCCGAGTGTGTGACGACGAGAATGAAGGTGCAACTTATTGATATTCTGGCTGCGGTTTGTGGGCACACTGTCACCCCATAGGCGAGTGTCGAGTACCGCCGGCTTTACTCTCAAGAGTTCGTACCAGAAGATAATAAACTAGTGGACGTCCTAGACGAGTGCACGGAGGACGACTTTATTTAGCCAATATATCAATTTCTATCGATTTAATCTAAATCGATTTTGAGCCCATCCGCAATCATCGGGGCAACCACGGGATGGGCACGGTGGGCTGGTCCGATATAAATTGTCACAACCAAAGGCTTCTCCATTCTAGCAACCGCATCGGAACAGAGAAAAGGGAGACCTGTATGACCGGAGTCTGTATAAATGATGATGTCCCAGTAGGCTCCATCGGAACGCGGGGAAGCGATTCCACGAATGTCAGAACAATGGACTTCTGCGCTAGTTCAAGAGTTCACCCGTGTCCCCCGAGGGTTAATCGTTGCACGGACTCAGAAGCTACTCGACCTCGACGATGTCTTAGTCTTGGAACTGGCTACCCCGGGCTTGGAAGCAGCAGGTAGGCTCTGCAACGGCCATCTCACGGCCAGAATCGGCATCCGGTCAAACAACAATGTCGCAACCAGGCCAGGAAATTACCGTCAAAACTTTGGCTAATGGATAATTAAACGCAATCCAATTAAAATGAGGCGCCGGACGGAAAATTGTGCGGTGCGCATTTTGGTTTGATCGGCACGTGGAAGGAAGCGGATAGGATAGCGAGGGGTGATGTATATCCTTCCTTGGTGGTGTGCCTTGGGGCCACTCTTCTGGCGCAAGGTGACAGTTGGAAGATTGGGAGCATGACATTCTTCGGCTTTTCGGTTTCATTTCCGTTTTAATGAACTTCGGCTCGTACCGAGAAATTGTGCTTCATTAAGGTTGGATGCGAGTTAGCATAATCTTTGGTCGGCGCGAATGCTTGTTGGGGTCAGAAGCCATGAAATGGAACTTTCGATTAAATTGAAGAGAAATTTAAATCATTCTCTCGATCCTTAAGCTTGAAGCTATCCATATTGAATTCATTTCATGTACTTACTAAATTTGATGGTGTTCATTGTTATGTCTTAAATTTCTCTTGTCAACGTTATTATTTTACCTGTAAATAGAAAAACAAAAAATTGAAATTAGTTTAAATTTACTCAAAGTTATTGTTTGATATGCAGATTACTGAAGAGACAAGCGATTATGAAATTCAATCGGAAAGTCATTACAAACAGTACTTCCGATGAACGGAATTGTTGTCTTAACTCTCGCTGATGCTGCACTATATTCTTAAGATTTTCATGATGCAACGTGCGTTCGGAGTCGTTAGAAATAACTGTACATATTCTTGAAAGCATCCTCCGTTATCTGATCGATTTCATTCAATAGTTTTCCACAAAGTGCAGATTGTTTTATGGATTGATAATTTCAATAACGAGTGTCCTACACGTCCTCTTGGATGGAACAAACCAGGCCACTGCGGCAACCGGACCCTTTTTGCTCGTGAACGCCGCACTGTTCTAGTTAAAAGGTTCCCCATTCAAGAGCTGACCCGTGACAGGAGTAATAAATAGAACCGAGCCAACCGGGCACCAGCTGGTAAGATGCTCGGAGGATACATCTCAAGACCTTCTTCACTGATTGCACAAAACTGACCCCCCGAGTGACCGATGTACGGGACGATGTTTTCAGAAGGATTCTCCAGAACATCCCCGCCTCCCTCGGCGACGCTCCGTCCGTTCCACTTATCAGAAAAGTGTATCAGTTTGCAGAACCCGATGGTGGTGCCGTCTTGGCAGTTGGCTACGGAGTTCGGTTTCGGAGACAATAATGAAAAAGCAAACGAGATCCTCAGGAAAACCCACGCAGTATGGAATGGGAATGGCAAACAAACGGAGCGATGCAACATTTGCCAGCTGAGCACGAGTTTATCACAAAAGCCAGGGCGGGCCAATAGTGCAGTGGAGATGACGTGGAAAATATCCTTTATTTTCTAATCCTTTCAATCTTAGCTCGCTTCTTCGGTTGGCCAGCCGTCCAAGAGGCAAGTTCTAGTTACCGATCCACTTTGACATGACATTAGACAAATTTTCCGATAGGAAGATTTGTCGCAGAAGCCGGCTCCGGTTTTCCATTTAAAGGGTGACGGGGGGGTTGTTGCATGAAAGGAATTCCATATCTTAGTCTACACTGGTTTCATGATGGCAAACATGCAACAAAAGCTGCACAAGTCCTTGATTTAGCTGCAGACAGTCGGTCGGTTGACTTCATCGCCTTCGGTATGAATGGACAAAGGATTTCTTTATCAATCAGGGACATGTAAACAAGCTACAAACAATCTTGGAACAACTTCACCCCGGTATTTTGATAAACAACCGTTCCATCCTTTACTTATGCAAATAGAGATCATCGGATTTCGGATAAATGTTTACCCCTGAAGGAACATCATTAATATTTCAAGCCGATCCCACTCGCAAAGCGCATCACACGGCTGATTGCTTATGGCTGGCTTTAATTATCGCTTGCCCGCCGAATGTTTGATCAACGGCATCCAATTTCCGGGGAACGGGAACCGATGTCTTAAGTTCCACCGCGCACAATGCAGCCTTTGCAAAACAAAGATCAACCGTGTGCTACCATAATGGAAAATTTTAAACCCGGAAAAGCATTCATCCCCGGGGGGAATGATACAACCGTGGGCGTTATTATCAAACGGATCCGTGCACTCGCTGATGATGCAGCCGCTTGCGGATTAATATCGAACACCGTTTTGCCGTTCCGGAAGCGCCGTAAATCAAACGTGAATAATATCCTCGCCACAAATCATTCCGATGTGTCTTCCACGTCACCATCACCCCAGCGTGGCCCGCGTGTTTGTAAAAATACATGCCCCGGTTTAAGCATTGTGTACCGAAAGGACCTAAGCGCATGGAAAGGTGTTGATGACTTTTTGTTTTCGCTGTTCGTTCGCTCGTTCATGTGTGCATTTTTGAAACAGTTTTACACCGAAAACAGCCGGCTCGAACAAACAAAAGAAAAATTGGTTCCGATGCACCACATCAACACACACACAAAAAACGGTTGATTCAAACTGCAGCAAGCGCATCATCTCGCACCGCAACAAAGGGATCCGGATAATGTGAAAATCGAGGTTTTTCACCCACCGTATATTCCGAAAGCCGCCCCGATATGGGTTGTGTTTGGTGGTTCATGTTTTTTAACTTCTTTTCTTTTCAAGGTAAAACGATCCTGCAATCGGGCATGGACAAAAAAACATAAAGCTAACAGTAGAGGTTGGGGCTGAAAAATGAGGATACAGGTTTATGCCATTTTTTGTTACCCGGAGCGGTTTCCCTCGGGGTGGGACCTTTTTTCCGATGCACACTTTTCCGTTCCTTGGAGCCGTTCGTCAAACACGCTCACCGGATAATGGATAATGAAAAACACAAACAGATGTACCGGGGCCAGATTTTCAATCTTCGGATTTTCTTTTTTATTCGCTCCTGGCTTCCACAATATGCCGTGTAGTATATCGCACACTTGTTTGTGTCTTGTTGTTGTTGTGTGCGGTTTGGTTTTCAGGCCTATCGTTTACCAGCCGAGGACAACAGACTGTGAGAGGGCGGGGATACTTTGCAAACACACTTTGCTGCTCTGCATTTATCATCAAAGGAGTAAACACGTTCGGTATCAGTGTTCCCGGTGGGTGCGTGTGTGAGTTCGCTCGGGTGCTTTGTGATTGCAAGATCGGGTACACCAAGTGCAAGATGAAAGGCAGCTGGAAAATGAAAATTAAAGAGAAAAATCTCCTTTCCCGCCTTCATCGCATAGGGAAATCGTAGCAGTGTCGATGCTCAAGCAGCAGTATTTCATTTATTTTTTTCAAGCACAAGATTTTCAAAGAGCTCCCATTGTATAGGACTCTCTCTGTGCACGTCGTGCACTCCGAACTGTTTACTGTAAAAATGGTTAAAATCTATTTAGTGGTCTATAAAGCAGTGGCAGAGCTGAGTGAAATTAAGAGCGTACTTTATGCGAACGCCGAGCGCATCCGTCGAGTGATTGTGGATAATTATGCTCTCGAAAGTGTACAAATGAGATCGTGTTCCGCGTTTTTAAGCATTATTTGTATCATTGCATCGTCGTTACTGGCGTGTGCGATGCTTAAAAAAATTACTTACTTCTACTATGCATTGCAATAAGGTCGGTTTACGGTGGAAAAGATTAAAGCCGTGTCTACTTGAGAGTGCTTCAGAAGTTGCTAAATTAATGGGTCTCCCCACTAATGGGAAGGAAATTTTCCTACAGACAAATCATAATGCAGTGCAGCAAGGACAAAGATCTCTCTTGCTTTAATTTTTTTGAATAATGATGAAGCATTTTTTTCAAATTCGCTCTGAGTATAATTAATGATATTGGCTTTGATTAAAGTGAACTCAAATCGTACGACCTAAATTAATTTGGTATCAATCTAAAAAAATGAACATTTTAAAACTACAAAATTGACAGATTTTTCCTTCAGCTAAATCTACCAAGATCAATTTGATTAGGAAAAGAAACAGAACCCAAACGCTCCAAATGCTTTGCAAACCAAAAAAACCACTTTACATAATTTTGAAAAAGGAAAAAAACTGAAAGTGGTAAGATTGTAAAGAGAGTACAAAAGTTATTTGAACATGATTTTGTCAAACATAAAAAATTGCATTAAAAATTACACTAAAGAAAAGCTGGATCTGCTTTGCACCGATGGTCTATAGCCCTTAAATATTTTATTTTCTGGGGTACTTTTATTGCACTGGGATGTCCGCTTACATCATTTGTTGATCTTTGTTTTCTTCAACACATTCGATTTATCGTGGCCCTATTAATTAATGCTTATTGTGATGTTTTATCTGGACTTTTATCATTGCTCGATAATCGAGGTTTAAAGTACTCTCAGTTGAGCGATAAGACGGATTCAAAAAAAAAGGTAAAAGTATGGCAGAGTTCCATTGCACTCTCGGTTAGGAAGTTGATAAGATGAACCCCGTTGAGGTGATAAGAATAATTAAACCACAAGTCCACAGGTTAACTAGCATCCCCGCAAGCGCGTCAAGACTCAGTTGATGAGTGATTCTCGTTGGAGTCACACCTTCTTCAGTTGTGGAAACAGAGTTCATCGCGCGCGTTCACCATGTTTTGGCTAGTCACGCTGCTGCTCGGGTACATCGCTTATCAGCTGTACAAATACCACCAGCACCGACAACAGCTGCTCGCGATCCGCGATAAGTTTGGCGGGCCCAACTCAGACTACTTTCTGGGCACATTTTTTATGTTTAAAAATAAGAGCATTCCCGGTAAGTAGGAGAGGCGTTGAAAACACAATGTTTGGTTCTGGAATTAGATGAATATTGACCTAATTGAAATATTTCCGTAGATATATTCGATATCGTTGTTGGATTACACAAACGGTACGGACCGGATGTGGCCATCATAGGTGCCTTCAATGATCTGGTGCTTGACCTGTCCACTTCAAAGAACGTGGAGAAGGTGCTGCTCGCCAAGAGCACCAAGAAGTCGTTCGTGTACGACTACCTCGAGCCATGGCTCGGCACCGGGCTACTGATCTCGTTCGGCGAGAAGTGGTTCCAGCGCCGGAAGATAATCACGCCTGCGTTTCATTTCAAGATATTGGATCAGTTTATGGACGTATTCAACGAGGAGGCCGACATTCTTGTCTCGAAGCTGGAGAAGCACGTTGGCAAGGGCGAGTTTGATATTTATGACTACGTGACGCTTTACGCACTTGATAGTATCTGTGGTAAGTGTTACTTGCAAATTGGCGTCTTTTAAATGTGGAAACATTTCAAAACTGGCTTTCTTTTGCATAGCAACCTCCATGGGAGTGCGCATTCACGCACAGGATGATCCAAACAACGAGTACGCCCAGGCCGTCAAACAGATGAGCATTTTCTTCCTGCGACGCGTGTTCAGCCTGTTGCGCCAGTTTCCGGCACTATTCTTCCTGTATCCGTTCGCACGCGAGCAAGGGCGCGTCATCAAGAAGCTGCACCACTTCACCAACTCCGTGATCGAGAGCCGCCGCAAGCAGCTGGAACAGGAGCAACGCCTCGGAACGCTGGAGTTCGACGTGAACGAGGACCAGCTGTACTCGAAGCGAAAGAACACCTTCCTCGATCAGCTGCTCAAGGTGACGATCGAAGGAAAACCACTGAGCACGGCCGACATTCGGGAGGAGGTGGACACGTTCATGTTCGAGGGCCACGACACGACGACGTCCGGCATTTCGTTTACAATTCTTCATCTCGCCAAGCACCAGGACGTCCAGCAGCGTCTGTACGAAGAGATCGACCGAATGCTTGGAAGTGAGAAGCAATCGGTTCCGCTAACGAACGCGATGCTGCAGGACTTCAAGTACCTGGATATGGTAGTGAAGGAGTCACTCCGGCTCGTCCCTCCGGTACCAATCATTGGCAGAAAGCTCCTGGAAGACATGGAGATAAGTGAGTTGCACTTTTTTTTCATTGCTTTCTTTCACATTCATGTTTTCAATCTTCATTCTCGATTCCACCCCGAACAGACGGCGCTACGATCCCGGCGGGCACGTCGATTTCAATCAAAATCTTCAACATCCACCGCAACCCCAAGGTCTTCCCCGAGCCGGAGCGGTTCGATCCGGAGCGCTTTTCGGAGGCGAACGAAATCAAGCGCGGCCCGTACGACTACATTCCGTTCAGTGCCGGCTCGCGGAACTGCATCGGGCAGCGGTACGCGCTGCTGGAGATGAAGGTTACCATCGTGAAGCTACTGGCCAGCTACCGAATCCTGCCCGGGGAGTCTGTCGGGCGTATCCGATACAAGACGGATCTGGTGATTCGCCCGACGGAGGGTATTCCGGTGAAGCTGGAGAAAAGAATTTGATGGACGTGTGGGGATGAATGATAGAAGCAGCGCCTGGTTTGGCCAAGCAAATGAAATATTTCGGCATTTCGGAAAACCAACTATATTCACCGTGAGGTACAAATACAATGTTTATAAATTGGTAGGTTTTGTATAAATAAATTATGAACGCATCTAATGAAACATTTTGGAAAGCTCATCAATAAATTCAATGATATGTTTAAAGCACGAACAAATAGTTTTCCAAAGCCATTCATCCATTTCCATTTGGTAGCGTGTTGGAAAATTCGAATCCCGACATGGTCGATTTGTTTATATTTTTCCTTACTACAGGAATAATTTCACCGAAACAGCGTCAATATTTACCGGGCCGTACCAGCGGGAAGATAAATATGCTTTTATTTGATTTATCCTGTTCGTAATCCATTACTTACGGAATGGAACAACCGCTTCGATGCCGCAGGGGTGGAAAGAGGCTTCGGTTCGGTTTTCCATCGGAACTGGAAAACTCACACCGCAGCTTTAAGCTTTCGCAAACACGAAAAGCCAGACGGCCCAGGTTGTTGTGTCTTTTTTTTTGCCAGAGTCCTGCCAGACCCCATTTTCTTTACCCGGTTAGTGGTGGTTTTTCGCTATGACGAGCCCTTCCCCACACGAACAGGAAGCGAAATGAAGGTAGTGTCACGCATCGCTATCGATCGTGTCAGTGTTCGTCACGCGCATTCGTCATTTGAGGATATACAATTTAACTCACATTACGCTCGAAAACTTATTACACCTGGCACATATTTATGACAAGCGGGACATTTTTTCCCGGGAATCCTAACGTTCCGGGGTCCCGAACGACCGTTTCCCGTAGGCCTGTTGTTGACTTCCGGTGGAGCGGTGCTGGAAAAATGAACCACCATCGGATTTTGGCTTGGGGCCAGAGCCGACATGCGACACGTTATGCCATTGCGAAGGCTATTATTTACCGACCATCGGCCAAACCATTGCTCCCCATGCCCACCAAACAACACACCAACCCAACCGGGGCCCTGGGTTTTCCCTCGAACCGGAAAGTGCGAACATCGACATTTCAGACATGATTATGAGCGGCTAATATAAATAAATAGAGGAAAAATATCGTTCCGGGAAATACTTCACATTCTTGGCAGGATCAAGGGGAAGCGATCCGGGAAAGGTTGGTTCGAAGACTACAGAGGGAAGGACGAGAGACTCCTGTTACATATTTGGGGCTCATCCGGGAGAGAGAAAAAAAAGTGAAAGAAACAAGGCACAGGGGATAGTTGTTGGAGAAAGGTACTGTTTTCCCACACGAAGGGGAAAGTCAACCACCCCGCAGGCATGTGGTGGGTGTGCATAAATATTGTGAAGGAGTAATAATGTGCCCCTTTATTGCCCATTGTTGCGTAACCCCACATGGTCCGCCACCCCGCAAAACCGACCCTCCTTGCGTAGTATTGGAATGGATGAAGCCAGGAGAAAAAGAAAACAGAGTCATCTTCCCTTTCCATGCGGTTGTGACTGGTCTAGTGGGACAGTGCTACAGTGCGTCCAGTAGCATTGCAATTTATGCTAACCAACACACCGAACGGGTCATTGTGTGAAGTACGTGCGAATCGATGTCGTTGTCCAGCCGGTGGGACGTTTCGCTATGGTCCAATTGTTTGCCTCGTTGTTCAACTTTGGAGAGGGTGGGCAGGGAGGGACAGGATATCCTTAATTTCCAGAATTTCTCCCTATCCCCCCGCATCATAAACTCCAACAATCGTGGTAATGATCAGGCCAATGATGATTGTGTAGCTCAAAAGATACCGTCCTCCTTTCCCTGGAGCTGATTCTACTGATTCCACTGCGATCGATATTAATGTTATCAAGGTAGGATTTTTCTTGTCTGGTTTTCCATCCTTTCCTCTGAATTCTTTTCTTTTCAGATAGCGAATCACAGAGGGAGCATCATCATCACCGCAGCAGGATCCAAATCTGCTCCTAAGAGTATGGTCTTTTATCGCCCCTGAAAGTCGTAAAGGTAACCCACGGTGAGCGTGGCTGCACGCAGGAGCAGCTTTCTTCAATTTTATTTGCCCACAGGACGTCACGGGGAGCCTCGGATCGATTGCCTGCCACGAGCTGAACAACTGGTCCGCCCGAATTATCCCGCTGGGTATGTTTACCTCCAAAAGTATCCCGCCGTGGTCCTATGTTTTCCTACCGATCTATTTTTATTTTTATTATTTTTGGATAGTGTACTTCATTCGGAGTTGCCATTTTCGGGCATAAGGCACCACCGGAGACACCGCAGGACTCGCACCGCTTGCTCTTGCGTGTGTCGGGCGTGTCCTGTGGCGTGCGGTACTAAAACCCGCGTCGGCCGCTCGCTGATGTGCTGATGTGTCGTCCATAAATTCGACTGCTAACGACTTTTCAGCATACGAACGCGCCATAACAATAACTTTAATTGAGTGACTATTTACCGGTGCCGTTTGGCTAGGAAGTGGTAAACTGTGAGTGTAAGTCTTTTTTTTTCATTTCTAGTCCTCCAGCACAGTGTTCCCTTCACGAATAGCAAAAACAATTCCCAACGGGTCGGAAAACGTGAGAAGTTTCCTAGAACGGTTGGAAATTCCACCACATACTTCCCTAAAGTGCGAAACCGAAAAGCCGCACGCCACAGCAACAGTGAACCATTACGCGATGCTCGACTCCTAGCGATTGCTGTTTTGTCAGTTGATTTGAAGTAGGTGAAGGCTCGACTTGTGGGAAGTTCTTTCCAAGCAGTACCGGGGAGTACAGAAAGTTAAAACCTTCAAACTTTTCTCGGGGGTAAAACCCGAAAACGGAGGGCCTGATCGAAATTTCCCTCCTTGGTCGGTGTGGTTTATTTTTCCGATCTGGGTCATATGGCCGTCACGCGTCGGACGAGCGGCCCAGGGGGAAGCCCGTAACAAAAAGTATGGCCGGAAAATGGTCCAGTCTAGACCAATTTATTTCACTACCAAATGAGTGTCTGGAATGTAGCACGGATTGACCGCATTCCGGGCCAGAAAACGTGTTGCTGGAGCTTGCCCCACTGGAACAGTGGGGAAGCTTTTTTTCGAACTTTTAACGACGCAGTTTTATTGTCGAATTTAATGCTGGAACACATTACTCGATGAGAGCGTTTGTTCCTTTTTGGGTTGTTGCAGTATAAAACCTCACTTTAGGTGCTGTAGTTTTAATTATATAAATCGGTAAGGAAAAGGAGTCCCCAAATGGAAAAGAAAATTTAAAACGAGGCATTTGAAATAATAAAACGCAATTGTAATGATCTTGGGTGGTTTTATGTCTTCCCGGAACTAACGAGGCCGAACGCCCAACGATGCCAACGGGGCTAGAGAAGAAGCTTTCCCAGGGCATAGAATCCCTTCAAAAGAGGATGCTCCACATCTGTCATCTGAGGGTCGACCTTCCAGTCCCCATTCGGTGCCCCAATCAACCCGAGATGCTACGAGGAAATAGGTCGTGAAGGGTATTTACAAACTGTGTGGCAGATAGCAAATTGAAAATCACATAAATTATTTATGACATCCGTTTGTGTGGCAGCTTCGCTTCTTTCTGCCTTTTGTGAGACCTGAACCGTAAAAGGAAAAAAAGCAAACGAGGAAGGATAACGAAAGCAGCGGTGTCGTAGAAAGTAACAAAAATGAGGAAAAAAATGTACAAAATGGAAACTTAGTTGGGCACAGCAGTAATGGCGGTTGCTTCTGCTGCAGAAGCTGGTGTCAGCTTTGGCGTCCGCTTGCCGTTGGGTCGATTCTCAGCTGGATTTTTTTTGTAGTTGCTTCCTCTAAATAAATAAATAAATAAATAAATAGACATTCCGAACCGGGGAGCAAATGTCGGTGATGCTAGCAAATGGCGTTATGTTGCGAGGACGCCAACGCCAAGTCACATCACACAACCGACGGACCGTGCCGGAGCCCCGGCAGGTAATGGCGGTGCCGGCCCACGGGTAGGAGGAGTTTTTCCAAGGAAATGGCCGACAGCTACCGGTGCAGTGAACCGAGTCCCAGGTTGCCCAGTTAACAAACGTCAACAGCGGGAGCCCGCAGGCGTTCGCTTACGTTTTCCTAACAAGTCTGTCACCTTGTCCGCTGGAGCTTTGTTTGGAGGGCTCGGGACCTTTTTTTCTTTCCCTTTCCTTAAATGCTCCAATTTTCCTCTCGCGAGTCTCGCTGTCGGGGTCGGTTAAAGAAACCGAGTAAAAGAAAATCGCTCACATGTAATGTGTTTTTGCTTTTCTATTTCTATGGTTTGGCGTACAGGGCCCGAACCGAACGGAAGCGGCAAATAAAGTTTCCCAATCGAAATCAACCTGTCGAGAGGCAGCCGGGAAATGAAGAAAATGTTTCACTTGTTTTACACCTGCTCTGCCGGGATGAAAATGTGAACGAGGAATGGCTATTAGGGTGGTCCTAGCTGACAATTTATTTTTTCTTTTCGTTTTCCACCACCCGAACGTTGCTTCAACGTGGAATTTTGGCAACATTCGTTTCGATGAAGACATCGTCTTCGGGATTGGGAATCTCACAACTTTCAAGTCTAGGGCCTCAGGGCAACTGAGTGGTGAATGTGGTGGTTGTGCTTTCGGTCGACATCTTTCGGAAGCATGAAATTAGCTTTACAACTTACTTGCTACAATAACAGCAAGGTATGGTTGGAATGCTGTTCGTTTCGTGTTCCGGTGCGGAAAATTGTGACAGCGAAATTACGTGGACAAGTTCCCGATGAAAAAAAAGATAAATAGAATTGAACAGTACTGAAAAATCATAAAAAAATATTAGTAAAGTAAAGAAACTCGACTGTATTGGACGCGCAGGGGACGGCATTAAAAAGGTCCAGCAAATAAACTGTTATCATCTGTAGTTTTTTTTTGGGAGTTGACTTTCATTCAGGTCACACTTTTCGTGAAGGAGAAATGTTCCTAATCCTTTATTTTCCCAGCAACCATCTTTAACACCGTCCGTCATGAGAGAAAGGAGCAAGGATGTGGTAATTACTATTAAACTGCAACGACCGTTGCTCCCAGAACGGATTACGGATGTAATTATTTTGAAGACTTCCTGTTCGTGCACTCGTTTTTCTTTCACTGCTACTCGTTAAGGTAATTATCTTTCGCACAATTTGAAGGTTTTTACACTCAGATTTGGTTTAAAGAAAAACCATTTCATATATTTGGACGGCGTTTTTCTTATGCTTGTACTGAACCACACGATATACTAAACAAAATTACAATGTTCTTAATTAATTGTTTATATTTAATTTATGCGTTGGCATTTCATCAACGTTTTTAAATATCAAAACATCAGATGATAAAATTGAATCAGTACTGGTCTTCAAAGAGCGTAATGGATTACATTTGTTCTTAATGATTAAAAATCGCGTAAATTTTGAAGCAAATAAAATACATTCATTTGAAATACACTCAATTTCAACCATGAACTGTCAAAACATATGCGAAAGATTACTTCTTCAAACAAATCTTTAAAAAATCGTAAATATTTGAAGATAATGTTTACACCTCTGTACAGCTGTGTAAATGTGCTTTATTCGTCCGCCCCAAAGCTCCATGGCTGGTCATATATTTGCACCAAATGCTGGTGGCAAATTTACTGTTTGCTCAAGCTCCTCCGGGTCATTTGCGAGTACATTGCCGAACGCCCAAGAATGACCATAACCCGGCGAAAGGAGGAATGGTCACAATAGTGCCATGGTTAAATTACGACTAGCCAGCGCTTGAAATGCCTCACGTACGGTTGAAGTGAATGCTGCAGGATGGTCCAACGAAATGGCCACTCCCTTGCACAGACCGAACGCCCGGCCGAAGTTTAGCAATTTATGGAAACGTATGTTTGCTCCTAATTTATTCTCCGGTGCTGGTGTTTAAACTCCAGGAATATTTTATACGACTGACCCCGTCCGCGCGAGCGGGTGTAACTCTCTGTCCACCGTCTTGGGCAAACAAGCTCCGTTTCTTCGCATTCTTACGGCGTGCGTTACGTTGGAGGTTCCGAAGCGTTTCGCACTTGCTTCTCCGTACCGTGGAGTAAGGCAGCATTCCTGCAGCATGCAGACTGTTGAGGCATTCCCGAGCAAACCATACTCAAACACACACATAAACGCTCAACCGGAAGTCGTTAGTAGAATCTCCGGAAACGAAATGACCGTTTTACACGAGACCAAAAGCTCGCACCGAAGCCCGGGAACACGCTGCTGAGAAAGAGGTTTTCCGAAGGATCCAAAGTAAGCAAGCCGGAGTAAGGGGGAAGAAACGGATACAAATCATTAGCTCAACTGGAACTCGAACTCTCGGACAAACGCCGGGCAAACAGTGGCACAACACTGGCTGGAAATGTAGTTAAAGACGAAGACAATGGAGTAAAGAAGAAATACGAGCCATCGGAGGAAGCAATGAAAGATGGCTGGATCATGGTTCCTGTTCTACCGGAATATACCGGCACGTCGTGTCGGAGACGTTCTTCTAAACATGACACCGGGTTGGAATTCATTTCGAATGGAATTGTTTGGCCAATTAATTTTACAACTTTTCACCAGGCGAAGTTTCATGGGGAGAAATAAATCAACATGTAATAGTTTCGGGTTTAGATTTGAAAATAAAGCATGTAAAGAAAATCAGACACGGCAATCGTTCCCCTTTTCTGAAATAAACATGTCCAAAATGTATTCGAAATGTCACAATTAGAGCCACCGGATTTGCATGACAAATCAATGTAAATATTTATCTTTACTGCACACAATTTACCCACAATCACGAAAAACACTTAATACCTCCATTCGATCAGGTGATTAGCCAATAATGGAAATATCACCCGATTACTCTTGAATGGTGGTCGTAAGAATTCCAGCCCATTTCCGACGTGAGTCAACCGGTTCGGCAATGGCATCATGGAACACTTATTCGCCCACTAAACAAAAACTACATCAATAATCAGACCAATAATCACGCAGCTAACGGTTGTGTGGAAATAATCATAAATAAAGCATTTATGCATCCGCCACCAGATCCGGGCGCCCGGCGCCGGAAAACTCCGCCAGCAAAAAGCTGTGGAGTGGTTTACATATTTTCTGTTCGACACCCTATGAACAATTGAGAGGAAACCCCAACCCATCGCTCCCAGTCCCCGTTTTTTCCTGGCATAAGGGCTGAATAATGCAAATGGCTCGGTTTGTACTGGAGAACTCGACAAAAAGGACACACGCACAATAAGCAAATGGCACCGAAACAAAAAACAAAATACAACAAAGAGAAAAAAAGGCAAGCGACCCGCCTCTTGTTTACAGTATAATTTCACAATAATTTAATATTTATTTCAATTATATTTAATCACGCATTCAGTCATCCATTCACCGGGCCGAGCGGGTCTTGCGTTCGCGGGAGGTTTGGCGCTTTCCCGGCAATACTTAACCATATTGTTCCGCAGTTAAGCCTGCTCGCTTCGAGCTTACGTCCGGTGGGGGGAGGGCGCCGATTTTCCCGGGACGCCAGCGGAGCAATGCTAAGCTGGTGGCCATTTCCATAGACGACGGGTCAACACGGTTGTACCAATTACGTTGACTACGGGTCAGAATTTTATTGGGCCTTTTTTTTCCTTCCCCACTTGACGCAGGGGTGAAAGGACGCGCGTTGGTGGGGGGACATTCGGGTTCGGCTTCCAAATCGGATCGGAAATTAAAAAATCAGCCCCATTTCGGTGCGACTCATTGATCCCTCTCGAGGGTGTGTGTTCGGAATGGAATCGGAAAAAGGTGATGAAAAATGTAAAATGACCGCATCGACACCTCATCCCTCATCGTAGTGAAGGGGGAAGGTGTGACGAAGTTGGCGGGAAGTGGAGATCAATTTATGTTGGAGCTTTTATTTTATTTTATGCTCCTTCAATAAGACCGGCTCGGATCGGGCTCAATTTCATCGGGCTACACAATGGAAAAGCTGGATGGTGAGGGAGAACTCACCGTGCCATTCTTTCATTTGAACCACCTTTTTTTCTCTTCTCCTGAATAAATCGTCCCCGTTGATGCCGTTTCGCATCAATTCCAGGATTAAGCATTCATCAGACCACTCCCGAGTGACGTGCTGACGACTGAACGATTTCCCGGGCTGCCCACCCGTACTGGCCGGGTAAATTTTAATCCTCTCGAAAACGTTTATTTCGCTACAGGATTATTGATTACCCCGAGGCCAATCGATGGGGCAGCTCGGGGAACAAGAAGGACAGAATGGAAGTGGCCAAAAGGGGGCTTCAAAAGGCCATCAGGAAAGGATTTCTTTCGCCGCGAACGAGGAAGGTTACTTCCTTGTGTTTGAAACGAATCGATTCACTCAATATAACGTCCTTTTCGTTCGCAATTTAAGTCACCGACCGTAACATTCCCTCTTTGCATCGCGTCAGAAATCGTCGGCGAAAGGAACGGTTCCTTGACATTAAAGTTCAGTCGGCTCGTGGCGGAAGTTGCCGGACGCCCGAATCTGGGTGCCTCAGATCTGGGTCATTGATTTTTTCCTTCGACACGGTCGAGCCCCAAAAAAACAACCGTCAGCTCGAGCCTTCTTCTAGCCTAATTTGGAAAACCGGCCCCAAAAAAGGTTCGACCCGACCTGAAGCCGCGCCAGTTTGCTTGCGGTAATGTATGGACTTTACGTGCGACTTCCGCCCCGGAGTTTTCTGTGTTGGTTTGAAATTCTTCGGCGCACGCCTCTATTTCCGGCGTTCCGGCGGTTTTTGCCCTGGGGGCAACAAAACTTCCTTCCACTGGAGCACTGATTGGTTGGGACGTTCGGGAAGAAAGTTTTCGACCAAACGACCACATCCATAATCAAACACGTCTCGCAAGACGTTACTCACACAAAGTTGATGTTTTGTCGCCTCGAGCTTTTGGGCAGGAAAACTCAAAGAGTATGTGAGTGTTTGACCTTGCTAAGGATCGAGACGATACGATGGAACAGAAGAAATTTGTCAAATTAAATCGAGGAAGTATCAGCGGCATTTTTCCTGCACTTTGGAAGGTACAGGGGCCAATTGCAGATGGAAAACCCCTATGCACCTGCTAGTTAAGATAATCTGGAGTAACAATAAAGATATGTGAGTAAATGATTCGAGGTACTTCTGACGATTTAACAAAATTAATGGATGTAATAGATATCCAAATAACGCCGCATGTTAAATGATGTTCAAACATTTTTAATTATTTTAAACCACGTTTAACAGGCTTAAACCGGGCCAGAGAAGACTTTTCTAAGAATATAACAGCTTGTTTAGTTTTAAGAAAATGCTGTATGAAAATATATCCATGCTATTTTTAGAGCCTGGACAGGGGTTATAAAACGAATGTAAGAGTCAATATAACGCAACATTTGCCAACCAATACACGACTTCCGCACCATGCGACAAGTGGCTGTCTCGAGTATCTAAATGGATCTAACTTTTTCTCCATCGGTAGATCTGCAGACGTCCCTCTGCTTCCCCGAACTTCATGTTCCGTCCTTCCCCAGAAGCCGAAGCTAAAGTGGCCTATCCAATGTATCGAATGCAGTCCGGAAATTGAATCGGTACTTTGGCCGAAGCGGGCGGTGTGGTTTCGAGGACGAAGGAAGACGGTCAGCGCAACACAATTGATACCGAAACGGTTCCATAATGGAGCAATTGATACCGAGGGCGTTCGGAATGGTTGGCGGGTTGGACGTTTAGTGGAACGGTTATTTGTGTTCGCATGTGGTGGCACGAGGGCGCGGAAGGAGTGGGAGTTGGAAATGCATTGCTGGTGGATGGAAAAACAGGTTTCATCTGCCACTGTCTGGTCGTTTATAACCCCAAGGCTGATGTGGATGGAGAGGAAATTGCACATTTATCCTGCTTCTCCGGTTGGGTTTATTTATTTGACAACAAATGTGGACCAAACTGCTGACCAAATAGGTGAAGTTATGAGCAATTGTTGATATTGTTCTTTTCTAGTCTATTTTTCGAGATGGTGTTTTATTTTAAAACCTCCGTGAACAGCCGAAGGAAACAATTTGAAAGCGATAAATTTAAATTGAAAAGCTACCCCTGAAAAAGTGATAAAGGAAAGGATAAATTATCCTTCGATCGAACATCCTTCCTTCGCAAGACTCTGCAAAGCCTTCCACCAAGGAAAAGACTGTAGCTATCGATTAAATCCAATTTTAGATCCTCTAACCGCTCGCTGCTTGGGCAGCACGGAAAGTGGAAAATGGATTGCGTTTGGGCAGGAAACGTTGCTCGAAGGAAAAATCTCACGTACCGCAAGCGAAATGAAAAAAAAATCTTTTCCTGAATCAGCCCTACGTGAAAAGTATTTCAAGGCATAGAAGGGCTGCAATTCCGAGCCAAACTTCTTCCAAACAGTGGTGGATTGAATTTTCACGAGGAAAAAACAGGATGGCAAACGGAGCTTCGGAGTCGTCACGGAAATGTGAAGTGACGTGAGTGATGGGCTCGTTGAGCAGAAGAAATTTAAACACATCGTACGTTGCGCTGGTTTGAGCACATCATTTTTCCAAAACCAGTTGTTCTTTAAAAATAAGGTGGAGAAATTTTCGTTTAATAAAAACATAGACTATGAGATTCTGCAAAAAATGACAATACAAGAATGAAATAAGGTTTATCAAAATTATCAAATAAGTAATGAAACATTTCTGAAAGTTTCATACGAAGTTGATTACCAAATAAGTCAACAAAACTACAGTAGCGATTTTGCGTGTTTTTTCGTTTAAAGAATCACTGAGCCTCCGGAAGCATAGCAATCACTACGGGAAATGAATATTGTTTCGATATATTGCACCCGAATCAACAGTTTTTCAGTCATTAAAATAACATATTGCAGTGCCCCCCGGAAGCGAAAAATGCTTTACGGCAGCGGCAAAACAAAATAAAAGCTGCCGGACAGAAAAGTACCGAAAATGTCGAACGCGCTTACCTTGCCGAGGCCGATGTTTTCCCGATTCGCCATCCGGCGAGCCAGTCCGGCCGGAACCGGCGGTGGCGTCCGCTGGATAGCTCCACAGAAACCGCCGTTCGCACTCATTTCGGTGGGGCCGTTGGCGTTCGTAGTCAATGCTGCAATTTCACTGTTACCGCCGGAAGCCAATCGTTGTGCAGCTCTGTCGGAGAAAGAGAGATAGAAAACGAGAACCATAAGCGAAATGAAGGAAAAAGGATTGTTAATCGAATCCCTTTCACTAGCGGAAGGAAGTGAGAATCGGTTTGAAAAAAATACATCTGCGTTGAACCAAAACCATTGCGTGCGATTGTCATTGTGGAAATGAAAAATTATGTTTTTTAATCAAATGTTAATTTTCCAATAGCATTCTTTTTCATTTCGAGCTGTCGACGTGCATTTGCAAAAATACAGCAACGATGTTGCGTTGTTGTTATCATTTTTGTTTTGACAATGACATTTTGTAAAGGCGTTTGCGGTAGTCAATATCAATTAACTTATTTCATATGCACTTTCCGATATTTCCCAATGCATAGCTTGTTCCATTATGACAGTTTTGTTTTTCTTTTTGGTGAAATGTATGCGTTTTTTTTGTTAAATGATTTATATGTCAACCTATTACATATTTTAGCATTGTTTTTGTATGGAGTTTTATGTACACTCAAAACTCGACCAATACTAAACAGACGATTCTGAAACTTTCCACACATTACATAGTTTAAGCACTGCATATGGTGTAGAAGATTTGTTTGATCATTTTTTAGGATAAAATTATCTAAATTTGACAACTGAAACTCAGTTTTACTAACACAAACAAAACAAGTATGTTCTCTTTTGTCAAGGTGTATCCACCATAGTTATACAACAAGGTTTATACATTACAGGAGTAATAAGCGAAACATAAACTATTTTAAATATGCTGTTATTGTAAATATTGAATTAAAACATACATTGCAACTATTGAATTAAAACAACTCTCAAGCAAAATTTTGAAACTATAATTCTTTTTTTTCAATACCTTCTTCACCGAGCCGGCGATGCATCAAGTTAGTAGTTAGTATCTCATAGTCTTATGAAAAGATAGTAATAAATATGGAGGTATATTTTAGTGGAAAAAACAAGCCACTAGTGTTTCTCATGAAATTCCTAGAGGAATGACATTCTTTTAAGATCAATTATTCGAAACATACGACTTAACAATTGCCTATATATATCATCTTTTACTGCCGGCGCAATACAAGAAATGGAACATCATCGTTGCATCAACGTGATCGGTAGAAATTTTTGCTGGTTATCTTCTTGAACCTTTGGATACAACTGTGACTCTTGAACACTACAATAACCATATTGTTTTTGCCATTGTTTTGGTTTCGTAACTTTTACTATCGTATTGAAATTGCAAGGTAAGCATGACTTACACAAACTAAAAGCAGGTTAAAAGATCGTAATTTAAATCGTACCAACACGTGCGGAGCTACTGATAAGAAACATTGAAGCCAGCTGATACCGGAAGGTTTAAAACCTCGAAATCATTAATCGTTGGAAGCAGTGTCGCAGTGCCGCACCCAGTGGAGTGTTTGTTGGCTAAGAGCTATAGTCAGTTGTGAACGTTTGGACAAGAAGACACATTCCGCAGCAAGATGATGCTCTACGTAGCCATAGTGGTAGTTTATTTAAGCTACCTTCTGTTCAAGTACCACCAAAAGCGGCAGCATCTGTTCAAAGTATCCAGCCACTTTAAAGGACCCCATCCGGATTACTTTCTCGGTTGCTTTTACCTGTTTAGAAATAAGTCAGTCCCAGGTAAGTGTGGAGCTTTGCAATAGTTTACTTACGAAGATGATTAATAGAAAATTTGTTAAACTATTTTAGAAATTTTCGATATGCTTTACAACATGCACATACAGTATGGTGCCGACGTGCCAGTGATGGGTGCTTTCAACGACTTTGTGATGGATATCACCGGTTCGGAAAATGTGGAAAAGGTGGTCCTTGCAAAGACAACGAAAAAATCTTTTCCCTACGATTTCCTCGAGCCATGGCTCGGCACGGGATTGCTTCTTTCGTTTGGTGAAAAGTGGTTCCAGCGGCGGCGCATCATAACGCCCACGTTTCACTTCAAAATGCTCGATCAGTTCGTCGATGTGTTCAACCACGAAGCGGACGTGCTGGTGAGCAAGCTGGAAGCGCGGGCCGGCAAGGGCGAGTTCAATATCTACGATTACATTACGCTGTACGCGCTGGATAGTATTTGTAGTAAGTATCGTGTGTAAAGGTGAAATGAACGTCATATCGCGAGTTCCTTATCGATGTGTTCTATCGCAAATTGCAGCTACTTCTATGGGCGTTCAAATTAACGCTCAGGAGGACCCCAACAACGAGTACGCTCAGGGCGTTAAGCAGATGTCGGAGTTTATCTTCCGTCGTGTCTTCAGTGTATTCCGGCAGTTTCCATCACTTTTCTTCCTGTATCCATTCGCTCGGGAGCAAGGAAGAGTTATCAAAAAATTGCACAATTTTACTAACACTGTTATCGAAAAGCGAAGACAACAGCTGCAAGCGGAACAGGCAGTCGGTCAGGTGGAGTTTAATGCCGATGAGGAAGATTTGTACTCGAAGCGTCGCGATACGTTCCTCGATCAGCTGCTCAAGGTGAAGGTCGATGGAAAACCACTGAGCACGGCCGACATTCGGGAGGAGGTGGATACGTTTATGTTCGAAGGACACGACACGACGACGTCCGGGATTTCATTCACCATTCTGAACCTTGCCAAGCACCAAGACATCCAGCAGAAGGTGTTCGAAGAGATCGATGGAATGCTTGGAGCGAATGCAAAGTCCACCGAGCTTACGAGCTCTCTACTGCAGGAGATGAAGTATCTCGACATGGTGATTAAGGAATCATTGCGAATCGTGCCTCCCGTACCGTTTATTGGAAGGAAGCTTCTCGAGGACATGGAGATGAGTAAGTGACTCAAAACGATGATGAACCTAAAATTCATGGTATCCATTAAGAATTAAACTAACATTCAACTCGTTTGATGAAATACTTTCAGATGGAACAGTCATCCCGGCTGGCACAACGTTCTCGCTCAACATCTTTTCCATCCACCGCAACCCCAAAGTCTTCCCCGAGCCAGAAAAGTTCATCCCAGAACGGTTCTCCGACGACAACGACGTTAAGCGCGGTCCGTACGATTACATTCCGTTCAGTGCTGGATTCCGAAACTGTATCGGACAAAAGTACGCCCTGCTGGAGATGAAGGTTACTATCGTGAAGCTGCTGGCCAGCTATCGGATCCTGCCCGGCGAGACGACGGATCAGGTTCGATACAAGGCGGATCTCGTTCTTCGACCAACTTGTGGCATCCCGGTAAAATTGGTTAAGAGAGTGTGAATGCAAATTTATTCCTAGGCCTAAGAATTGTTACTTATTTAATATTTTGTAAATTAATAGAAAAACATGTATTTGTTAAATAAAATAAGTCGTTAAGAAGTGAAAATTCACTGAGTTCTATTGAAACATTTTTTTCAATAGTAATTTTATTCAAACAATGCTTTCGTTTAAATATTTCAACTTTCCTTTTATTCAATAGAAAACATTAATAAAAAAATAGAACGTTAAAAGAAAAATCTTTTCCTAGACTTTAGTTCTCTTTTCCTGCGGTCACCCCCAGAAAGTAGTTAAGCTCAAGACACAGATACGCCACGAAGCAAAAACAAGCGTAACCTCAAAACATCCGCCCGAAGCTCTGGTGGCCGTTGTCGCCACCTCCGCTCAGCCCGAACCAGTTGGTGGCGGGCCAAAGTTCTTCCTCGGAACGAAGAAACTTTTCTTCAACATTTCTCACCACTCTTTTTCCCCGTATAATGCTACAATTGTTAGCTGTTGACACTTGGGTTTTTCTTCGTTAGTCCTGTCCGTCTTTTTGGCACCCGGCCGCACTACAAAGGCTCAAAGGAAGGAAAAACTGTCCTCCGAAAAAATATAAAAGTTTTCTGCTCTCGGGGGCAAAAATCTGTGCACTGAGAACGCAAGTGCAGCGTGGCCAAGCACAAGGGAGACTGCCGAAACTTTTTTCCCAACGAGGGCGAGTGATAAAAACCGAATGTTTTTGTAACAACTTTTCCGAGTTTTCTTCTGTAAGGCCTCAAAAGGACGACAGCTACCGAGAACTGGAGCCGGATTTTAAGAAGGTTTTGTGGCAAGCAATATCGCTTCCGAAAGCCCTTGCCAGGTTGGCGGGTAGAGGAAAATTGTGCCTGGTTTCTATATCCCTGCTCAATCTTTGACCAGTAGAACATTTTATACTTTCCCGCCGCGGCACGCCATTCGTTTCCCTTTCAGCGGGCCACTAAGCCGATAAGGATAATGTTAAGAAGCATGAAACATAACAAATAATGCCGCTTACGGCGCACGGGAATGGTCTGTATGAAATAAACCTCGTGGGCGAAGCCGATGCTACATTGTGGTGGAGGATTTGGTGCAAAGTGAGCGCGCGGGGTCAATCCGTCTTCTGTGGGCGAGCGAAATATTTCACGGAAGATGTACGACCGAAGCAGCAGTAGTAGTGGAGCAGCGTGAGAATCCGACATGAATTTATGTGCTCGGGTGAGTGTTTGTATGGTTTTACCAGCTACACACCACACATTCACCCGGTACATTAGGCTTGGGTCCTTTGAAGCTGGATGGGAAACCAACGTTCCTGGACGATCCCTAAGGACGGCAGAACACTCCGAGCGGAAGAAAACTCGTCAAAATGCTGAAAATCCAACCATTTTCGGAGTCATTTTTATTTAAGCTTCGCTTTGGTGAAAATGATGAAAACTACACGTGACGGATGATTTTCGCAACAACTCGGATGGGAGGCACTGGCTTTACAAATGCACTGCCGGCTTGCTCCCATATATCTCTACAATACAATCTTCTTTCTGTCCGCTTCCTTTCTGTACTCGCACATCGTAAGTTCACATCCGAGAGAGGTTGGGAAACCGCAGTGAAAGGACAAAATTAAAGGACGTTATCTCCTGTCGGGTGGCTTTGAGGTTGGGCGGGTTTTATAATTAAACTGTCGACTGAATCCTTGGCGGCTGTAAGTCTAGCATTGGGGACTGTTTTGAGCGAAGTAAAAAGAATTCTATAAAACTTCAAACAGTGTTTATAGGTTTTGTAAATTTTTCAGGGAATTTTGTTTCATGGAATCTTTCTAGTTACACATGTTTAAATTGTTGAGTTACTCTGAAAGGTTCCACAGGACGTCCTAGTATACTTTTTCTTGTTCAAAATAAATGAATTATAAAAGTGAACATCGATGTTGCATGAACATTTTAAAACATCTATTTCTACACTCTCTTCAATTATGACATCGTTTAGTGAGAGTATCAAGCTGTGCAGAAAAATCTCTTAAAAAACAACACCCCCTTCATCCCGACCACGTGCGCATAAAAATTGACGATTATTTCGTGAACCCTTATTAAGACTTTACACCGCAAAAACGCTTTTCATTACAATTATTTTACGGCCCACAGCCAGAAACACCCTTAGCACTCAACGGTTACGGCATGCTGAAATGAGCAGAAGGTCTAACGTGGACATGGACTGGCAGCATACCAAAAACACGAGTTGCTTAAACTGTCGTTTTCCGCTGACGACATCGCTCGGTTTTCCGTTGCCGGTAGTTGGTCTTTATTCTGTTCCTTTTGTTGCCAACCGAGGCAAACCAGCAAACGGGCGCGGCTGCATGCTGCGCGACAAGAAACCAGCCGGAACACTTCAGTGGAGCTGATTTTCCTTCGCTGACGATGATGGTATTTTTCCTCATTTACAACCAACGTTTGCAATGTGTGTTTGTGTGTAGACATGGGAAGGCATGGGTAGGAAAACATGTTTGAGAAATTTCTCATTCACTTTCACCTTCGTTGGCCTTTTTTTTCGTAAGGACCCGGCGTACGGTGGGGAACGGCAACGTGTCTCTAGAGGGTGGCCGAGGGACGAGACGAAATTCAAATGAAAGCAGGCAAACTCTCCAGCATCCCCTTCATTTATTTAATAAACGAAAAATGAAAAGCTTTGTAATTGCAAGTCAAGGAGCGAACTTTCGTCCCTTTCGGGTATGCTGAAAAACGGTGTGTAACGGGACCTTAGTCTCCTCAACGGTCCCAATGGCTTCGGTCTGCACACCTTGAAGTGACCGGAAAATGCTATCCTCCTCAAAATGTGCCTGTTGTTCTCGTCCATTCAGAGAAAGACAATAGGTGAAATGTTCACTGGGAAGCAAGTGCTTATTGCTTTCTAAAAGTGAGGGATAAAACACCTCTGGGGAGTTTAAGGGGAAGCTACGAGGATGAGGGAAGGGAGGAGAGAGAGGTTAGGTAAAGGGACTCTATGCAGATGGCTCCTTCCCTCGAGATGGAAAAGTGTACTGGGAAGAGCGACGGGCCCGGGAAGGAAAAGTACGTGATCAAGTGGAAAGGTTTCGTGACGTTTGGGAAAATCCTCCGAGCGTGGAGGTGGGAAATATTTTGGGGAAACTGATTTTAATGTGCTCGAACGGCCCATCGGGCTACGTGTTAGGTTCCGGAATTCTCTCGACTGAGGTGTCCTGCTTGCCGAAGGAAGGACATCTTCTTTTGCCAGTTGCTTCTTAGAACGTTTACTACTCTTCGCCTAAGGTTTTAAAGGAGGATTGCGTATAAGAGCTGTCTCGGGAGTTTCTAGAAGTAATTAAATTCCGTAACATGAGAAGGGCCTCCGATTCAAGGGACGACGTTCCACACTTCCCTCGCCTCCCTTCATACACGTACGTTTTTGCGAACTGAATACATTTGGATAATGCGTTCCATTCGCTTTCCTTTGAGCTGTCCTCTTTTTTGTCAATTAGCCGACGGACGTCGGAACTTCGGAGGCATGTTGTCGAGCGTAACATCTCACTTATCCCGTAAGACATTTTCCTACCTACTGGAGGCATTTCCATGCACCCGCCTCCGAATAAGAAAAAGGTTGAAAGTTTATCCGACACCATCCTGACTTATTAACCTTTATTAAAATGTCAACTTCGTTTTGCCACACGTTAGCTAGTCTACGTTTGACCGCTTCCCTATTAAAAAGACATCTCTCATCGGCGCAATTGATTATTCTTGGGGATCAATTATGAAACAATAGTCGGTAAATGAGCGTTTTATGGGAAAACTTTAGACCCGTCACTCGGAGCTGAAGAGTGCTGCGAGCTCACCCTTGCCGAACCGGACGGCTAGAGTTGATAAAAGTTTCACCATGATCCTTTTTTGCTTCCATGAATTTATTATGGATTATGTTCGGTCTGTTTAGCATCTCCGGTAAGCGGTGGGCAGTCGGAAACCGATGGTGAAACTGGAGCAAAAGCTTGTTCTGATTGAATTTAAGCTTATATTTGGGGTGTTTAAAGAGGAATACTGGAAAGAGAAGCATATGGCTTTAAATTTTTAGTTGCTTTTGCTAATTATCACACTGTACAAAATTTGAAAATAATCCTTGAAAATTCTACGTGAAAAGTTGGGGCAAATATTCAACTTTTACTTTTTGCTGCTTTACTAGATTAAAAAAAAAAATCTTTGTTCCTATGCAGATGAAAAAAAATGATCTTTTTTATCTTTACTAAAGCCATACGGATTAGGATAATTACTAATTACTATTAATTAGTATTAGTACTCGATAAGTTTAGATCGTAATATATTCCAATAAATGTAAAAAAGGTACCTTGATGCTGTGTTTTTCAAAGCAAAATTAATGCATAAGTTTATTTTGAATTGCTTTGCTGGAAGCATGAAATTGCTTATGCTTTGAAAAGAAAGGCTTATCGAGCAGAACCCATACACATTCTGGTTTATCTTTCATTTCCGTTAAATTGCTTTCAATCTATCTGATAAACTTAAAAAAAAATTCTCAGCCCGAAAGACGTACGACAACCCCACTCGAAACTGACATCCAAACATGCATGCATACATACGTCCCAGAGAGCAATCCGATCTCACCGTAAGCCGTACGTTATGGGGCGCATAAAAGTAACAATGAAAGCATACGCTCCGATGTTTTCTTTTTTCTCTTTCGTTCGCAGATAGTGCTCCCTCAATCTGCCCTAATCACAACAATCGCACGTCCACCGGGTAGCAACGGGTCCTGTCAGTTGAAGGAGAAAGTGCCTTTCCGAAAAAGTAACATATTTCCACCAGGGACATAATCGTTTTATGCTAAAAGTAATGGCTGAAATATTCAAATTTTTCCTCCCCTTGCGGACCTTTCCCGTGTGGGCAGAAGGGGAGTGTGTATGCGCGCGCCCGAAACCAGCAGCCAAGTGATAATGGTTCCCCGGAAAAAAGGCGCTTCTTATTGAAACTTCTTGAAGTGTTCGTGTCACCGACAGCAGCAGTAGCAGTTGAAGTAGCAGAAGTTGTTCGTACTTCGGGACCGGATTTTAAGCGGAAAAGCTGCAAAGCTGTTGGGTATAACAACAATACACCGAATGCACGCAGCGGAGCATATGCGCGGATGAGGCGTGGAGTGGAAAATCCTCACTTGATAACAGGATCGAAATGGTAACGCGGCTGTTTTCCCGTTCTCACACTTCATCCCTCGAGCAGTAATCTTGAGTCCGGAAAAGGGACGAGCTTTTGTGCTTCCTACACCCTCTGGAACCCTCGGCAACATTGTACTAAATGTGACACTTCCGGTTATGGGGTGGGACCGCCCTCCTTCTTACTTCCTAGGCAGCGTGAGCAAAAGCCAATAAATTTATCTAATCTGGAAAATATTATTTGAATAAAAATGCGATAATTCTCGGTTAAATCTCAATTTCCACGATAAAATCAGATTACCACCGTTGCGGGCGGGCGAGAATGGCTTGGGTCTGCCATTTTCCGGACAACACAGCAAGCAAGAAAGGCACGCTAACTCGCCGTAGGGGCTGATGGAAACCTCACTTGATGGCGTTGGTGGTGGAGGATTTCCACAGGAAAACAGTTTGGCAGTTTGTCACTCCGTCCCGGTTGCGGCCCACTGTCGCCGTTCGGTTCGTATCCGTTTTGTTTTATACTCCGATCCGAACCGCACTTCCCAGTTTCCGCCGCCTACACTATCGGTTTCAGGCGAATGTCTTCGAGGGAAAATCCGTTACAAGATGGAGTGGATACACATTCCGTACTTTTCCTTTCGTCAAACGGAAAGAAACAACCCGGGAAACGATTGCTTAGTGGTGGCTTCCCCAGCGTGGCTTAGGAAAACAGAAGCCACCCTTCGTCACTCCGTCAACGAGGATGCGGGCATTGGTGACACACAATGAAGATCGAACGGGAAAACGTGTCCTGGTGTGAGGTTCGAAGGAAGCAGTAGAAACCAAAAATGGCGGAAAGGAAACCGCAGTGTACATCGGAACAAACGAACGGGAACGGACGGGAACTGGAGCGCATAATAAATGAACGAAATTATTTTTCACATTATACTGCACCCCCACCCTGTCGAAAGAAAAAAATAAGCGAAAGAACCTCCCACCACATCCGGAAAATCGTCAGACCAAATCGAATGGAATCGAGTCTCCAATCACGACAACCGACACGGATGAGGATGAGGTCACAGCGTAGTGAAAATTATATTTGCATAGAAAATCACGGCACTGGCGAGGCCACAGCACTTTCCGCATTTTGGTGTGATTTTCCCAAACCCCTCGTTGGCGTTTTCTTCACTCACACCCTTCGCCAACTTTGCCCTAATCCTAAATCTTTGCCGGTGCGTTAGCGGTGCTCTAGTTTCGCGTTGCGTACCCAAGGAAGAGGGAACCCTCTGGCCCCGATTTTCCCTCCCCGCGAAAGGTTCCAGCCCACTGCCTACGATTTTCCTTGGCCCCCGCTACCGAGAGGAGCAGTAAAGGTGTACGGAAAAATATTTATTTTATGCGAATCTGGAGAGTTGGAAATATGTTTTGAATATAAATGATAATTTTAACGCAGTCGCCTATCTTTTGCCTTTCCATTGCCCCGCTCCTGCCCGCCTTATTTCCACCACCCCCATAGCGAAGGTTTGGGGTAAAGTCGATGTCGTCTTTGGTTCGCTTCCGGTTTGCGGGTTTTCCTTCCCGAGCGACCTGATTCAGACCCGGTTCCGAACGTGGGGACCTTGTTTATTTTGGGCAATGTTTATGTAGATCTTGGCACACTCCAGGGCGTGATATGACGCGGGAGTTTCAGAGATACTAACACGACAACTATAACTAGTGTCATTGCAGACTTTTCTCACCCCGTGAAGTGAACTGTGCGTGAGGGGAAATAAGACACACCTTTGGGTTGTTAGGTTTCTACCTCGATGTCCTTTGAATCCGCGGAGAGTTCATCCTGAATCTCATCCAAAACACAGAGAAAAACATAGTCCCAGTTGCGTGGCAAATGTGTGTTGCTTCAAACTCATTAAAGAGCATGTTTCGCAAGGTCTTTGAAATGGTCTCTTCCCTCATTCCCCTCTTGCTGAATTCCGGAAGCTTTTTGATGTCACTAGGAACAACCGGTTTTCCGGGGTTGCTACCGGAAGTGAAAATGCTGCCGAAAGCCCTCCGCACCGAAGCACCATCATTATAGTGAGTAATTACGCCCCGAAAAGGATGTTACTCTGAAGAGACTGTGCAAATTAAACATAAATAATTTCATCCCATTTTCGGCCACCGGTTCCTGGTGCGGTAAAACGCGGTTGGGAAAAAGCGGTGAAAATACCGACCGACCGTGGGAAAGATTCCAAGGATTTTACCAAACGGGACCTTCTCCGGGACCGAGTCGAGTGTGCTAGGAAAATGTTACGCATGACCACCAAAACGGGAGTCCCCGGTGTGCTTTAATTTGAGGGCGAAGCAATTGAATTGCTTTCACCGTGCGGTGAGTGATAGTGGCACCCAAAATTAAATAGCAAACTAATTAAGCAGAACCGGGTGCGCACGCGATCCCTTTGATGTGTTTCACTATTTAGTTTCCTCCCAAACGGTCGGGAGATGACGTAGGGAGGGTGTTGAGGTTTCCGGGGAGGGACAATATTTGGTGGTGCGATAAATGAGTTTTCGTTATGATTTGATTTATTTACATCCTGAACCGATCGAGTTGGGTAAATATGTTTGAAACAAGTTCATGGGTTTTGGTAGGACAATGTTTGATCTACAGCTACTAGCAATGCTGGGAAATCAATTTGAAAGTTCGCGTAACTTATGAAAATAATAACAATTTTATTGAGCAGTGCTGAACAATGTTGTTTGCAGATGTGGAGCAAATGTGGAAAATGTTTTTCGTTCCATCGATTAAGTACCACTAATAATAATAAACGAGTATGTAAGAGCTTTTTGATAACGTGTTCATGTGTTTGAAAAAGGATTAGGAAGCTATAAATTCAATCATCAAAAGCAATGCAACTTTGCGACATAAAAGAAAAACGTGTCGAATGTCGAATTGTAGCAAAACCCCTCTGACATCTGACGTGCACGTTTTTTCCAGCGAATTGACAGAACATTATTTCGAGCATAACACATTCATTGAGAGAATACCAGAGGGTGAAAAATAAAGAAAACTTGCCCCCACTCAAAATAGAAAAAAGGAAAGTGTTGACAGTTGACGCAGAAAAATAAATCCAAATGGCGTTGCCACCATCGACGCTGTGTCTGCGTCTGGATGAATAAACCGAGATGAACAGCGCCGCCATATGTGTCCATGTTCAGTTTCGCCAGTGAAAAGCCATTTCCCCAACTCCCGCGCACTGACACAGTCAATGCATTCCCCGGTCCGCTTTGAAAAATAAACACGAGTCAGCCGTGAAAGCAGCTGCCAAATGGTTCGAAAGGTCGCATCATCTTCTGCCAGATGAAATCCATTTCCACTCACACGGGGGAGCTAACAGAAACACACGCAATTCGAGCATGTGTTTTTCGTTCTTCGAGGTGTTTTTCCCACTCGATTTCCCATCGAATCGATCAATCGCCAATTTCTTTCGCTGAGTACGCGTGTGACAAAAACGAACTCATTAGAGTACCATTAAACCCGTTTTTCATCGACGTTGCGCCGATATAGCACCTCATCAACCTGAAACATTACCGGAGGTGTTGAGGGAGACACTTACGGTCGAATGCTGTGGGAAAAAGAAAAAAATCTTTGCCACATTTCAACACCCGGTACCAGGCGCCTCCACTGCATTCGCTACGATACGTCAGAGTGTGTGTCATCATTTTTTCCAGTCATGAAAATAGGTACAAGAGGAGCGCAATAATGAAAAAGTACACCATTAGCAACAAGCGGATGGATGTTTCCCGTCGAAACCTCCGGTCGGGTGTTTGTAAGTGCTGAAAAGACTGCTTGGGAAAAGGTGGTTGGAAAATCGACGTCTCAACGCCGGGCTGGATGGATGGATGGATGGGATAAATTTAATCAATTTTATGATTGGCTATAAAATTAATTATGTTTAGAAAAGAGTTCCACCCGGGTTTCGATCGTGTTTGACGTGGTTCGGTCGTGAAAAATCCGCCCAGCTGTACGTCCGTCCGTGTGCCCGTGATCGTTTTTCAACATCAGTCGCCTTTTACCCTCGCTCGGTTTGACTTTCCCTGCCCCGGCACCGGTTTATCTTTTAAACAAACACGCAGCAGCGTAAAATTGCGTTGCGTAGTCGGGGTGTATTAGCGCGGTTGTTAAAAATAATGAAAACACTTGTACCCATCACCACATCACCGGACATTGTTGCTGGACCGGGAGAATGTGCGTGCGATTTAATATTATTTCTTGCATTTTTTTCCCATTTTATGTGCTGAGGCGTCAAGGAAGTGACTTCTTGCTTCAAGATCATTTTTCACGACTTCTGCTCGTTTGTTTGCGCTTTATACTTTTTTTTTCCTCGCCACGATGGAAAAACGAGTGATTTTCAGCAGATTTGTAAATGGCACAAAGAAAGTAGCTGCCTTTGGAAGTGGGCACCGAATCTGATGGATGATATTCTAGCCCATTCTCCTCACCGTCTGGTAGATCGGTTTTCCAGGCAGCTCAGTTCCAGGCGGCACTCCATGTCATCCGAACCCGCCACCCCCCCCCCGATGGTGATGGTACGCTGTTTTTACAGCCAGTAAATTTGATTTATTCCCGTTCCCACAAGCTGCCTCACCCCGTGCCCAGCCCCGTCAGTCAAGAACCTCACTCCTTTGGACACTTGATGAGGTCGCTTTTAGCTTCGGTGCCCTCTTCCGAGTCGTCGCCCTCGTCGCGCGCCGTGCTGCAGCGAAAGTATTTATGGCGGCGTTGGCGAGAGTGATCTCATTAGCGTTAATTGAATCCTGCTAATTGAAATTAGTACCGTTTCGACGAACCGGTCGTCGGCGTCGCTGTCGGAGCGCAAGTCCTCCGGGTGCAGCACCTGCACCGGAGCGCCACGGCGCGACTTTTGTTACGGGTAATTTATGGTGACAACTTCACTTAAGTTAATTTTGTAGTGATACGTTTAAAGTAGCGACGCAACTTTGGAGGTTAGACCTGGCTGCTGGCCGCGATTATGTAGTTAGCGGTTAGTTTGAAGGTACGCCGCGTTTGCTATAATTGCTGGCATGTCATGCGGATAGTGTAGTTATGATGTATCGGGTTTCGATTTGAAAACCATAGGCCACGGGAAGTGGTGAAGCAAATTTATAGATTACAATTAATAGTTTGGATGCTTGAGGCAGAGCAGATAAAACGATGCTTTCAAACAACATTTTTCGTAATTTTGCCGGGCAGATTTATTTTAAAGCCACTATCCTGAATGACCGATAACAATAACGCAATGGTAATATTTTTTCCATCCCATTTTCCACCACACCAATCGCGTACCGTGGACAGGCAGAAAAGCTACCGAATTGTGGTTCAACCTGTTCCGGAAATAATTTTGTTTGATTTTGCTGATCCGAAACCGACTCGGGGCGACCGTCACCAAAAATCAATCCCCATTTTACCCGCGCTCCAAACCGCTGAACCGAATGACAGAACCACTGACCGCAGCACGAACCGGAACACGCAAACGCATTTCCGGTCCATTGACTTTCTCGCGTGTTCCGCGCGTTGGAGGTGTCCTCGGAAAAGGTGTGTCTGTTGTAACACGGTCCGGATTGCCACAGCGAACGTTGGCCCGTCACGGAAAGGTCTGTGTTTGGCCTGTTAGGTTTTCGGTTAAAGTTTCCGAAAAACCACATCCATTTCGTGGTGGAAAAAAAAGTGCAGCAGTGTTTAAGTCCGTTTTGAGTCGGAGTGAAAGCGTCAACCGTGGTTCAAATCGATTGAAAATGTCGACTAAGGTTGTACCATACATTTAAACAAACTCTCGCTAGAAGTCCATTTAAACAAAAAACAAAAATAGAAAACACACTCAACGCAAAAACAATAACTCAGTTGGTTTACGAGAAAAGTGGAAAAAGATTTCGTATGCAAAAATCGAGTCCGTTTCATTGGGCGGCCAGGAATAGTATGGTATGCACTGTTGCGTCACGCTTATCCTTCTCTCGCTCGGGCCACCGAAAACCGATGGAACAACCAAAAACCCACGCGAATCATCCAACCGACCGACATTTGCATAAATAAATTTCGTACGGAAAATCAAACTTTACGTGCAAATAAATGCAAAACGCCGAAACGCGCCGCCATCGTCATGGGAATCGAATGTGCCTGTGGGTGTGTGGAAGCGGCAAGTTTTGTTTGTTCAATTTATGGGGAAAACCGTTTGATGTGATAATCTATTTTTACCCCCTCCCCCGCTTGCTTCCACAACGACCGTGCACAGGTCCTTTATGGGGAGCGTGTGAAAATTTGCCTCTATGGGAAACGGATCCGACATAAAACGGTTTTTTGGGCCATCTTTTTTTTCCATCCGCTTCTTTTCATTTTGCGTGTATAGTGCATTTGACATTTTTGCTCCGGACAGGATGCATCGTTTGGGGAAATTGGCGTCACGGGGTGTTACCGCAGCCGAGTAGAATTAATGCACCGTACGCATCAAAATTGATTACCTATCAATTATCAGCTAGAATTTATTACCCAAACCGAGATCAGCTGGAAAAATGGTTGGTTGCGATTGATGGCTGTGCGTTCTCTTTTCCATTTAAATTATGATAGCTGAGACACGGTAGATGCATGTAACATGGCATTTCGACGCAGCCAATGCAATAAATCTGCCTTAAGTTGCCTTTCCAGCAGTATTCAGTTGCAATAAAAATGTACTTGGGTTTAGAAATTGGTGTGGAAAAAGATTTTAGAATATTGAAAATATTTAATAAACAAACAAGACATATTAGTCGGAGCATTTAACACGAATAAGAATTACTTGGATGTATGGATCTATAAGCCAGCTTGAAACTTAATCTCTAAGTCAATTCTAAACCACTTTCAAGATGATGGTTTCGTTTTAAAAATTTTCATTGCCATATTATTAGATTATTATGTTGCAATAGTTTGAGATATTTCTCTTGTTTAATTTTTCTGTATGAAATTTATTTGTTTGCCATTAAAGAAAATGTTGAGAAAACATGTCTGCTGCAACATGCCCTTCCTCGAAGTAGAACAACGTGCTTTCTTAGCTGACTTATACTAAAGTGCCGCTCACAGGTGTTCTATTCGGAGAAAAACACTTCATCCATCCGCCTCTAGTAGGGAAAAGAAAACGTTGGTGAAAATCGATAAACAAACGCATTATTTATGCCTTTCTGCGTTCACATTCACCTCCCGACCGTTGCGAGAGAAACGGATTTGTTTTTTCTATTTCTTAAGACATTCGGATCTCTTTTCTTGCCTTCAACGGAGCAGCTTGTCCATAACGGCTGACTCAGCGCACCATCTTCGAGCTGACCTTTCCACAGGAGCCAGTCTGGTTCATTTCCTGGAGCCAATTATTGTCGAAGCGAAACGTTGTTGAGACGTATATGGAGCAAGCTAAGAGCATTCAGGTGAAAGACCAGCCACTTTCGCAATCATAAACGTTTACCAACGTCCGTTTACTTCGGAGTGCACGGGGCGGAATAATTTTTCATACCATCATCTACGATTGAGGCATGAAAATAAAATACATAAACATCATCATATCATTTGCGAAGAGCAATTAATATTCTGAACAAGGAATCAATAAGCAAATAAAGTGTGGCTACTTTACATTTATTATTTTTCCTAAGATAAGTCACCTCAGAAACAAAAATCTGAGTAAATGGAACAACAATTTTCATCAGACGAAACGATACTTTATTAAACACACATCATTGCGGAATGTACTCAATCAATAAATGTTGTTGAGCCCTTCCTGTTCATTCAACGGGTCCAAGACATTCCAAGTTAGCAAGGGGAGCGAAGCGTTTTTTTTTAAATTGATAAAGCCAAATTATTTCCTAATAAAATATGTTCCTATGAAAAAAGAAAATTCAAATACCACAAACCCATTGCAAGAAGTCATAAAGCACACATGACACAAACTGGAAGATGCTTTGCAAACGGAGCACCGAAGTCGGGCAAAAAGAGATGATAGGGTAGGAATCGTCAACATTGGCAGGCCAAGAAAATACCCAACCATGTCAGAAAACCCGGTAAGGCCTCTTATGTGCAAGGGAAGGAACGGCGCATAAGATGATTCCAGAGAAAACCTTCCAAAAATCCCATTCCCAGGAGGAAAAACCTTTCGTTTGCCGTTTTCATGCTTAGTGCCCTGAAAGTGTCTTCTTTTCTCAAACCATGGGAAGGGCAGGAGGGCGGTGTGGCTGGAAAAATGTTAATATACAGCAACCTTGGAAATAATAAAATCCTATTATCCTTTTGAAATTCCTGCATGAGACGGTGGCTTCGACTCTCGGCTTGGCCTCCAAGGGTGGAGAGTGTTTTCGTTCACCCCAACCCTGCCGATATGTTGCCCCGGCGAAGGATGTTCTAGGTTTCCCCATTTCCCGCAACCACCTTCATCCTCCCTCCCGGCGGCTTCGTCACATGGAAAAAACCGTGACACAAATACACAAGAACTTAGCCGATCTTCTTCCGGTGGTGTGTCTTCACTTGCGGTACTCCGGTCTCTATCTTTCACTCGGGATTGTGCTGCAGATCGTAACCGTTTCAATACTGCGCTACGGATACCCAGGAACGGAGGAAAGGCCACGGGAACACGTTCCGGATTCGACAGTCAAAAGTCTAAAGTCAGCAATAATAATTTCATGCAACATATGTTTCGTACGGAATGGCTTCGGGCTCAGCAGTCACGACTCGGCGGAAAAGGGAACATTTCTCCCGCTGGAAGCGTGTTTCTTGGCACCATTTCCCCGCTCGTTTCCTCCGGGTTATCCGAGAAACCACCCCCGGGAACACTCAGGAATAGACCATCAATATATGAACAAGACACAGTCGGATGATATGTTATCCTTGGATTCCGGTCTCGGTGAAACGTAACACACTGCCCTGCAAAAGAGCATTCGATATTTTTCCACGGGAGAAATTTTCTTTCTTGACTATTTTATGTCTGCTATCAAGCATTGACGTTTGAATATCATTTATCGTTTTCGCGTTCAACGATGGAGATAATCCTTTACGAGTCGTTTCGAGGATGGAATGTTGTGCTTGGAAAATTCTCGTTGGGATCGGAAGCCCTTTATAGCATGACTTGTAAATGCCATCGGTATGTGTACGTTGCTTGTCCCAGGTAAGAAATATTTGCTTTTTATGATGCATAAAAATGCTAGCATACGATGGTAAAAATAAATAAATTAATAGACATAACTACATCTCTGAAAAGGAATGAATGACATTTAACAGGCATAATTTTCAATCGAGGAACATAAATAAAATTCCTGCTAATGCTACCTGTGTTTAAAATGTCACAACATGCACACGTTGACTCGCCAATGGTCATGATATCGAATCAAAACAGTTAACCAATCGCCTGACATGGAAATTTGCTCGGCATAAATGCGGGCATGCTTATAATATTCATCGTGCATTCCAACCCTACAGTAGCGATGGAAAAACACGCGCCCAATCGAACGCCAAAGCCTGGGAAACTGCAACACTGCACTGGTTAACATCATCGGGTCCGTTCTTCGTGTCATTTCGAATGAACCTCGCCGGCATGCAATGCCAAAACCACTTTTCCGACATTATCGTTACACCATTATCGGCAGGGCAGGCGACGGGCGGGTGTGTGAAAGTGGTCGCATAATGCATGCCTCGTGAGGACCGCCGCTTCATACAAAGCGCCGGCGGTTGGCATGCACCGGGCTTTTATGCCCGCATACATCATATTTGCATTCCTCCGATTGGTCTACTGTGGGCCGTTTATTGGACGCCAGCGCGCCAGGGTGGTCTCATTTTCCAGTTTTCCCCCGCCGTGCGGCCGGGACGGAGGTGGACCGGTGGACAGGACCGGAGTGAATATAAATTAAAATCGATATTTTCCGAGACGCTCATTATTACTCCACCACCTCCCCTACCGCAGACAGGGAGCGAGGCTCATAGTATCGTCACGTCGGAGAGCTTGCAAGCCCATAACATCTGGATAGTGTCCTTTCATTAGGGTGTCTCATTTACGATAGCACCAAAAGGACACTTTTATGACTGCGCCTCCATCCGAAGGTTCGCTGCCGCCTGGTACGCAATCTGATAACGGTTCCGGTTTCGGTTCCGGCTTTCCATTCATTCCCCTCAGAAGCGTTTTCGCACATACACACATACACACACACATAAACTACGCCGGCAGGATTATCGACAAGCTCCCTTCCCTCTGTTGCACCTTTTCGTTGGGGGGAAAATTTATTCACCGGCCGGCGAACACCCCTACGAATGCACCGGGTAAGTCATCGATTCCGTGTGTGACCGTGTGCTGTGGAAAGCGGTCGGAAAAACGGGAACCACCGTTCGCGCAATGCCCGGCTGAATAAATGTTGCCACGCTGAGATACGCTTCCTGCGTTCACTTTTTATCCTTTGCATGTTGACAGCTTTTCGTACGATGAGCGGAAATAAAATGGCGAGTGGAATTGAAAAAAATAAATAAAGCACGGAAAAAGGAACCCACACTTTCCACGTACGTATTTGCAGGGTATCATAGCACCTCGATGAATGGTGCAGTCGTTTTGTAAATAAAGGCTAACACGTCTTTCATCTACTAGTGCTAGTGTTTTAATAAGTAAAAGCTTCCATTTTCCTACTGGAGCAAGATGATTTCAAAATCGTGCTTAATGTTACAGTTGTATTACATTTACCTTATTTACTCACATCTCTTTCGTAATCAAATATTATGTAATTAATTTTTTTAAATACTTTCATAATCTCAATCACTGATAGCGTTTTGTTTATAATTTCTCTTGAAATATATTACAAAAAGAAAATATTATATGCTGACAATAATATAAAAGAAAGATGACTTTGGCTTTGAAGTCTTAAAATGATAGTTTCAAGTTTTCTATATTTATTGAGGCAACATAGTGGCATCAATACCAAGTTATGTGATAAATAAAACAATTTTTCAGCAACGTGGACCTGAAAAATTAATTTACTTGGGATTAAATTTCCCTCAAATGGATTTTTATATTCCCATCTCAGCCAGTTGCAAGTGAAATCACTTATTTTACCACAAACCATGATGGAAACGATTTCCCCGATGTAGACATAAAAATCAATAATGCTATTTTTAATGCATTGTTTGCCGGACCCTGTTGCCATAGTCATCATCAACATAATCATCATCATCATCATCTGGCAACGTCCTCCGCGCGACGATCCTTGTTGCTCAACCTTTTGGCATCCGTTGAAATGAAAGATGCCGGCCGGCAACCGGAGAAAAACCGAACAAACGAACCAACGGAAATGATTTCATTTTCCTCACCCTCTGTCGGATTGAAGCACCCTTCACTGGACCCCGAATGTTACATCCGACTGTGTCTGAATGGGCAAAAAGTTTTCCAACAGTTCGCCCCGAGAGTGGGCCATCTCCGGGGGCTTAGGGTTAGTTGGTCAAAAAATGGAATGGCAGAACGAAAATTAAAACCAGTTTTTTTCGGACGAGCTTTAGCTCTGGATAAAATGTAAAATCGAATGCAAAACAAAAACGCCATTTCCATCTTCTTGAATCCGTCCGTGATGAATATGCACAAGTAATACTCGCTTAAGAAGGCCACCGAAAGTATTTTCCCGAACAGTCGCACAAATCTCCGAATTTTTGAATGTTGCAAAAACACCATTGTAAATCTAGCAACTGCAAGTACAAGAAAATTCACTTCTCGACGTACGGAAAAACGAACTGAACTCCAACCAAGTGGGGGTAGAAAATGTAGCGAAAAGCTAACAAATTTGAATAAAAAAGAACCAAAATCAAGCTCTTTCTGACTTACTGCTTTCCCGAAAGCTGCACTTGACTACAAAACACACGTTGCTCGCTGGTTCACGCTGGCTGCCGGTGGCTTAATCTCCCGGTTAGTTATTTTTTCACCGACCCGAGATTCTTGTCGATCGTTTTTGCTATCTATACTTGAATCCGGGCGCGGGTCCGCTTTCGCTTTTAAGCCCCGACCAGAGGTTGGTTGTTGGTTGTGTTTTTACCCCTCGGCTCTCTTCCGTAGATAATGATTTTCTAACTTTTTCTACACCGTTTCCACATTCCAGCGGGTACCGGTTTACCGGTTTTTCCGGGCACCAATCTGCGATCCCGTGAGCCGCGCGGGTTTTTTCCGTTTATCTTCAATTTAATGATTTTAATTGAGTCCAGGGCCGGTCCAGGATGGATACTGTAACAACAACATACGGTGGAGAGTGAACAAACACAGCAGCAGCACACTGACTCAAGCACGTGCCGAGAACAGACGCTCGTTTTTCCGCGAGCGTTCTTCCAACCACAACGAACTTGGGCTTGGGCTAAAGCTTGCTTCGAGCCAATCGATTGAAATGGGTTTAGGTTGATTTCCTTTTTTTTCGGTAACTTTATATATTCTCCCAGAGGCTTCTCATTTGCCTTTGTGGCTGGTACTGACACGAGAGATGGGCAAATCACTTCCACTGTTTTCACCGGTTGGTGGTAAATTTTCCTTTCCAAAAAACAAAACAAAACGCAGATTGAACCTCTGCGATCGCACTTTAACACACCCGCACAATCACCCGGGAGCACATGGAGCCTCGGGAAAGCGGCGAGCTTGTAGCGTTTTCCACGAGGGCACGACTTTAAAACCCGCCAACGTAATCAGCACTCGGGATGAGGGGGTTCCACTCGTTCACGACACGGTATTATCATCGACATCATCATCGACGTCGCTGTAATCGAGGTCCTCGTAGGTCGGCGCGTCGTTATCATCGTTATCCTTGTGGCGCGGCGGCCGTGTCCGCAGTGCCTCTGCCAGCGTCCTCGAGCGCTACCGGGAAGTGGTAGCAAATCGTCAACTCTACCAACACCATCAACATCACCATCATCACCATCGTCATCGTCACTCTCTGAAGCGTTTCATCAAACGTAGCGAATTTCGAGCTTACTCCGGTTCGTCTGCTTCTGCTGCTGCTGCTTCCTTCCGGTTGTTTCCGGGTTCATCCGGATGTGCCTTGCCTCAAGCTTGAACTCACCGGAAAGCTACACCAGAACTACTGCCACGGCCGGCGAATGGCGAGATAAACCTAAACCCGCACGTCGGAATTTATACCGGCTTTCACGTTCGGAACCGATTGCATGGGGAGAGGTCGGTTCCCTGCTTCCCACAGTCGGATGGAAATCATTTGCTAACGAAAATTTTTGCAACTTTTCCCTCCTTTTCGACACACAAACACACACACACACACCCCCTCTTGGGTCACGTTCTGTAAACTTCTCCGGGAGGGAAAGCTTCACTGGGTGGAAACTGGTTTCCGAAAAAGAAAAGAGGAACACACGAGACGGTTGGAATTATGTGATCGATTTGGTTCGCCAAAATTTCACCTTTTCTCATCCGTGCAAACAGACGCACAAACACTCATAGACACAAGCAGGAACACATAAATCGGTAGGGTGAGTGTTACGTTTACATTCACGAAAAGGGATTACGGGATGGGTTCAAGATAGATTCGGAACTATCTTTCGACTTTCGTTCCACAACGGTTTATTCAACGGTTCGAGGGAACCGGCGTCTGGTGGGGAAAGGATACTCTTACCGAAAAATCGTTCGTGCGAGTCCCGAGCGGAAATCAAATGTAACTTTTCGTCGGAAAGCACGTTGGTCACGTTTTCCGACCGTACGGTTTCGAACGAGCGGTGAATTATTATCCTCCTTTCCGGCTGTAATTTGGTGGCAATTTCTTCACTGATTTCCACTCCCAGTTTTACTTCATGCTTTCGTACACTTTCTTCAAACACTGCACCAACTGTTTACTGCACTAGGTTTTCCTAATAAACATTCAAACTTGCACTAGTAAACGTCCCCGTGTAATGCCGTAAACGGAAACGGAACGAAAAATACGACACTCGCGATGCCTGGCAGAAACCCGAGCTCCAGGACGAATGCTACGACGAGCGCGTCTCGAATGCAACTGAAGCGGTGACACCAAACCGGTTCCGGTTTTTCCGACCCTACGACGCCCGTCGATGGGTGCGATCCTTCGCTCGGTTTGTCACGAGCAGTACGCGCGAATGAGAGAGAGATAGTGAGAAAAAGAGCAGGAAAACGTATCGTTGGGATACGTTCCCTACAACCAAGCGTACCCTTACGGTTAGGGGAATTCTGTTCGGAAAATCGCGATACATTTTCCTTCGCCATCTCATGTTGCGCGATGCTTCAGTCTGCCGAAGGAATGTGTTGCAGGGTGGAAAATCTCTCTCACGAACATTTAAGGGAAATCTGTGCACGCGACAACTTCGTCTTCGGAAAAATGTATTTTCTCTCCCGTTAGAACGAATGCAACCGAAAGCCGATGTCCGATGGAATGTGTTGCCCAGTGGTGGCGAGAAAACTTCTATTGTTCGCAAAGCAAAACAAACCCACGTGATGCGCGGAGAGTAGCAGGAAAAACTGTAAACATCCATCGAAGTCGCTAACGTCAACAGAGGAACTCCCGGAACAGGGAACAAATCCCGAATCTACCACTCACTGGAAGTCCTTGGAAATGGCACCACCGGTGATGGATTATTACGCCTCCCACATCCCCTTCGCCATTCCGGACGGAATGCGCTCTTGGAATGTCGGCTAAGAAGGGATTCGAAAAGCTGGACGGGCCGGAACAGGCGGAAAATGGAAGAATGCGCAAGAATGACTCCCGTACAACTCGTGCCCGTAATTGGTCAGATAAAATGCGCACTCGAAGGAATAGAGAAATTCCGTGGAAAAGCGTTTCCACCGGCGAACACCCTCTTACGAGCAATCAGCGCAAAAGTGGCCCGCATTGTTTTACCCCGGTCATCATCATTTGCGTTGGCGTGTGGCAGGCTGCTTTACATGGAGAGTTTATACCTCATCCTTCATACTTAAGGACTGGATCGCACTTTACAGAGAAGGAGAGATTACACTTGCTGGCATCGATGGAACATAAATAAACAATGAAAATTCTTGGAAGATCTACTAAAGCCGGATAATATTTGACGTAGCTAGAAGAATAAAAACAATGAATTTACATCTTAAAACCAAGACGTACAGACAACAGATTGTTTTTCTCTGTAAGATTACGCATTTAATTTTTATCACCAACTCGGCAACATTGGTCGGAAACGTATTTTCATCGCTGGTCACATTTAATCACTCGTTTCGTTTTCCCTTAAGGGCCCGTTAATCTTCGTTGCTACGTTTCATTTGCTAGCGGGAAATTTATACAACTTCGCAACTCTTTGCTTGCAAGAGCTCAAAGAAGATGCGTCGTGAAAAACTCTCGTCCGTGGAACATGGTAGAATAATGCGTTTCGGTAGGTGAAAAAAGCCAGACGCCACATTAGGGTACACCATGCGAGAAGCTACTATTAATTATATCACTAATTAATGAAGAAAAATGAGACTAACGAGTGTGGTCCTCGGGTGGGCTCTGAACCGTACCGCGGAAGCTGCACGTGAACTGAAACATACAAAAATACACAGGATGACAAACGCTCGGCAAATAAAAAAAAAGATGATCGCCGGATAATTATCTTTCGTTTGGGGGCGCGAAGAAAAATGGCGAAAATCCGACGAACGCCAGGCGAAGAGTTGCATTTGCCATCATCCGTGAGCATCCCGGGTGAAGCATCTTTACGAAACCATTCGCAGGCAGCTCACAAACAACCGGATCACAATGACCTACTTTGGTCGGAATGAGAAACCCCCGGAAAAGGGCTGCTTAGGAACACCAAATACCATAATTGATGAGGGCCTTAAAAACTCCGAGCTCTCTTCTCCCCTCGACTCGTTGGCAACCTGTCCGACGTGGACGCCAACATAGGCCACCTTTTGCCACCCGATGCGATTTCTTGCAGCCGGCCGTGCATTGTTGCGTGCGGCGTAAATATTTACACTTCAACCTGAGTCTTTCGTTTCCTACAGGCACTTGAACTCGGTAGAAGAAAATGCATCCCACCACTTTTTGTTTTATTTTTCTCATTTGGTTCGGAGAGGATTAGTGACCATTCTTCGGCCAGAGCGATGAAGGGCATTCCGCTACCGTACGGGTTTACCACAAACACCATCTTAAAACCAAAAAAATGCAATAGAAAGAATCTCAAAACGACACTCGGGACGGGACGCAGACGGTCAACGTGTGGCAGTTCATTTCTTCCCTTTTGGGAAGTCATAAATCTGAGCTTAATTGTTGCTAAATTAATACCATCCGAATCGGTCACCTTTGCCTTGGGCAATAGCGATTCGTCTGCGAACCAGTCTACTGTACCACTGCAAAAGCCAGAGTACGAGTTGTTTTCCAAATCATAAGGTGTAGTCGGCAGAAGATTTGTCGGTATAAGGTTTGTCTAGATGGTACGGAAACTCACAGCTTGGTAAAGACGCGAACGTTTGCGGTTTTCGAACGGAATCGGCTGTTTGGTTAGCTGGAAGACAAATGGTATTGTTCTTCAATCAATAATCTACTGCACCTTGAATTTTATCGCTTTTTCGGAATCAGTATTGTAGTGGTACTATTATTTTTATGCCGTGTTTGGATCTGCTTACGAAAAGGTTTGGGGACACTGGGCTAGTATTTATTTAAAAATCGATTTTAACCAACGGCTCACGTGCCTCCTTTATTGCGCTGCAGAAAAATTTATTACTGCAGCTAATTGTACGGATGGAACTGATCTTTTATCTTACCGAGTAGTGTTGTCGAAATGATTTTCATTCTGGTGCATCATGTACTGTCTCAGTTTCTCAAGGATATATAAAATAATATCGATTTGCGATTTTAAAGACCCATCAATGATGGAATGATGTTGACAACGAAAAGTCATCAGCAATAACACGTGTCCAACTGCACTTCACTGTTTTAAATGTGAAAATAGATTTATCTACCTTCAAACTCCAACGAAAACATGAGCTGCAACTGGAAGTTAGTTTAAGAATCTAAAGAGTTACCCATAAAAATACTTCGTTGAACCACTTCTACTACTTTTCGGCGTTTCCAAGCGACTGCTTAAAGCCGCCAGGAGGTAACCGGAACCCATTCGCAATGCCTGCAAGCAGTTGCAGGCTCTCCAAGGCAACCCCGTGACATGATTTACGAGCCCGGCTTTAGCGCTTTTCGGAAGCCGCCCCAAAGTGAGATGATTTCGAGGGACAAAAAGGGAAAATCACACACCGCACGCACATATGGTGTACGGTTTTAAAAAATGATGCTATAAAAGGAAACGTGTCAATTTTAAAACGCAAGAAATGGAACGAGAAAAAAAACCTCTCACCCTAAGAAACGGGAGGCCGACGTGACTCACTCGGAAGGGCACGGATTTTCCACCACCTTGGGAGATTCGGAGTTGGGTTTCCTGTTAGTAGCGCGCGTTTTGGGCACGTACGGGAATTTGTGTTTATGATGCAACGCTGGGAAACGAATGATGGTGATGGTTGGGCATTAAATTATTTTTCCACTTTTACATCGCACTGAAAAGCCCGATTTTCCGATACAGCCACCCGTGGGAGTGTAGAACCGCTTGCGGTCGTTTCGAACGGATTGCCCATCAATGGAAAAGAGTGCCTTCGAATTACGATGATGAGAATAGGGAACGAACATTGTTCGATCGAGAATGGTTTGGAATACGTGTAGAAAGATAAAATCGATTTTTCAAACCCTTATTCATGTTATTTCGGCCTTAAACTATAACACCACTTCAAAATAGTGGCATGTTGCGTAAGTTGGTAACAGAAAATCAGAGCTACTTTTACGTATCATTAGATTCGAAAAGTACTTCCAAGATGAGAAAGTGCTACACTCTCCAAAAACATCCGCATACAGTCACGTTTGTCCACTTCTAAGTCGCTGCAAGAAAGTGCCACTTTACGCTGACCTTAACGATGGTGTTTTACCTCCCATCCCCCATCGTGTTGTTTGCTGCTGGGACAACCGCAGATGAAAAGCGGATAAAACCATCGTTCACCGTCGGGACCGTCGGGAAAACCCCTTGCCACAACCTGCACGATTGCACCTGTCAAGTAGATAAAACCGTTCGACAAGCACCATTGGAATGTGTAAAAAAGAGGTGAAATAAAAACACGCACACACACAGGGTCAATAAGTGAGGCATAGGATAGACGAAAAAACGATCGCGCTAAACCTCTGAGTAGGAAAAATATAAATTCGAAATCAGTTTGACAAAAACAACTGTTTGCCGTAAATTTGTTTATTCGTTTGAATCGACGGGTTCTTTCCCATTTTTTTTTTTTGTATTTATCCCTCCCTCTCTCTCCACCACACACACATACACTGTGTGGCATCTCTTCTTCCCGATGGGTTTCCAAAGCAAACTTCCTCCTCCATATGCTGCCGAACACCTATTCGGGTGGTACTTTTGAAGCAAAAGTGTACCATAAATTTTCACCACAGCGATAATTCGGATTTATGGGTTCCGTTATGTGTTGCTTTTTCTCTTTTACTTCTACTTCTGCCCCACACCGGCCGGAAAATATAACTCTTTTTTCGCTCTCGCATCGAAGCCTGATCCCGCACCGGTTGATGGTGGAAAAGGAATTCGTAGCGAAGGTGGTGAACTTTTTTACACCCTCTCATTCGTCGATGGAAAACTTCTTCACTGTTAGACGAAACACAGCAAAACAACCGTTAACCCCTGCCGCAGAAGTGCCAGGAAGGACATATATGTACTTTGTGCGGCACTTTGAAACGGATTGCGGTGCAATGGTGAATGCAGTTTCCAAACATTTCCCCCACCGCTCCGGGCGGCACGCATGAACGGTATCGGTTTTCCGTTCCGGTGTGCAACCATTTGCTTCCCGTCTTTTGACATCACAACCGGAGAGCCGAGAAAAAAAACAACGCACGAGAAGGGTTCGGGAAAAATCGAATGCCGAAATGTTGATCAACATCGAAAGCGAGGGAAAACCCAGGAGCTACTTTTATTGTTCCTGTTTTTGGAGCGGTTGTAAAACAAATGTTTCTAACACGTACGCCGGCAAATGCTAACTCTCATGAAAAGGGTGTAAAGTATTGATTACCGGTTAATTTCGGAAACCCGTAAAACTCGAAGGGGATCATGCGCTGCAGCATGTTATCGTAGGTGTAGGTGTCATGTTTTGGGTAGTTAATTGGAAATAGGTACCCCAACATCCAGGCAAGTCTCACGCAATGAGACAACATGGGACAATATGGGAGTTCAGGTTTCTTGGTAAAATGTTGATTGGGGTCTTACGAGTGACGATAGAAAAGTGTAGCGGGTTCAAATGTACTTTATTTCCCCTTATGTTGTTGATTAGTGTACGCTGTAAAACATACAAAACAAAAGAATTACATGAGCATTTGTAAGGCGATATTTTCCCACTTTTATCGATTTCAGGCAGGCAGTATTTCCATTTGAAGTCTGTTTTAAAGGAGTCAAATATGTGTACGCTTATTGACGACAAAAACAAAATAAAATTTCTTTGATTTTTTTCGACCACGTTTGGAATAACATTTTCTTTAACGAAAGAAACTCCAAGCGAAAGCATGATACAACAACAATGTCAGCTTTAATAAGGTCTAATATTTGGTATCGCTGTCTTGATCACGGAATATTTATCTCCTGCGTATCTTCTTCAGGCATTTCAAATGAAAAAGGCGCCACTGACAATGCGCAGCTCAACCCATTGCTCGGATGGCTTAATTCGCGCTATGTTAACATGGTGCGATCGACTAGCGCCACGCGGCCGTAATTAATTTTTAACACTGGTCGCACACGTCCCGAATGCGCACCACATGTTTTTCCCGAACAGACACAGCCATCCAGCGCGTTTGTGGAAAAGACAACATCAAAACAAATATGCCAAATGCGGCGCGGGATCGTAAATCATTCGCGCGGGACTCTGTCACCCGACCTTTCGACCAACTATCGACCCACCCCGTCGTTCGAGATGTGTGCACACAAAACAAACTCATCTTGAGTGCCCATAAAATATACAATTAACAACATTCATCATTTTTCCACCGGGGACGAGGGTAATGCAGTGGGAAAAGCGTAGGCGGAAGTGGGGGTTATTTCTTCATTTCATGGAACACCGAACACCGAAAATGTATTAATCGAAAGGAAGTGCGGCACATTCCAGGAAGAAGTTTAAAGTGCACTACTCGAGTGGTTAAGGACATGCGATAAATTGTATGCGCTTTCTATTTATAGAAATTATATTCCAACGTATTTGCATTCGGGTGACTCATTTGGAGTCTGATCATTTTTTAAGCGACCGTACGAACAATGTCGCTTTTATTACAAATATCACATAAAAATCCGGTAATCCAGCTGTAATCCAAATATTTTTATACACCAGCGATAAAATAAATATTTCCAAGCAGAGGAATATGGCCTTGCGGTCATGAAACTATGCACACCACGGATGACATCACAATAAACAATGCTGTCGCCGCAGCATAACTCATACCGGCTTGCCTCGGGGACGCTTCAAAAAGGGATTTCTTTCCGAAAAAAAACTGTACCATAAACCACGCCGAACGGATGAACGTGCACATTACAGATTAAACGAATTTTACGTTGCCGGTAGCCAACGGTAAATGCAAAAAACGACCATGAAAACCGAGATGTGTAAATGGCAAACTTTTATCAGATCATTCGTTGGGCTCCTTTCAGACTCTTTTTGGTTTTTGTTAATTTTTTTTTGGTTCCTCCGAGCTATTCTAAAGAAAATCGTCATCGCCATAAATTTGTCCAGCAAACAGTTTGTTTTGACGTTCATGAAACAATTTTTACGACCACCAACGGACGAAACGGGACCGGTGACCGCGAAACCGGTCCTGACGTCGCCATTTGTCAGGATGTGCCGGTGCGTTTTGCGTACCGTGATGTCTCGCAAGGATAGATGTCCTCTTTGTGTTATGTTTTTTTTCGTTTCTGTAGTCCTTTTGAATATGACAAGAAAGTCGCTTTAAAAATTGGATCTCCTTTGCTTAAACGGAGAGAATTTGCTTCTGAGCATCGTTTTTCTTTTGCAAGCAGAAAAATGCTGCATTTCTATGTTTCATCACATAAATGAGGTATTATGCGGTGGAATAAAACTTATATTTTTTATTCATAAAATTGGTAAGTTTTTTATGGACCTAGAAAATATAGATACTAATTTTTAAGTTAAAATTATTTTACAAGATTTAAGTCACAATAAAGGCAAAAAGTAATATTTTTTTGAAATGCAGAAAATATTCTCCTTCGAAGCTCCAGCTCGCTCTGAAACGGAAACCCTTCAGCTAGTCAACGTTTGGTCGGGTCGAATGGATTGTTTGTACTAACCCTGCCAGGCCGTAGCCACCCGATTCCGACCCGCATTGTGACAAGAATTGTGAAAAACGGTGACGGCCCGATGACAAAACATATCCACCGACGTCATGAAATATGTGCCATCGCGACGGATTTATGACTCCTTCACTGCAGCCGACCGACGAAGTGCAACCAATCTGGATCTACGACCCGAAAGAGGGTGCAAGAAAATGGTTGGAGTGGTAAAGCAATTTTCACTTTCCACCTGCTAGCGCTCGTTTCAGAAGGCGTCTCATTCTTACCCAGCCGAGCGCATGGCTGGAAAATCTGGAAACGGTTTTCCCCGACGCTCGGGAAAGCCGCCACCACCGGTGCAACTAATTGAATCGAACAGTGTGTAAATTTATTGTGCTGTTTGTTGGTCGCCGGGCGGAACATCGGGTCGTGTCGGGCAGGAAAAGTGACACTAATGTAGCCTTTTTCCGAAATTAGAACCTTGTTAGCGTGAAGCTGGTCGGGAGGAAGGGGACGACGCGGGAAATTCTGTTTGTGGTTTGTCACTCGGACGCACAGCTTCGTCCTCCTCAAAGGTAATGGAAGGGAGGGCGCTCGGAAAAGTCGTCACGATTGCCTGCTGGAAGCGCGTGTCGAAGCTGGGAAAACAGTGGGCAATCTCGAACCGTCACGGTTGGGCGGTTACAAATCTGTATCGGAGTTGAAGTGTCACAGCATTATGAGCCGACATTAGCCGTTATTTATTTGGACTGCTTAAGCAGTCGTCTCTTTGTTTCCCGAAACGGAGTCGGGGAGTTTCCCGGGGAGTATTTTTCACCTCTCTCGGTGAAAGGTATCACGCCCTTACCGCGGATCGATTGTATACCATAGCCCTCTGTTTCTAGTTTTGGAAGAATACCTTCTCCTTGTCCCTTCTCTCCTGCATACCGATTTTCAATTTTCCGAAACTAATCGCAACTGAGTTATGGGCTTCCGCTTTAGCGCGTTTTGTCGTGTTTCGTGGAAAAGTCGCGCTCCGTGGGCGGCGGATTTTTCGGCGGTGTAACATGATTATGTGCTTTCAAACATCGAAACGCATTCATTTACGCGCGATGATGGTTTAGGCCGGTGTTGCCATCGTTACGGCTTTCTGATGGCGCATTTAGTGTGGTCGGGTTGTCAGATTTTCTTACCGCGAATTGCCCATAAGCTTGTCGGGAGCAGTATAAAACAGAAGAAGATTTATGACATGGAACGAAACGTTCTCTGCATAGAGCTGGTGAATCAGGATTAATTTAAGAAACTTTCTTACTTCTTTTACTTAAACAACAGATAAACTTAAAATATAATTTTCTAATTTAAATTTTTACTTTCCACCATAAACACGCTTTTTAACTCTTCGCAAATGAACAGTTATTCAATAAGCAACTGATAACTCCAAAAACTATGGTAACTTGAACTTAAATTAAAGTTTCTTGTTTAATTCAACAGATTGTTTGAAATAATAAACAAAGTAAATTCATACACTTTCAATATTTTGTCTTTGTTGCTGTTAAGTTAAATGAAGCAAAAGAAAATTTATTTAGCATCAATAACTAGTTAAAATTTTTAAATTTTTCCTTCAGGAATTTATTCTACTTTGAGGTATAGAAGCGTTATAAAAATAGAAGATGAAGAAAAGATCCCCAAACTTTGCAATCCGAGTAAAATATTTTTTCATTTGAGACACCAAGAAGCAAACGTTTGAAACTGTCAATCAGCAATGTTTGAAAATCCAAAAATCTTAACCATGGAGTTTATAGAAAAAGTGAAAGGTACAAGAGTAAAAAGCATCCACTTACCTTTCGATGTATGCTGCCGTTGCGATGGCTTTGGCCGTCTCGAGCGCAATGTTGACTCGGTCGGTTCGTGTGCTTCCACTGCGTGTTGGTGGAGGCGCCCGATTCGTCGACGTTGGAGGCAACGGTGGCCTTTCCTGAATCGGCGATAGGGTTGAATTTCCAAGTCCGCCCGATGCAATCATCTTCACCGGAGTCGCATTTTGTCGGACGGGTGGAGCGGGCGGAATCCGACCGGTCGGTTCATCATTTGCATGCGGATCGATTCCTCCGGCTGGATGTGATTTCGGGCGCGGGTGCAAGGGCGGTGGCAACGGGCCCGTGGGCTGAGGTGCGACGGGACGAACGTATTGCTCGAGGGTGGCCCCATCGGAAGGAAGCCCACTGTGGGAGGATCTTCGCGAGTCAATCTTTTCGTAGATATGATAATTGCTTCGCACGGACTCATACAAATTATCCTCGGTTGGTCGGGTGTTGATGGTGGTGGTGGTGGTTGGTGGAGTGTTGCGGGCATGATCGTAATTATGAGCGACCGCCGCTGTCGACGCGCAGCCATCCTTCGTGATGGAACCTGTCTGAGGTGAGCCTCCGAAGGTGGCAGCAACTGCACGCAACCAGGTGTCACTCTTCGTTAGCGTTCGGCTCGCCGTTTCGGAGGAACCGTGTTTGGCCGGCGAGTTGTTCGAAAGTGCACCGTTCGTCCCAGCCGAGCCCACCTCGAAAGTGGTCTGGCTCAACAAGTGTTTCTCGTAGATGTCATTCAGCAGTTTTGGAGTTAGTTTACCGCCAGCGAATCGAAGGCTGCCGGAGCTGGAACCGACCGCTGCAGGTAAGGCCGACCGTCGGGTTGAATCTACAAGCCATTCCGTGGGCGCGGGAGGAAGCGGACCAGCAGCCGAACTCGAGCACTTTTGATTTACGCCCTGTCTGATGGCGCCAGACTGCAGCGGATAATCAGTCTTTTGTGATACCGGTGTCTGCTGTTGCTGTGGCGCTGCTGGGAACCTCTGTAGCTGATGTTGCTGCTGCTGGTGATGGTGTCCGTAATGTGACGAAGCTGCCAGACCAGCGGTCGTTACCGATGACGCTTGGGCCGCGTGAGCGTAAGGAGGATTCGGAATCTGCACCGGCAGCGGAAGCGAAGGTTGATTAAATATTCTGCCATTGTTTTCACCGGTGACACCGGAGTCAAGCGGACGCTGAATTCTACCGAACGCCGTCGGGTCCTTGCCGGACGACGGTAGCCCGGCTACTTTAGCATTCGATCGCGCCAGCAGGTTAATTCCGTACGGTTCGCAGCGCAAGGCTTTTCCTCCCTTCGGCTGCTGAGGACGCTGCTGCTGATGATGCAGCTGCGTCCGATCCGTCTCGGTTCCGTAGATGGCGAACTGCGACGGCTCTCCACCATCGGCTGCATTCTGACTGGCCGTTCTTTTGATGGCCGCAATGCTGCTAAGCTGCCGGGGTCGGTGTACGGAGGCCTGGAAAGAATTTAGTTTAATTAAAAACGACCGGGATGTGGGAAAGCGGCGTGTCAAAGGCCTACGGTGGCAAGGAATCACGACCGTGCCGTGCCTCGGACGGCTCGAGTACACCAAGAATGCAGTCCGACTCGCAAGAGACGGGTCGACATTATTTGATGCGTCGAACAATAACGCCTGACAAATATGCATACTCACAAAGTTGGACGGATGCTGCTGTTGCTGGTGCTGCTGCTGCTGCGATACATTGCTGTTCCAGTCGATTTTTCCTCCCGTTTTCGAGCTGGAGTGAAAGAAACGTATTGAGAGCGAGGAAAATCGTTGCGCCTGCAAGGTATGCAATTGACGCGCACCGAAATTTGAATCTACAACGTGAGTTCGGTAACGTTTGATTTTCAACATTTCGAGTGCGGGCCATTTTTTATCGTTGCTTTGAAGACGAATTACTGAACATTAGATTTTAAAATTAGACTAACAAAACAACACAGTTAGAACAGACTTTAAAACTGCGTGTTTTATAACATTTACAAACTTACTCTTTTGATTCGGTTGCAAGCAATCCTGTGTTCGTTTTGGTTGACTGCTTCCTTCTGTTGCTGTTACAAGCCGAATGTTTTGGACCATTTTTTCGGTCCATTTCAATTAATGAAAAGAGTTGTAGGTATTCTGAAAAGAGTAAACAAAAAGGGTAACATAAAGTAATCTTTCCAATAACTTAAAACTTAGGTCAACATTATTTGTTGTTGATTCGATAAAAATTAAGGAAATTTTATTATTATATTAATAAATAAATATTTATTACGAAGAAACAATTGTTCCTTGTCTTCTTTTTGTAGCTTGATTTAAATTTTCCTCATTCTTTCAAAGATTAAGCCACGCTCGGTCTATCGTGATTGACAAAAACCAGATTAGCACTAGTTTGATGATTCGATTCACAGAACTCGATTGCTTCACACTGTGTTTTCCTCACATACGAGACACCCTCTCCAGATCTCGTAGAGGACGATTGTCACTTTCATCAGGCAGAATTCTCGATCACACTCGAGCCTACCCTCGTTCGAAGCGATCTTTGAAGGAAGAGGTCGGGAATGTTTCGAGTGGTTTTTCAATTAGTTCCCCAACCATTCTCCCGTTGAGCAATTTCCAACATCTAGTTGCCAGGAGAAGGGGTGCGTTATTGCCTATTCTGGAACAGAGACACATGCAATAGTCTACAGTATGTTCGTTCGCTGCTTGCGATTCGTATGCAAACGGACAGAGAGTGATGCTAAGCAGAGACCTGGCACTAAGAAACTCTACCATATCGTGTTCTGATTTATGGAGCAACTGGCACGGTACGTGCTTTTGATTAACTCCGTCGCGTTACGTCTCGTGCCGTGAACGGAGCATGAATCATCCGAGTAGACAAAAAAGACCGTTGACCGGGAATACTATTTTATTATCTTCTATTTCAAAAGACGCGGGTCGTGTTGGGTAAAGGATTTCCCAATTTTTCCCATTTTCCCAGCTACTCGAACACCCTTCCCTATTTTCTTCCTTAGACCCGATCGTGCTACTCAAATTTCACTGTTTCCCGGCTCAACGTCCCCCGACGATGCAAAGCGTGACCGATCAGATCCGTTGTTGAAAGGGAATGGAGGCGCGAACGAAAAACTAAAACGAATGATCGGTGAGAAACCTTCCGACCTCTTTCGACTGGCGAGGGAGACTTACAGGTCCTGACCTCCCTGGTCTGGACTGGATGTCAAGAAATCAATCATCGACCAAAACGTTTTGCCCATTCACAGGGCTTCAAGTTTATCGTGTCTTCTGTTCCATTTCGAGTTGTGTCCGCTTTCCTTCGGAAAATAGCACCGCGCCACTACGTTCACGGAACTATATCGAATAACCGTGCTCCCTGGTCGACCCTCGCCGTCACGAAGCAGACGCCAAAGACAACGATCTTGACAAGTGCTGAAGTGTTGGAAGCCCGTCTTCCGTCTCGGGTGTCTGCTGCCGTCCAAATGTATCCCGCCCGTCGTCCGATGGCGGGACGACGGATTCTACTCGGTCGGGGGGGTCGTTGGCTAATGGAGGTGGTTTAGCGATCAGCCGTTTATGTGGCCTAAGTGCCATATGTTTTCCCTAATGCGCAACGCCGAGTGACGATGGTTGGGAATCGTTCGCGCCTTACTTGTGACACGGTTTGAGATGTTGGTGATAAAATTAAGACACTGCTTGGTTTGCAACAGGATTTTTGTTGAGGAAGGACTGGCAATGGGGGTTCACATAAACAGTGAAAACGAAAACCGAAAAGAAAAATATAATTAAAGTTTGATTATCAAAAATCAAATAAAGTACTTTCTAAAACAAACTCTTCAATACACACTCGACTGCTATTCAAACACAATAAGATGTCCGTTTACTTTTCACTTCAAATACTTCTCCATCAATAAAAAGTCCAATTTTATGGTGAACCCTAAGCAAAGGGGCGTTCCCTAGTCGATGCTGGGCTGTCCTCCCCTGATGTGGCAACATGACACCCCTGGGCTCAACATGACCTCCATTCCGGATTGGCTCGCATCGAAGGTTGCTCGATATTATTGCAAAAGATCACTTCACGCTTACAACGGGGTCTAAACCCTAGGGGCAACAAATAGAAGAATTAATATTCGCTTTTTTTACGCTCGGCATGATGATGTCTTATTAAACATTTTAGCGATTTGTATTTTGCACCAACAGACACGCTGTAGGGTTGATATGACAAATGAACAAACGGTTCACTCTGGTATGGACAGTTGAAAGAAAAAAAAGCATGATTTGAGTAGACGTAATTTTTTAACAGTGAACACCACAGACACGAAAAACAACATTCAATTCACAGCTCACGTGACTCCAGTAGCTCGATTCGCTACCGAAGCCAGCGAACCTCCTGAAGCATCTCGCCGGGGGCTGCAGAGGAATGGTAAATAAACATTCCCGATACAGCCAGATCAAACGGACGACGATCGACCGTGTTGGAGCTGGAGGATGAGCTGCCGACGGGATGGTAGTTTGCTTCTCTGTCGAGTAAACAAATCAATCACCATCACATCGACCGGACTTTCCGCGGGCTGGGCTTCCTGGGCGCGTGAATGATTCAAAGGAGTTCATCATCATTTTTCTTTGCCCATATTCGGGGAATTATTGCATTTATTTAATCATGTCTGTGCGACCGCTAGGCCGTGGCATTTCCTGGTTCTGGAAGAGGAAGAATCGAGTAATGTAAATCCTCGGGTTGAAAACTGTGCTGATGATGGATCCAATCTTATACTCTCTTTATCAAACACGAACGTTTCAGAAAAACATTTCTTGTACACAGACGGATAGAAACCTTGTGGGAAGAGAAATCGATGTCGTTTGATATTTTTGTTTCCGTACATAATGCTCAATCAGAAACAGAGACAGATAAATTATGTTGTTGCTTAATATTTTTTAAAGTTATTTATGTTGGTTTCTTCGGTCTCTGCTAGGTTTTTACATATCATAACACGTTTTTCAAAAAATTTAAATTATACTAATGACCTAGTTGCACAATTTCAGTATGAAATGAAATCGTTAAGGGTCACACCTATTAACTTTTTTATTTTAAATCATAATAAGTTGATTAGTGTACTTTTTTCTTTTAAATTCAGAGAATCAATAAAATATTGTTAACAAAACTGTGTTACTTGAGTTAATATACCTGAACAAAATCCGAAATTGGTTCGATGATTCAAGTAAATAAGCAAAGCTATCTTTTCCGACATTAAATGAAGCATTTATTAAATGAACAAGAAGCACACCGTATCGCTTACGTCAAAGCCAATTTACGGCAGCGTGATCCGTCCAGTCATCAATTTTAATTTTATTAGACCATTCCAACGAAAAACGCTCATTACTGCCACCATCGTTCATTCAAGCTGTCGAGCAACGATTTCAACAATGAAGAAGCTTGTCCTGTCCAGCCAACCCTTGACGGTCCCGGTTCCACTTCACACTGGAATAGGTTTTACAATGTTGCGAACCGAGCCGAGAACCATTTTAATGATCACTGAAGTCCTTCTAAGGTGCGTTGCATCACCTCCTCCGGTCTTTTGCTGGCACTCTGCTACTATCATCCATCGGAGGCTCGGTGGATCAAGCTAATCGAAATGAAAGGGACGTCCATTCGTCTTCACCTATGCACGGCGCGTTATCCAGGCGCCCTTCGATTTCAAACTGTCTCGGATGGTGGTGAATGTTTGCGAAAAACCGAAGGGCATCTCCCCCGAGGGCCCAATCGGAGCGATAAATTATGAATATACGCGTAAGGTCTGTCCTTTTTCGCACTCACCGCATTAGTGTCATTTTGCTTTGACGCGCATCTCAGCGGGGTTCCGGGCAGTGTGGTTGAAAACCGATCGGTAACGAGTCCTAAATCCTACCGGAGGACCGCAATCGGAGGTTAGCAAGCGAATGGCCAGAGTCGAAAGAGTGTTGCCCAATACCGTAACCGGTGCATTTCGAATGCACAATGCACAAATGCGCCGCGTTCCCGCGCTCTTGGGGTTAAGCCGCTTTTGGGAATTTTTCGCTGGACTCCCAACCTCCCGCTGTTTGGTGCCCCTGTTTCTCCTGTCCTCCGTTGGGGTCGTGCCTGGCTGTTTACGGATGGTGGCCTAATTTAGGCAGACAGTGATTTACATCTCACTTCGACGAGTTCGATGGTTTCGCGATCGGACCGCGCGAGAAGCTAGCCCGAGCATGTGTTATTTGTTTTTAGCGGTTTATTTCCCATATCACACACAGACTGTCTTGCACGCTGCCTCGCAACCGTCGGACAGAAGTATTTTTTAAGCTGAATTATTTCACCTGTTAGTAAATAAAACTTTTAGATAATCCATTATACTGACTTTTGTGAGCAACCAAACGAACAAGTTTAGTTGAAGAACACATACAGTATTTAATTTGACACAGTTGAACAGGAGAGATATATTTATTGTAAACTTGTTAGGAGTAGTTAGTAAACGTCACATTCTATAATCATTAAAAGCCAGCATTTTTTGCACAGCAAAAGTAACAGTTGAACAAGAAAGATGGAGTATTTTTGGTTTTGATGGAGATAATAATTAACGTTCAATTTTGACCGTCATAAAATTAGTGCAGACATCAATTGAAACTTAATAAACAGATTCGGTATTGCAAGTTGCACCAAGAACTACTTGCAAATCTTGCAAAACTTGTATTAATTAACATCGTGCACGGTTACTGGAAAAACTGGAAAATAAAAGAAACTCCATTGGAATCTGATACCATACAAACCAATTTCCGCCTTTTAAAGATATTAATGAATGAAAAACTAATGTACTGAGAAAGGTGAAATATATAAACTTACAAAAAATTGTGAATTTTCTTAAAATTCATAAAAAATCTTTTAAACTTATTTAAAATTTTAAAAAATCCTTTTCAGAAGAACCAATTAATGGACTACCAACCCTCGGAACACAATCACTGTGCCCCTTCAGTAAGCCACCGGGGCCGTAGGCGCAATAGCAAACAGAAGAAATATGGAAATTCGAAGCATGAAACGCAACCGGGAGCGTGCAATAAACGTAGAAGAAAAGTAAGAGATGTTTGCATTTTATGCTTTCTTCCTTCGCAACGCCGTCGAACGGTTTCCGTTCCCGAGGGAGGGTAGCAGGGCAAAAGTTTATGCGCACCGAAACGATGCCCCCCAGCACCCAAGATGGAAAATCGCATCCCGCCACCAAAGGGGAAATCACAAAACCGCTGCTTCACGAGCAGTGCCAGAGTGTTTGGTCATCTTTTATTATTTTTGTTATGTTGCCTCCCTCGTTTGAATCTCTCTGTGCGATTGCAACATCGTCCGTGCGGCCGCAAACATGCCAGACTCGCGTTTCGATTTCGTTGCATCGACCGCATTTCGGCATAAATGGGCACTGGCATCTCGCGCGCGCATGTGTTTGTGTGTGTTTGGTGATGGTGCGTTATGCTGCACTGGCCGATCGCCAAAACACCAAACACCAAAAGGCTGGCGCGCGTGTTCGGCCGCCCAAACAGCGATCCGAACATCCGTAAAATAAACAAACACAATTTAGACGACTCTAAAACGCGCGTTTCCTACTGCCGGTTCCGTGCTCCCCTGCCCCTCCTCGGGGGAACGTTCCGTCCCCTTGCAGTCTAATTTCGACCTCCCAGCGGACGGGCCCGAGACAACGGACAATGTTCCGACCGAGCCAACGAGATCTTATCACACTATTCGATTCGAGGGCCGACTCCAATCGAACAAATCCGTCCGATTACTCCGGTCCTCGAAACAGTTCAACACGACCCCACCGATAGCTAATCCCCGGCGTGATCTCCTGCCGGGCAAAAGTGGACGTTTATGAGTCAATTAAAATGTTTAGACGTAATCCGATTAGCGGGAGGAGAGCGAAAACCGAGGTTTGAGTTTGTCTGAAGAAGGGAAAAAACGCTCAAAAAGGGAACGAAGCCTCGAACCGAACCCCGCCCAGATTCCGGTTTCGGGTCACGAATATTCGGGCGAATCGTGAGAATCGTCGAGCCGGGCAAGTGGTCAACCCGTCGGTGTTACACGCGAAGAAGTTGACCGAGATTTTTTGGGCCAACTTTTCGACTCGAGACTCTCTAACGCCTCGTAAACGTAATCTGCCAGCTGTGAAATCACTTGCTTCGGCACTTCTTTTCCCCGGGGCGTTTGGAAGTCTGTCGGGGCGGGCTGGCGGGTGGAATGAGGTGGCTGTCGGGTAAGTTCATGTGCAAGTTGACCCCGGTGGCGTTCGACAAATGACTCAATAATCGAATCTGGCGGTATCCGGCGGCATCCTTCAAACGCGGCCCGTTCCATTTAGGACCGGCTTCAATTGAAGGCTCGTGGAATGTTTGATGACTGTCAATTGCAGCGGAATGTGTGCGGAGTTGCAAGTGCCCTTGGATTAGATGAGTTCAGCAAACGTGCACATAAGAGAATCAGTTCAATTCAATCCCCGCAAAGTCGTGTTTTACTTGAGTTTTAGGGTATATTTCACCATTTGCCCCACTTAAACAGTCATTCACGACAGACGAATGTTTGCTTGTTTTGTTTTCCCGTCAATTAACAACACCACCCTCGAATGCATACGCCTTTCATTTCTCTTCCGACAGACGTTCTATTTATGGTCCAGCGGAAACCATACCATTATCATGATTAATGTGTATTTATTACACTTTAATTGCCTTCCGAAAAGTCCGCGCAGAAAACGAAAACTGTGTCACCTTGCAGCCTATTCCCGGCCCTGTTCCCATATTTTCTTTCCTTTGGCCAAAATGACGATTTAAATGAATATTTGACACGAAACCGAATACGCTCAATGGGAGGAAGGCGCATTTACAAACATAAAAAGAAATAAATGGAATACAAAATAAATGCACGGAAAACTTTGCCCAAATGGAATCCCAGGGCGCAAAACAGTCATCCGTCAAGCTGGAAATCTGGGTTAAGTCCTGGTGTTCGCGGAGTTGTTTTACCTTTTCCTTTATCCACCACCCCCCGCGTAAACCAGTTAGGATTGATTGGCGCTGGGAAGCGATGGTTGGTGTGGGGTTTCTTGGTTTGTGGAAGTGCGCTTTTTAGGGCGCTAATGGATTACACGGATCGGCCCGAATGGTGTGATCGCGCGAATCGTCGATGCAAATTTATGGGAAACTCGTATTTTTTAAAGTTGTTTTGACTTGGTGTTCGATGGCGAAGCACAAGCACGTGTTGTGGTGAAGTGAACTGTATCAATTTCATCTGACAGAAATGTAGAACGTCCCAAAAATTGCCAAGAAAGCGGATTGTTTATCGAACACTATGCAAAAGATGTATTGAATAAGTAAAAAAAACACATAAACATAAGGCAACGGAATAACAGAACAAATCGATCTTGTTTTGGGAGGTTCCTCTGAATGAATTGCAGAATTGATATTACCATGCAGATGCGCTGGGCGATGCGAGTAGTTTAAATTACCGCAAAAAGACACTCTCCATCTTATCGCAATGCGGAGATCGCCGAATACGGAAAACAAAAAGGAAGGAAAACGCACCGAAATGAATACGAAATGACGCCGACGGTCGTTATTGGTTGGGATTGTGCTGGTTACTGGTGGATAAATAACGACAGGATTGTTATTAAAATTATTCGTAAAATTTATGTCGCTTTATTTCCACGCGTGGTTCCTTTTTCCTCGCATGTGGTTCGTGGCTGGTGGCTCATTTGTTTGATTTGACAGAGACAGATTTTGGGGTGTGGAAAAATGACGCCTCGTCGGACACTGTCGTGTCGTTCTGGGTGGTTGTGGAAATTGACGGCCTGTGCCAAAGATGAAGTCGCAGATAAATAAACTCTGTCTTCTCGGAATATGGCTCGCTACTGTTGGCAAATGTCTCAATTTGTTCGCACTGTCGCAAGACGATGGTGATGGTGAAGAATTTATGGATATGCTCCCGGGTTTCGAGGTTATAACAGTTTTGCTGCATGATTTGAGCATAAATAAGTGTCACTGTTTTTGATTTATGATTCATTTCGTTCATCCGTAACAGTGAAGCTTTTGCGGAAGAGTTGAGATGTTTGAAAAAAAGGGGAGTGCTCTAATCACGACAATTTGTGACCATAAATAAAAAGTTACATAGTGATAAGGCATCTCGCTAGCCAAACTACGGACGAAACTGCGTAATACTTCGAAAAAAATGATTCAGCAAACAACTTAATTAAAAATCAAGTTGGTATTCAGGTTAATCGACCGTTAAAACCCGCTCAAATAGGCATAAAACTGATTGCCAACCTGCTGATTAAAAATCGATTTGAAAAAATTACATTGTTGCCAATCCATCGATGTCGGGCATACACCAATCGAACCACTTCACAGTTATTGCTTGGCCACTTACGCAACCATCTACAAATCGTAGCCAATTCTCGGCAAACGGCGTTCATTTTGCATAACCCTCGTTACCGTTTGGTCTCACTGGGGGGGAAAAATGGGATCAGCTCCGAAGTGGAACCCGGGTTGACCAAGGATGAACGCTTGTGTCCTCGGTTGTTTCCCCACACCGGCGCATACCTTCGCCACCCCGGTCGGGGACATTAAAACGGAATTTATGAGAAAACATTTGCAACCAAATTGAACATTTGCTGTGACAAAAAAAACAACATCGAAGCACACTTCGCACACAGCAGGTACGCTTGTGACCGCAAATTAAGTTCATCAACTTTGCTGCAACCATTGACTTGATGGGGCCAGGATGGCATGGGACGCATGAATGGCCGTTCCGGGACGGTCACGTGCAGTTCGCACAGTGTCGAGTGATTTACATCCACTCACTTGCCGGTGGTTTTAATTCGGGAAAGTTAATCATCCATCGCCTCCGTCGGGTGGGGCGGGAAAATAATTTTACACCCTTCCGAAGCCCTTACGAGCTTTACAGGAGATCAGCTTGAACGCGTAAACACTGTGGCAAATAGTCGCTAATCGCTGACAGGGTAAAAAGCACCAGGCAGTGGAGGGGATAATGGGTGGAACTAGTTAATGCCAACCGGTGGCCTCATTAAATGGTATTATCAACCTTTTCCAACTGACAAACGCGCACCGCAAAGCGGGATATGATGGGTGTGCGAAAACCAGTCAGCTCATTTCCTGCCCCAGACAGCCCGCTCCCGAAGTAGAAGTACCGATAATGTCGGGTCACACCCGGAAAGCGATTAGAGCGTTGCTTGTTATCAAACATCATTTCCATGACACCGTGACACGCCCCATCCGCTAATGCAAGCAGGAGGATTAGGAAGGATATTAGCTTTGGTTTCGTTTTTGTTTTTCTGGAAAAACTAGTCTGAGTATTAATCGGTTTAATTATGCCATTAAATAAATGAAAACATATTTTTTTAAACTTACATTATTCATAAATTGAGATTTTTTTCTGAGATGTAAAAAACAGCCAGCTCAAGTAATACATAATCGGTAAATCACTCCAGACCCTCGTCAAGTTAAAACGTATTGCTAAATCAAACTGAGACCATTTAATAGTCTCGTACAATTCAATCGAAATGGAAACGAGTTGAAGACAAATCTATGTCAGTCTGCTAATCGTTCACGCTAATGATCCCCATCTGACTCAAATTAGCTTTGCCATGATGCAGTAATTATCGAACAAATTCAACGTCATCCTCCCTTCCAACTCCTACTCCCGTCGACCTCAAGGCGAACTCAAGATGCTGCCAAAGTTGGAAGAAGAATGCCACCGAAAACAATTAGTAACAGATTCCGATTTGTCTTCCAACCGAACGGACAGCAGCATGGGTCTTTTTTCCCATCCACCCTAGAATTGCTTCCTCCTTATCGACCGATCCGGAACGATAATTTATCAATCCACCGTTCAACGGTTGCACGATTGATCAATCAGTGGATATGCGAATCTGGACGAGCTGTAGTGTTGCGCCCGATGGAGATTCGGACTCGGGAGAATGAAGCACTCGACACTGCTGCACTCGAGCGAGATTCTTGGAACGCTTCTCCGAAGAAAACGCATCGCGATCATTTATCATTATTCTAATTATGCTCCTGCGTATCGCTTTCCGCGCTTTGCACTCTTCGGTCGAGGCTCTCGGGCAACCTCTGGCACCATTTCTTCGACAGTCCGTCAGTCAGCGTAACTGTCATGGTAAGGTCAGTCCATGACACGGACCAACCGCAAGCGATTGGTATTGAAATCACTTCCCTTCGGGGAAGCGGGACCTTAATCTTCACGTGCACGTGTCCATCGGGTGTCGTTTTCGAGTCCAAATCCATTCAACTCCGCTCAGGACACTCCAATATTAATGTCGTTGAGGCAAGCTCGTGGCGAAAGTGGGACAGACGCCGACAGAATAGTGACGAGCCACGGCGGGGTGCGTGTACCAGATTTCGATTTCCCAGCGGATGCGTCTTAATTGGATCTTTGGTGCGGAGTCATCGTTTATCGACGTGCCGATGGATGCAGTTGGCAATTGACGCTAGGGACAAGGGTGAACTAATCATGAGCCATCAATCGCTTCCTGGCGCACCGATCTGATCATTGTTAGTCAAAGGTTTTTCTCCATTTATGTTTTACATTGAATCGTATTTTTCAGCAAGCTTTTTATTCATAAGTGTGTATGCCATTTCCAATAACGTTTCCTTAGTATTAAACATTTCACATCTTTTTGATCAGTTTTACGCACCATTTATTTCCCATAATCCATCATTTGCAAATCCAGACGCATATGAAAGGAATAGGATTCTTTCAAATCCAAATTTTCTTTTCCCGGAAGCGGATCAATCCGTTTGGGGCCCCAAGTGGTTGGATAATCGGGGCCCTCCAGACATTTCCATTGCTCTTATCGTTTCTATTCCTATGGTCAAAATTGGACTTATTTTTTAAAACAGCATTTAATCCTTTATACATGTTTTCAGCATATATGTAGACTATATGCTTCATGCTTTTCAATAGGAATAAATTCTACACATCTTTCCGGTACGATCCATAACTTCGTTAAATAGCTTATAGTAAATTTTTAATTCACACAAAGAATCTAAAATAAATAAATAAATTGATCAACAATAAAATGTGATAGGTAACTTACATATCCTTTTGTACAATTTGCATGTTTTAGGAAATCAGATATTAAAACTTCATTAACCAAGTTAATAAAATTCCTTTCTTTCTGTGTTTTAGCTTTTGAAAACTACTAATTATAATATTTTTCTGCAATAAATTTCATGTTTTTCTTTTTTCAAGTGAAAACAAATGTAGTTTACTGTAAACAGATTTTTTTATAGGTGCAAATAGGTACCGTGTGATAATTTCATTTTTCAAGGATTTTTAAATCACTCTCATATGATTTAATAAAGGTTGCAAACTTTTGCAGGTGGCCCGTAAATTAAGAGCATTTTAAGTCAAACGGAAATATAAGATGGAAAGAAGATTGATGAAAACTTATTCTGCAAAGGCTTTCGGTGAAAATTAACAAAGGTTAAGTAATATTAAAGTATATCTACAAAACCTTTGGTCAAAGTATGTATACCACTGCGAGAATAAATAAAATCGGTAGTCACTTTTGAGGTCTGGGGTCTTCATCACGGGGCCTCCTAAACTTCGGGGCTTCCGCGGCCGCTCAGTCCGCTCACAGGTAGATCCACCACTGACTTTAGCATACATTAATGAAGATGTCCTTCTGCTTCATATCAGGTTTCTGTGTAAATGATTCTCCTAGAAGATTAACTTCACCAACATATCTGTTTACAAATTAAAGTAAAATGTACAATCTGCCACAAGTTTTCGGTAACTGCCCATGCGGGTAACTCACTCACATTATGGCTATTCACTTTGCTCATTTCGGTTTCGATGTAAAACATGTGACATTGTGCAACCCAATCAAGCTCCATCCATTCCGCTGCTTGCGATTGGGTTCAGCAAAATCCTGTTTCAAGCAAATGATCTCCAACTGACAGGTTTTTTTAACTCGATTCAAACCAACCCCCTTCCTTTGCCACCCGTCACGTCAATCGTGAAGTGGATTAACCTTTATCGTTAAGCATCGTCGATAGCGCGTTGATCGAAATGCAATTTTCATGCCTGTCGCCGAGGAGATGCTTTGAGTGGAATGTGCCCCAAAGGGAAAGGAGTTAACGGCACGACCTTTGGATTCGCTTCACGGAGTTTGGAGTTTTCAGGGTCTTCGGTAATGGTTGGTTTATTTTAAAACATATATATTTGCTTATTACCAGATCAGGATTGCTTTTATAAAGTGCACTCCAGGAAGACGATTTGTAAGAATTATTTCTTGCCAAAAACGGGGTTGAACATTCGGTTGCCAAAAAAGGCGTTACAGTGCCGTACCTTCGGTTTGATCGTAAGTAATTTCTTCCATTTTAATACAATGTACAAAAAATGAAATCCTCGCAAAAGACGTCCTCGTCTCCTACTGAGCAATCTCAAACCGACGACTGCAAATCGCTACGATAATCCTCCAACGAGTGATTCCTGCACTCAATCCTTCGATCGTTAAAACCTATCGGTAGTGGTGTGCATACGAAGAGATGTTTTCTTCGACATAAACTAAAAAAAAACTATCCGTAAGGCTGGTACTCAGCTTTACTTTATTGCACTTTAATTGAGTCCTGTCCGCTGCGGCGCCGGGTTTTTGAATGACGTTTCGTGCGCAAACGGTTGTGCCCGTCCGGATTTGCGAAGCGTGGCGAATGTCCAATGGGAACCGAACACGTTACGCCCACCACACCGGAGGCAATAAAATGACGGATTCTCACTGTTTTTTTTATGGCGTAAAATTATGGGATAAAATGCACCGCAGAGAAATTAATGACACAAACGGTCAGCAAGCCCAGCTGAAGGAGAAAGCGTTCTTCGAAGGTGTTTTCGCACTAAAAATGGCAACATGGTAAGTATGTAACAGAAGATTTTCCCAGGGGTTATAAAATCAACCTTTGTATGCAGATAACTTGAGCAAAGAGAACACTCAACAAAACAGCTCAGTAAAGCAAACAAAAGTTAAAAATTATTCCATGCATTTTCCGTTGAAACTTGTCGAAGGGTTTGTTACTTGCCATCAAAGGTTCCTTTACATTGCATAGTTGCAAGAAATCACTCACTAATGGAAAGGATGCATGGTTGCACATCGGTTAACCATCGATATCCTGCTAACCAACCGTGTCTCGCCTATGTTTATCCACCAACACAAATAATGAATAGCTGCGGCCCGACCGACCACAACCATTGTAACCGAAATCTATGATTATCCCGAACCGCTTTTACCTCGCCCGTCCGGAGATCTTTCAGCGCGCTCCAGCAATCGCCCGTCCAGCACTTACATGCTTAATTTATCACCAATTATGCAGTGACTAATTGTCGGTACGGATGCGGTCGTGCGGGTGAGGACAAAGAGCCTAGTGTTTGTGGCGCAACACTCCCAAGACGCACCGGACGGTCTATGCATACGTGCGAACGGTTTTCTTTTTCCACGTTTCCAGCTTCTCGGCTCGCCAATTTAGTATCTATCGAAGCCGGCTGACTCCGACCGACCCTTGGTTCGATGAACGGTTTGTCTCCGTTAACAGTAAACATATGGCCGGACGGTATTCTTCCGTCCGCCCTCAAGGTGCTGGTTTTCAAGTGGAAGTGGCACCACTTGCGACCAACGTTCCTTATGCCACTCGGCGTTACTTCGAGTAAGTGCAGCGCAATGGCGAAAGCATCCGGCGAGAGATGAATCAGAATGAGGACGGGTTCGCCTCTATTTCCGTTCGCTTTCTGCCTCACCGACAATCGTAACCATGTGTTGCGCAGGTTTGCGGACGTATTTGCCGAAGTCGGGGAAATGGAACCGGGTAAATATTTCGAGTGGCAAAAAGTTTCCACATACAACCTTCCTTTGCCTCAGGTTCAAACGATTGATGTTGGTGCCATGTCTCTTGCCGTGTTTATTAATGCACATTTCCTCCCAAGCGAGAACGCTGTTAAATTGCTGAAGTCGAAAAACGAAAGCGAGTTCGAATGCTAGAAGTGCTTGAGAGCGCTCGATGCAGGCCAATTAGCTGGCGGCGGAAGTTGTCACTTGATGGTGTCAAAACGGGAAAGGCTTGGACCTGAGCAAATGGACGTGGCGAGAGAGAGAGAGAGAGAGAGAGAGAGAGAGAGCGATCAAATTGAAAGAAAAGGACGAAATCGAACAATAATCCAATTTTTAACGCACAAGAGGTAATTCTTTTCCATTAAAAAATTCTGTTTAAATAAGCGTTCTTTTCAAACAAAGGAAATAGTTCCCTCCTTGCCGGAGTCTTTCTTTTGAACGTGGTGAAGTACGCCAGCCCTTTTTCGGATGGCGGTCTCTCGAGGACTAAGTGGCTGTTGACGGATTTATTGTGTGCGATATGAGAGCATTTTATTCGCGATAAATTTTCAACGCCGTCCATGGCGGTTGAGAAATGCCTACGTGTACAGTTCTCAGGGAATGAGGAAGGCGAAATAAATTCCCTAAAACCTCGCGCAACATTGGATAAAGGGTCGCTATGAATAAAAATATCATTAAACTAATTCTAATCCGCAGCCCGCGCCGTCTCCACATTGATGTGCCTGCCCTCAGCTTCGAATGAAAAACAACCCGTCCTTCCTCGCTCGAGTGCAATCATACAATCATCGATAACGATCCAATTAATCTTTTCCATCAACGAAACCGGCAATCCCGTCGATTCTTTGCCGTTTCTTCGCATAAGCAGGGTTTATTTTTTTCCCTCCATCCGCGCACATAATCGAACGTAAGCAATTCCAGTAGAAGGAAGCTTTAACAAGATTATTATACGCGAGCACCGCACCTTCGGCACTGGCACCAACGACGAACGTCACAATTCCATCTTGAGGTGGGTCAGGGTCAAGAGGGAAAATCGGAACCGCGCGGAACGTTGTGAGCGAGATTAAATAAATTATTATTAGCGACTCGAGAACCCATTCGCAGCCCTTTTGAAGCATTTGATCGGTGAGGGTTTAGACCGAAGGAACACAAATTCACACATTTTGAGGGGGCGAATAATTGTGCCACACCGATCCGACGAGGGATGATTATTTTAATCGCATGATGAAGACATCGTCGACCCTTCTCGCGAGCCAAAACGGAGAGGGAACCTTTGTTTCCGAACAAGGGATTTCACGGAGGAGGTTTTATTTCAATTTTTTAAGGAACACTTTTGTACGATTAATGGAATTCATTTCGATGAAAAATTATTTACAACCAAAACTGGTTATCGCAATCTCTTCCCTTTCCCAAGCAGCCTAGCGGTTGTGCCCTCGAGCCCTTCGGCCCCGTTAAAGTGTGTTATCCCGATAAACGTGTTCATCTCATAAACAATCACCTTTATCGGGGCGACCGCCACGTCGCACTCGACCGTATTTCACGCTTGCGCCCGTTAACTGGATGAAATTGGACATAATGCCGCCATAAACATTGCCCCAGAAGCAGGCGGTCTGTATCGTATCGATTAAAGGAAACGGCTGGGAAGATGGAAAGCAAAAAGGATGGGAAATTGCTTCATGGCATCGGGTTTTTGCACCGCCCTGGCGCCTTCGGCGTAACCTGTCCGGTGACAGCTAAATTTACTGGCATTACTGCGTGGTCTAGGTCAGTGGCGAGGCCTTTTTTAAGCTGTCCGGGGAAGCTGAGTGTGGAAAACTTTGGTTGGGCAAAGAAGGAATTCAACCCTCTCGGCGAACGAAACGACTCCAGTTGGATATTGTCGCGAACGCTGCCTCCAAGGGTTCGGGAAGGTTGATTTGTAGTTATTTATGGCTTATTGATATCGACAGTGGACAGGGTTAATCGAGAAAGAGTGGAAAACAGCTTCTCTTTCGGTGTTGCATTGCATTAGCATAAAATCCTGCTACCGCCGGTTGAAGATGGGTCCGTTCCACGGGAGATTCCACAATTTACGGTAAGGATTTTCTTCGTGATAACGTGTTCTCAAAGTGCTGAAGGATAAGCTTCGATTTTTTGGCTTGGAAGTACTAAATGAACTTGAAGTTTTTTTTACAGTCCCGATGCGATGTTTTTATTAACCCTTCAATATTGCTGATTACTGAAGCAAAATGTATAGAAAAAGTTCCCCTTCAGCAAAATTAATAGAATCAACCTGCAACACCTTCGAAGAAAATTGCATTCTTAATTGAATTAATCAACACACACACAAGTAACCAACGTAACCTACCCCCACTCGACTGGGAAAACTCGACCGTAGGTTGAAAACTTTCCTAATTAGTGTTAGTGCTACAGAAACCCTCCTCTGAAATTCTGATTCAACCTCGCTAATGAGTCCAAGTTGAGTTCAAAAGTCGTCGGAAATCCCCAACAAGACTTCCCCACCTCGAATTCCATGCGCCTCATTCCCTTGGTGGGGGGAAAATCGCACGCAAGGAAAACATCAATTATGAAATGAAGGTGAGAAATAGTACACTATCACCTCCCAGAGCAAAAGAACGTCAAATGGGGGTGTCAATTTTCGGTCGGGTGATTTTTCCCCCATGATTGAGTGCATTTTTCTCGTGACATTTCCGTGGACTACTAGTTACTTCTCATGATCGTTTATGGGCGCTCGCCTTGGAATGTGTAAGCATGGAAAATTCGTAATTAGGTAATGAATAAAATAATGAAATGTGTTGTCCCATCGTTGTGGTGGCAGAAAAGACGCCATCGTTTCGCCAGTGCAATGGAAAAACGCAACACCTTTCGGTTAACCGAATCGATCTGCATACCTTTTTCCCCCGAACGACTTAATCTGCGCGGAAAAACATGAAATGCGCGATGTAGTACAAACGATAATGAGCGACGGTTATTTTGGTTGTTGAACAAAGTTGCAGCAGCTTTTATTTCATTTCCAGTTTACGACCAATCATTTTTGGGGTTTTTTTCCTTTTTCTCTCACACCTTTTTTTGTCCAACAATGATAGCAAAGCCACCTGTCGCGGGGGTGGGAGGCCACTGTTTGTTGAACCTTTATCAACGTCTTGTTTCGGAAGCTCATAAAACCTTCTGCGAAGCGATTGTTATTTAACGACCAAGGGAATGTGGTTGCTTTTTTTCATTTTATGTCATTTTATTTGTTTTCTAATGATCCACACGCTTTGTATGCTAAAACGGACCGGAGGAATCCAGACACGGCCGGGGCAGATGACACCAGCTCCGTCGCTGCGTGTTATCGAACGTGTTATATCAACCGGGCCGAATGCAATCATGCTTTCCATTATGCGCCGTAAAGTTGTTAACACTCGCCAACAAGATGCCATCTGAGAGCTGTGGGGAAACGGAGGCTTCGGAGGACATTAAAAGCAGGCGTAGGGCAATGTGAAAACCTGCACTCTTTTTCCATGGAAACCGTATTGTCGCTGAATGTTTCAGGTTGAATTTATGCATGAATGTTTTCAGCTACAATATTTACTAATTAGTCTCAAAACAACATGTAGAAAATATGCTAAACGAACAGCAGGAGGCGTAATTTAGGAATAGGCCACATTTTTCTCAAATTTCTTTCCCTTACGATTGTAAAAAAATTCTTCAGCTATGCATACTATTTAATGTATGATTTATGAAACCTTATTTCAGTCTTCACCCCCATTCTAAATCCCATCAGCAACGCATCCATCGCTATTGTTCTGACCGGTGCTACATTTAGCTATCTTTTATTCATCAAATAAATGAGCTGGACATTCACTGTGATGAAATCCATCCACCCGCTCAGCATCGCAACAGTACATTAACGACACGGACCACCTCCGTCGGTTGTGGTTTGTTTTGAATGGTTTATTTTTGTGGGAAAAATATGATCACTCCATTAATGCTGCTGGTTCTTGGTGTGCTTCCATTCTGGAGGGCAAAAAGTCAAATGCCCAACCGAACCGAACCGAATCCGCAACTAATAAGCAAAACCTGTTGAAGATTGACTTATGTTGTGGCCTGCGAAGTCAAGCTCTGTGGTTTCGATCGAATGATTTTGATAGCAAAAAGTCAAAACGGGGCTCGAACAAGTTGAAGCAGAACATGTCTTCCCAGGAGGCTTTTGTGAAGGACTTCTGGACTTTGAAAATTCACACGATTTTTCAACTGTTCGCCATTGCGCACCGGAGCGGAAATGACGATCTTAATGAAGCCAGTCAGATGATGTGTTTTGATGTCCAAGATGCTCTGATAAGTACCTTTCAGGGGGGAATGTTTTCTCAAGATGGAAAGATAGTGGAAAATTTAGAATTATACCAAATAAGTTGCATAAAATTAACGTAGAGCTATTACTGAAAAACAAAACACGAGTATTATAATTTCTATCATCACTTTTTTCTATTGTAATATGATTGATGATGATGATATGATCAAAACGGCAAAAGATAATGAAACCAACCCCCATCGATTTCAAACAATTTTAAACCAAAAGATGCTTTTAAGCAAGCAGTTCCTTGCTAAATTGTTTATCGTTTAACACCCTTATGAACAGTCACCAAAAGTTCAGTTGCAGTTTAATTCCTCGCAATGATCCCACATGCTCACTTATGTCGAGTTTGGCAACGATAAATGTCGTAACACGGTCCTTCCCTTCATGCTTTTCGGTGGGTACTGTCCTTCCGCAGCTCACCGACAGGTCTTATACGCATGTCGTTAGGCACGTCGACAAGCGATAGCGGGCGTCATCGCGATAACACCGGCCCACAAATGGATGCTGTCCCGACTCCGAGTCTTATCTGTTCCGCCGCAGGACGAATTGGACCGGTTCTCGAGCAACCGGTGAAAAATACACACTCCCTATCTCTTGTTCCCTCTCAAACACACACACACACACACAAACACACACGCGCAACAAAGGGAAGGATTAATTTCCATCTGAATGCGCCTACGTTTTGCCATCGCACGACACGCCGAGCTGATGCGGGACAGCCACCGCTCCCGTTCCGGACAAATGGAAGGAAAATAGCTTCCGGCATCGGGAAATTGTGCCGGTGCCATCTGATAAAAGATTGACATCTGAAATGAGCTTCCGTTTCTTTCTTTCTTTTTATCGAACCAGAGGTTGAGGTTCACCTGCTTATGCCCTTTCAGGATCGCTTCTGTCCGGTGCAGAACCGTACGACATCGGGAAATGGTGCATGAGAGATAGTGCGCTGGCGTTCGCTTCGGTGGTTCCGTTTTAAATACGTGCGCCACTCGGGATCCGCCACCAGAGCAGTGGGACGCCAGCTCATTACCCCGACCCACGGCTGAGCCGAAGGGGAGTTCTTTGACCGGGTTTTGCGGTGCAACCCGTCGCTACCGTGTCCTTCGGGTTTTCCACTTTCCTCCCTCCTGTCACACGCTGAAAAGCAATACCATCTGCTTTGACTCCCGATCGAGCGAGATTACACTGCGTTGCAAAATGGGCTATGAGTCAAGGACTATCTCTGACCCCGGGGCTGTTTGGAGAACTAAGCGGCCATTTTTGTTTTTGTGACCGGCCTTTTCCACGAGTATCGCTAAGAATTGGTACCGCCGGGTTCATGGACTGAACGTTTGTAAAGGGCCTGAAATGTCAATGTTTCGCATCCGACAGCCAGCCAGTTGCACAAAATTAATCCATTAATGCTCGTTCGGCACTAAAGAAATCATCTGTCGGTTCGGCAAAACGGAGTTGACAGTACGGTGAAAACACCTGGGGCCAATGGTGTACGATATGAGCATTGATAGCATGATTTTCATTTGTATTTCGCAGCCTTTTATGAGAGGATTACATTCAGCCTAAATGAACTGTCTGACTGCATGCCTTTTAAATATTTTAATGACGCCGCACAGACGGCTGAAAAGTGCTAGAGAACGTATTCCAACACAAACACGATCATTTCATTTCAACTAGATATGGTTGATTCAATTCTGAGTCTCCCAATAAATATGCTTTGCAGAAATACAAGTATTTTTATGTAGATTGCATACATTGAGGGGTTTTTGAAGAATTTAGAATTGGGTTGATTTTTTAAAAAGATTTTTTCCTCCCGCCACACGAATTCATGAAGCCCCGAAGGTAAACAATCGATTGAAATAGTGCATTGCGGTGCAGTGCTAGTGGCAATAACGCATATGCATATTTAAACACTCGCCCCGGACGTAACGGACGGAAATAATGGCACGCCGGCTTGATGGCGAGCATTTAAAGCTATTAAAGCTAAATCAAATGCCACACAAAACCCATCCGACTGCACTGTCCAAACATTCGCATAGTTTCCCCCGGCCAGCACACTCCGCCCCCCGTGGTACAGTATGCTGCAAAAAATAATTTTCCTTCCCATCGGCCCTTCGGTTCGACCTCGTGGGGCTGTGAATGAAATTTATACCGTCGCCCGGGCCTGGAGTGCATATTTTATTCAATTTAACTACCAACTTCATCTACGAACAACTACGACCGGCGTCGTGCGAGTCCGATCTGTGTTTTTGTTTGTGTGTGTGTGGTTGCACCGGGACATGCCGGGATGCATTTGCATTCCTTTGGTGCAGGCTGGTGCAAAAAGAAAGCAACCTGCAACGGGGCAGCACATGACTTGCCTCGATAGAACCCGTCCGTTGTATTATAGAAGAACTTTGGTGCATGAATGGCGCATACACACACTCACACACGGTCCAGTCGATCCGAAAGGTAACCCAAAGAATGGAGTCTTGCGAGGAGCGGTCCAACTAGATCGGATCGTCACGATAGCCACTGCACGGGGCTGTTGTCATACACATGGAAATAAACATCGTTTGCGCATAGAATATGATATGACGGACAGGCACTTGTTCGTTTCTTCCATGGTTCCCTCTCTCTCTTTCTCTCTCGTTTAGCCATTATTATTGCGGAGGCGGTATCCGTGTTCAGGTCGGTCATCTGGGAAATCCACCGCCGAGGCCACCCGCCCCTCCACGGTGCCCGATTCGATGGCTGCTGCAGAAACTTGTTAACGAGCCTGTAAGAAGGCTCCGTATCACTTACTTTCTTGGACAAGTTGGCACCTGCCTTCCACAACTGGCCGATAATGTATCGCAACCTCGGGAACATATTTTCACATTCGTGGCATATCCACTTCGCAAACGCTCGGCAGTAACAGCTTATGGTTTGGTGCCTTTTTTTTCAAACGTCCCCACAGTGTAAGACTGTGAGAAAGTGGCACAGGAATGAAATGCATCAGCTTGTCAGGTTGCAGAATATGTGCCACAGCAAACATAAATCTTTTTGGTGCGCTTACCTGATATCTGATATGCAAGCCACATTTGGTCAGTTTAATATTTTTAACTACCTCCAACTCTGAAAATATGCGACAACCTCCATCAGAAGTGTGGTTTAAATGCCAATGTTTAATAGCTCGGTAGTTTAACATCAACAAAACCGACATAGAATCACGTAAATTATCAATGAAGCATCCCAAGGCTATCATTTCTTTTTTGAAACCACATTGAATTCGTTTCAAATAACTCTTCCAGGAACTCCTCCAAACAGTCCTTTATCCTTCGTTCGTGCATCAACCGTTTCCATAGCTATGCATACGGAATTGTCCATCGCCCGCCGGATCCCTAGGGACACATAACACGCGTTGTTGTCCAGCCATTCGCTCCTTCGCCCGAAGCACTATATTATGCAAAAGATCGCCAGCGTTGGAGCCAAAGGGCAGCTACCGGGCTGCGAGGGGGGGTTTAAAACAAAGCTTCTGCGCAAAAGCATAAAATTAATAATTCCGCACCGTCTTTGCTTCTAAGAAAAGGAATGCAGTTCAGTTTTTGCACGCCACGTTCGCTCGCCCTAACTTGCGTCAAATTGTCGTCCGATGTTGGATTGTATTTTTCTTTTCTTCTTCTTCTTTTCCCTTTTGTGTTCGCACCAAGTTCAGGTTCAGATTGCAGAACTGTCGCGAAGAAGTAAAATTAATTAATTTCAACAAACGTACCCGTTGCTCACCGAGTTAGCTATCGTCCGTGCGCGCTGGGCACATGCCGGCTCCGAATTTCTTTTCCTTTTCTGGTCGTCTCGTAATGCAAACAAATGCACCAATCTGGGGCTGGCCAGTTGCAGACGGGTGTGAGCTGTAGCTCGCCTTTTGTAAAATATTCAAAAGGATGCAATCCCACTTCGCTGCACGGAGCGGAGAAAACATAAAAGTGCATCCGGACCGTCTTAAATTGTCTCTCCCCCGGATTGGGTCGGTTTTTCGACCGTCTTTCGTTGCTCAATTTACGAGTAGTTTTATCGCGCAAGAAACTTTACTTATCGCTCTGTATTATCTCCACTCGCATAAACTTCTGGCTCTGGCTGAACGAGGACTGTAAGTTGCAGTGCAACTTCTTGCTTTTATTTTTCACACACTTTTTTTCTTCCTCACACTCTAAGGCTTCGAACCAGTGAAACGAATATCGAGCAGGAGAGGCAACCCAAACTAACATAAAACCACTAATTTGGGTGAAACACCAAACTACCATCCGGCTGCTGATAAGGATCGCAGCGTTCACATAAAATAGTACACTAATTATTGGGCTCCCGTTTTCGGACCTCCCATTTAGGAAAGGGGATAGGGGATGGTAGAAGCTCCCTTCCCGACTCACAATCACTCACAAAATCACGCCAATTCCAGCCCTCACCGAAACGCCTGCGAGGTCAACTAGTGTGCATATAGTATGAAACCGCAAATGAAAAGAAACGACACTGACCGATCGGTGCTATGAAAAGAACAAAAATAATATCGGTAATAAAACGAAGAAAAATTTGTAATAACGATGGCCGTCGTAAAGTTAAATGCCAACATCAATTTCACCAATCACATTGCACCATCACCACGTCACTGGCGCGCCAATTTTATGAACGCGGCACGTTTGACAAAAATCAATTTTGTAATCATCCTCATCAAAGGCACTTTTATTCATCTTTTCATTTTTATTAGCATAACCATCATCGGTTTTTAACAATATTTTCCATCGGCACAATCACTGTTGAGCATTCACATAACATCTCCTGTTGCTCCTTCGCTTCCCCGGTCGTCCTCCAACTCATCGTGATCAATAATCAACGGCTGCAGATGACATTCCACCGATCGCTTCGTACGTAAACCTTTTCGCGCCAACAGACATGTCGCATGGTGGCAGAAATTGGCGTGCGCAGAAGCAAAATGAAAACAAAACTAAACAAAACCTACAAGTGTTTCCCCCTAACGCGCCTCAAATACATCCATTCCCACAAAACTACGATCACCAACGCACGCACGCACGACGCAAAATCACGATCTTTCGATAACAACACGCGTTGTTCGGCGCACACAACAAACACGCACGGTACGCACACTCGCTTTTACAACCCGACCCGGCGGCCCGTCGAACGGAGACTGTCGAAGCCGGAGCCGGAGCGATTAATTTAAAATGCATTCGCCAGACTTTTTAAAGATTTACCACTCCCTCCCGAGACCGCGCTCACTCCCTCTCGGCGCGTCTCGTCGCGACCCAGTCACTCGGTTTCCCCCTTCTGGGATTGCGTTGATGATGGTTTTATGCTCCGTCACCCCGTCGACTCCGAACAGAGGCAGCAGCAGCAGCAGCAGCATGCAGCATAGAAATGCCGGTTTCGGTCGGTATTCAGTTCTGGCCAGATAGGAGAGAACGAGGAATTATGGACCATCGCGAGGCTCATTCAGACACGTGAAGGATTTTCAGGAGAGCAAAACAGTCTTAGAACTAGGATATCGGGTGTAGGATGTTGCTGTTGTGCAGCTGATTTGGTGATTACGCTGATACGCCATATACGCTGCTTTGGTGATTTGTTGGTGACCAATTGTAAAAATCTAACTCCTTTTTGCGTTACGAAAAGTTGCTTATAATTCAATCAAATAAAATTTGCAACAATATTTTTTACGAATTCATATAAAATTCTAGGCTTCAGATGAACATGACAACTTACTGGATACTGGGGAATTCAAATGAGCTTAAGCATTTTTGGTTTATCATAAATTTCTACGAGACACATCAATTCAAAGAAAAAAAAGTTATTCAAATTTTCTTACCAACACATGGATTGTTTTGAAAATATTTATTTCGTTGCTTGCGATATTTTTATGTTGTTTATTTTCTTGAAATCAGGGCCTTCCCATCAAAACATCATTTGTTTGAAGAGCTAAATCTTTCGTCTGTATGGTCTATGCCACCCTACAATCCTTTATTTACTCCCCCTCTTTTCGGGCAGCAGGTTCGTAATGTTCCTCGTGTGTCGCACTCACTAACACCATGGCATGAAAACCCTCCCGTTTCCTGGAGGTTTCAGAGAATTTGTTTACGGCACTCTTAAGGGATGGGGAGAAGACTTGACGCCGCTACGTCGAGCATGTTCGCTTGCAGGCAGCTTCATTCAGCCCCAGCTGTGACGGTGTCACCTTCCGAAGTAGGAGAGAATCGCAAATCTCGGACCAAGGTTTGCTCTGTGGCCAGGTCCGGGTTTCGGTATGGGTTGACCTTAGTTTTGCAACCGGTTGGCACCGCGGAGGAATGGTCAAGCAAGGATAAGTGTCAACACACGGGTCTGGAAGATTTAGAGGAAGACTTTATCAGATTTGCAAAGTTTGAAGTGTTTTTCTAATTCTGAACGTAAAGGTTAATAATTTTTGAACAAAGAATTGTTAATTTGATATTAATGGAATTAAATCTAGAAATTGTATGTTAATTTGAATAAATTTCTTACTTGAAAACACTACTTATAGTTCTGTAGTATTTCATTCCTATATTAAAAATTGTCTCTTTTTGACATTGCCATACTGCCCATTGCCCACTGTTCATTTGGTCCATTATCGTATGCTGTGTATGCTGCGAGTCACTCAACAGATGTAGCCGTTCTCGTTGGCAGCATAGATTCATGCACGCAAATACAAGCTCCCACACCGCAACAAAACTGCCCCACTCGCTCGCAAGCCGTTTGCGACGCTTGTATGTGTGCAAGCACTCACGGGGCATTAAAGATTCCGCTGCTTCGATCGTCTCAAGTGATGGTCAGTAAGCGTGACGCATATCCCCCCCTCAAAGAAAGAAGGTGTCGATGAAACCGCGATAGCGCGATTCATGGTTCGCTGATCGCGAGATGTTGCTGACGCGATCGGACGCTCGGTATGTGAAGCATAGTTTGCCAAGCGAGTCGCGACCGGTTGCGCCTCGTGGCGGGGTGTTTTAATTCATACCTTTTAATGCGCTGATAGCCTTACACAGCTGGCACTCAGATCGATCTCGTGCTTCCCGTTGCGCACACATTAAAAACATACTCCTTCCGAGCTGCTCCTGCGTGCTGAAGTTTTTTCCGGCAACAACTCCTCGCGCAACGGAACAGATTGCAAAAGAACGATATCTGTGACATGCTATTTGGGTCAAAACAACGTATGACGTATGGTCTGTCGGAACCGGCATCGCGGCATGGCGTTGGAAGTCTAATAGAATTAATTAAAAACTTTCTCCACGCCGAAAAGGGCCCAAATAAGATGGAGGTTTGAAGCCTGGAATTCCGGCCACGGGAATCAGGAGGGGGGGGGGGGGGGGGGGGGGGATATAAATTTCAAATCGAAATGATCGGACACGCATTAAGTGTGGCATCAAAGACTCCAAACAGGCCAAGAGTGATAATTAATTGGTGCTTCATCTTTCCGAATGGTATTCCATGGTTTGATGTGATACACAACATTTCAAAAGAACTTGTTTGCTGATGTACAGGTTAAATTTTCAACGAATAACGCCACTCTTGGAAAATTTTCAAATTTAATTTCTTTTCAACTGCACCAACCCCTTTTTTCCGGCCGACGGTGTGTCGGAGTCCTTTTGTTATGTATTTCCATTGATCTCTTTCAATGCTATTTGCATTTGATCTTATAATCCAATAAAGGAAGCGAATGTTGAAAAATTACTTCTCATACTCCATTCGAAAAAACTGCGACAAACATTGCTTGCCTTTGTAGCTTTTTCCTCGTGCACTCACGCACTAATCCCGTGCACACGCCGATCGGAAAACTCTCGAACTCCGGTGTCTGTGTCGTGTCGGAAACCATTGTCCAAACACTTTGGCAAACACTTGCCCTCCCGCTGTAGACCGTTGCCATTGGAAGTAATTGAAATGATCTGTAATTCGCCATTTTGAATCCGACGAGCAGCGACGGTGGGCAAGAAAAGCGTTGTGGCCGGGTGGGCTGAGGTATGGAGGAGCAATGCTGTATGTACTTTATTTAATCTTCATCGAGCACGCGAGAAGAAAGAAGGGCTTAGCGTGACGCCGCATCGACGAAAGTCACGTGTTTGAGCGTCGTTCGAATGTTGTTTTGGGTGTTGTTTGGGCTCAGGTCGGGCCGGCGTTTGCGGCTGCTGTGTTGGTCCGGGGTGCAGTAAACAAATGTCCATCACCCCTGAAGAAAAATCTTCTGCCAAGGCTGCACTAAAGCGACCGGGACGCTTGAGCCGCGAACGAACGTGTCTCTTGGAATTGGAAGAAACGTCGCCATTCGCCAACGTTGACGTGGCTCGTGGAGGTGGGTAAGTAAACAGACAAGTGCAGCGGAGCATTTATCTATTAAATTTGTCTGCAGCCATCGTTTTCGGCCGGTTTATCTCCCGGCAAAACGACCTCCCCCATCCCAATCACCTTCGGGGGCCATTTTTCAGCCACTCCTCGGGGCGCTGATGGGCTCGAGCGCAGGAGGGGCCGGAAAGCAATTCTTCTTCTTCGGGTATGCCAACAAATTGCTCAACCACTTTCAGCCGCAAAACGACGGTGGGCTTGACAACGAAGCAAGCATTGGAGACAAACAGACAAACACCGACACCGAGACGTTGTGCACTTTAACTTATTGAGTTGCCCCGTACTGCGAAACCTACCTCGGCCGAATTCGTCCAAAATCGCCAGCGGAACCGGGAAAATCCGTTTCCACCCTCCAATCTGTGGTTTGTGCACTTTACGGATGGATTGCTTGCCCTCCTCCCGCGCGGTCACCGAAGATACAACTCACAAATGATGGTCATTTTTCGCTGCTTCAAAAGTATCTATGTTTTCCCTCGCACACCCGCACTAAAAGGAAGTAGTTGTTTCTTCCTTTGTCAAGTATGACATCATCCAAAGAAATACTGGGTGGGAGGTGCTGTGCAAAACTGGAACCATTCAATCCGGCATCAATTATGCTCTTATGCATCATCATTATCGCTCCTATTAGTTGGGTGAAACCTCAGATAAACGACGATCGATCATGTTCACCGCCCGGTTGTGATTTTTCCAGATTAAGATGAATCTGTTCAAATTATAACTTTTCCCTTTATCTTCTGCTATGTTTTCGGCATGGTTTTTGCCTTCCTTAGTCCTACAATCATTCATTGATTTTCATGGAAAATAGCAATCGATATAACTAGCGATTTTAGAGTGCAGGAATACGTTACGTTTAAGTTTATCTAGCTTCTCAAGTGTAATGTTGTTAACGATTATTTGAAGAATAATTTCATGAGCAAATACAATATAAATTTCTGTAGGAAATGGAAGTATATACATTTTACGGTATTGTTATATGGTGTTAGACACAAAAAGTTGTTATGTTCATTTTTTATGTTTGGTGTTTTTTTTGTTTTAAAAACGATTGTAATCTGTGTTTTTTTTTCTTCAATTAATAAATGACAATATTAGAACTGAAAAATATGCTATTTTATAACATTTTTTAGCCAAATGGCAGCTTTTCCCATAGTTCTGACCTACTCAAACAACAACAACTGTTCAGCATGTAAACCGGCATATTTTTATTCTATGCTGTGCCAGTAAGCAATAAGAGCATGGTTATAGAAATGGCAGATACTGCAACGTAATAAATAATACTAATTTGAAATATGTCCAATTCCATTTTTTACCGTGTACAAATTCGTATCCCTTCCCTCCCACATCGTGATAGGCGAGACGAACAACACACAAAACAAAGAGTAAAGCAGCATGTACACACAGAGCAAAGCAAACAAAGCAAGTCAACATTCGTCCGATTAATCGGCCTGTGTACTGTTCCACCGTGTTCTAGATTATTTTTCCATATACAACCTGCCTCACGCAATCCAGCGAACCCTCTTGACCGGCGTGTAAAAGGGGTGTTTTAACCTCTGGCCCCCAGCAGGACACAACTGTTTATCCGGACCGTGTCTAATGTCGCGCAGTGACGTAACGCTTCCCTCCTCGGCTGTCGTCGGCATTGCGCCCTTGGACAACTCGTCTCGCCAATCACGGTTGCGAATAACAAAAAAGAGAAACACTCATACCCACACAATTCAATTCGATAATAACCGTCGAAAGGCACCGGAACCAACAACATCGCATCCATCCTTCTATCTAGGCGAGGGAATCTATCAAGCAGTCGAAGGGAGTCAAAAATGGCAGTGAAAAATAATCTGGAATTTGAACGCGTGTACAAAGGGTCCCTTTATGCTAACGCACCCTCCTAGGCGGATCGTAAGGAGGGTTGGAATCGGGCGTAAAGTAATCATCACTAATCACGTGACCATTTTCCATAACCTCCCGTCACCAAACGGGACTGTTGGGTTAGTGTTGTGTGAAAGAAAAAAAAGGTGTTTAAAGTTTTATTCCACATTTTTATATTTATATCATATCGCTTCGCTTCGAGGGATGCAAGGGATGAGCCGTGTTGCAACGTTCGAATGTCAACGCACTAAATCGGTATCATAATCTGATTTAAATGTAGAATCCTGCCCCGCAAACCGTCTCTCCCATTGAAACACCAGGAATCGTTCGGGAAAGTGATCCGATTTTGCTTAATTGAAAAAGATTCATCACATACCGCACCGCATTAAAGCACACCGATTTTTGGGGATCTGTAATTGGCGAAGGTAGCATAGGATAGCCTTTGTTTCCACATACCTTAAGGAATCAATTATAAAAGAGGAACTGAGTGACTCTGGGATATTGACAAGATTTTGGAACATTTAACTAGTGGATACCTGTAGTGGCAAGTAGTCATGAAATCTTTTATTTTATTTCACAATCTCTTGCTCAACGTTTTCTTTCACATCATGATTTCACCTGACCAGGGCCTACGGATTCCTCAGTACTCAATGCATACTGTGATAAAGGGCTAACGAATGCTTGCGAAGGAAAAAGTTCAGATGGCAAAAAAGCTTTTCCAAGCAGAATAAAACCAACTGCTGGACATTTTTAATGGACAAACGAGATAATTGTAGCAATTTGACCTTGGTGATAAAGTACGCGTTCTAGAAACAGATGTTAACACCTTGTTGACGGGAGACGGACTTGTCCATCCTCGATCAGTTGAACTATGGTGAGAGAAGACCGGACAAGTCCTTCATGACGGGCGGCGAACGGACGTACTGCAAACTTAGCCCCAGTAGACCAGCAGTAAGTGTTGGGTAGCAAGCGCCCGACACGTCACGCCGAATTGCAAATATGGGTACCTAAACATTGTAAAAGGGACTCTTTTCGGGATGCTGCGACAGAAACATTGACATTCTCGCCAGTGTTCATTCTAGTCTTTGGTTTTTCTACAGAACTTTTTAAGATTGAACAATAAATAGAGAGTTCGATGTACGATGTAATGAAAATTAATAATGCACTTTAACAACATACCTTGTCCCGTTGTATGGGTTTAGTAAAAATCCCACCAGGGATTTTAAACTTCGCTCGCCCTGCATCTCGACACATCGATGAACATTCCTAGACTCAATTTTATGCGTGGTTCAGGTAGGGGGTTCAAAAATCTGGTGTAAAACCAAAGTGTTCGCTAACTGGCAGCTAAAAGGGTACTGACAAAAATGCTCCACGTTCTGATCGAAAACCGATCGATCGTCTACCTCGAGTTCAGCGCTCCACGTATAGGCTTCTCGGCTCGGCCAGTTGTTTGTTGAATCGGCAGTTGTTTGTTGAGTCTGTCGGGTTGCAAGAAGCTTCCAACATACACAAACTCGTACTAAAGCATGTTCAAATATTCAACCAATGATGAGATTGACGCAGGAAAAGCTGAGTTTTCGACAACCGCGTAGAACTAAAGAAAACTAGTAAAGTAGTAAAAAAGATGATAATTTTAATATGAGCAGTTTGAACATGCAATATGACACGACTGAGATGGAACCTGTAGATAAGTGCATCTGCTATCGAATATGTAGCCAAAGCTTTGAACATCGAACGAAACGACGAAGTGACACAGTTTTCGTCAATTTGGTTGTTTCTCTTCGTTTTGCAACGTAGCCTACTCTATTTGAACAGCCTATACTTTTCCAAGAATCCATGATAATGCCAAATAATATAGCCGAAGCTTTGAACATCGAACGAATCGACGAAGTGGTACACTTTTCGTCAGGGTTTGGTTGTCTGGCTTCGTTTTGCGACGTACTTTATTTGAACAGCCTATCGTGGATTTCAAGAATCCATACCTTTTCTCAGAGGCACGTGCTGTACAGCGACGTGGTGTGCTTGCGTTCGGTTCCAGGAAAAACCCTACGTGGATTGGCCTTGGTGATAAGGTACACAGACCGGTGTGCTGTGCCTACGGTTGGTTCCAGGAAAACTCCTACGTAGATGGGCCTTGGTGATAAGGTACACTTTTAAAAACCAGACGTCAAGACACGTCACGCAGATGCAAATCTCCATATCTCAGCGGTATAAAAGGGATACGTTTCGAGAGGTAGTAACAAAAACATTGCCATTCTCGCCAGTGCCGATTGTGTTTCGATAGGCCAATTCTTTAGAGCACCAGTAAGATGGATAAATTAGTGTTCTGTAAGTATGGATTGTATCGTTTGTCTTTTGAAGGCAATCTTTTTATTGCTCATTTTCTTTCGTTCATCTATTCCTTCCACAGCATGTTTTCTCCTTGGAGGGCTTATTCCTGATCCAGGTCCGACGGACTCCTGTGCTCTGAATTCCTACTGTACCGCTGGGGTTACGAACGTCGGATGCAACCCACCTTCAATCACTGGAGGACCGGCCTGCGATGCAAAAAGTGCAGAAGTAGTACAGCTTCTGGAAGAAGAACAAACTCGCATTCTGTACCGTTTAAATAACCGACGCAATTCAATTGCCTCGGGAGAGGCCGGAAATGCTAAAGCTGATCAAATGTTCACGCTACAGTGGGACGCGAATTTAGCCACACAGGCCGGTCACAATGCACGTTCTTGCACCGTCGCGAGAGATGCTTGTCGGAATACTGCAGATTACGCCAACGTAGGGCAAATGGTAGCTACTTACTCTGGCTCGACAGACTTCGTGGGAGGAATGTCCACTACGACGAAAATCGATAGTGTATTTATCACTGGCATCAATTATTTCCAATATTTGTATGGAACAGGAACATTCAGCAGTTACTCGGCATCGTAAGTGTTTAGAATTTGAAGCTACTGTCATGTGCGAATGAAAACTCATTACATTTTTTTTATTTTACAATTCAGTACCAACACAGAAAACGAGGCAAATATTGTGAACGATCGTTCAAAAACGGTGGGATGTGCTGCAATGCAATGGACCGAGGACAATCAAATTACCTTTTACCTGGTGTGCAACTTCTCTAACAACGTCATCGAAGGCCAACCAATTTACATGCCTGCAGCTATCGCGGGCACGGGATGTGCAACGAGAGATATGACAAACACAGCGCTTTGTCTCACCTAATATTGTCATGAGTCTACACGTTAATTGCACAACCAAAATGCGGTCAAATCTTCGTTCGAATCGATCACGACGCTACTTGGCGCATGCTTCTTCCCGGCCTCAGTCTCTGTTGAATCATAGCCCACATCACGATGATGGGCTTTTGAGTTGAAATAAATGCAATCACCCTCAAGCTGATAAATTGTGTACCAGACTAGCTGATTTATCCAATTTCACCCGGAAAGAAACAAATTTCAGACGAAAGGGTATTTTTATTCAGTACTAGCTGATTAACCCGATTTTATCCGGATAGAAAGACAATTCCAAACGAAATAGTGTTTTCATTCAGTATCTTGAGTTTTACAATGTTGAGAATGGTGGAGGTTTCACACTTGAAAATTGGCTTTCTTATAAGTATGTTTTGTGTAAATTTGTTATATCAATTTTGTGTGATTGAGAATATTTGTAGGAGAAAATAAAAGAAGTCTGAGATAAGATTGATCAATCAAATTGTGACCATTCGACTTAGTGACCCCAAATACTACGAAAATGATACCCATATTGCATTTCAACCATTGTTCATCTATAGCTGTAAGATGGTAGCCCCTCTTATCCCTTCCTGTACATGGATGAAATTTTATTATAGGATGGCTACATATTTAAGTAGTATGTGTACCAAATTTGTAAAAACCCATCCTATAATTGTTGAATTATTATTATTTTTCATCATTTTAGGTGTTCGGTGTTCGGGGATAGGGAAAGGTGTTCGGTTGGGGAAAGGGATGGAGGACTTTCGAAATAATGAAAAATTAGCTACACTCCAGCCTAGTTTGGTAGACTTAGTAGATTATGCGTTGAATACATGTGATCAGAATTGACGCTTTTTGTTTTGAGAATTGCTATTGTTTTGCTGGAGAGAAGGACGGTAGTGTAAGTCTGAGCTAAGACTGAACATTAACACTTTTGTTGCTGCACCAACGAGGTGTTTAAGTTAGTTAAGGCTTAGTTAAGAAATAAGCCCACCTTTGGATAACTGTAACATTTCGGTAACCGGTACGATCGTTGATCCAAATAAAGAACCTTTCCGAGAGGGACGCGACGTACCGGAAACCAAATGCCCAAACAAGTTAAATTCGATTTCGCAAATAGAAGTTAATTTCGATGGCTGCCGCCGTGCTGCACCGTGCTGCATCAGCGAGTTAAGTGCCGTTCCGGGCGACCCGTTGGCGCGTATTGCTGCGTCAATACAACCCACGGCGCACCAAGTGTTCGGCTAGCGCGCGTTGCTGCGACGGCAGCCCTCGATCGTTGGCAGGCCGGCTTACTGCCCTACTTATCAATAATCGATACACCCTACGGTGCGCCAAGTGTCCGGCCGACGCGCGTTGCTTCGTCAGCAGCCCTCCGTCAACGGCCGGCCGGCTCGTTGCTCTACTTTTAAAATCGTAAACAAATGCGATTTTTGGGTATATAATGGTAAGAAATTTTAGAATAAACCAGTGTTAAGTTGAAACTCAGACGATTCACTTCGTAGTTTATTTTTGACCGCTACACTCACTGCCATATCCGAAAAGCTTGAAGCGCCCAGTCCCCCCTTTCGAAGCATAGGCCTCCTCTATACGCAGAGGCAACTAGCTTGAGAGGTAATAGGGATCCAGGGACTTCAGCCATTAGCCGGCAGCAATTAAATTCACTTTCTCTCAGTTGCTCACCCTAACCAAGCTAGGAGGTCTTCCTTCGCGGGACCTGCTTGGTTAGTCGTGAAGTAACATTGGTGGCTCCAGAGAGGAGATTCACGAAAAGTCTCCTCAAACGTTTGAATTCTTGCTTGGGTAACCAGGACCAAGAAGAATCATATCAGCAAGCTCTCTGTCGATCAGAATCGTCAGAGAGATAAAAAGAGTGAAGCTTAGGCATCGGGAAAAAACCCAGTAGCTTGACTACGCCTTTTCAAAGCCACTCAGTAAAGATGTCGACCGCGACCAAGATGTCACGACGACCGAGCAAGTATTTTGTGGACAATAAGAATGGGAATTGTCGGTTGTGCGACAAACCCGATCCGAGCGATTCGCACATGGTCCAGTGTGACGAGTGCGATCGATGGTTCCATTTGACTTGCGCGAAGCTAACAAAGTTGCCAACAGCAGAAGAAGAATTTATGTGCATCAAGTGCAGCGCCGACCGAGCCAAAGCGCAAGATGAAGCAGGACCATCGGGAGGAGAAAAAGGCGATAGAAAGGAGAAGAAAGCTAAAACCGCCGAACCGGAAGTTACCACCATAGCCGAGCTGGTAGCAGCATTGACCGTTGGTAACAAGGTCAACACAAATCACTTACTTCGAATGTCGCTTAACGACCTACCCTACTTCGATGGCAATCCGAGAGATTGGCCTGCATTCGACAAAGCCTTCAGGGAAACCACAGAGGCAGCTAATTTCAACGACTTAGAAAATATGAATCGACTGCAGAGATGCCTGAAAGGCGACGCCCTGAGGAACGTCAAGGCACTTTTCTTCGATCCCGAGAATGTCGACATTATAATCGAACGCTTAAGAACTCTTTTTGGTAGATCAGAGCAAGTATACCAAGAACTCTTAAGAGAGGTTCAAAGGAAGGCGGATCCAAACCGGATACCAGATTTAAGCATCGCACTGGAGAATTTAGTGGCGAACATAAAAACGCTGAACAAACCTTCCTACCTTAGCGACCACCGACTCATCAACGAACTTGCCAGCAAATTGCCACAAGACAAGCAGCTGAAGTGGCTTAGAATAACGGATGAATTGGAAGAACAAAGAGAGATGCCGACATTAGAACACTTCAGCACCTGGCTAGCGAACATCGCGAGTGAACTTCGTCGCCTACCCAAAGCGATCGACCGAAAACCATTGCATCTACACGACACTACGAAGCCAGCAAAGAATGTAAGTCCAAAACACGAACGTAACATCAAACCGAAAAAAGAGCGCAAGGCATGCCCGAACTGCAAAGGCAGTCACAATATTCTGAATTGTGACCAATTCAAAAGCAAGACGCCTGCAGAAAGATACGAAGCCATAAAGAAAGAGAAACTCTGCTCGGGCTGCCTTCGATCCAACGGCCACGAAGAAAAAACCTGCTGGTTTGCGAGGGAATGCGGCATCAACGGGTGCAAGGAGAGGCATCATCGCTTGGTACACGTCTCGACCGAAGGGCTAATAAACTGTCACCATACCGGGTCGAAGGTCTACTACCAAATCATTCCTGTGGAACTACGAAACGACGACAAGAAGATAAAGACTTATGCCTTCCTAGACACAGGTGCCTCCTCTACCCTCATCGACGCTGCGACTGCAAATCAACTGAACCTAAAGGGTGCAGTCGACCCCATTACCCTTACGTGGACGCAAAATCTATCCGTGCAAGATGATACCAGCCAACGCGTCCAATGTAAGATAAAGGGGCAAGCAAGTCAAAAAGAGTACTCACTTCAAGGTGCCAGAACAGTCAAAAATTTAAAACTACCCACTCAAACAATCGATAGTGCTTATTTGCTGGAGAAGTACCCACACCTCCAGGGAATAAAACTTATGACGTTCCACAACGCTCGCCCAACCGTACTGATCGGTTTGAATAATGCACACCTCATGGCTCCAATAAACCAACGCTACAGCAGCAACGACACTCCAAGGGCGATGGAAACCAAACTCGGCTGGACAGTATTTGGCCAAGAAGTACTGCACAACGAATCAGTCGAGCACATCATGATCCACAGGGAAGAAGAGAACATGAATAAGTTGATCAAAAGCTACTTTTCCATCGAAAACTTCGGAGTAAAGATAACGAAGCCACTGCTGACCCGCGAACAGACTAGAGTAAACAACATAGTTCAGGAAACCCTCAAGAAAAAAGAAGACCGGTACGAGATAGGACTACTATGGCGAAAGGATAACGTAGTGCTACCTCCAAGCTACAAGAATGCATTCAACCGATTGCAATTCCTCGAACGACAGCTGAGCAAAGAAAAAGGTCTTCAGGAATGGGCGAAGACAACATTCAGCGAGTACCAAAAGAAAGGGTACCTAAGAAAGCTGTCGCCTGAGGAAGCATTAACAAAAACTCCTACTACGTTCTACCTTCCGCACTTCATCGTAGTAAACAAAAACAAACCTATCCCGAAACCAAGACTAGTGTTCGACGCGGCTGCAACGGTCAACGGCATATCACTTAACTCAGAGCTGATGTCAGGTCCGGATATTAACGCACCGCTATTTGGAGTGCTCCTAAGATTTCGAGAGGGTGGAATATGCGTCACCGGCGATATAAAAGAGATGTTCCACCAAGTACAAATTCGCAAAGAAGATCAAGAAGCTCAACGAATTCTATGGAGAGACTGCGAAAACCGAGAACCTGACACATACGTTATGCAAGTAATGACCTTCGGAGCAACGTGCTCGCCAGCGTGTGCCCAAATAGTAAAAAACCATAACGCAGAGCAGCACAAACAAACACACCCGAAGGCACTGAACGCAATCACACGACAACATTACGTGGACGATTATCTTGATAGCTTCATGAGCATTGAGGAAGCTATCGATACCGTCAATCAAGTCATCAACGTTCATGCAAAGGGAGGATTCGAAATACGGAACTTCAAATCCAACTCAAAAGAGCTGCTCCAAACGATCCCCGACGATAGAAAAAGTTCGACCAGCACAGTAGTGACATTGGAGGAAAAGGAAAGTAACGTAGAAAAGGTCCTCGGCATTTACTGGAACACCGATACGGACCAGATCGGCTTCCAAGTAAACTTCAATGGTTGGGATCACGCGCGCACACCAACAAAACGACAAGCCTTGAGCTACGTTATGAGGGTTTACGATCCGTTAGGCCTCATTAGCCATATCACTATACATGGAAGACTTCTCACCAGATCAATAAACCAAGCCATGAAGGACTGGGACATTCCAATACCGGAGGCCCTCCAACCTCAATGGCATGAATGGAGAGAAATGGCGCTAAAGGCTAAGGTGATCAACATACCTCGTCCAGTAATGCAACACCCAACAAAGACTGTGGAGCTTCACACCTTCGTCGACGCATCAGAAGAAGCGTTCGCAGCCTGCGTATACGTCAGAACCAGATGTGAAGGTGAAAACGTCGTGAGATTTCTCGTCGGTAAAGCCCTTGTAGCACCTACACCGATCATCTCCATACCACGCTTAGAATTGCAAGCAGCAGTTCTGGGGGCTCGCCTGACCGACGCAGTCAAAAAAGAACTTCGTCTGAACGTAGAAAAAACGACCTACTGGAGCGACTCACAAACCGTACTATCATGGATAAACAGCGTGAATCGAAAATATCACCAGTTCGTCGCGATCAGGATAAGCGAAATCCTGGACTCCTCAACTATGAGCGAATGGAGATGGGTACCTACAAAACAAAATCCAGCCGATATAGCCACAAAGAAAGTCGCTGACGACACTCCCTGGCTCAAGGGTCCAACATTCCTGCAGCAAGACGAGACAACGTGGCCAGTAAGCCGAGCTACGTACTCAACTAAGGAGGAAGAACGAGTCTTCGCGTTCCATCAAGAAGCCGTCAGCATCATAGACGAGGACCGATATTCCTACTGGGACAAGCTGGTGAAACATCTCACCTATCTAAAGAAGTTCGTCAATTATCTACAGAACAAAGACGGCTTCAAATCTGAAATCAATCTACGGGACGTAGAGCAAGTAAAAAATGCTCTATACAGGAAGGCACAATGGCAAGGTTTCCCGGAAGAAATGAAAGCCCTTGTCGAGAAGAAAGATTTTCCCAAATCTAGCCCCCTGAAGAAACTCCTTCCTTTCCTCGACGATGATGGTGTGATGCGATCACAAGGCAGGCTCGAAAACATTACAGCACTTCCACCAAGCGCTAGAACGCCAATTCTCTTACCTCAGAAGCATCGAATCACAAAGCTGGTGGTAAGACACTTCCACAATAAAAGCCTGCACCAAGCCGATAATGTCGTCATCGCCAACATTCGACAACAATTCTGGATACTGAATCTCAGAACAGTCCTAAAAAACGTTAAGAAGTGCTGCCAACTATGCATCCTCCACCACGCAAGACCTGCTGCCCCGCTCATGGCGCCCCTACCAGAATTTCGCGCGACGCCATACCTCCCACCGTTTACACACACTGGAGTGGATTACTTCGGCCCCCTGGAAGTAACCGTCAAACGGTCAACCGAAAAACGATGGGGAACTATTTTTACCTGCATGTCGACCAGAGCAGTATACATAGACTTAGCGGAAAAGTTGGATACCGACAGCTTTTTAGTGTGCCTAAAAAGTATGCAAATTCGTAGAGGAAAGATAGCACACTTATATAGCGACAACGGGACCAACTTCAGAGGTGCCGAAAACGAATTACAGCAACTCCTAGAAGACATCAATCGGCACATGGGACGCGAAGCAGCACTTAAGTACGAACTACAATGGCATTTCAACCCACCGTCTGCTCCACACTTCGGAGGTGTCTGGGAACGTCCGATCCAAAATATAAAGAAAGCGCTCCGACACGTGGCTAACGAATGGAACAACCGCAAACCCAGCCCAGACGTATTGCGCGCCACCTTAGTTCAAATAGAGGCCCTACTCAACTCAAGGCCTCTAACACATATACCATTGGGCAATGAAGAAGATGAAGTCTTAACTCCGTATCACTTCATCATCGGAAGGAGCGGAGAACACGTGCCCCCAGCTGCAGTATTCTCAACGAAGTTGGACCGCAAGCAATTCCAGCTGGCACAACACTACACCAAATTGTTCTGGGATCAGTGGAAGAAAGATTATCTGCCTACGCTCATTAAACGAAACAAGTGGACCCAAAAAGTCGAGCCGATAAAGGAAAACGACATCGTCGTCCTCACGGACGACAACGCACCCCCAGGTCAATGGATCAAAGGCAAAGTTGTCAAAACACACGTCGCTCCGGATGGACAAGTACGATCGGTGGAAGTTAAAACAGCCAGCACCACCCTCAAACGTCCAGCTGTCAAGGTTGCAGTCGTGGATTTAGAGCAAAAGGAGCACCTACTTCTGCACTCTGTATCCACTGCGCCACCGCCTAAGAGACCCAATAAAACACCACAACCCCTACCAGAAGAACCACCGGCCAAGAAAAAGGTAAAACGCATTGCGCCATGCAACTGGGCTCAAAAATTGCTACTGACACTCCTAGTACTCGGCGTCGGAACCACGGAAGCCGTCAACATTCAACCGGCGAACGAAGGCGGAATCTTCTTCAATCATCTAGGCAGCTGCTTAGTTCAACGAGGAATTCTACAAAGACGCATACCGCTGGACATCGTCCCCAGGGACGATATAGGTCACATGCATCAACTCCGTTTCGAGCTGCGATCGTTGTACACAAATTTCGCCAGTAAAAGTCACCCAGCGAACGGCGGTACACTGAAAATCGAGCAGTTTTTTGCCTTTTTCTTTCGGACCCCCCGATTTCCGCTTAACGGGGGGTCGGATGACACGCACACAACGTTGAGTCAGAGGTGGCACTCACACATCGTTAAGTGTAGGAGATGTCACGCACACCAACGCAAATGGCGTGAAAGCAAAAAAAAACATTGTATTAAGTTGACGTTCAACCTGTAGGTTATGTTGACGCGTTTTTGCTCAAGCCGAGGCTTCGCTTCAACACATCTTGCGGCATCCCTTTTTCACTAGTGTTAGTCTTTTAGATATCTGTGGAAGAGGAGAAGAACTTTTTATTTAGTGTGATTAGTTATATTTACCAGGTTTGAACTCATTTCTTTGAATTCGAAGATCCATCACCATACCACGCCGCTACGCCACTGCAGTGATTTGTGCAGTTTATTAGTGGGGTAAAAATCCGTCATAGTTACGATCCATGAACATAATATGTTCGATGCTAAAAATAGCATATACCGGATCGTATATATCATGGTGATGTTATTCATTGATTATTATATTATATTGCAGGATAATGGAAGAAAAACCAGCAAAAGCGACACCTTCATCTTTAAACCGTACCATTTTGTACTTCCCACCACTTCCTTCATCCAGCAATTCAAAACCATTCATCAACACAATCCACTACGTTCCACCGATACCGGCACGACCATCTCATTGTACCAGCCCCCATCCGCCACCCATTCCACCGAGAGCTAATGTATCTCCCAATCATCTCCATCCGCCACCCATTCCACCGAGAGCTAATGTATTTCCCAATGATCTCCATCCTCGTCCAATACCACAAAGATCAAATCCCAATCCCAATCAACTAAAGCCTCCAGCAATCCCACCTAGATCTCCAGCAACATCCATTGTCCATCAGATTCTACCCACACCTCCACCTACTCCTACTCCTCCTCCTTCTACTCCTACTCTTCTTCCTCCAACTCCTCCTCCGCCAACTCCTCCTCCTCCCCCGAAGGAAAAAGACGTTCAATTAGATCGATTGGAAAGGAATGTAGGAATTTTATCTAAACTAGTACGTAATATGGCTAGCGAAGTGAACATAATTTTAAATAACATTGGCTGCAATAAGGCAAACACGAATAACAGAAATATCAATGTGCAAAAATTGTGTAACATCGAGGAGCTGAAAATATTCAACCATAAGCTAGGCGACAGTATTTACATGGCAGATGTAATATGCCGCCTATTGCATTTATTAGGTTCAACCAATGATGTAGATGCAAGGTTGAGTATTTTATTAGATTTATTGTTTGATAGAGACTTTTTGTCTCTATGTAGTTGGACAGGCAGGGGCTTTCCCGACCCAAAAATTCCATTTGAGGAATACACTTACGTGTTAGCTTTATTTAAATTTGTTGGAGGAAACAGTTTTGTTGAATTATCCGATGAATATATAAAAAAATTCTTTCTCAATAAATTTTACCACAGCACAGGTCGCAGTATGGCACAAGGCTTGCGTACGACAGAGAAACGGAAACGGACGGAATAGCTTTTATCGTTAGAAGTATTTAAATCGTTTTATTATTAGAATTAGAATTATATTATATTAGAAAGGTAGCATTAGAATTTTTATGAACTAACTTAAAGTATGCAGCAGCGGTGTGAAATAAAATGTTGAGCCCTGGTCCACTGTAACAGCAGCGAGTTTACATTTTACATCTCCTAATAGAACTGTTGTAGTGCTAGTAGATAAGCTTCCTATATCAGCCTTAAAATTATAAAGAATCTCGCCAGAATCGCAAGGGGTCGAAAATGAAGATTGTTTTTCTAACATAACATTACCAACAATATATAAAGTTTTAGAGAGCTCAGTTGTACAACTAAACTTAATGATGGTATGATCTTTGGTTAAAAACCAACAATCTTTACTACATTGGTTTAATGTACAGCTTGATGTGATGTGCAATATCTCGTTGTTGTTTGTTTTTTCAACACAGGGATAATCTTTAACTTTACTGTTACTTGCAACATCTATTTCTCTCAGCTCAACTAACCTACAAACTACTTGCTCTAAATGCCGACTCCCTCCTCTAACTAATCTTTTCATTAACTGCAATTTATTCTCAAAAGGGTACGTAGAGAATGTTGAAAGCGGGCCAAATCGTTCTACTTCTGAAGCAATGTGTACAAGATTGTGCACATTGCTCGTTAAGTGTGATCGATCATAAATATGACTGAACTGTTCAACAAAAATATTCAGTAGCTCTCCTGCATATTTCCAATGTGCTTTGTATGCGTTTGAAGATAATATCGTCACTGCTGTGTAATATAGTTTAAAATGTTCGAAAGCCTCGTCACTTATTCTTTTTTCTAATACAGCTATGCTTACATAATGTAGAAAAGAACTCAACTCTGTACCTTTCCAAAAGGGCAAATATTTTAAGGATCTTAATCTACGGGTTATTTCCGAGGGTAATTGGGTGGTCCTAACTAAATGGGAAATTTCTTCCTGGGTATAAGACAGCCATTTAGGAAATGGTTGTAATGTTCCCAAAGAATACCCTTTCAGCAATTTTCGTGTAATTCCTAAATCTAAAGCGTGCAGCGGGTCGCCTACAGGTATGTCTAATACTAAATCTATATTATTTACATCTGATAAAGGCGATTCCCGTTTCTGGTGCGTATTAACGTATAAACCACCTCGGAATTCAGCATCGGTGCGGTCTTCCCCAACTCCCTCGAAAACTACCTTTCTTGCGCTGCGTACATGTGTAGCCATAATCTTACACTTCATGCAGCCATGAATAGCATTGTGGTAAGCGACGCCTAAAAACATTCAGTAATGATTAAGTACGCATAGGTAGCTAACTGCGATTATCACTTACCCTTGATAAATGCTCGTGCTGGAGAATCTGCGATGAAGGCCCTTATTTTTATTTCAATCTGTTTCCCGTTTATTTGGACTCCTTGCTCCTGCACGTAGTTTAACTCCGTAGCTAAACTACGCAGATAACCTTCTGCGTTGGCAGGTTTTGAAGGACCACAATACACAGCCACCACCAAAACTGGTCGTTCAGCAATATTATCAAGCTGCATGAGAATTGGCCACAGCTGTGTTGGTCCACTATTGTGCAATGGAATGCCATCCATTGAAATGTTGATGTGGAAAATATTCACTGTTGGTGTCACATCCCTAATAAACAAAAACATATATATTAATTGCAAATAAAATCATAAATAGCATGAATACAGCATTGCTACCGGACTAGTTTATAACTTACCGATAGTAGTATTGAAGGGATTTTTGTATACCCTGATACCACAATTTCCCTCCAGCTACACTTTCCAGCTCTTTTCCAACATCCACTGGAGTCTTAAGCAATGATCTTGAGTCTCTAGGAAGGATGAAATCCGTTGTGTCCAACACCAACTCTAACAGGTCATTAACGGCATGATGCGAGATTTTGTGATTTAGGGCCCAGTTTCGGAGTCCTTCTTTAAACAGCAGATTTTTGTTAAATCTTTCAGTCTCATAATCATTTTCGTCGTCAGAGTCGTCCTCATCGTCCTCCAGGATGTATTCGAACGGAAGATTCTCTAAAATCTCGTCTTCGCCATCATCAGCATCACGGTCTGCATCAGGAGTAGTTTCTAGAAACAGGAATAGTGTGAAGGTTACGTTAATCAATTCAGATAAACATTTTGAACGCTACATCACGTTCACTTCTTCACTTTTCCATCAAACATACCTTCTCCCATCCTTTTGCTCGGTCCAGGCTGGTTTTCCTCCTCCCATTCCTTTTCACACGCATCCCACAGTCTTTTGCCAAGTTTACTGGCTAAGGAACTTTTCTTCATTTGCTTCACTTTATACATGGTGCAAAGAAACACTGAACAACACTGTGAAAACCGTGAAAATTAACAAAATCTGGCTGTTACGAATTGAACTCAATGGCGCTTTGAACTGAAATAAGAATTTGTATACAGGTAAAGTGCCGGTAAACAAACCAGATGCCTTCAGCTTCACGCACACCATCAACCGATTTTTACCCCGCGTTAATCGTAAATGCATAACCCAATGAGCAAGAAAGAGTCAGGGCATAGCATCAATAGCAGCTATCTTGTTCTTGCCAATGGTAGAGGGTCGTGGAGATGGAATTCTCCCTACCCCTCGCCTGTAAAATGGACTGATTCGAGCAAAACCGTTCGCTGGGCAATTACCGGACGACACGCTGAAGGAGGCCGTCACAATGGTAAATATACAAAGTAGAGCCGCGGAAAGGGAGATACGTTTTACCTCTCGCGTAAGGAGAGTCGGAGGTATTTTAGGGTTTCTAAAAGATTTACTGGTAGGTGGAAGTGACGTAGAAAAAGAACTCGATGAAATGCAAACCGCAGAAGAAATTAAATACAAGAGAATACTAAGTACTGTCACAATGGTTAACGAAAGGTCTAAAGAATTAGCACAAAAGTTTAAAGATAAAAGCGATAAGTTGTTATCACACATAAAGCAAGCCAATTCAGAACAACAAGATATTTCGATAAAATTACACATTGTAGAGCTGACCTTGCTAGCCCATCAAGTAATCAATAATATTGCTGAAAAATATAGGTTGCTTAGAACCAGTCCTATACAAAAAGAAGAGCTAGAAATACTGTATGACCGAATAGAGAAAGAACTACCAGAAACCGTCCGCATAGTTCGAACACATCCCTCATTTTCCATTGAAGAAGGAGAGAAATCTCTGACTATTTTAGTAACAACAATATTAGTAGAAACTATTCCCTTCGAGGTATTCCAAGCCTATCCCGTTCCAGACAGAGTAAGGGACTCGATCATAACGATTGAAAAAACGAAAATAGCCATAAATGATCATTGGGCTCACTTCTATCCATCTTACCTAATCGAACTGAATCAAACCCATTTCATTGTAAACCATCCAACAATTGAAAAACGAATAGATTGCTTGTCAGGAAAAATACTCTCAGTAAATGAATCAACGAACTGTACTACAAGAAAATTGGAAACACCATATACAAAATTGATTCACATGAAAGAAGCAAACTCCGTGCTTTACTACACAGACAACATTAAAAGTATCAGATTACATTGCAATAGTACAGATATAGCACTTAGCAGCTACGCGGCAATTGTGGAATTGGAAGATAACTGCGTTATTGAATCAGCCAATGAGACTATAAAGGCCGATATTTCATTTAGGAAAATAACAAAATCCTACTTTAAGAAACATGAAGAAACTCAAGAACCAGAGGTCATCGAAAACACGGAAACAAAAGTCCCAAGCATCTTCGTACTCCACGTCACATTGGTACAAATCGTCATTGGTACAATCATAATAATATTAGTTGTAGCTATCATGACGATCATAATGTGCGCACAGGGAAAATGTATCATTAAAAAGCTAGAAGCCACGGAAGCAAAACAAGAAGAAAAAACAGAAATGACCGAGTTCTTTAACAAACCTCGATTCGGGCCAAAATATAGAGGTAATTCACCGAGTTGAATTACGAGGGGGAGAATGTTGCTGCACCAACGAGGTGTTTAAGTTAGTTAAGGCTTAGTTAAGAAATAAGCCCACCTTTGGATAACTGTAACATTTCGGTAACCGGTACGATCGTTGATCCAAATAAAGAACCTTTCCGAGAGGGACGCGACGTACCGGAAACCAAATGCCCAAACAAGTTAAATTCGATTTCGCAAATAGAAGTTAATTTCGATGGCTGCCGCGGGACCTGCTTGGTTAGTCGTGAAGTAACAACTTTGTTGACGGGCGTTTTTTTCCCAAAACTAGCTGCTGTCACCGGGGCCAGCCGTTCCGGTAACGAACGACCGATCGAAACGGATACGACGAAACGAACGAAATACCCGAATGCTCGACTATGCAATGGTATGCGTGCAACGTACATGTCCGTCTTTCCGTCCTCAACGTTGAGTCAAAAACAGACGAAGATCTTCGTCTCCCGTCAACAAGGTGTTAAGAGTGAGACCATTCGATTTAGAGACCACAAATACTGCGAAAATGATACCCATATTGCATTTTTCCCATTTTTAGGGTAAGGTGTAGTTTGAGAGCCTCCCTTTCCCCTTGCCCTAGATGAATGAAATTTTAACCCATGCTATGCACATATATAAACAGTATGTGTAATTTTTTTTTGTGAAAATCCGATCAATAATTGTTGAGCTATAGGGAGCGGTAGGGAGGTACAGGAATATCAACAAACGAAGTCCAAATAACTCATTCTTGAAAAATTAGCTAATTTCCAGTCAAGTTTGGCGCAAATCCGTCCGTAAGATTTTGCGTAATGCTGTTGATTACATGATAAGAATTAACGCTCTTCATTTTGATGCTTGGTCTACACGAAGCGCAAAGCAACCTTTGCAAACGGCAAAATGCTGTCAGATGGGCAGCCAACTGTCAAAGTAAGCGAAAATCTGTTTTTCGGTCGGCGAGTGAAAAATTGATTTGCAAAAATTTGCGCACCAGGTGTAGAGTGCCGGTGGATGGAAAATAGTTGTTTGTGATGATGTACAGTGATTGTTGATAAGATTTCGGTGTACCTCTGTGCTGTTTTTTTTACAATTAAACAATCAAATCAACACGGAATGCGCTTACATCTGCATCGGCTCATGAATGTTAAAGTCTACACGAAGCGAAAGAAAGTGACAGAAAAAATTATATTTTCGCCTGTTTTTTCAGAGTATTCAGTATTTTAGCTATTATTAAAGAGGATGAGGACGAGGAGAAAAAGGATGAAGAGGAGTGGGGGGAGGTGGCAGGTTTTCTTAATACTCTTCAGGTTTATCAGAAATTGACCTTGAAATAAGGTCCGATATCTCTTCAGCTAATTTTGGAGCATTATTCTCCCATCATTTCCCGCATCATTTGCCGATAATATTCCTGTTTTCTCCCAGTTCGTAGACTATTCTTCACTCTTCCATCGTATCGCCCTCTATCGATGACATGCTGGACTGTAGAATGTGTCCGCCCAACTATCTCACCACCTTTTCGCGTTGAATATCCTTTCCAATACAGTGAAATAATTTATTTCCCCAATTCAACGCCAGTTTCCTATCTTGACTCCGTTATGTAGTGTCTGGAAGGAAGGAATTCGATTTTCGGACTACTTCACGTCGCTTAACCCCGCACTCTCACTTTGTGTTCCAGCTGACAAATCTAACTCAACTGCTCTTTTAAGCATAAGGCTAAAATAATGCGTAGACAAATTTTCTTCTAACTGATATCGGGCAATGCGTTTTACTACGAGCAATGCGAGGTACGTGTTTAATGGAATACTTAATGGGAAGTAAAATTATATTATTTTTCAATTTTTGAACAGGAATTGTTGGACAAAATTGATAAAACCAAATTGCGAGAAGTCCGCCAGAAAACTTGGTTGTATTATAAAGGAGTAATAGGTAACATTGATTTTGTCAAATAGCATTTAGAAAAGACGAAAACTTAACCCCATTCATTTTACTGCTCAGGGCCTCCATGAGTGTAAATCCGCCACTGGGTGTCCATCAGCAGATTAAGTATCGTTTGGGCGTTCCACCGAGCGGGAAAACGAAGGAGAAAAACTAGTCCATGGCAAAGATGTGCCCAATCGAGTTCGATTGTGCCGAAGTCCAGTGATTTCTTCGGTCATAGGAAACATCCACTCCATGCCGCCAAGAAAGCGGATGAAGTGCAAGCAAACAGACTCGTGGTGGAAGTGTGTTTGTTGGAAGTTCGAAGCAATTGTTTGAAGTCCGCTTGAGCCGTCGCGAGCCGCGTCAGTGAGTAAATTTACATTTTATGAACCCGATTCTTTTTTTTTTCTTTTAACGACCCTTTCCGAAAGCCCTAGGAAGAGATCGCACCGTTCGTTGCTGCAGTCGAGAAATATGCGTCGAGCGCCTCTCGGAGTGCAATTGCGCATGGTCTATGGTGTGGCCGGGCGTGTGTACACACGTTTAAGGCCACGCACATGAACGCACGATCCCCCGGAGGGCAGCGTGCAGTAACGTTTAACGATCATCTGGTGCAGTTCGTTTTACGAGCCTACCACGCAGCGCGTCGGTGTAAAAATACGTCAATTAAGCCTATTGGGAAAGGTAATTGATTTTTTGACTTTCCGTGAGCGTACGGACAGAGAGCGGAGGTGTTTCACTGCTTTCTGCTTTCAACCGAATGCAATGCATTACTACTGAGCAACTTCAACACTTGAGCCGGCGGAAGAAAGTTTCCATCCGAACCCCAGTCGGATCGGTGGTAAAAATAACGGAAAACTAAAAATATCGAGAGTAGAAAAACCGCTGGGAAACTGGTACTTCCGATTTGGCGGGAAGAATCGACACTGCATCGTTCTCTGCTAGAGTTGTAGATAAACTAAAAACTCGTTTTCGTTTATGTTTAGACAACGCATTTAGTTCATGTAAATATTATGCTTACCTACATATGACTCGGGAGGGACTCTCTTGTCTTTCTGTCTGTGTGTGTTTTTCTTTGCTGGTGGGATTTTGGTTCTATTCCGATGCAGAATTCTTTTAGCCGGAATAGAGTTGTTTTTTTCCTCCCGAACGAGTGTTTGTGTTCCGAGGTAAGACTATCATGATCAAAGTGTACACTGATGGTGGATTATGTTGGTGGCATTTGGTTAAATGTGTTGCTTTCCTTTTTTTATTGATTTTTTTTAAACAACGTTACCAAATATTTTTTACATCTACACAACAAAACAGTTGGCATTATTTTAAATTAATTAAATTAACAATTCCCGTCATGATAGCTAACAGAGTTGAAGTATTCTTGTCTACTGCAAAGTTTTAGGCTCTAAAAGATACTTTCCGAATTTTGACGAGTTTAACATCTCCTTTTAATCCACTGCTTTAATTTTTTCGTTCGAGTTTTTTTATTTCCCACGGACTAAACTTTACTTTTGGTGAAGTTATGTTCATAAGTCATTCTGTGGAACAAGAGAGACAAACTGGAATGGATCACTGAACATAATGAAACCGTGGCGGGGTTCGATGAAACGTAGAATGTTTCTGTTAAAAAGCGTAAGCGTAAGCTTCAGTAAATAAAATAATAATAGAACTGAAGTATCATCAATAATCACGCCAGTTGTAATGCTTCATCACAAATTTTCTACATGCTCTTAAAATAAATCACACTCCAAAGTTCGTCCAGTAGAGACACTTTTTCATCTCCGCATGAGCTCAACCAGCATCGCATCATTTCGAAGTCAATTTAAGAAATCAATAAATATTCAAAATTCAATCTAACCACCAAGCGCCGTATATCGGCGAAGGGTTTTCCTCACCTCGCTGCAATGGTCGCTTGAGTCATGAATAATTTTACCCTGCGATGAAGCGGACGAAATTTCCGTGTATGTATGGGGCTGTGTGTTTGATTTTGGAAACGAGAAAGGTCGGTTTAATATGCACTTGAAAAGGATTCCTTCGCCATTCCGCTATGAAGGAAAGCGAGTGGCGAACTGTGTTGGGCGTGGTGAAATAATCTACCGACCCATTTTCTTAAGGATACAACCATTTTCACTTACTACTGTACGATTGAATCAGTGCTGTCTAAAGAACTAGACGCGGTAGGAGTGTGAGGCTACGAAAAGGATGCGAGTGTCTAGTGTATGAATAATTTTAGCATAAATCAAATCAAAACCATCCGAGCAACAATCCCTGGTGAATTATAGTTTTCTTCTGAACTTATGCAAGAACTTGTGGCAGTTTTCATGAAAGAAAAGTCAAATATGTTGTAGTGGAAAGTGTTGAGTTTTATTTTCGTTGTTTTATGAAAATTGATACCATCTTCTAATCTGGTTAGCTTGTGTTTGTTTTTGCTGTTCGTAAACTGACAACATTTTCGAAGATATCACCCAATGGAGGGTCTTATAAAAAATATTTATACAATTTTTTTTATTTAGTCGTCGCCAACGCATGGTTTATTTAAAACAAAAAAATCTTTGCTGCCATGTAGGTGAAAATATTTTCGAATAATCTTCATCAAGTGTTCCAGTTCGATCAATATATTGATATTGCGCTCTTTTCTACGATGTTTTGGAGAGACTATAAAAATATAATAATATTCATATTAGCTTACTTTCGAGTCAATGGTATTGTTTTCATTTTCAATCAATTTGATTTACAGAGCTCAATGAACTCTACAGTCCAATGATGTTTATTAGTATTTCAATTCGCTCTTGTTTCCATTGTTCCTTCGATACCGTATATTGGAAAAAAAAGAAACCCGGAAAGAAAACAAATGAAAAAGTAATACAGACCCTCATAGGAATTCATATTTTGGAATCACACACAAGCACACATAGCAGTCCATCATTATTTGTTTTAGAGAGCTTTTCCGGGCGGCGAAAGCCCACGGCAGCCACTGGATTCTGTGCCCGTTTTCAAAGCACACATTCGAAACGGATCAACCATTAAACATTCACCAGCTCACGGGTATTGAAAACATTAGTTTTCCATTTCACGGCATCCTCGAACGATGCGCGCAGCACACGGTGAAGGTAACACTCAGGCGCCCGAGGAAAACTCCGGCCGGATACCGGTGTTGCAGGGCTGACTTCCAGCTGCCACCTTGTCGATCCATTCGGGAAGCTTTTCGGTTGTGCAATTTGGTTTTTGAATAATTTATCCACCTGCTTCAGTCGGGTTCCGCGCGAGAGCGAGACGGCACCGTCGCTGGGCGCATGAGATTCGACGGGAAAGAGTTTTGTCGGGGGAAAAGCGGCACCGTTTACTTCGCCGCTGGCAATGAACCGGAGAACACGGACCATGAACCGTGTCACTGAACCGTTTCGGGGCTCCATGCTCCCTGACAAATGGCAGTTTCCACCCTAGCAGCCGTCCCGTTCCGGCCAAACTCGGGCAGACTGGCGGAAACATACAATCGCACTTAAATATTGATTTCCATTGACATGACATCGACCTGTCAGCGGCTCCATTTGGGGATTCGCTTCGAGGAGGTAGGTGTGCAGCAAATTGGTTGACGCATTTGTCATCTCCATTGCAGGAGACCATGACGTAACCGGGTGGTTCCTAGGAGTTGGGAAGCGGATGGACTATTCGGAGTAGTTTCGCGCGAGCTGAGCAACACACCGGGCATCGTGAAGTTGTAATGTTGCATTTATTGTCAGTCAATATCGCGCAGGATGCTCGTGGGCTAGAAAACGCTAGCGACAACAATGTCCGCATGTTTCAATTCTGACCAGGAGCAAACATTGGTAGACTAATTGTTATGATAGGATCTGACCCGATGGATAAGCTTTGGGCCACTCACTGATAACTCGCCGTTATTAGCTGATGTGGGTTCCTGCTATCCATCGGAGTCAACGCGCAGCGTCCGTCGATCAGGTGACTTCGACAAGAGGATCGGGCACGGACGAGCCGCGCTTGGCGTCCGTTTTATGTATAGTCAAAGTACCGTAAGTTTCAGACCAAGGACCTGTGGTTTAACCTGTATGTTCGTCTGGGAGAAAAAATGTAGTGTTGTTAAGAAGAAACGTAACGCGTCCTAACTGTAGCTGCACGAAAGAACATAAAACTAATGGACTAAAATTACGTACATAAGTTGAAGTTACAAGAAATGATGAACAGTTAAAACAATTTAAAAGGCAATACCAGGATTTACTTTTCAGTATGTTTGAAAATATTAAGAACTAACAAGCAATCTCCTTGAAAGGTTATTATACTTAAAAGCACACCAAGAGTTCGAAAGAGCACATAAGGTAGTTGCAAAAATTATAGATTGCAGCTCAAAATTGAATCGCACAAAAGTTGAGTTAGTTTACAAACCTACCGCAAACCGTTTTTGGCTTATGTATAAAATCGAGCCGTCGAACATTGACTAGCAAAGGTAAATAGTTTTCACACATCCTTGAACTCGAACACACCCCCAACCTCAAATCAAATCGGGTACGTAATGACAAAAACCTTGGTTCATTCAGGGTGCACCAGATTCTTTCCCACCGTTGCGTTCAACGTGCGACGTCTGTCTGGATTGCAACAGGAACACTCCGGAATGAACACTTTTTCTTTTTGCTTTGGTCTTCATCCCTCACATTCCCATCCGTCAACGGGGGTATGTTTTATTGATTTGTTTGCTAATAACCGGTAAAGTCGTTTCCATTCAGAGGGTGGCAAAACTCAAACACCCCCCTATAGTCACGTGCATCCGTACTGATTTTTGCACACAAAGTTCCTATTAGGAGATAGTGTGTGTGTATGCGTTTGTAGCGAGTTATTACGTACCATTTGGCCTCATTCAGTGAGTCAGGCCGGTGACGCGAGGGTTCGAGATGGAATTAAAAACCAAGCCAGACGCCTCGTGCCGGCCTCTGAATGTGAAATGATCCGGGTTTACAGAGCCTCTTCCTTAGCGCGGTAGATCCCGTAGCCTCCCAACGTTAGACACGAACATCACAGACTGGTGGCGGGTTTTCCAATGGGCAGGATTCAGGGGAGGATAATTCCATTCTGAAAAATTCACGAGATTCCAAATTGATTTCCGGCTTTCTGCTCGATTGTCTCGCATACAACACGCACATAAGGGTTGTGGTTTTCCATTTGCGCTTGAATGAAAACGCAATGGACTGCCTAATGTACGGAAAGACCGTGTGTCGTTGGTGGACAAACACCGGTGACATCCTCGTTGCATTGGCAAGTTTTCATGGATGGGCACGTGCCGCCTGTGTGGTTTTGTGTTGATTTTCATTATGATGTTTGGAACATGGCCGTGAAGTAGCTATCGTCGTGGTTCGTTTGTTTTTGGAGGTATGAGTTGAATGCTTTTCAATAAATAAGGTCAACTCATTGATGTACAGAAATGAAAGTAATTAAAAGTTAGATTTTAAATTTCACACAGGAATTGAATGCAATAGTTTCAAAATAACTCATATTTAATTTTTTCTTGTATGGAGTTTTGTGTATGCTAAAAACTTGACCAATACTGAACTCTCGATTCTTAAACTTTTCTCACATTAAGTATAGAATCTGCAGTTGTTGTTGAAGATTTGTTTGATTTTAGTTTTTTAGTAAAATTATCTAGATTTTAAATTTGAAACTCAAATTTACTAACACAAACAAAACAAACGTCTATGATCTCTACACTTCTTGATAAAAAATAGTACATCACAAAAATGCACAACATCTTTATTTGTGTTACACAAACCTAATATTTTCTACAACTGTCGGTAGGTTTTACGTATAACATTAATCATTCGCAACAATTTTCATTAATCTTAATCGTATCTTAGACCCATATCCGGTTCTAATAAAAATAGCCCTCAGTTCACATATGCATGCACATTAATGTAATCCAATAAAAGTAACATATGTCCAGGTGTAGTTTTTGAGCATAACTCTCAAGTAAAGAGTAAAAACCATATCACTTTTTCCTCTCCTTCTTAACCAAGCATCCCCGGGACGATAAGCTACTAGTAAATAAAAAAACCACAATGAAAAACATTGTAATGTCTCAATTTTCAAAAAACTGTAGATTAGCTGAAACAACAATTCCCTCAAAATGTACATCTTTAATTTTGGTTCAATGTGTGACTGTGCGTGAAGTCACCAATTGAACACGAAAACGACCAGCGGACTTTAATACAGCCTCCGAAACGTCTGACGCTGTCAGCGTACGAAATTAGAGCACATTCATTAGACATTCACAGCGTCCCTACTAAGGCACGTGAGGTTCGGGCTCCGTTCGATCGACTGGGCCTACAAGGCTTGGACGAAAAGAACACGTGAGACTCGGAAAACTCCGGAAAATTATCCACCCTTCACCACGTCCTCCTCCCAATACCTGTCATCACCAGGCAAAATGGCCAAGACTTTCTCCGTCATCCATGCTTTCTTTCGGGCCTTCATTGCACGCACATCTGCTGACTTTCCATTTCGTTTCGTTTCGTTAGGTTCGATTTCGGCTCTCCGGACGGGTGTTTCCCGACAGATCGAATTCGGTGCCTTATGCTGTGCCGCATGCAAGCCCGGCACCATCCCCGGAAGATGGATGACAGCCAAGGCCCCCGGTGAAGAATGCGCCTTCACCCGGCATGCTGAATCGATTTTGCCTCATCATTCCCGGGCTTCCGGTAGTAGGGCGGCCCACCCAACCCGGATTAGGCGAAGACGCACGCTAAGCAATTCCGACTCCGGGTACCTCGTTACCCGAAGCCAGGCAGCTTCGCCACGTCTCGGACGGACGTGCCCGGACTGGTGAATGATCGAACTAAATTTCGTCGTCGTCCCTTTTGTTTTCCCACCCACACGCTTCACGCTCGGGATTCAATTGTCTTCCCGTGTCGTGCACCGGCCACCACTGACGGTAGAAAGGAACCACCGGAAACTTGGTGTGGATGGAGAGATGGAACTTTTCCGACCGAGCTTTAGCTACCGTAATCGATTCGAGCGAGAGTTTTCCTTCCTTGAGTTTTCTTCCTGATTCTCCTCCTTCTTTTATTCACTCCTCGCTCCTGCAAAACCTCATTGAGCTGGCCAATAATGAGCCCAGAAAAACGTGGCCTAGTTTCAAATTCCTTCGCACTAAATGTTCGCTCGTGCGTGTACTCGGCATTGCCGTGGAGAACCGAAGCCGCTGCTCCGAACTGCCGAAGGTGACGTGGCCACATTTTGCCATAAAACGCACGATTGCACCGAATTCGCGCCCGACCAATGCCGAGGGAAGCGTGTACGTGAGATGGAAAACTTGTCGACGCTTGTTGGCACCGAAGCGACAAACGGCATATCGTCCGGGAAGGAATTCGTGTACTACGGGAGAAAATTGAAAGTGGAAGGAATGCGGATGGTAACTTCCCTAGCCGGGAAAATTGGGGAAAAAGGGTGGGTTTGTGTCACATAAATATTGTCGAGTGCAATATTTTAAAAGAAAAGTCACTTCTGGTAACGTCTAAATTATAGTGAGCGTGATTTTTGAACACGGTCTAGGTAATGTTCTCTTGTAGAAATGATTTTTCAATTTCAATGGACAAAAACTATGCATTAAATTTACAAGCCAGTTCGATCGAACAAAACATGCATTTTGACTCATTTGATCGTAAAAAAAATGCAATCGGAACTAATTCTTCGAACACAATTCGAAGTTTCAAACAGTTTTTCCGAGCTGACGGTTTTCGTCTATTTTCAGTTTCCTTTTACAAACCATTGGTTAACAATTGTTTCATTGATAGCAGTTCTTCATCTTATTCGCTTTGTACAAAGCCTTTCATCGCTAAGGAATTTACATATTTCTAAACGAATTAAACAGTTCAAAAGTCACAAACTTCCATAATAGAACCAGCTACTATAATCCCTGGAATGAAAGGTCCAACATTAAGCAGCGACTCCATTGAACAGTCCTTAAGCCGATAGCTAGCTTGTCTCGATACGTTCCACCTTGTGGTGGATAGTTTCTAGCAACGGTAGACATGCACCACGTGGCCAGGCCTTTTGATCTTTGGTGTTTTACCAGAGTCGGACCACTTCAGCGACATCGCTTACCGTGGCCGTTTGAAGTTTTTGATTCTGGTGTTTGCCTTTCTGTTTTCCATTCGCCGGTATTATTAAATCTACCAGATGATCGTCTTAGTGCAAAAATGAACAATCTTTTGCGTCTTTTAAGCTGCTTTTGAAAACGGTAACAATCAACGAATACCGCTCACCGCTGTATTCTTGAACGCGATCAATAGTATTATACTGTTTAGCAAGAGAGGTCTTTTCAATTCGTGAAAAGCTTACAAATCAGGGAGTGTCGTGAAAATTTTCACTCAATTGGTTCTTCCTGTATGGCGTTGATTTTAATCCAGGTTTAAATAACAGAACAGAATTTAAATTAGGCAACAACGGAATCATCTAAATAATGATGAATGTGAAAAATAAACAAATTATTTAGAAATGTTCAAATTGACGGTAAAAGATATATTCTAAATTGAATGAAATAACATTTCTGAATGAGCTGCAAAATCGTGATTTTCATCAATTTCTGACCTTTCTTAGAAGGCTTCAGCCGTAACGAAGGAAAAACTATTTGAGTATGATTGAAACTTTGCCTCATAGATGGATAAAAAAAACTAGACAAATAATCCCTCCCAGAGTCTACCGGAAAAACAAATGGAAAACAAAACTGCCCTCCATTGGCATGCTGAAAGCTACGGCGTTTGCTACCGGTACACAATAAAAGCTCATCCGGGAAAATTGCACACATTCATACCCACAACTGCATGCTGGTGAGCGATTATGGAACGAGAGGGAAAAAGTTATATCGTCACTGACCAACCAAATATGAACCCGAAGGCGATGGCAACAGAGGCGTGGTGCGGGTCGGTGGAAGCGGAACTAGGATATTCCGTCCCATTTTCGTCCCATTACGTATGCATCGTGCTGCCGTCCGAGAAACCTTCAACCTTCGGGTAAGTCGTCAGCAAAAGGTTCTCTCTTTCGGGAGCACTTCGCAATGGAGGCTTGGAAAGGTTGGAAGCATGGTGGAAGGAATAAAAAGGAATAAAAAAATCGTACGATGCTGGGATGCATCAGCATTGCAAAGGGTCATAGATTTTCACGGGAAAATAATAAATTTCGCTTATGAAAGAAACAGATGTTGCACAAGGCAGGATGCTATCTAACTTCCATCGTCTTGCTTCAACCCCGCCGCCCTCCGCTCTCCGAGAGATGGTTCCGGTTGATTGTGCCACTGGCGCTGGCATGAGACCGTCCGGTGAGTCTGGAGCATTGCAGCGACAAGTGATGCATGGCAGGACGGTGGGGAAAAAATACGCGAAATCGCACCAGGGTAGGTGAAAATGGATTGAATTTTTCATGCAAAGCTGACGGCGAATGGAACAGACTGCTAAAGTGGGTAAGTCTAGCACTTTGGCTAAATTTGCTGATGTTGTTGGCCACCGGCAAATTTAAATCACGCATCATAAAGTACCAATTGGGGTGTAAATTCCACCGTTTCTAGGAACAAATTGCTCTGGAAGCCTTTCTCAACGAGGTATCTGGGAGATCTTCGCAAATTTCCAAAGAATTTAGGTAAGTCTTCACTTGTTCTATAATATTCTTTTAAAACAGAATTAATCATAGAAAAGTAATCTACGGCCAACTCCCAGAATATCTAGTTATTAGCAAAATGTCAGGCAAAGAATACAAATTCTTGAAACGCGACCTACATACTGGTTGTTCAACAATAAATCAATTATTTGAGACATAGATCTGCAAACTATGTCCAACGTTCCAAGTATGTCAACGTGAACCTTACATATTCGAGTACCACCCCAAAACTCTTGCGTACGTGGTGGTGGTCAAGCATCGCGAATTTGCCGATCCCGACAACCAACATTGTTCTTCACCTCGAGACGTACTCGGGCAGGGGGTAGTTGTACATCTGTCCATCATAGCCCAGGGTGGAGACGGTGGGAAGATAACATCGCCGCCGCCTCACGGACCAAGCGCAGCGTCACCAGACGGTGGCACGGGATTAACGCAAATGAAAGTAGATTAAGATTGATGAAGTGTTGCGGTTGCGGTTGTCGGCGGTGGCGCCTGTGAGACGTTCGCCCGTACGTGGTGCAAAATCGCGCCCTCCCGGCGTGTGCGTGTTTGTGTGTGTGGTCTTGGGAGGGATAAACCAATTACTTGCATAAGCTGTGGAGTTCGAGGGCTGTAGGACTGGTGAGACTGGTGTGTGCGTCTTTTGTGGCATCGATCTTATCTCCTTAGGATAGATCGAATCCAACCGCGGTCCCGCTGCTATCGGTTGCTAAATGAGGTCTTAGCTGCCAGTTGTCAGTTTATTAATTAAGGCTTTGAGGTTGCCAAAACGTGATTTACTGACCGGCTGGCACACTAGGCCGGGCTATTAAGACTACTCGCTAAGTGGTGTAGCTGCGCGGGTGTGGATAAGAAGAATGGGTGTTTTGTGTTTTTCGTCCGAACCTTCCCGCGGTGTGTGGATTTAATTGCACATCGTATATGCTCCAGTGTATGCAAATCACGTTCCTACATGACTCATCGATGGTAATTTTATCTAACAAACATTTAATAACCACCATGGGTGTTATGCAAAAAGCATACCACACCAGCTGCATCCAACGTTCAGTCATTGACACGCTGATACATCCACCAAATGGAACACCATTAGCACCCGTCGTCCCTTCAAACACCGTTGCATTCGTAATTAGTTTTCTTTAATTACTGTTCGCTTCCAGTGGAGGAAAAACATAACCTCTCGTAACTTCCGGACAGTGGAGTATAATTGCAACTAGGTAGACACCGGTGGTGCTCTACCGGTTAAAAAGGAAGACGTGTACAGGGTCTCGGTAATTAACACGTTTTGTCATCGCTAAATGGACAATGGAATCCATTTGCGGTGGCGATTCTAGACACCTCTCGCCAGCGACACCCTCGTTAGCTGGAGCTGCCTCGAATAGACGCGTATGCTAATGCGCCCGGCTACTAACTGCCGTCATTACAAGATGGTTCGACCCACCAATTCCAACTCCTTGCCGAGGTCCTAGCCGATGGTTTTTCTTCAATATCTTTGAATAGCGATAGGCGATAGCGAAGTAAAAATATCATTGTAACCATTTGCCGGCAGACGGTCCCATGGGAGTGCGCCGTAAAGGTATCCACCAGATAATACCGATGTCCGATATCTGATATACAGTAAGGTCCGTTGATTGCCAAGTACCCGATTGGAGGCTCATGGAACACATTCACCAGGGATAGTTGGGTGGGGGCAAAACTCATTTCAACGAGCGTCTGGAGTGTTCCAGTGGAATGCGAAAAAGTGACTCCACCTTCACCGCGTTGGGGTACTCCGAAAGGACCATCTGGATGACCTACGCCGGAAAGCGCGACCACGCAGCAGACAGACAGTGGCCATACGGGACCAACGACGTAGACGCATTTACTTACACACGGACACACGGACACGCGTCCCCAGTGTGAACGTGTACTCCACCCATTTCCACCCATACTTCCCCCGATTACACTTCTTGACGGTTTCGTGTCTCATGGCGCCAAAGGAAGCTATTTCCGGTCCCGGATTGTTATCGTCCTCGCGAAAGACCAACCCTCGTGGGATGTGCCGTTTGTATGTGAATGTCGAGCCACACAGACACACCCCGGCCACACACTGAACCTACCGGGAGACAATGCAAACAAACTGTAGCGCATACTGCAATGCGGTCTGGTCAGGCGAGACCTCGGCTCTGACTCTGAGGATCGTATGTGTGTGTTTGTGTGTGTATGCACGTTGGACGTGCCGCCGGATTAAGGAACGGACGGGCTTGCGAAGAAGCTTGGGGCGATTTGTACTGATCCCGGCGCAAGGAAGAAAACTACTTTCAACGTTTTCCGGCTGGAGCCCACGCTCCAGAGTACGGTGGGTTACGGGAAACAGGAAATCAACGGAAGCCGGTGGATTTCTGGGAACAATGAAAAAAGAAGGTGTACGAGTTGCCTTGCCCGGAAAACTCTCGCTGTAACGACCTAACAATGAACAAACAAGTGAAGAGTGGCTCCCCATGGGTGAAAACTATGTTGCAAAGCCGATGGCTCGACGGTGAACCGGGTCCCGGTCTCACAGGAAGCTTTTAGAGTAACTAAATATCTAGCGGAATTGTTCTGGTGATTGTATTTTTCTTTCGTTCCCTTCTGCTGCACTTTTTGCATGGTGGATTGTTGGTACTTTGGGAAGTAAAAGTGAAACTGGTTTTCATTTCTCTTTCTATGCAAGAGATTTTGAGAAGAGAGAACAACTCGTTCTTAGAAATCAGGGCGAAATGCCATAATTTTTATGTTTACAATTAAATGCATCAAATATGTTTGAAGATTTGAAGTTTTGACCAATTTTCTAATGTTGTGCTTTATCAATTTTTGACTTTTTTCGAAACTTCAAAGGTTTATGCATTTTTCAAAACCTTAATGAGTCTCCATGAATCTTGCATAAAGCTTTCACGAATCTCCATGATTCTTTCAATGGCGTGGATCATGCGACCAAAACAGGGGATTTCTAGATCCATTTTTTGCTCATTACTTTTCATCAGTTGCTGAACCTTTGAATTCATGAAGTTTCATGAATCTGAATCTGAATTACACAACTGTACAATTTTCCAAATAAAAGAATTTGCGAACATCCAGACCTTGTGCACGATAAGTTGAACATTTACTCTGATCTCTCCTTGCGTTCCAATTCCGTTGTCCGGGAAAATCCCTAGCCAATATCCCTACCCCCGCAAATTCCCGTGCACGTACTAAATTTAGCGAAAGCCCAGAGGGCACAGCGAATTAACGCATGCTACCAACGCCACCGTGCAATCATGATTCAGATGCGGTTCGTCGCCATACCTAATTTACAACCACCACCGTCACAGGCGTCAGTGATGGGTTTGCCAAATTCTCCAGGCCTAGTACTTTATGTTCCCCGTCGGTAAATCTCTCCGTTTCGTTTTTTTTCCTGCGCATCCTTAACCGTAACGTTCCCGAAAATCTGCCTAGCGACGGAATGCTAGAAAAATGGCATCACTTTTGATGAACCATAATTTTTCGTGTCATTACGGGTGCGACATTTTATGCGCTTCTTGCCCCAGGGCCGGGAACGTATCACCGGGAAATCCATTTCCCGGGTTTGAAATTTCGTCCCCATCGCGTCGCCGAGGGAATGCAATTAAAAGTGTGCGCCCTTTAAAGCGAAATGGTTCCCCGGTCAATGGAGGGTTTGACAGCGTTTTCCTGTTTCTGCAGCGAAGTTTGTGGATGCATGTATAAACCACCACAAGAACAAGCGGTGGAGTACGTTTATGAGTTTTTGCGGAAGCGTAGAAGGAACGATGTGATGCTGCTAAAGTCATTAAACTGTGTCACGGCATGTCACGTTCCCCGCATGCCAGTGAAAACAACGCGTTGTGTATTTTTTAAGCTAAAATTTCCTCAAACTTAAACCCTCCCGCACAGAATCCATGCGAGTAAATATTGAACTTGTTCGAACAAATCCGCAGTCGGTGTCGTGTCGGGGGTACGAAAATTCCACAACCCGCGAAAAGTCAAATCTTAATTCCAACACCAAACCACGCCCTCCTCCCCTTCTATTCTCGCGCTCGAGGCGAAACGCTTCCATAACGATGCTGCCTAGAGAGCATCCGTTAGCATAAGGTCGTGGGGAGGGGGACGAGTATTTTTCTTCGACCGAAGCGAAGAGGTGTTGACTCAATTCACCTCAATTACCGCGCCCACCCAGGGTGCCATCTTCTTCCGGTTGGCTTTAACTTTGCGTCTTACACGTTGAAGTGGTGGATTTTGCTCCTGGTTTTTTCCCTCCTCCACCATCCTAGCATAAACGTTTCTTCTTACGGGCTGCCGAAAACGAAGAGCCCGCAGGACTGCAGGGTGAGCCGATGCGTAAGCAAGATAAATGCGCAACGATAAACCGACGGTATCAAAACATCATTATCTCTCCGGGATGCCCGCGGCTTTACGCACAAACCTAAAGCCAGAAGATTTGGAACTTTTCCTTTTTTAACGACAGGAGGTTTAGCTGTTTAGTAAAAAATGGAAGCGAATACATCCTCTGAATCTATTCCAACGTTGCTTCTTTCTTATTTTCGTTACTTTTTCAACAAAATGTATTTATTCATCATAGTTTTATAGTCTTCTCTACAACAAAATGCGTTTTGAATTTTAAAAATAGGTTATGCATTCTTTTTGACGAATGAAAACATTACAAACTATACAACACCAACTGGTTCCCTGGTAATTGATCCCCATTTTACAAATCGTCGAGCCAATTATCACAATCATAATCGAGATTTTAGACCGTTAGGTTTTTTAACCATCTCTGGAAACGTTGTTGTAAAAACTTAGCCTCCCGAAACAATGAAAACCAATTCAAATACACAAAAAATATGAGCTCCAAACTGTGTTTGTTTTCCGATGGCTATACATTTTTTTTACATATCCAATTCATTGGCTTCGTTGAATGCTAAGCCACGAGTACCTCTTACATCTCGTATGATACGTATCGGATTTTGTTTGCTATCATTGTTCCACTCATAGAAAATGATTCCAATTAAACATCCTGCTCCAACAAACGTGAACTTCCCTTCGAATACAAATACAGTCTGGTGCGCTTTGGTCGATTGGCCAGTGACCTGGTTGTACGATACTCTGAGAAAAAAGCCTCGCCTATCTGGAACGGAATCTGTTTTGCAGACCTTACCTAAAACATAACAAAAATGTACAGAAGGACTCTTCTTCAGCTAAACAGTCCCTTCATGCTACACGAAATCATAACCAATCGCGTCTGATGCGTTTGAGAGTTGATGTAGCCCGGGTTGGAAGTGGGGAGACGTATGCCCCCACTCCCGTTCCCCATTTGTGCGTCACATCTTCCAGCTACTACCCTTCGAGCTTGAACTTCACCCAGGCGCTCCTACCGGGAGGCTTTTCATTCGTGCAGGCAAAACGTACCTGCAGCGTACCCGACGTACGCTTCTTGTTCACGTACCTTTGGCCAATCGTCTGCAGCAGTTCGATTCGGGCAGCAATGAAAACTCACCAGCATTTGCTGCAGCTTATATCTGGAAGAGAGATTTCCATCGGCGCTGGGACGCGGTGCTGTTTTTGTTTTGGTTTTATTTTGCCATAACACTGCTTGTTTCATTTGCGCTTCCGTTATCTGCTTCCGAGCGCTTGCCGATACCGGATCTCTACTTCCTTCGATGAAAGATACAAACCCCGGTTTGGTGAAGGCAAAAACCAAACCAGCATTCCCGATCGGATCCCGGAGCGCGTTTGGGAGTTTTTCACGAAATTGAAAAACAGAAAACAATCCACTCGATTGCCATCGATCCGGTCGGACCTGTTTCGTTAGAAGTAGTAGCAGCAGGAACTGGTGCCAGTTGTAGCTACAGAAGTCCGGTTGTACAGTAGGACTTAAGCCCGAAAGCTTGCTAGAGCCACTCGTTGAAGGCTGACGAGAACCGATGATGAACGGAAATGTGGGTAAAAAACTAGAGTGTGGCTAGCTTGAAGAGGGCTAGATAGATGGATGAAGGAATATGGGCAATTGTTGAAAAGTTTCGAAAGCCTGCGTTAATGGGAGTTTGGTGGAGAAGGGCTTAGGAGAAATCTGGAGTATGTTCCGGTCAACGTCCTTCTTATGAACTAGACAATAAGGAATCAAAGGATTGGCATTCCCCGCTGGATCTAACTTCTGCTCATTGATCTGGATATTACGAAGAACCAGTTGTCCAGGATCATATTGACCACTACTTGAACAAGTTTCTTTCCTACGTCTTCATGATGCCACTTGAAGTTTGATCAAGATTTGGTCTAGGATAGCGTCTAGGAGAGATTTTTAAATTCCAATTTATGCTTTTTTGCTAGAGTAGTCGCATTTTTATGATATTTGGTTCAAACTTGATAGGTTTTAGGATTAGAATAAAGCTACTTAGTTTTTATTCAAATGAACTTCTTTCAAGGCTTGTATTATAAATATTTGGCCTTCTCGCTTTTCAACATAACGAAGTTTCGTTTAACTTTAACGAACAAGGATAAGATCCTTCGATCAAAACCATCCCCTTGATGGTAAATTCGTTAACTAAACACTGCTTAGTTACAAATTCGCATATTTAGCTTCCTTCCATCGGGACCAGAAATGCATTTGAATTAAACATTATGCAAAGTGTCTAATTTAACTTTACGTTCCCCAGTGCCGAGCTCCAAGCGACATTTGAAGATCGAGCAACCCCCCTCGAGGAGTTTTCTTTTTGTTAACGATACCTACAGCTTGTACCCTGAAGGATCTTATCGCGAGATACGGAACCAGGTTCGTTGCTTGTTGTTGTCCTTGGCGAGATGCTATCAGATTGGTGATTTAATATTCACCTCAGAGCTCAGGCGCGGAGAGGAACGCCCTGTGACACGAAGCTACTGTTGCTGCCCTTCTGCACCTGCTAATAATGCCATCAGCGCCGCATCGAAATGGATCGTCTTTCCCGTCGTCCTCACGATCCTTGCGGGCCACCCTTCATTCACACCTCCCCTCTCACTCTCTTGCTAACGAAGTGCCTCTAGTCAAAGGCAAGGGTCTGTTTTATTCATTACAACGAGGCGCCTCCTTCCAGCAGGCCGCGAACTGATGGAAACTATCACTTTCCAGCCACGACGGGAAGCACAGTTCCGCCACAGACCCGGGAAGCTTTTCCTGCCCGTCTCCAAATTTCCCCTTCCTCCTCATACGCACACTATGTTCCGTACAGCCAGCACGAGGGGCACGACTAATTACGAATTCTCTTTGCGCCACCTGCAGGAAGAGCATATTTTACGTGATCCGATTTTATGTTAACCTCACTTCTTCTTCTTCTTCCTTGAGCGTGCTGCCATTTTATGGCTCCCGCCGGAGCCACTGTGGAGCAATGATGTCGTTTTTCTTTCCGTGCAGTTTTTATCCGTTCACTCGCAGGCAGTTTGAAGTAGTTTGGCATGGTTTAAGTTGTGTTACGGAATTCATTTTTCACGCCTGTCGGAAACTATGACCACGTGGCAATAAAGGGTTATTTCATATTTGAAAGGACTTTTATGGAAAGGACTTTAAAATTTCATACAATTATCCAATGCTTTTCAAAAGTTAATTCCAATTAAAACGGATTCAAAAATTCTTACGTAAGATAAACTATTTCATTCACTATTGGTTAGCTACTGGTTCGATCCATATTTTATTATTTCTATCACGGTGTAAGTGAAAAGAGGGTAAACATTATAAAAACCATCCACTTAGAAGTTCTCTTTAATGCATCCTGGTCACTGCACACTTAACCTTTCCCCCGGTGGTGGCGGTGAACTAAGACTAGCTCCCGGGTAAACCGAGTGATGAAAATTTAATTCGACAACGAACTGCCCTCCAAGGCCCGGTAAATCCAACCGTGCGAGACACACCCCTCTCCACACCGAAAGCCGACACCAGAGAATGCCGTTGGTCGATCGAAACACTTCCGAATTCATTTCCCGCCCAGAACGAAAGAAACCCAGCGATCATGGCGTAGAAGTGCACGAAAATGGTGTCCACGAAGTACAGTGCCATAACATGCACTTGGTTGACATTTTTCCGAGCAGGATAAATTATGCAGTGCGAAAAGCAAAGAACGCCAACATCGCACTTCCGACTTTCCTGCCCCCTTAGTCCGAGCTGCTCTGGCCAGAAACAATATGGAACAGAAGGTTGCCGATTCTGTTTTCCAGATTTTTGTGTGTGTCTGTCTTTTGTTTTTTTATTTGCTCGGTACGCTTTTTCGAGCGCTGTTAAGTGTCCATGTTGTCAGGTCAGACGGAGAGCAACCATCGGCGTGTCACTGTTCTCATGCCTTCCCTAATGTGTTTGTCCGCAAACGATCGAACTTGGACGTGGTCATAATCGAGCAAAGTAGGATGAAGCTCGATCGAACTGGGGAGCATGTCGATGCCGAAACTCTCCGAAATGAAAATGGGCGTATACCTGATTGTGTTATTTGTTTCGAGAAAACACATTACCATCGCACAGTTGATGGGCTGCATTGGGTTTAGATTATTAGTTGCTCGAACTATATACAATAGTTTTGTTTACAGTGATGTCAGGAAAAGCTTTTTTTGAAAGGATTATGACATCAATTAAAACTTTTACCATGATTTAATCAATCGGCAGCATTCAGCAACGCCATCGTCTGCCGATTCTCTACCCATGAACGCATTAAAGTTTTTTAGATTTATGGAGCAAAGCTAACTCTAGACAAACTGTTTGTTTTACGTTTTCCGGCCGGCTACTTGCGTTTACCCCAAAAATGTCCTTGGTTCTGTAAGGCGCTAGATATCCCGTTTTTCCCACCCGTATGGCGTTTTCGTTTGGGACTTCCTTTTTAAATTTGCGATAAATTTTAATGCCCCGCTTTAATTCCCGCTTCGTTCCAGCCGAGGTTTCACGAAAAACTTCTCCTTCGCACTGATACCACGGTAAAAGCAATGCTAATGAGTTTCAACCCGCATTCAATTCGGTTTTCTTTCCGGGTAGCATAAAAGCGGGGTTTTCAGAAACCTTCACCGCAGTATAGAAGAAATAGAAAAGATAGAAAATAAAAACCCAGCCACAGTCACAAACGAAAGGCACAAATGACAAAACGTCTTGGAGGCATTATTGTAACCGCGTTTTTTCCTCCCCTGCCCTCTGTTTACCGGCGGTCGTGGTGGCCAATAAAAGACGAAAGACGGGACCGAAGGGCATCCCCGGGATCGGGGCATCCGGGCGAAACGGAAAACGATTCGAATTTCATGCCCAACTTGCAGCGCCGAGCGAATGTAATTTGAATTTTCCTACGAAATGACATCGGGGAATTTATTGTGGTTTTCATAATGGCTTTTTCCTGCGCGCGGCCCGAACCATCTTGGCATTGGATGGTTGCGCGACTGAACGTGCTGGACCCGCGATCGCTCGCGGCGAAACGCTGGTTGGAAAACTCCATTCCGACACCGTGGCCGGAAAGGTTTGGTGTGGGGCGATTGATTGGATGGTGGAACCGGACGCTTGAGAGTAGTGTCGCGCCTTTCTGGTCCAGCACCGGTTAAGACTGGTCGGGTTTCATTAGTTAGTCTCGGGATTCGCGGATTTGTCGCGCTTTGTAAGGTCTCACACCTTGCAGTGTATTTTCTCATGAATTATAAAGTGCATCCAGTAAATTACAAAAAAGGGGCGAAACGTGACGGCTTGGAATAACGCAATCAGTGAAAGCTAATTTACTTTATGCCCAGTGGTATTCTCATGAATTGAATTGCGTTTTTTCTGCCCTATAAAAGTAAATTATTTAATTTTTTCAGAGTTTTTTTTATCAAAGTAATAAATTTAATGGACTTTTCTAAGCAATGATAGTCAAATCCAAAACTATTCACATACTGTTTGATATGTGCACTGTCATGTAAATTTTATTGTAGGCCACCTATTTAACTTTCCCATAAGTAGCCCCACTTCACATTACCTAATGGTTCATTTGCGCCTCAATGCACCAGAGACTTATCTTCATCGATTAAATGCCGTTTTTGCTGCAAAATTACGAAAACATTTCCTACCACAACAAGCGGCTCTCAGGAGGGCTCGAACAGAATCGGAACATAAACAAATCCCCAACCGTTGGAAAATCGGGAAAATCAACAGCGAGGTTACGGATAAGCTCATCAATTGATGACCCAACCCGACCGGTAATCGATTGATGAAGAGCGCTGCATTTATCGGCCATAATTCCCCGAGCACCGGCCTCGCCAACGTTAATCCGATGCCATTGATTATTACAAACAGTTTCCATCGGTGCGCGCTTTCGCGTAGACGCTTGAAAGGTCCCCGGTTGAAAGCGGAGAGTCACGAAGCTTTCCAATCGTGGCAAAATGCGAATACAGGAATATTTTCGATCCGAATAATCCTTGCCTCCTGAAAACCACTCGTATATTATTGTGGTTTTCCCGGGCACAGGTTAAATGTGGTTGTCGTGGTCGGTTCGTGTGGTTGTTGGAATGAATGTAACGACGACGAATAAAATTGTACCACGAGAAAGAAAGCACTTGGTCATAGTTAAGTTCCAACAAAGTGGATACTAAAAATTCGACTTGAGAAAAAATGTCTACGATATTGACTTTAGTTTTGGCTACTAGCATCGTAACGTCGTACTTGAGAAAATCTAACAAAAATTGAATCTTGAATTTAAGATCCGTTATCATAGCATTGTGGCCAAGCTTAAACAAATAATTTATTGAAACTCTGAAAAATGTAATTCTGAAACCAACATTCTTTACCGCTCTTACGTTTCGCAGTAAAACACCACATTAGACGACCCTCCTTTCGTTGCCACAAAAATCACCGCAAAATGATTGCCCATTCCAAAGCTCACCGAAACCATCGTTTAACAGCGAACCCAAACGGCTTTCGGAACGGAAAAAAATCCTCTATCCCATCTTCTGAACGCACAAAGTCAAGCCACAAAAACCGGGAGTGTCATCGGCGGATAACGGAACAGTTTTAATTAAATTGTTTTAATTGGTTCCTGTCGACACTGCGGCGTTTCGGAAAACCCTTCGGCCGTCGCCGTCAGCAGACGGTTGCTTCCGCTTCCGACTTCGGTGCGGTCTGTTAGATCGCTCAACTTTATAATGATTTTATTGGCCTCAAAAATCACCGTCACCGAAATTATCACAGCTTTTCCCTTTTTCTTCCCTTCGAAAGGGGGAACCGATATATTTTGTACTTTCATGCTCTTTTCTTTGCCTCACACCGCTTTATTTGTGGAAAATCAGAGCGAAGGGAAAGCGGCAAACGATAATTATCGATGGCTAATTTGAGCACCCTTTCTTTGCCCATCGCGATTGTGTCCTTTTCTGTCAGGGGAAATAGCAGGTTGGAAAAATGAAGCCGAACGGAGGACGGCAGTTACGATGGCTGCACTATTCCGCCAGGATCATAACATTTTAAATTAAGCCTCGTTTTGAGCACCCCATCTACGGCCGACCGAGAAGTCTCACTTGGTTTTGTATCGAGCGAATCTTTCCATAAACTAAGGTTTTCCTCCAGTTGAACCCGAACAGACGCTCCCTGGCTTTGCCGAAAATGAAGTCCCATTAATCAAATGATTTCACAATAACCTTCAAGAAAGTTTGTCAGCGGCAGCTTAGGGCAATCATGTTCGTCCCTGTTTTTCTTCGTATTTATCATTTGTTCTCCGTATTTTTGTTCTCCGTACTGGGTTTCCTGCTCAACGATAGAAGGGTTATACTTGGCCAAATGTTAGCCATCGGTAATCTTTACTTGGTGTTGTACAACGGGCACTTTTTGGGAACTCACTTTTTGGGAACTCATGTTTGCTGTCTCTTTCTGTCCCTTTGCATGGTTGAAAATTGTTGAAATGCTTTTTAGCAAACATCGAAAAGAATTTGACACTGTCACAGAAGGAACAACCAAACACTTCCGCATTCCAAGATTGCATAAACAAATTCCATAGGTTATTTCATATGTTACATCGTGTAATCCAAGAATAATATATTAATCGAGCGAAATGAAACTCCGTTATCACAAACACCTTTCGGATGCGTTTAAACAATGAGCAAGTTCACATAAAACTGACTCAAAGTAATGGAATAATCATGAGATTACTGTTTATCCAAAACAATACGACCTTGAATTAAGCCAGCGGGAAACACTTGCATACGCAAACAATCTGAGTGAAGTGATCCAAAGTTGCATCCCAGGTGAGGAATAAAATATTTAAATTACTCTAACGACCACCGTGCTGCGCGATCAATAATCCACGGTGAGCGTTTTGTGCTGCAGCGCTGTAGAATGGAACGTTAAGACTTCAAATAATACCCGGAGGAAGATAATTCCGCGAACTGAACTGAGAGAAAGCGCAGCGTCATAAGCAGCAGTAGCAGCAGCAACAGCAACCGAAAGAAAGTTAAATAATTTAATTTTCATTCCTTCCTTCCTTCCTTCCTTCCTTCCTTTCTTCCTTCCTTCCTTCCTTCCTTCCGGTGGCGCTTGCTGGCGAGATTCAGTTTGGACTTGCCGTTGATTATGGATTTAAGTTTTTTCTTCACTGTTCGTGACTCATATTTCCCGCACCGCATTGTCTGTAAAACTCTAAACAATTTGTTTTTCCGGGATTGTATTGCAAACCGTTACATTCTTCTTACTCGCGTAAAACAAAGCTATCTTCAAACTGAAACGGAATCCATTGGATGACAACTTCAACCTCGCTCGCTTATTGACGCTGTTCGTGACGAATTTTCAGTCAATGGATTCAAATAAATGTACGAATGTAGCTCGACCAACACTGGTGGCGAGAAAAGCAAAAATGTCTAAACTTCTTTGACGCTGACCGATGAAATAGTAAACTAAACTTAAGGACACATGAACGAAACACTACTACTCACTCTTTTAATCCTCAATTAATTTTATCAACACTGTATTGAGTCAATGATAATTCCTCTGATGATGAGTTGCAGAAGTTCTATCTTTCGTTTTAAAGTATCAGTCAGAAGTGCGAAAGAAATTGGTTTATTGGAACGCAATTGAACATACGTTCATTTTTCCTTGCAAGTTTTTTGTTTCTATTGTTTTCAACAAATGATCGATTGCTGCAGCATTTGTGGATGGATCATTTTGGAGTGTTATTTATTTCTTGTAAAATGGAAAACCGTATTCTACACAGTAAAATAAACTGTAAAATGTCGCATTCACTCACAAGCTAACGTTAAATCATATTTATTCAGACATTTTCCCCCGAGTGGTAGCTACATGTTTTTAATAATCCTTTACGTGTGTCGCTCCCTAACTAGCGACAATTTATGCACACCATTTTGATAAATGAGGGAACATTTTTTCACCCGCAGTAATCAGCCATTGACGTGCCTAAATGACGGAGAGTTGCGGACTTATTGAGAAGAAGGGGTAAGGGTAAAACGCCAAAGGCCACCAGGCGGCTCCATTTCGGCTGTGCCTTGTATGTGTAGGGTAAGCATACTTGGAGTGAAGTGCACCTTCGCTCGCCTATCACTTCATCATTTGAACAGCGTACAAGTCATCCCCGTCGAGCTAAAACTCACGAAAAACTGCTTTCCCTCTGATTTATTGCATTCAATTAAAGGGCATTTCGATGGCGGAATGTTCAACGATAGTGCCTGGGCGGCCAACCCGCTCGGTAGAGTTAATGTGCAAACAGGTCCCTGCCCCCGGTTGGTGGAAACTTTGGATAAGATTACGACGCACGCGGTCACCTTATGATTTTCCCTCGCCTTTCAAAAGGGACTCCTATTCCAATTGCTAAAAACGGCCCAGTAAAGGGAAAACACAAGAAATATCGTCACCCTCGGGCACCTCATAAACCACCGGCAGCGGTCTCACCTTTGTCACCTGTTTGGTGGCCGGGACGAGGAATACCGCGGAAGGAAGGGAGGGAGCCAAAACTAATGGAGTCGGATGGTGATTTACCGATACGGACACCGGAATGTTGCTATTGCCGCATGCACATACATCACATCTCGGTTGGGCACTGGACTGAAAAATAGAAAATTTATTAGTCCTTTCGATGCCGGTGACGTTAGCATAAGCATTTCGCTATTATCAAATGTAAATGTGTCCCCTCGCAAAACCTTAAGGACGAAAAGGCAACGACCACTGTAAGAAAACTTGAAAAACCCATACACGTCCACGTCTTTCGCCATTGTTGTGTGGATTACTTGTTGGTCCCTCTCTCTTTTGAGCATAAACCCAAAAAGCCGTGTGCTATACGACCAATATCCAAGAGTTGACGTTTTCGAGTGAAGAAAGGAATACTGCCGCCGTGAATATGATTTACATTTATTAGCTTTTTGAGTAAATCCCTCCCATGTGTGTTGGGTGATGTGATTGCTCCGTTAATCATACATCTGGAGGTTTAACGAGAGCAGCGGCTAAAACAAAACGAACTAAAGAGATTGTTAGATTAAAATCAGTGAAAAATTCGAAACTGTGACATCTATAGTAAAGAATATAATATAAACAACAATTTGTGCATAAACATCCTTGAAGGATAATCTAGAGGCATTACTAGCCTGGAGGAGGAGTTTATTATTCAGCGGAACAAAGACCCGGAGCATAATGCTAAGAGCACGAAGTTTTTCTTGCTGTTTTGTCAGATAAAATTTGTAAAATGGCCTTCTCAACGCCCGGATCTAAGCTTCATTTCGATGCCAGAGGCTCTGAAGCGCGTTTACAAAGAATTACAGGGCAGGGCATGGTATCTTAACTATTTGAAACCCCGTTATAAGAAAAAGTACAACATATCATGTTTTTATTTTTTATTTATTTTATATAGTGCTCTCTACGGAGTTGTATATCAATTTGAAAATTATATTAGACAAATGACCTTCCACATTAGAAACTTATGTTTCGAACTTGTTTTAACATTTTACTGCACTCTTTCGTGAATATCCACAGGAATGTTATCAATGACTTGGTTTATATCGGTTTTCATCGTTTCCAGAGCTCGAAGATTATCCTTTTAGATGAAAAATTTAGGAGAATCCTACAAAAAAGTCGCCGAAAGTCAAATCTGTGTAGTGAGCATTCCAGGAAACATTACTCCTCAACGAACTTTATGATGCCAGTCACCGTACGTCTGTTACACAGTTCTTGAGGAGTAGAATGGTTGAGGTGAGAAATAGCGTCTAAAAACCGAAATTTATTCCTATAAGCATATGTGTCTGCAATAGGACAGCTTCTCAAAATGTTGACTTATCTGTATCTGATCTGTATCTGATAAAATAGTTATATCACCGTTGTATGGCGAAAAAATGATATATTATATCTATGCTTTTAATACTTAAGAAATAAATAGCGCCCATGAATAAGTTCAAGTTTTCCCTTTACGTATTTGCAACTGTATCGAGCGTAAGTTTTTTTCGTTCCGATTCGTCAAGTTAAGGATTTTGTATAGTTATTGGAAATTTCCTGTCGATTTGAAAAACTTACCAATCGCAAGCAACACCTGGAAACCCCAGATTATGCTTACTGACTCTGCTGTGAATGTCGTAAGAATTTCCCGCAAAATTGATTCTTACCGCAAGTGTTGCGAAATGCTCGTTCTTCGCAGGAGAACGATGATATTCGAGGAAGACTTCTGTGTTGGCAAACCGAGAATCAACAATAATGCACTGTGACTTCCGAGAAATCGATCGTTTGCCACAAGAGATCCTCTGCCTGTTTCCGGTTTCGCTTTTCCCCCTCAACCTTGTTGAAGTTAACGACACAACGGGACAAAAAAGGCTATCCCGATAAAACAGAGACATTGCTTCGAGTACGCCAAGTCCACCGACGAATGGCATGTGCATTGAAACTGGTCTTGCCCCCGACACTCCAACCCCTTTGCCAGCGCCTTACAGCAGTGCCAGACAATACCGGATCGGAAAGTGATTTTATTTTCCGACAGTAAGAGCACTGCCGGCAGCAAACAAGCGGTTCCCCATCATTGCCAACAATGCGCGGGCAAACCGGAACCGACAGGACACACACCACCAAGGAGAGATCGTTCGTGGTGCACCGAAACCTGCTGCTGGGAGTTCTTTTTCTCTATCCTTTCTCCTTTCTCTATCGGCGTATTCTGGCCACGTGGAAGCTTATGGCCGTTTTGCACGCCACTTCCGGGAGCGTGTTACACAAAAGAGAATCATCTGCATCGGTTTTTGCGGAGTGACCTGAGGAGATTAGAGGACACCGAGGGGACACGGAAAATCATTACAGCACAAAGCCAGCGTGAGTATTTTTTCTTCTTTCATTATTTTACTTCACAGTGAGAGAGTGTGTGCGTGTGTGTATGTGTGTGTTTATGCGCTGGCTTCCGGATTGAAGGTGAAAAGGTAGGCAAAAAGAATGAAACTAAAACGGGATTATTTTTGCTTCCGGGCGAAGGCAACAAGCTACTAACGTGCATTCTTACGAAACCAGAAAGGAGAAAAAAGTCACCTTTCCTAGTTTGGCTCCAGGAAAAATGCTGCGACGTCAAAAGACGAGAGCACAAAGTAGTAGTAAGAGGAAGGAATCTAGTTAACACACAGCTAGACACAGGAGAAGGAAAATAATCGCTTACCTCCCGCTGACTGTTGGCTTTTCCGGGCTCGGCTTCATGCCCGGTTAGTGCTTTCCTTGTTTGCTTCCTCATGGCGCATGTTTGCTTTATTAAAGTGTTACTCACGATCTCACCTCCGACCTCCGACCTCCGTCGCCGCCGCTGATTCCTGTGTGAGACCACATTAAGATGATAAAAGGTTAATATCATGCATTATTTATTATCATTGTCCGCCCTGGCGACGATGCACTTTCGTGCGAATAGCGTTGTAAAAACATCTCGCGGGAGGGATGGAAAACTATCGTCCGCGAACGGTAGCCATTGGTGGGATTTTCTCTCTCCCCTCTCCGCAGGATGTAGAGCCCGTTGAAAGCGGAAGGAAAAGTGTTTTATCACCGAAGCGACCGTTCGTCGCCCATTTATCGGACACATTGTTTATGACGTTTAATAAATACGATCGGAAGCAATCCCGGGCCGGCGGTGGTTCTTAATTAAAGCAGAACCTGTGACTGTGTAAGGCTATTCCTTTTTTATTTCATCTTCTCTTGACTTCAGTCTCGACGTAAAGGGATTTTATCTCTCGGTTAATTATTTTATTTATTTATTACTATTATGTTTGGGGTAGCATTGGAGTTCGTAGTGCGCAATAAATATCTGTGATGTGTCTTTGGGCCAGCTCCATCACTGCGTATATACAATATTGCAATGTTTATTACACCCGCAGACGAAGGCGAAGGTAAGGTTAATTGTTTTTCATAGCCTGAACGTGAATTAAATATTAAACATTATGATATTTAATAAAATAGTTTTGACAACAAGATGACACATGAAAAATTATTAGTCAGATTGAAACCATATTTTCTTTTATTTTTTAACTAAGAGCAAGAAAACAAAGTTTGCGAAACAATACATTTTCTTTTCAATGTACTATAAGAACAGACTAATATATGGTTGGTAATCTGATTTAAACATGACACCAGATAATCCTGCCCCATAAATAGAAGAATCATATTACATCACAATCCCTGCATTGCATTGACAAACGTGTGTAATAATAACTGCCCATCGGTGACCACCTCTTCGGTTAAAGAGCCTTTCAACAAAGACCCATCGTCCTGCGGAGATCCGATCTGGAACGTCGGCTGGCTAATGATTTAACAAGCTTCTCTGTTTATTATGTAGCGCATGTAGTCGTTCGCTGGGGGAAAGCAGATAACTTTAACGGCATTTATCATCACGACACGCGGAGCACCATTCCGGTCCGCCCCGATCATTCTTTTGCCAATCGCCAGAAGAAACCGAAACCGGAAGTGGAGGCAAATGTTGTACGTGCATTTTGCCGAACAAAAGTAAAAAAAAACAAAGGTGAAAGAAAGCCCAACAAATGGCTGCCGAGTTGCAGCAGCCAGTCGTGAGTTTTCCCCACAAGCTGGAAATGGAATAATGGCATGGCGAACGAACAGCGGCAGATAGCGTGAAAGCGTGTGATGTACGATGTGGCCACGAATCCCGGTCATTTGGCCCCTATCTGCCTGCCTCATCTGCTCACGCGTTCTCCCGACCAGGGGGGGAAAGGCCAGCCAAAGTTTGCTCGGAGCGTAGAGGAGGACGCAAGGACGACGGGATCAACTGTTGCCAGAATGGTACCACCGTTCCTTCCCCTTCCATCGCTCCATCGCTGATAAGGCGACCGGAAAAAAGTCGTTAAAAGAGCACAAAAATGGCCGAAATTAGGCACGAGTCTCGAGGAAGCAACCATACATACATAACTAACGTGGGCGCCTCCTTGTCAGCCGTGTCGAGCCTCCCAGACCGGATCCAGACCCCAGGGGGAAAACATCCCGCTCTTCCCGGCGCATTGTTCCCGCCAGACCCGACACTCACTGGCGTGTGTTTATCATTAGGAGGAAGCAACATAACAAATAGCCTTGACGTATTATGTTTATGGATGATGATAATTTGTTTTCTGTAAGGACGGTCACGGAGAGGGGGAGGTGGTTGGATGGATGCTGTGCTACGCGCGGGAAATGGCACCAGGAATGGGGCTCTTTAAAGATGTGACACGAATTTGATGGACCGATGAGTAAGTGTGCCCTTACGGAAAACTGACAGGCTACACAATTCCAAGAAACTGAAAGAAGCCTCAATCTATCAGGTAAAGTATTTTGTTGTCCTTTTCTACTTAATCTTAAATGCGTCCAAAATTATCGAGTGTAAAAAAAATAAGTTAAGTTAACAATGAGATAATTTTCGCCAATTGCATTTGATGTAGACTTGTATGACGATGTTTGTTCAATTATTTGTATGGCAAGGAATTGATTTAATTGCAAAAGAAATAAATCATTTTAATGAAAATAAAGCAACTGCAAAAAGGAAAGAAAAATAAAAAATTCCAAAGCAACATGTGGCGCTGAACCTATACCTCAATCTTCGAAAGGATCCCACGAGGCTGGTCTTTAATCGAAATGGTTCGATTTCAATTTCTTCCCGGCGTTGCTGAAAGGAATCAATTAGAAGCTTCACTTTATAGCTCCCAGTGGAACCGTTCCGACACATTTCATCGACAAAAGTGCTCCGTTTTCGTTCCAATACAAAATAAAACAGAGAAAACCTTGACTCTGTTTACGACCATTTGAGGCTCAAATCAAACCGTCGATTTTCCCATTATTAATCTTCCTAAACGATTCATTACCAACCCCTCCCGTTCGGTTGGAATGGCTGGCCATCGTAAAATCCGGGACGTGGTCAGTTGGAAGGAAAATCCTTCCCCCAGTTCCTGGTCATTCGATCCTTTTGATACTGTCTTTGCCGAAAGGGGGTGTTTTTCTTTGGACCTTACCAAGCGAGGATAAGTGAGGAAAAATAGAAATCGCCCATAAAAATACCATCCCTTTTTTGGGGCGAGCCTTCGATGAGGCGGTTGCTCGTGGGATAGTTTTGAAAAAGTGAACCCCTTTCGGTGTGCGAACAATATTTTCCTCTGTTTTTATCACAATACTCAAACCCCCAGTAATTGTGTTTTGTTTTGGCGTTTCTCAGATTTTATCGAAGCACGAAAAAAACACCATACTCATACGATTCTTTGTGCTACGGAATCGAATCCTTTATATTTTTCCGGAAAACGCGCGACCAGAAAGGACCAAACCAGGGGTAGCAAATCAACGAATTTATATTCTACCACCGTCCGGAAGCTGGGAATTGAAGCTAGGAAAATAAAAACGCAAGAAAACACATCACTTTTATGCTACCCCACCCTGTACCCGCCTCGCATCCCGAGTGCCCCACCCGGGGAAGTCGATGATGTTGGCGATGATGATCATTGGCACTGAGTTGGTGGTGCGTATGGATATCCTCCCCTTTTCCCCGATAGCGTATGCGCTTCGCCAGCCTCACCACCAGGGACCGATTGTGGGAAGGCAAAGGAAAAAGGAAAACGAACAGTCCGACGTGAGGCGAGGAATATCTTTCCCGGATCCGCCGGAAAAAGGTGGGTCATAAAACTCATGCAGCGTGATGAAGTGTGTTAGAGCATATGTAGGGAGCAGCAAGGGCGCTGGAGGGTGGATACGGAGGCAACATGCCGTCACAGCGAAGGAAACACAAGTGAAAATACGAGACATGAGGGAAAAACGTCCAGCACAGCCAGATCGGGCCCCGTGTTTGGTCGCAGCTGAACGACGGTGCGAGGATTCGAAATCCTATCAAAATCAGAGCAGAAGCGTTTAAGTTTGAATTTACGACACTTTTGCGTACACCCAGAAGAGATATAAAATAAACGTGAACAAGCAAATCGACGACGCGCAGCGGTGTTTTGATGGTTGGAGGATATTTCCCGACCCTTTGCCGTATGCAGGGATGATGCTAGTGTTTTGCGTGAAGTTGAAAAGTGTTGTCCTGACTGGCGCGAAAAAGAGAAACCACTTCCTCCCAGGACGAGGGTTGTGCGTCAAAGCACGAAAAAATCACGCTTTGTTCGTTTTATGTGAATATGCATTCGAATCCCAACCTCCGGAAGCTACCAAATACATTTGGCACATGGTGGAAACACACACTCACTCTTTCCGATCAATTTCGGTGTCAGTCCACACTTCAGCAGGAAAATAATAAACATACCGAAAGCAATCAACAGCGCGCACGGTTTCGACTTGAACAAAGCGCTTTTCTTCGACGCGAAACCTCTTGCTTCGATTTTCCATGCTTTCAACCCACCCCATCCCACTTCCCGCACACCACCTCTTGGACAATAAAATGGTAAAATTGTTTTCTTGCACGAAACGAAATTATTATTGCGCTGTCGGCAGATGCTCGCGTGCGCCTAACAGTATGCAAATGATGCGAAACCGTTCCGATGCACCTGATGACGTTGGCTTTTTCCGGGCCATGCTTGAAGATGGATTCGAGGTGGGAAACGGTAGCAGCGGATGCTGGTTCGACTCGGGTCATGTGGACATGGGTGCATGCATGCATAATAAGACGTTGATTCAAAAAAACAACAAAACAAACAACAGCTACATGCCATTTCGGTTGAGGTTGCAAAATATGAATCTTTCTTTCCAATTAGAAAGACCACAGATGGTTCTAGGATTGCTTCCTCTATTGTCTATATTGTCTTCCGGAAGACTTACAAGATAGGATTCCTTGGAAACGAGAAATTGTTTTCGTTCGAACTGAACTCGTTTCGAGATCTTTAAATCGAAATTACATTTCTTTCACAATTCAATTCAAATTTACTACTGTTGTCTTCAACCTGGGACATAATGTTGTCTTTATTATTCCCCTCAAAAGAAGTTCTCCGTTCAGTGTTCCCAAAATGCGTGAGCCGCTTTTGATGGCCGTTGTCATAAATCAACGAAAACAAGGAAAATCTTGCGGCTCGAAACACTCAAAACCATGAAGAAAAAAGACAATACCACCACCGGAACCAGCACTGCGCAGGGCTTCACTGCTTCTGCCGTGCTACTTTATTTAAGTTGATTCACGTAAAGTCAATCTGACGGCAGACAACCGCATCAATCCGGTAATTTTGTTACATTCTTCCAGCGGCGTGTGCCTGCGCTCCCCCTCCGAATGCCGTGCTTCTGCCCGAGGGGTTTTTTTACGCTGCAGAGTCGGGGGTGCCATTTTCCCCGATGGCTGAAACATTCCAGTAGAAGTAGTAGAGTAGAAGAGGAAGAAGCCGTGCGATGATGATAATCTGCCGCATTACAGTTTCCCTTTGATTGACTGAAGCGAAGGCTCGGCGCAGGCTTTTCGAGGGCAGAGAAAATCTGTTGAATTTTCCCTCCTGACCTAGATCCGGTGTGTCATATTTTTTACTCCCGTCAGCGCGCAAGTGTGTGTTCGTTTATGGGTGGGCTCATTTACTTTCCGTTTTTTGTTTTCCCTCTCGAGATTCTCTTCCGGCTGAAATGTGTAACCAAAGTGGCTGCACTGAAATCTGACACTTTACTCAAACGATGACGGCGCTCCTCGTTCCTCGTTCTTGTCGAGCGCCAAAATCTGCCCGGTCGGAGGAGGGGCGCAATAAAACGGAAGAAACAATTGCACTCATTTAAATATTTCCACTCTTCTGGCTTCACACCGGTTTTCGCAAGACTTGGCAGGATTTTTATTTTTCTGCTTTTTGTTTTCCGGAGGTAGAGCTATTCGCATCATCTTCGTCTGCGAAACGGGATGGCTTTATCCACGGCGTGGCAGCGATGGTGGGATTTTCACTTCCATTTTCCGGAGTTCACCCGCCCTGCAAAGTGGCTGCAAAGTACACCGAAGCCCTCGCGTTTCGTTTCGTCCTTTCGGCGAAACCACTTCAACGCGGCCCAAGGATGGAAAGGCGGGAGTGGGGGCGAGTTTTCTCGCACAAATCCACCCACTGAGATGGGCTGAGCCGTCCAATAAAGGCAGTGCACGGGACAAGTGAGTGAAAGGAAAATAAATAAAAAAGGATAATGCTACTCTAAAGCCCAATCTTTCCCTCTTTCGGTGGAAAGTGGCCCGAGTGGGGTTAGTTTAGTCATTGACCACCACCATTGCGTTGTCTAGCCGCTGGTGGTCGTCGATAGGGCCGGGGGAATCTCGTCACTTCATTACGCTCATTTGAAGTTAATTCCGTCTGGGTTGCGCAGGGTGAATGCTCGCCATCGCATGATAGCCCATGGTATAAAAAGAAATAAAAATACACTACGAAGAATTTTTCACCAACTAAAAAGGACCAATCTCTGAGGTTTTATACTTTTTATTTATTGCAGCATAAAGAATGAGATCGAAAAGGCATAACTTAGCAGAAATAAAAAAGATAGAAAAACATTTTGAAAGCTGAAAATATGTTCATTTAATACTTTGTTAGGAATGTGTGTATATTGCCCCGGTGCATTCTATATGAACCACATTTTCTTTATCATTTCTTTCAACCCTTTTTTGCCAGCACATATTATTAACTGACGCCAAGCGGTGGTGTCTAAAGTAAATTAGAATTTACCTTCTCCACCTAGCACGGGGTAATAACGGGATCACGTTAATAATCCATCCCTTTCGTCAGGGTAACGTGCGAAGCTATTTTTCGTTACTTACGCTTGCTGCAACATACGTCACAACCTTAATGCCATTTCGGTGTTCATTATGGGCTAGCACCGAGCAAGAAGGACGATGGCATGCGTGTGAAGCAGTTGGTAAGGCTTACATAATATGTCTTCTTAAAAAAGGTACGTTTCAGACGGGTTTGCTTTTAAGAATATGAACTTTGCTTTAAAGAATTATGCTATCAAGAATCTTAAAATCAGAGTCGAATATTAAAAATCTTCGAAGTTAGTTCCATCAATATTGCACTAAAAATAAAGTGTTTTACACAAAATAATTTACAGATGTATTCTTTGCCTGTACAATCTATACTGCAACTTTAAACACTTAAACTAGTTCGCAAAACTAGACAATTCAAAGGGCAAAAAGAAAAAGAAAAACGTTTCGCCTTTTCACGTACACAAAAACACATGGCTCTTTAAAAAAAAACTACTAAGCCACTCTTCAAAATACAATAGTCCTCGAGCATAGCAAAAACAACCTACCAACCGAGGTTTTCTGTAAACTTTTTGCGACCTTTTGCAGCCAGAAAATAACTGCTAGCCCAAACCGGCTGAAATAACAACAGCGATCAACGTTTGCGCGCTACAGGAACGCCATTTTCTCGTTAGCAACTATGAACGTTAATAAGTTATGAACCCGGGCACACATGGGACATCATGGGATGAACCCATTTTTCATAAGCAGTTCATAACGGAACCACACGTTCGCACATTCAGTTCGGATCTACGAAGTGAAAGGGTTCTTTTCCCAACGCTAACGACTCCCCGAGGCCTCGCACGGTGACATTTCGCGGTCCCTTAGTGGATAATAGGTTTTTTAAGTAGGAAAACTGCAAACAGTCGCTTGCCGCAGAATAAGGCCAAGTGGGAAAGTCAACGAGTTTACAGTCGACCAAATCCTCTCGGGGAAAAGTTTACGCGGAAGGAATTAACACCCCCACGGAGGTTAATTCTGGCACCTAATACGCAACCAAGATGGGAGGGGATGGTTCTCGGTCATGGCGGAGTAAATGGAAATAATGAGGCACAATATTTGAATTGCAATAATTAATGTTTAAATAATGCATTCAAAGCAGGGTGCGCTGCGGGGTTCAAGCGGCTTTCGGATGGTTTCGTTTGATGAGCTACAGTTGATTCACATCAAAGCGCCAAATAAAATATCCACTCTCTTTACTATTTGCTAACCAGCGCACTCTATATTATTGCAGTATTTTGTGATCTATCTTCAAACATAGCACGAAAAATGTAAACATGATGTCATGTTGATTTTGCTATCAAACATAATTTTTCTGGGAATCATAATTCCAGCTCCGAATCCCAAATCATCTGGTATCTAATTACGCATATCGACCATCAAACCACACTCGACTCAAATTGCATCGACTGGATTCCGAAAGCCCACAGAAAATCAAACCCCAACTGCTAGCGAGCGTTGTGAAATCGGCACATAATGGAGGAATCATGAAACATTAACGTCAAATATTGATTCTCACCGAATGGACACGAAGCTGGTGCCCAAATATCATTATAACGAGCACAAGCAGTTATCGAAACGGTGGATATTCAATTATGTTTAACCACCCGGCGGCCGTTTTCTCGATCCACACTTCCGTAGCCGGTTTTACATGTCACAATTTACCTTTTTTGGTTTGATTGATCCATCACTGAGAGGTGCAAAGTGCACTTCAAAATGCAAATGATGCCAATCATGCTCAAGTGAACCTCGGTGACGGTAATGGGTATGTGGTGGTTTGAAAGTGGAAAAGTTACGGTTACGGTATGGAGCGGCTATTTGATTGAAACCGATAGTGGGAGAACCTGTGCAACAAGATATACTGAACGAGGAAATTATTTAAATTGCAGGATATAATAGGAAAAAAAGTTATTGATGTTGCTTGTTAATGAAAACACTCATTATGTTCTTATATAAACTTCCAAAAACAACCTCAATGCTAAACTTTAAAATAACCATAATAACCCAAACTGCAATATCAGATCCGGGTTATCCGGGTTATCTTCCTTCGTCAGAAACATAATCCGTTGATAACACACACTCCTCCATACATAAGTTGTTCACACTATCGTAAAAGGCAAGCTTCTGACAGAAAGAGATCATGTGGGAGACAGAACTAGTTTCTTGAAGTGACGCATCTTCAACGACCTGATCAGTCGTCTCGTGGCCACACCATACGCTGTACGAGATCTACCAATCAACAAAACGCCATTCCAGCATCTGGCTCATCTAACGCGTCACGATAAAAATCCCTACCGGTAGGCGTAGTGCGTTCCCTTTTCTGACCCAGTGCAAGAAAACAAACGAACCGACCTAGCCCTTGGCAAGGCGCAAACCACATCCAAGCAGATTAAGCGAGATCAGATCCACGCGGGACACGTTCAGCTGAGCCGACCGGCCGCGTGAATTGGTCACGCTGTTTTATCTCTCAGTGTTTGTGCGTCCACCGGTTTACTCTCCTGTCAGCAGATTTGGCGAGTAATTTATATGCACCTTTTTTTTACCCTTACATTGCCGGTTTGTTTCGGTTGGAAACATAAACTGCATCTTCACGATCGTACCATTTTAGTTCTTCCGCTGAACGCAAGAAGCAGTCAGTAACCGATCGAACGGCAGCACGAGTAGAAGTTAGTGTGTCTTTAGTGAACGAAAGTGTGTCGATGTCCGCGAAGTGAAACCAATCTAAGTTTGTAAGTTATGCGGTTTGCTACTCAACTTAAATTTAAGCTACAAACTTCTTAGTTTACTATGCTTAGTCAAAATTGTAATAGGGATCCCAAAATTTTATGATTTTTGCAAGATTAAGGTCTGGATTACTTCAACATCCTATCACAGCACATAACGAAAAAGTAATTGAAAGTTGGTGTTGGTTTCTCTATGAAAAATGAAAAAAGCCTGTATTTTATTGTTCTCACATTCATTCTACACGACTCACTTAATGTATCTTTATACTTAAAGAAGTAGATTATCCCCATTTCTTCTCATCATCTTGCAATAAAAAGTGACGATGTACTAACGAAAATCATCCAATGACCTTATCTGCTTAAATTGAAGCCAATTGAAGTGCGTGTTTAAAATTAGGACTAACAGAGCGTGACAATGCCATGGACCATATCCGGCAAGCCACCACAACCAGCGCATCTTGTTTCACTTGTCCATCTTTTCTGTTGTGATAAAAATAGACTCGTGATATCTAGTGATATGACACAAGTGATATATGACCGTGACGTAGGCAGCGTCTACGGGGTAAATATGTTTTGTATCACTTCCCTGCCGCAGCCGTCGCGTGAGCTGGACTAATCCTGCTCAATCCACCGACAATCCACAGTTCACATATCATCAAACGTCACGCGCTGCTTCAGATAAAAGCGAACAGCTGTGTCCTGTTTATTCAAATAATGCTCACGACACAGTTGCTTCCACAAAATTGTCTGGATCTGGGTCACATTTTTCATTTCCAGAGTACGTTTGAACGAAGGACCTGTTTGTCGTAATGGAAGAGGATACGCTAGTACTGGAGGACAGCAGCGTCGAGAAGGTCACCCTTTCGACCGCCCTGCCCTTGGGGATCGATCCTGTGGCGATCGTCAGTAAACTCGTGACGGAAACCACCAAAATCTTGACAACAACCACCCAGAGCACCTCCACCATGGATCACACCACAACTTCCAGCGTACCTACAACGTCCACAATGGAGACATCCACCTTCACCGTGGGTTCGATACTGGCCGAATCGACCACCGCTGTACCCGTGGTTGAGGGACTCCTATTTTCTTGGTTCGATTATACAATCTTCGCCCTGCTGCTGCTCCTTTCCGCCTTCATTGGGGCGTACTTTGGGTTCGTGTCGAAAATCAAGCAGAACAACACCAAGGAATACCTTCTCGGGGGGAAAACGATGGGCAAATTTCCCGTCTCGGCATCGCTGATTGCAAGGTACCATGTCAACGCTAACGGAACGTTAGGACTAGTTTTATAAATAATGTCTTTTTCTTCTTTTCTAGCCATATTTCGGGCATCACAATGCTGGGTGTTCCTTCGGAGATGTACAGCCATGGGACGCAGTATTGGTTGTTTATTATACCAGCATTTTCGGTAGGCTCTGTTTCTACACGATTGAAAATATTTCAACTAACGAATATTGAAATCCGACAGGTCGCCTACTTGATGAAACAGATCTACCTGCCGGTGTTTTACGATCTGCAGGTGACATCGGCGTTCACCTATCTGGAGCTACGCTTCGATAAATTTGTCCGATCGGCGGCCAGCCTTGTGTACGTAATTCAGTGCATCATCTACATACCGATCGTGATCTACGTACCGGCGTTGGCCTTCAGTCAGGTGACTGGAATCAATCTGCACGTCATCACACCGGTCATCTGCGTCATCTGCATCTTCTACACTACCGTTGGCGGATTGCGCGCGGTCGTCTGGACCGACACACTGCAGTTCGTGCTGATGATCGGAGCCTGCCTGGCCGTTATCGCACTGGGTATCAGCTCCGTCGGTGGGTTCTTCGAGGTATGGCAGGCAGCCGAGCGAGGCAACAGGCTTATCTTCTTCAAGTAAGTAGCAACACTGTCGAAACACCATAGTTCATTCGCGGTATGTTGACACACTTTTGTGGGATTTTTCCACCCACCAGCATGGACCCGAATCCGTTCGTCCGTACGTCGTTCTGGACGGTGTGCTTCGGGCTGACGACGCTTTGGGTGTCAAACCTGGCCGTTAGTCAGGGCTGTGTGCAGCGGTTCCTCGCCGTACCGGACCTGAAGGTGGCCAAGAACTCGCTCATCATCTTCACCGCCGGGTTGATCTTCGTCAAAAGCTGTTCCTGCTTCATCGGTCTGCTGATCTACGCCAAGTATGAGACGTGCGATCCGTTCTCCATACAAAAGATCTCCAAAATTGACCAGATCCTGCCGTACTATATCATGGAAGTGGGTGCAAAGATCCCTGGGCTGCCGGGTCTGTTTGTGTCCGGTATCTTCTCGGCCGCACTGTCGACGATGTCGTCCGTGCTGAACACCCTGGCTGGCACCATCTATGAGGACTTCATCCGCCATCGGATCCCTAACGCCAGCGAAAAAACGGCCAGTAATACGATGAAGATGTTGGTCGTGGTGCTTGGCTTCCTCGTTCTGGGACTTGTGTTTGTCGCCGAGCGCATGGGTCAGGTGATGCACATCGCCATTTCGCTTTCGGGTGTCACATCCGGCACCATGCTGGGTATGTTCACCAGCGGAATGATCTCGAGACGGATGAACACGAAAGGCATCATCAGTGCGTCGGTTGTCTCGATGATACTTACCGGCACGGTTATGATCGGTGCTCAGCTGAATTCTAAGCCTCCGATGTTGCCCCTGCGCACGGATGGCTGCGACGAGTCTCTTATGGCCAACGTCACCACCATCCTAACCGAAGCTACCGCTCCCGATACTGTTCCACTGTTCTTCAAGCTGAGCTTCATGCACTACGCACTGTTAGGTCTGGTTAGCTTCTTTATCGTCGCGTATGTGGTCTCCGAGCTGACCGGAGCGGGAGATATCAACGATGAGCGACTGTTGGCCCCTTTCATGCGTAACCCGAGCAAATTGGAGAAGGAAATGACGCTGCTGAAGCACAACATCAAGTATGACGAGATTGACTTGGCGCTAAAGGAACTCCAGAAACCCGTTGATTTGGAAAAGAAATGAGGCCAGCAATTAGGGCAGTACTGTAAATAATACAACTTATTCAAAATTAGATTTAATCATTTAAAATTAGATGAATAAAATGGATTAATAATAACTTCTTGGCTAGTACGATACTCTGTTATCTTATGCGATTATCTTTTCTTTTTTCTTCTTTTTTTGTTTGTTTAATGTAGACTTGGTTTAGCTTTTCTTGTTCTTGGGAATATCTCAAAACATTTCACAATTATTTAAAAAAACCCTGTTTAGTTAATTACTCGTTACGAACAACATTCAAAGCCAACTATAACTTTATCCCAGGGCTTTAAAAAAGCTGCAGGTCACAAAACTTCTCTCCATGCACTCGTTTATTTGCTCAGTGCTTTGTTTTAAGCAATATGTCAGTGCTTTTACGAGCAAATTTCCCCAAAAGTCTGTCTGCAGTGTGTGGTTGTGTGAGTATAATTTGCCCGGGGAAAATCATTCGGCATCCGGTCTGTCATATTTTTATTCCACTACATGTTACTTCTACTATTTATTTATCTCCGTGTATTCCACCGCACGTCGGAGTTCTTGCCGGAGTTCGCAATCAGCAAAATACCAGGCACTGTTCTATGGGATAGAAAAAACCACCTCCAAACTTTTGGTACACATTTTTCTCGTTAAAGAAAAAAAACATAAGCAGCTACTTATTATTCCCGACGAGCAGCATGTCTTGTTATTCGTCTCCAGTTGGAGAATCTCGTCACCATTATTTTTCCTCGATGCTCCATGTCGTGCCGAAAGTGTTTTCGTTTTCGTTCTGGATCAGCATGGAGCCCGGACGCTGGTAGGCAGCGTCCCATTCGGGTCCTGTGGTGCGACGGCCTTCGCATTGCTCACGTTCGTAAAATTGTACATTCACAGCACATAAGTCATTTTGGCATTTTTCGTCCTTTCGTTTTTCGCATTCCGCATTTTTGCTGCACAGAAAGTAAGTGGAAACAAAATGAAAGGGGCGGCAACGCTGGATCGGGGGTGGCAGAAGGGAAGCAAAATATAAAGTAAGAGAAAACTCGCAACCATCACGAACGCAAAGCGTAAGGAAACTTTCAACCCGTTCGGAGGTGGATGGTTTTTATTTTTTATGTGCCTCATAAGCTCAGCAAAAGGACGAAAGCAATCCTAGTTCATAAATTTACCCCTTTTTGTTGTGAAAAAGTATATGAATGGGTGAACTCTAAAAAGATAAATATTACTTTGAATTTAAAATTAATAATAAAAACTTAGATTTTACATTTACATTTACTTAGAAAAGCTGTCTAAATTTATTCATAACTAATCGATACGTCCTTAAACGATACATTTTTTTTTCTTTCATGTCTACCGTATTTTTTTGTACCCATCTCAAGGTCCATCAACTAGAGAAATTCCAACGACTTCTTTCCAACGACAAAATCGATATTGACGTAACAATAGAAGGAAATCCAATGCCTTGGAAGCTGCTCCGTTGGAATGTTGCAACACTCGCTATTGCGCCATTTTCTACATTTTGAAATTCCCGAGACGCTTAAGCCCACACCCAGACTTTTCCGAATTTTCCTCCGGCACAGTAACGATTTTGCTCCCTTTTCGACCCCAACCTTCGGAGGCTTATTTTGAATTCAAACACGCTCATCATCAAACATCATTCATTTTCGTTGAAGACAACCGGCTTCCACTTCACCGGTAGGTTCCATCCTCCCTCAGCCACCATCATCGTCAACTTCCACGTTCGTCTGACGAGGATCGATGGGTGTTTTCCCTGGCTCCACAAGCGCAACGATGCGTGTACCCCAAGTTTAAAAGGTCCAGTCCTAATCTTAGTGAAGTTTGTAGCGAAAAAAATAAGGTGATATTATTTCCTGGTCGCTATGCCTTCTTCCACGCCCGGCAGCCGCGCAAACCGGGAAAGCATACATCAAGAGACAGTACGGAAAAACATTCAGACACGCAACAAACGATTCCGGGGTCGAAAACAAGTGAGAAACGAAAATTATGCTAAATAAAACGAAAAGAAGAAAAACTCGCCCTGAAAACTGAACATCCGGCAAATGTTGGCTATTCCGGGGGGGGCAGACATTTCATTTCGACTGCAAAATTCCTGCTCGCACCCGAAGAGGACGACCTTTTGGCTTACCTCGCCGCCTCATCCTCCCGATGACAAATGATATTTCTATGTTAATGGGGAAACCCTTGAAAGGGAAAGGAAATTTGGGGTTCAATCGGCAGCGTACCGGAACTCAACTGGAATCGTTCTTTTATTGGGATGTCGATTGATTTAGTTACAACAACAGCAGAAAACGAAAATAAAGGTCATGAATTATCGATCGCATCGTCAACAGAAAGGTTCCAGGGTACAAACATTATTATACTTTCACTTAGATTGTACTTCTTTTGCAAGAATTATAATCTAAGACATTCTATCAATGCGAATAGAATGGGAATATTGTTCTACGAAACTTACTCCAAAACCAACGAATACTGCAACGAAAATCGGTAGTCTTTGACATGTACTTGCAGACAAGACGCTTATGTTGCAACTAATGCGTTTGTCTGGCGAAAAATTAAAGCCGATATCATGATCATGATTACATCTCTTCCATATTAACCGGAAAATCTGAAATCTATGTTTTCCGGGAATGGATTTACATCATCATTTTTGATCGCGACAGCACGAGTAAACATTTAAAAAAGATCATTCAAACTCACCACTATTGCATACACGCAGGCGCGAAAGGTTCAGTGAAATATTTCCAATGGTGGTAGATATTGTTCACATTTTATTGTATCGCTCGAAGGTAAAATAAATGGATAGCTGTCGTACAAATACGGAAAGGAACAGATTCCTGGGGGAAAACAATCAATCAATAGGGAAAATACGACAAAATAAATGTACACGGTGTCTCCTAACTACGCATTAAACGAAGATGGAAAGCGAATATGTGGCGATGGGTGCAAACGTACTGAAATTCTATTCCTTAATCGCGGAGTGGGTAAGATTGGAAAGATTAAAGGGTAGCTTAAGAGTCAACGATATCAATCTCTTCACATCGGGCACGTGGGTGACGGGTTTGGTGAGTTCCTGTTCGCACTAAGGATTACACCGGCAGACGCAGCACGACGGAAACAGGAACCAGTCCATAAAGATACCCTTACAGTCGTTGTCCGGATCGTACGCCAGCAACCGGTGCCATTTGTACTTCTGCTCACAGCCACAGTCGCCGGAGCAGCGGCTCGTCTGTGTTTTCCTGTGTGTGTGAGCCAAATGGAAACATGGTGAGATGCGCGGAATCCTCTCGAATGCGACCATTGTCGAGTCCGATACTTACGAACACACTTCCTGGTGGATCGCCTGCTCGAAGTGCTGCGTGTTGACGATGGCACGCACCTTGCCGGCGGAATTCGTCGCCCAGTATGGCGTCACTATTTCGATCTTCGACTCGCAGGCATCGACTCTGTGAAGAAGTTCAACGAAATCAGCGTCTGGCGATCTTTATCTCCCCATGAAGTGGATTCTCACCGGCCCGTATTGGACTCTCCACTCCCGCTGCCCCCGTTGCCGTTGGCTGGGGCGGCCGTCTGGCGTGCATTGGCCGACCCTGCGCCCCCTCGCCCACCGCCACTCCCCCGAGCACTCGAGTTCTGATTCTGGCGTTTCTTGCGCAACGTGCTGAAGTACGAATCGCCGCCTAGACGAACCGCTCCCCCGGGCTCTCCGTACAGATCCATCAGCTCCGGCAGCAGGGTGAAGTCTTCATCGTCCGGACCACCGCCGCCACCTCCCGTGCTCCTTTTGCGCTTCCTGCCCGGGGACGAGGGAAACCGCGACGTCATCTCGAAGTCACCGTACATTCGCTTCATTAGCGCTTTGTTCTCGTCGATGAACATCTCAATCTTGTCACTGTGGGGGAGAATTGAAACGGCGGACAGGTGAATACACGCTCGCAGACACAATCGACAACAACAATCGGAAACAAACAACGACCGACAAGATAAGGATCAGAGCCAGTCGCGCAGAGCGGGTTCCACGCGGCGAGACATAAAGAAAACGGAAGGTCTTCAGGTCTAACGGCGCGAGAGGATCTCAGCCAGCGCAGATCGACATTAGATAGACACCAGAGACACAAGTGGGTTTCCTTTCTCCCTGTTTCTCTCACACGCTCTTCGCCTTCCCGCGCGCTGGCACGTCGAATGTCACGAACATTCCGAAGCGTCGCGGAGAGGACAATATGGAAGCGTGCGGACGACGGACGCTTGCGTGCCCGACCTTGCCATTCTAATCAACCGAGCTGAACTTCTCCACCCGGGTGGACGCATGATCTTTAAAGCGGGAGAAACTCGCCACCCGGACGGATCGGTCGGCCGCGAAATGGCGGGGAAACAAATCGGGTGGAAAATCATTATGCTGCTCTCTCCCGCCACCATTGGTGGTAGTTTTCGCAATGACATTAGTGGTGGTGGCATTATACCCGTAAGATAAAGCGCCAGCCTGTGGTCGGCGTTGAGCTTGGGCTGACCTCATTTCTAAATGTCACTTATTCATCTCTCATCCGAGCTGCAAGCTCGGTTGGACCACATTTCTGTTTCCTGCGCATTGTTTAGGGGGGCTCGTGCTTAATCGCCTCGCAAACAGGTGGGCAAAGAAGTGCATATTGGAAAAGGTTTTCAGCATCATCATCATGCTGCTCTTTAGGATGAAATGAAATGAAAATTATAGGAAAAAAGCCAAAATAGACTGCTTTGAAAGGGCGCAGAACATCTTTAGATATTGAGGCGTGAATTAGGTTTAACAAAAGCTTATGGTAAAATTCAACAATTTAAACTAATGAATATTGTAAGCTGGAAAAAAAATATTTATCCTACGTTAAAATATAAAATAATATATGTAATTATTATGATATATCTTGAAATGACAACGATTGATATAATGAAAACGTAAGTTTTGATGATCATTTTGTTTTTAGATTAAGATAGCTCAATCGAAACAATTCTCATACTAAGATTTGAATTCGTTCAATTCAAGGAACTGGACAAAAAAATATTTTTATAGTACACTTTACAGTAATAAAACTGATCGGCAATATTTATGTTAATTTTTATATAAATTTAGAGAATTTAACCTTTCAACAATAGTTCTCAAGTCCACAATCTTTTCTATCAATTTCTTAGTAAAAACGTGCACATTGAGCAATTATGCATACACCAACAATGTCAATCGTATGATGTATGTGATGAACAGATTAAAGGAAAATTTTAAAAACATAAAAAAACTAAATTAACAAAGCTTCAATTATTCTCTATCTTCACTCGGTACTATTTGATCCTCACATAATAAATAAATAACAAATAGGCCCTCCTAATGAATTCACCGTGCACCCTGATCTTGATCATGATTGATGAAGTTCAACGCAAGACACATTGCTGCTGCATTGCGCCACGTTTACGAGTGGGGGCCACAAATTTCGTTATGTACGTCACGCAAACACACTCGTGCCACTTACCTAGGATAGGTATTGCCCGCCGTCGGGCAGAACAGTTGATGGTACTTCTTTATGCACGGAACACCTCTGATGACATCTCCATGAATGCTGAGCCCGAGCGCTACGGATAAAGCTGTCCACCATATCTGTAAAAGAAAGAAAAAACGTGAAGAGACGAATGGAAGGAATGCGATTAGGAACAGTTGCTGAAATTGCACACAAAAATTGCGATGAGAAAAGTACTGAAGACACAGTACAGCGCTTGTTGTTGGGAAGGAAAGTTTTTGGAACCGAATGTTTGTGAACGTGTGGGCAATGATCTTACAGTAACGTGTTATTTGTCTCCTTTTCCCCATTACCTTCGGGGGGTGTTGGGACGCGTTTCAGGAGGCCTGACTGAACTTACAATTCGGCCTGTGATTCATCCTATTTCGCGGCCTCCTCCATCGCCAGAGCCTTCTGGCGTGCCAGAGCCATAACACGCGCCTGAACACATCGTAACCAGCTCACGTCCTCCGCCGACTGTCACGACATTTGCCGGTGGAAGTATAAATAACCAATCCACGAAGGAGCAAAAACAAAAGCACAAACCTTCGCGAGCCAACTTCCCGCGTGCCCTCGCAGACAGAACCGGACAACGTCCGTCGTCGGGGGAAGACGTCTGCCGCTCTTTCGTTCGGTTTCGCAACTTCCCGGGAGTCGCCAGAAGGTGCGCGACTCCCGGTCAATCGCTGCGCTCGCCCCGCGGGCAAGCAATTTAGCATTCGGCGATTGTCCGGAAATGTTGTACCCGCTCGGACGGGCCGTTTCGTACCACGGTCTACCCCGCGTCGATCGACGGGCTACGATTTATTTCTGCTTTTATGGCTCCGTCCAACGCCTGCTTCGACCGGTCGTTAGGGCGAACGCAGATCGAACGACAAACGAACGACGATCGCGACATTAGGAAGTGAAACCGATCACGATCGCCCGGGCGACAATCGGTTGGCGAATGCAAACATGCACCCCGGTTGGGCCGCCTGTACAGGAGCAGTCCCAGGACACCGGTAGTCCCAGGTGGCATTATCACGACCTTGCGGCCTGGTGGCGTGTCAACGTCGGGGCGGAATTAATTAATTATCATTTCATAACCCTCCCTGGCTGGCGGGCGCGAGTAACGAAAGGGAAATCAAAAAGGGGCTCAGGCAATCCGCGATTCGTTTTGGCAACCAACGAGCACCTAATGTGCCGCACAAAGCGGGCCATAAACCAACAGGGCAGTGAAGTGAATGTGAAGGCCAACCGAGAGCGCAGCCCAACCTATAACGGTTAGGATTAATTCCTTCAAGAACGAAGCAAACCGTTCTGATTTGTCAAAAGGAAAAAAAACCGAGGCAAGTTTATTACTACACACACACACACACGGTCGATGGTAGCACAGAACAATTGGCTACCAAACCCGTAATGGCCGTCGCAGGGCACCATTAGGGGTGGATCGAACTCGCATTTATTGTTGGTTTTCGGTGTTGGCAAACCGTAAAATATCAACCCAAATCGAATGCAATGGCCCGGTATGGCCCCGAGCGGGCGGAAATGAGGTAGATTGGGCTAAACAACCAAAACACATAAAACTCATTTACCTTCCTTGCTGGCAAGGCATGATTGCCCCCCTCGGGTTGTTACGATCCGGCGTGTTCTAGAGGATCAAGCAACTTTTTTACGCCCAATCAAACCACAAGAGTAAAGGATAAAATAAAAACAATCCAGCTGTGCAACTCGTAACAAAATAACAAAATTTAAAAAAAATAAACCATCCGTTGAACTCTGCACGAGCAGCGCGTTTCGCTGGTTCTTGTTTCAAAAATTTGTCACGTGGGCGTCCTCTAAGAAGCCAAGCCGGTTTGCGCTTCGGTCCTAATTCGATCTCGTGTTCGCTTGCAGCAACCGCCGACCGCTGCTTTGCACGAGCAAGAACGAATTTGATTGATCTCTCTGATTGGGTGAGGGAAACCGGGGGGAAAGATAGGATGGGGAATCGATCGTGGAAGCCTTTTTCGTCACACACCTCCGGAACGGTGATTTGCATAAAAAATAACCATCTTTTAATCTATCGCATCGCGCATCGGGTGACAATCCCACTGAGGTTTTGATTTTTCGAATTCAATTTCGTTTGGCTGACGATTTGGTGCTGCTCAAACAAAGAGTAACACTTCTCCGTTCCATTCCTTCACCAATAATGGCCCGTAATGGTACGATGGGTTTTATAAATCATCAAATAGCAACGTCAAACAAGAAGAATTAAAAGTTCACCACGAATCGAAATTGACAAATTTCCCTCGGCCATAAGAAAAAAGTTAACCAAGGTTATGAATGGAGTAAATTTTATTGTAAAGTCAAATCTTCTAAGTACTTTCAAAAAATATTCCGACGGCCACTAAGCCGGCCTTACGGTTCTAGGACGAAACTATAGCCATAGCCGACAAAACCAGTCGTGTAAGGATGTTTTTCAGTTGTTGTGAAGCATTCAAGACCAAATGCTACTCTTTATGATTCTTTCTGATAAAGTTGCTTAATTCCGGAAGGGACTGGAGACTATACACTTCTCCATACGCCGGAAGTCTTGACAGGAAGAACAGCGACCCTCTCGCCTTCTCAATGGTTTTCAGCCATGATATGGCATTCTATGGGAGTTAAGAGTCCCTAAACATTTTAAATATATTGTAACAAGCTTCCAAAACAACATAAAGTAAAATCGGGTTTTTTCCCACTTGTCGCCGTCTGACTTTAAACAATCTTTGGCCACGTAGTCCGCGATAAAGCTGGATGTTTTAACATACAAACAAACGTAGATGGTTTAATGTTTTCGCCACGACGGATTCAATCTAAATGATACAGGTGTCAAACTTGTTCTGATGATTTAAAAGAAATGCTACTCTTTATTTGGTTTTCAACAGAAAGTTGCAAGGGTTTTCCGTTTTTGCATGGAAAATCGTTAAAATTTGTCTTTTTATTTTTAATGGAAACCAGATTATGTTTATTTATCTGTTCAAATAAACCATTACTGGATAGACGATTCCGCGGCTCAATTTATTACAACAATTTTCAAACGGATTGATTTTTCATTAAACCTTGCGAAAATTACTTACCGGTATTTGGATGAAAGTTCCATTACTGACTTGAGGATACGCGAATAATGGCACGACAGGAACTGTTCCATTCCTTACAAATATGGGCCCCTGGATCGGTGTGACCGTTGGCATACGAGAGTTTTTCCGATTGTCTGCGAAAAAAGAGACGACGAAATGAGGAATTAAAATATACTGTTCGTTAGGTAAGCGTAACGTGCAGCATCGTTTAACATTCTTTTGATGCCAAATTGTTAGTTCAGAAAGTTTTCCCTTCGTGCCCTAGTGAAAAATCCACGCCGCACGAGACGAACTCATCCGTTCAAGTCGTGTAAAACATATTAATGTGGGTAGATAAATTTCAACGAAAAATGATAACATCGCTGATGGAGCGATTACAACAGGCTCATCTTTGGAACGCCGACACGCCAGAATCGAGATTGCATAAATGTCGACGGGCCGCCGGGAACACACGGCTTGGAGGAAGATCGGTCTGGAATTGTACATTCACACGGAATTTACCGTCGGCCGGTACATGCGGTTACATGGGGTGCCGTCGATTGTGCTCTTCTAGGAAAATCGAGTCAGGCTCTCCCACGCTTTCCGCGGCTGCTGTTGGCTTTTCACGAGATCAACAGACGCCGCCCGCAGGTTGGGTAAGCATTCGGAGCATTCACAAAATCGTGTTAATTGAATAAACCGTTTGTCAGTGCACCTGTCGAGCCCTTTGGCTTGGAACTATTTTAATAGGGCACATATTTTGTTGATTTGTTAAGGTATAATCACGCGATGAGCATGTGTGAAACCTTTCTCACTGAAGTAAAATAGAAAAAACAACTTTTTAATGCTCCCGGAACCCCACTTTGTATTGAATCATGGATTTACTGTTAAACGGAGGATGCTAATTCCCGATCGCGATCCCAAAATGCAGCACAACAATAAAATTAACATGGTGCAAAATGCCATAACTTCGGCAGACTCGGGTTTCACTGCACGATGTGACCAAATCCACGAAACGAGGAAAAATACAAGATTGGAAGATCAAAAAAAAAAACATTCAAAAAATGGTACAACATACTTCGCGTCTCCCACCACCTTTGCCGGTCGCCTGAGTCGATAACGAACTAACGAACCGAAATCCCATCGGAGAACGGCGTGAATATAGGAACGGATCTAAATGTTTTGCCCGGAGGCAAGAGCCTTACGCCGAGACCTTTTGCACCGAGACGCGGCGGGACCGACGTTTTAGTAGCGGGTTCCGGCACGGTGTTCGGTGCCATGGCTGGCCATGGAGTTGCATGACCGCGGCCGTGCATTGCCGCCGGCGAAAGTCAAGGTTAACAACGTTGACCCTGTGGGTCCGCGACGCACCTACGCAATCTCCGGCCGACGGGGCTTGCCGGAGCCGAAACAGTTGGAATGATTCACCAGAACCCGATCGGTGCTTTACCGGAGCGAAGGAGCAGAAGGTAGAAATCGAACGTCCACACGCGTTGATGCAGTTCCGAAATGGATTGGAAAGTACATTCCTCAAGCGTTAGTTGTGCGTAGCAGAAATGTGTTCTGTATGGATTAGTAATCACTCTAATAAGCATGATGGAGTATATTGGCTTCCTTGTTGGCTCGAACAATTTACGCAGGGATAAACCCAGAAGTCATGCCAGAAGATTTCCCTATTATGACTCAATTTGTTAATCGATAAAATATAAAATAAATGCTATCTTTTGATAGAATCATGAATCTGTTTGGTAGAATTTAAAAGGGTCCTTACGAAGAATATCAACGTCATAATTATATTCTAGGTTTTCAAAAAAATATTTAATAAAATCAACCAAAAATGTAAGTACAAAAATACACAGTAAGTAAGGTAAGTTCTCACATAACCGATATTAACTGCTTTGAGCAATTTTTAGTTTATGAGTTTAAATGTCTAAATTTTAAATTGATTTTTCTAACCTGGTTTTTATGCTTGCATTGGTTTTGTTAGCATATACTCAATTCTTGTTGAAGTATTGCTAGAAATCCCACGAAGAAAATTCTAGCACTCGAACCTCAACACAAAGTCGCTAGATTGGGTACTAATACAAAGCATATGATATACATGAGTACAGTATGAGTGGAAAACGTAAGTTGCCAGTTGCTTCTGATTTTAAACTCTAAATTTAGTTTAGGTAAAAATACTAGTAAAAAGTACGCATTAAACGCTCATAAATAGCTGTGTTTTTTAAGAATCCTATAGTTCATATAAGCCCAGAAAAGAAACAAAAATTAGGTCATCATTTTGGAATACAGGATCGCTATGGAAAAACATTTGACAAAATTAATTAAAAAAATTAAAATTAACAAGTTAATCTGTAAATGAATCTTCGATTTTTTTTAAATTCATTTCAACAAATAGTATTACTAACTCTAGCTTGCATTGCGTTTTTTCGAGTTTAGAGCCTTTTATATTTTTATTATCTAAATAACATTTATCAAAATTACCAAAATTAATCCTCACAACACCAATATAAATACTCTAAACTCTTCCTCCAACGCCGTGTTTCACCGCTTTCCACTTCACCGTTGTGGTATGATAATATTTTCCTAACTTGCAACCTTGTCGCCCAGTTCCGATTCGCGCCCATTCAAATATTCCGCCTTCACCACCCCGGTGCAGGTGTGAATTGGCTGACAAATCGGTGTTCAGAGGTTTCGCGCGACAACGCGACATAACCGGATCAGTAAACTAGTGCACTGGCAGCTTGCACCGGGCCGCTAATTGCCTAGATTGCTCGAGTAAACGACTACCATATAATACGTGGCATGGTGTGGTAGCGCCGTGCTGTCGTACAAACGCGAAGGGAGTGTGTCTATTTCTTACATGCCGTGTTTTGCATCGAACTAAAAGAAAAAGAAAGACGAAAATAAAGTGTATACGAGCGGGAGGCTGCAGACAAGGGAACGGAAACATCAGTTTCAGCCTTGTTGCATCATAAACAGCCCAAATAGCATCTGCTTTCTGCCTTTTTTAAAACCCTGTATTGACGCATCGACGAAGAATGGATGTGTTAATAATGGTTTAGTATGGTTTAGCACGGTTCGACTTTCCACCGGTATAATTATTTAGCAAAGCACCAACAAAATGCCTTACTCCGCAAAACTGAAAAACAGTGCCATAAATGATGATAAATGGCGTGAAAAAATACAAAACAGAGCGCTTAGAGGGGTTCCTTAAAGAAAACAGAATTTAAAAAATACTAACAACTAAAATCTACTAAAAGATATTTACTAAATTTTGATATTAAAACAAATCTCACTAAGGTTAACTCTAACTACTCCACTCGAACGTTTTGAGACGATACAAGCTATCAAACATACTTAAACTAAACAACCCCGTCATGGCTGTGACAACTTTTTCAACACAAAACCAAAGTGATATAACTACCACAGACAAAATGGCGTTCTCGTAGGCAGAAAAACAAGCACAATTAATGAGACAGACAAGACAAGAAAAAAGCAACAAAACAAATAATACGTTAACCAGTAGCACATAGCGGCACCCGGGGGAGGGTGCCCGGGTCGGGTTTTGGTAGGTGAGATATCTCAAATACGTAAAATTACCGTGTTTCACCTCAGCCGTGAGATATTAAGCCGCTGTTGCGCCTTGCGTACGGCAGGGCAATTATTAGCTTAACGCCACGGCACGCCGTAACGTTCTCATGCGACTCCAACACGTGTCCGAGACGCAACGAGCGATGCGAGGCGTACGTTGTGCCTGGTGCCATCTCCCCGCGAACAGAAAAAAAAACACGACCCGCACACAAACACACTTTCGGCGGACGGAGTGGATCTACTAACATACTGACTGACTGACTGACTGACTGGCTCGCTGATGACTGACATTGACGAGAAATTGCCCATTGACGGCGTGAAGATGAGAGTTTTGTTTGAGAATCATTTTCCTCTTCACTCCTCGGAAACTTCCCGCTGGCTAATGAACGGGCGAACAGTTGTGGGCAGTGCCATGATGGCAAAGACCTTTCGAAATGATAAAAATGAAATGGAAGCTAGAATAGCGATTTCTAACCACCAACAGTTCGTTTGAAAATTACTACCCTCTTCCAGATGCGTACGGAAGACGCTGCAAACGCTACGTATATCTCGATTCCAGCGCCCCGGGTGTGTGATATCCAAGCCCTCCAGTAATTATCTCATCTCGCCGTACGTACACTCCCGTAACCTTCCATGCTGTTGGTGGGCGTCCTACGGCACACCACCACCTACGAACGGTCACTGTTTGCCTGTTCGCGGGCTCAGGCACGTGCACTCGAGCAAACGGCAACCGGACAACATCCGGCCGGAAGTGAGTGGATGCTGCTGCTGATGATGCGAAACCGACGTCACTTTGCCGGAGCGAGATTCTCACAGGATACAATGAATGCCGTTCTTTGATTTAATTAACACAACACCGTTTATTGTACACCCGTGCGCAGCTTCCGTTTCTGGGCGTTATGAACACACTTACGCATTTCGTCATGTAACGCCTTCAAGGGTGTAAAAAGATACTATAAAAATGAGCCATAAAAATCGAAGGGAACTGCAGACGAACTAAACTATTCTCCATAGTAAGAAGCTTGTGCGGGAACGTTTGTTTGAACTAAGACAATCAAACTGGATGGCAGATCTGACGTTGATGTAAGAAATCTTGTATGCGCCGTTCCTTATGACCCCATTTCAGCAATGTGTTACTCCACATTTTCCATTGCCGTACATCATGTTCAGCATCACGTCAAAAAGTCATGTCCAACCATTAACACTCAACATCTCCATAGCCGCATGGTGCGGTAGCGATAAAACATCATGCAAGGCTGACGATTAACATTCGCCAGCGCATAAGAAGAGCAAAGCTCTCAGATGCCACCTGAAAGACCTCGACACCGGAGAGCGCGTCCACTCGGACCGACCAATAAATCAATTACTCGTTCGGATCCGAAAGGTCCAAGGGACGAGCGCTGCATACTCTGCGCTGCATGCGCGTGGGAACCGTGCACGATGCGGTGCATCTTGCCATCCACGAACCCATCGGAGGTGAAGAGTTTTCAACCGACCGATGGTGGTTTCTTGCGGGAAACATCGTAAAAGGTAATCAACGATCAGCTCAGCTGGCCAAGCGTGAGATGCCTGATTGATTTCTGTCCGCTTACGATTCAAACCCTAATGGACCATACCGGAGGACACCAGGAGGTCTTCAGATAGCCCGCTGCAGTCAAACACATTTACCTTTGCCTAAGTTTAGTCAAGTGGTAAATGGTTATGTTTGCATAGTTCTTTGGCATACTATTAGTGCTGCCACATCTCAAGCTAGCAATTGGCTTATTCTGGCATAAGCCGAACGCATTACCTCAAGGTCATATGGTTGGATTGTCCTTTTCTTGGAACCCTGTGAAAAGTAACCTCTCAAAGCGATTCCAGTATCTGACGCAAAACTTCAATGAACAGATTCAGTAGAGCAGGGGTCGACAAAGTCCGGCCCTCGTACCAAATCTGTACGTGTTTAGTACTTCATGCTGATTTTCTTTTGTACTTATTGTTCGACTTTTCCTATCGTATTTGTATTATTGGGGGTGCCCATGGCGCAGCGGTAGCGCGAGGAAACACCACACCACAGGTGTGAACGATACGCCCTACCGAGTATTAAGAACGCTCTTTTACTTGTTTGAAACGTTTTAAAAAACGCGGTACTTTATTGGCGTATGATCACTTAGTAGAAAAGACCGCTTTCGTTGGCGCGCTTACTTTTATACTCTTCTGTATCGCGATGGCCGTTTCGCGATGGCCGGTTTATTTTCAAAATGCCTATCGGGGCCATCATGCGCGCACCTTGATCGGGCGAAATTTCGCCCAACCAAGGTTCTTAGTATTCTCTTAATTGGGCTCGCTTACTCTACAAACCCTGCCTGTCACTATCTGTTGTTGTTTACTAATAACACTACCGCGTGGATTCCTATCTAGTTTTAGTTACAGAGTTGTCGGCCAGTGTTACTTTGTAACAACAGGTGTGGGATCGAATCTCGAGTCTGGCACCCTCCGGTATTACGAACGGCTGACCACCGATCTATAATATACCGTCTTTCGGTCACACAAACTCTCTTCGGAGAGAGGCCTTGTCCCACTAGGGGATGTCGTGCCACATTAAAAAAAAAAAAAAAATTTTCTATTATTGATCGTTCTTAAATTTCCTACCGTCGCGAGTCTAGTCAAAAATTCAGCGTCAATAACTCGTTTACTTTGCATCCAAAATAACTATTTTCAAGGAATACAATTTTTATATTCATTTCGAAGCAAACTAAGGCTCTCTAAGACTAAGGGAAATATTGAAGCTGAGTTGGTTTAGTTACTCAGAGAGTACGCGAGTAAAACTAAGCCATTTTAAAATAATTTGTAGACAGGACTCATTTTAACTTTACTGTACTATTTAGAAATTGGATACTATATTCAAAAGGGCTTAGTATTACTTTGAAAACATTAAATCCTCGTTTAACACGTTGACTGCCATGGCTATCATTTTTGATAGCCACTTGTCATTAGTTCTAAAAAGTTTATGCCCCATAAATAAATTAAATTGCAACATAAAATGTTTAGAAATATTTAATATCAATCCTTTGAGAAGCTAAGTTTTTGCTTAGCCTTCAAAAACAGTTAGTTTGATAAATGTTATAAACAAATTTTATTAAAAAATATTGTACTACAAAAGAGTGCTAAAAACGCTTGGCAGTCAACGTGTTAAGGTATCCGCTCGGCGTTTTCGGAATTTCTTTAATCATTTGGCCCTTTTCGGGAAACGTGTGCCGACCGCTCCAGAAGAGCCCAGATTTACAATCATGTTATGTTCTCGAATACTACTATTGAAAGCCTGTTTGCATGTAGGAAGTATCGAATATTTGACCATAAATCGTTTGATATGATATAGTTGTTTACTTCTCACTATTTTGACGAATTGCCTCCATCTATAACCAACTGGGAATAATCAAAAGGTTTTTGGATGTCTGAAAGGGGTCTAAATACAGAACTTTTTGGCCAGCATGGATGTTCCATGTCAATCTACCTCCGTGTTCGAACTTGTTATAATTTAATGAACTGCTTTCTATAATTGAGTTGAGATATTAATAAAATTGATAAACATCAATACACCTTTTTGTTTTCCCAAAACTACTCAGCAAAACAAAAGGAAGCAAATCGATGCTCCACAAGAACAGCGTGACTCACCTGAGATCCCACCGCCTACCGTAGCGACCACCTCCTCCGGGTCATCGTAGTACTCATCGTCGTCGTCGTCGTAGTCCAGCACCGGATGTATCTGCGTGTGGGTACCGACCGCGCCGACGTTGGCGTACGACGGAGGTCTCTGCGGGTAGCTCGGTGCTGCTCCCTGGCTCGGAGACCGGGGGGCCGGCCCCGGTTGCCCGCCCGGCTGAGTATTGCTGCGGTAGCTGGTTCCCTGCTGCGGGTTCGCCGCCTGCTCGAAGGCTCGCCCGGGCTGCGTTGCGTAACTGCCGGAAGAGTACTCGTAGTACGCGGGCTGCTGGGGTTGCTGGGGTTGCTGGGGCTGCTGGGGCTGCTGGGGTTGTTGGGGTGGTTTCGAGCTCGGGGAACCCGCACCACCGGCACCATCCGAGTAGGAACCCTCGCCGTACGTTCGTCCCGCCGAAGGGGGCTGCTGAACCTGCGGCGGTTGTGGTGGTGCCTGCGGATAGCTGGCACTCGGTGGGATGTAAGGCGACGGCGGAGGCAAGTAGTTATTCCGGGGCGTCTGCCTGTACTGTATCGAGTGTTGCTGTTGGTGCTGTGGAGTCTGCTGCTGCTGCTGAGGAGACTGCTTCGCCTGGCGCTGGGGCGGGGCGTACGGTGCGTTCTTGTAGAAATCCTGATCATCCTCCTGGTGTCCGGCAGGTCCGTACAGCAGATTGTTCACAGCCGACGCATGCTGATTCTGCAGGGGAGTCGCGGAAGCCCACGACGGTGCCTGAATACTGCCAAACGGCAGTGTATAGTTCACCAGGGCCATACTTAATTACTTTTAAATGGTACACTTTCCGAGCTTTATTTCTTCCACCAGAAACACTCTATCATTTAAAACACACTCGATAACGTACTAGCAAGGCTTGCGAACCACTGACACTGCACTAGAACAATTGCCATTCTAAGCGCATCACTTGGGGTCGTTGGTTATCTCGATTCACTACAAATAGGCAATGATTTGAACATACATTCACGTAAACACTCACGAACAGTTGATTGAGCAAAACACCGCTAGTTTTTCCTACAAAAAACAAACTTGTATGAAGATGAACTGACAGCAGGTGCATAACAGAGTATTAGCCTAAATTAAGACCCACACAGCCGCCGTTTATAAACCGCTGTATGGAAGCTAATGATGTAACGCTGAGGTTGCGCTGGTCAGGGGAAGATTATTTATCAGCTTAAATTTTAAACGATTATCATCACTTCTGCTCAGAATACGATTAACTTGCAACATCTCGTCGGCGCCCCAGCGATCGATCGAGGGTCGCCTCCGAACTTTCTCCCGCAAACAATCACACACGCGCATGTGTATGTGTTTGATAATCGGACGACTAAAGCCAGGCTCGGGTGCGTGAGGAAATCGAAAACATATTACATAAGCTGTGCGCCTCGGACGGCTTCATTTGCCTATGATCCTCTTCACGCTGGTCACACGCTGGAGTTCCGGAGATGGGAGTCACGGTGTGGCATTGCTCACACACAGTGTAGCACGGGACACAATGCGACCTGTTGGCATCAGGTGCCTATCATGACAGCAAAGCTTCGCTAAACGGCCAGCAACGCGTTTGGCATTCGCAAAGACGCGGTGGCCCCAAACACAAACACACATACATACATACACACACATGAAAAAACCCAATACACCACGCTGTACGTGTGGTCAAAGGAAATCGGTGAATTTATGATTATGACCAAAGCACCCCAGTGTCCCCGCCCGATGCTCGTGTCGAAGTAACCGATCCTGATACGATGAACTTTAGCTGACTTTTCTAACATACACACCGCGCATGATAGGCATGCGGAGAGTTTGGTGAAGCATTGGCGTAACAAGCGACGAACCTCCCGGTCGTCAGCTGCTCAGCGATGTTTCGCACGTACTGTTACAGGTACCACCGCCTTCGCTGTGATGATGTTTCTATTAAACCACCGCACTTGAGCAAAGCCCATCCCGGTGTGCCGAAGCGTGCGTGCCTGAGTATCACCGTTTTGATGCGATCTTTGATCCCGAACAGACCGCGAACGTGGCCTCGTCGCCTTTTTGGCGGCTTCTTGGCATGGTAAATACATAATCCACCTTTCCCCGGGCCGGGTGTGAATAAAAACCACGTACGGAAGGGTAACCGCTACCATTTGCCTAAACTCGACTTTTCCTTTTGCATTCCCGCTCATTCTGTCTCGCGCGTCAATTAAAGCAGTCGCCGCCCGCGGACGTGCCACGCTAATACGTAGGTACGGTATGAATCAACTCGCTTGGGAACACACGTAGGAAGTGATTTGTACTTCCATCGTCGATCTTTATCTATGCCGGTTTTGGGCGGGCCCGGTTCTTATTTGTACAGTGACAGGCTGGAAACTGGAAGGGGCAGTCGGGAACATGATCTACAAGGGCCGAACATGATCCACAAAGAACTTTACCTGGTCCGTGGGTGAAGGAAGCATTAGTCACCGACCACCGACCGGCCAATGTTTGCGGCGCCATTTGCGCAATAATGGCTGTACAATGACACTTTCGTTGAGCGGTTTATCTTTGTGCCTACCTGAGTTATAGAGCGTTCTCTAGTTGGTTATTACTGTCCCTTACCTTATCCATCGTTCTCTGTGAAATGGCATTTAGATGGGTGAATCATTTCGCCATCAGCGATTTCACAAGGCGCCATTAGACAGAAATAGCAGAAGAAACTGATACTGACAGGTTCAAAACCGACAACAAAACCCGTCGCCACAGATTGGCCTTCCTTTTCTGTGCCAACCATTTGCAGCTTCATTTGCCAGTGGGGCTTTATTCCACCGCACCAAATCAATCTGCCATTATTTATCTGCGTAATTAAAACGCTCACAATAAAGCACAACAATGTCCTCCTGCTGTTTGCACACAAACACACAAGGCACCTCGAGGAGTGAAACGATCCGAGCGGTGCCACGGACAATGTTGCAAAAAGTTCGCAACCCAAGCATCTGAGTTGGATGCCTCGATCTGCTCGAGGAAACCCGGTACAAGCTCGGTTCACAATGAACCACAATGCAATACCTTCAGCGTATTTGGTAGAGGGCCCCCTCGGGGTCAACCGGGTGACATTCGCACTCAGCACAGATCGGTATCCCCCCAGTGCGGGGTTCTTTGTGCCACCGTCTTTCTTTTCCCATTGTCGACCGGACGGACGCACCGAGCGTTTGCAATAAAAATAAAATATACATCCCTAATTGGTTGCGACTAGAATCGCTCGCTCACCAGTAAACATGGTTCAAGAATTTCCGCTAGTGGCTAGTGAAGTGTGTGAAAAACAGGCGCAATGGGAAAGCAATCGCATTCCGGAAACCTTGAACATTCCGTGGCCGTTCGGCGGGCTACCGTAAGCCACCGGGTACCGTGGCCATAGTTGATCCATATATGCCTGATGCGGGCGCGCTCCCGGCAAGCGATTCGATCGTGCACTTATTATGTATGCAAACGATTGTCAATCTTTTACAGCCGCCATCGACCAAGGACAGGCGCGACATGCATGCCACACGGAGGGAAAGACGGCCCTACGGAGCAGCAATTAAACCCATTGACAAGATTGTTATTGATCATAACGGGCGGCTCGAGCGATACCGATAGTCCGATTATCGCTCGGCTGCGTTGTTTACCCAAGCAATGGGCACGAAACAAATGGTCAGTCATTAACGTGGCCAAGCACGTGGAAATATCGACGTATGTGACGTATCTTACATTCAAGATCGAGATCGATCTTCCATTTCAATACTTGGCCTTAACACTAGAATCCAAACAGCGGTCATTTTGACCCGAACGCAATTCTCGATTTTAATATCTCAAAAACGACTGAATATTATTTAAAAAAAATAAAACTTTTCTTAAAATCCAAAGCTGAAATAACACAAAAATTTCAGATTTTTCTATTACTATTACTTTTTTATATTTTAAGATTTTTCAAATCTCGGTGTAAAGCCAAAAAGGTCGAAACTGAGTTTTTATTAGCTTTTATTTATTCAAAATGTGTAATTTATATCCAGATACAAGTTTGCACTAAAAAAATAGTATGTTGAGGAACATTTAAAAAATAAAATCGTATTTTTGCAATAACAAATAACGCCATGAATTAGCCTCAAACAACCTATGGAAAATTCTAAAACCCACATTTTCAAGGTCAATTTGTGGCGTCATTTGTAATCTTAAAATATGAAATTATGTTTTGAAAGTGTCTTAATACATAAGCAGTTTAGCGCACACTTTAAAAAACTAAAAATTGATTAAAAAGTATTAAAATTCGGTTCAATTCGATTTACACCGAGGTAGCGGAATGATGAAGTTGTACATCAAAAACATAAAAAAAACCAAAAGATAGTCAACAAATATACTAAAAAGTAACAGTTTTCGGATTTGAAAAATGTTCAAAAATAGTGAAGTTATGGCATTTTAAAAATAGGGGTCAAAACGTCCCAAAAAAGCAATCGGGCAAGATGCCAAAGCAATGTATTCTAGTGTTAACGACGACCGAATGGGATGGCAAATGTAGACCGGACCGTCATCGATTGTAACGGTGTACAGCTCAGCCACGTTCCCTCGTTCGGTGCAACAAAATCCGTCACCCGCAACCTTTCCCGGCACAGTTTCCCGCCAGGTCTTATGTTACGATCAACTCCCACCTCCTTGCTATCATTTGCTTTTTTTGCACGCGCATGATTTATGGCTGTCCTTTTCAAAGTGGCCTTATTTGCGTGGCATAAAATCGAAATCATGTTATCCAGTGCACCCACTTCTGAGTGTGTTTGTACCGAGCAGTCGGTAGCATGGAAAGGTTTCCGGACACCAGCGTTGGTTTGTCCTTCGCAGTGTCAAGAGTAGCCGAAGGAGAGGGGACTGGTTGAGATTAAAATATGCAAATCTTTTCACCTTCTATCGCTTCCTGGAAAGGATAGAAGAAAAAAATCCGATTGTGCACAAAACGGGCGAAACAAAGCTCCAGTCGACTGCAAAAGGTGAATGCTCCATGGTTGGAATGGTAAAAAGGAGGAAAGAAACAATTATTTAAACGCTCCATAGGCCATCGAATTAGTTTCGATATAACTTCAATGAAGCGTTAAAACCCACTTTTAAAATTAATATATTGAGACCGATCAGGCTCTTGACCGGCATTTAACTACGAGAACCTAAAGAAACTAAAGAAATAGTCGACAGAGAAACACAGAGAGAAAGAGCGAGAGGGAGCGATAGAAGGAAAAGGAACGATTAACCACCGCCTGCCTCGATGGGAGATGAAACCAGCGAAGCAACAAATTGTTGATAGAAAAAATATCCATCTGTGAAAGTGGTATTTATCATTATCAAGCCACATGCTGGTCTCGGGCGACAAAACTGGAAAACTGCCAAACGCCCAACTGCTAGACGGTAAAATAAACAGCCCCCCCCCCCCTCCCCCCCGACCAGTTTGACGCAGATCCTCCCGCCGCAACACCGGTCGACATCCGAAAATCGACGAATCAACACCGCACGCTGCGGCGGGTCCATTGATGAATATTAGCGATAATCTTACCGCGCACGACACGCACACACACACACACATACACATATACAAGCGGATGTTTGGAGGAGAAGTGATAGGGGTGAAGAAGGACTGGTCTTTCTCGTAGCGTATTACATAAAAAGAGAGATCCTCCTCCGGGACGGTGCTTCTTCTTGTTTTTCTCCCCTCTTCTTTTACTGTTGATTCGCACCCAGCAGCACATCAACGCAACAACGACGTCAACAAAGCTGTTGCCGCGTTGACAGGACGCGCCAATATCGTGCCACCGGCAGAAAGTGGCCCCGACTGTCGATTGGCAGCAATGAATAGAGGGAGAAATGTCGAAAAAGTAACCACAGTAACTCACCCGATCGAATGCAGCGGCATCGAGCGAACAAACGAAAGACTTGCTCGTAGTTAATTTCTGCGGCAAGTGACGAACCCGTCGAAAAAAGATATATTCAATCACTTTTTATCACCATCAGTTTTCTTTTTTTTGTCGCTATGCAAGTTGTGTGAATAAACAAATACAGTTTATTTTAATTTATTACTATATCGTAGAAAACCACTTCTTCTTGGTTCGATTACTCGGATATTGTGTGTCCTCACTTTGAACAGTTTTTGCGCACGGATTGAAGTGAACTGACAAACCCGGACGGTTCTTTAGCAATGCAGTGCAGTATCATCATCGACGGCAGCATCCACATGCAAAGCGGACCCTGACGCAATCCACAACCGAGGCAGCATCGCCCCACCAAACCGCCACGGACGGCCATCGCACAGGTGTGTTACGAAATCGGCCCGAACTCTACATTCCCAGGCCGTTGGTCCGGTGGGAAGTGGGGTAAAAACGCGTCACCGAAAACAAAACACCGAAAGGAAGCCGTGCCGAGGAAAAACATAAAGAAACGGCAGGTCCACCCGGTCCGGCTCGAACTACTTCGATTCCGTCTCGCTCCTTTCACCGACCCCAGCGCGATGACACGCGAGGGGCCCGACGGTCGCTCTAGCGGGTGCGCACGCGGTCTTAAGGTTAACCACCACCGAACCAACTCCTTGCTTCCCCCCGGGGGCGGCCCTAGTATCCTCCATTTTCCCACCGGCAGCATAATGTCCGCGCGGTCAAACAGGCAACCGGGGACGAAATAAAAAAAAAAGTATATCTGTATACAAACAGAACGAAAAACGGTCCACAGCCATTGATATTCATTCATTTCTCAATGTCACCGACAGCCCGACTGGGGTCGGACCAGATTCGCTAGCCCCACCACACCCCCGAACGGCAGCATCTCAACACAGCTCGGGCTCGCGATCGCTCACTCGATCATATCGAATCGGATCCGAACTGGCGTTGATTTCACAATCATTATTTGGACGCTTTATTCCTCTACACTTGCCTCGATGCACATACAAACCGACACACACACACGTACACACACACATCCTAGCATAATCGCACCTGAATGGGGCAAACGCAGTCCGAAGAGTTTGGTTGGTCGGTAAGCGGTTCGCAAACGGACAATTACAACTGCTTTATGATTTCGGTGTTTTTCCCATTAAGATCGGTAACCTTTGCGGTGATTTGATGATTTGCACTTCTAGGCGCGGACGCGGAACGCGACTGGACGAAGTAAACCGTTGGGAGGTCAGGGGAGGAAAGAAAATAAAGCAGAAAACAAGCAGTACCGACCTTGCCCACACCCGAACGATGCTGGGGAGGGTGGTTGTAGTGTTTTCTTTTTTCTCCCCACTGTGTGTGTGTCTGTTTAATGTGCGAACGCTCAGCGCTCGGGAAGACGTTGTTGAAAGGAACAAAATGAAACAATAATTACATTAGCCAGTTGAGATGGGGGTTTCTACTGTTGACCGCGCTACCGATGCTGCCACCGCTGCCTGCTGGCTTCTAGTGTTCGTCGGCGCTTCCCAGCGTTGCACCCCCACCTTGTCGCGATCAAACAACGCGCATTTGGCAATGAACTTCAGGCGGGTGTAATTGGCGCGAAGCCTCCGAGGCTAGCGAGCGAGCAAAGTGCAACACTTGGCGAATGTTTGCAACAACTCACTCGGTTGAAAATACAGTTCTACAATTTTCACTTATGGAAACTACACAAAGCTTACAAATTACACATACACACACTTCCTTCCGCACGATCGTTCGATGGCAGTAAGACTGAGTTTGGTTTCTGCTAGTAAATTTGGTTAAAAACCACTCGCGCGTACTCGACGACCTACGTCGAAGTGACTGATTCCGAGAGATCGCGCGTCCTGCTACCTCCAGCTGACGATGCGAACTGAACGAATCCACGCGATCGATTATGTAAAAACCAGCCGCCCGCGGGGTGAGACTTTGCGGTGTTTTCGCGCTGAGAGAGCGCCGGAGCGGGCGACTCAATTTCGAGCGGCGAAGAGAAGGCGCAAACGCTGGGGGAGGGTTTCCAGATCAGGCGTGCTAGAGATTTGGGATTTAACAGTAGGTACCGGGGGACCCCACCAGCGTGAAAAGCCCGTGACACCGTGATCGTTCTCCTCCTTGCCAAGATCAATCAGCAGAAGAAGCAATAGAAACTCTCTCCTCTAACATGTTCAATGTGACACTCTCATAAAACTAAACTTTATATATGTATTATATTATAATATTAAACTTGAAATATTATCGTAAGTATAAAATATAAAATTAAAATAGAGCAATCAAGTTCAAAAGCGGTTGAGATTTGACATTTTTCAAAAATACGAAAATCACCCAAAAAGACTGAAGTATTTTAAATTAAATAAAAAAATGTTCCTACGTAGCTGGTATGCAATATTTTTCAAAAATACGAAATACGTAACATTGCTTAGCATATATGTAATCCAAGCATAACATTTTGACAGGGCCATTGTTAGGTTTATTTTCTACCTTAGCTTCCGTCGTTTTCATTAACCGGATCAAAATAGATTCTGGCAAATGGTTAACCAGGATTTAAACAAATACACATTTGATACGGACCAAATCGTTGTAATCTTTTACACGCATTTATTTGTGATTGACTCAATCAGACCCGGTTCATTCAATTTTTTATGCATTTCGTTAATCCTATTAGTTTCATGCGACCAGCATTTCGATGGTTTAGAAGAAGCAAATCCGTCAAAAAAAAGTAAACGATTGAAAAAGACGGAGAGAGAGAAAGAAGAAGAGAGCGATAGAGAGAAACGGAGAACAAACTAGGGAGTTTCTTTTTGATCGGTAGAGAGAACAAATTTGCATGACGGATCGATGAAACGCGATGAATGTGACGCGAAACCGCGAATCGAGCAATTCAAGAATGATCACCTCACCTCCCCTCCCTCCTCCCTGAGCCGGAAGCGGACGTGGAAGTTGTCAGAGCACCGCGTCCCGCAAGGAACAATACACACATACACAAACCGCAGCTTAAATTAGATCCGTATCGCGGGAAGATCCCACATCGCAGCCGAACGCGCGATCCGGGAATAATTGATTTTTTAACCGGACCAAAAACCCAAAGGGCTGCCATTAACACGTCATCGTAGTGACGAAGGCGTCGATCGTCATCGGTGAACGATGATTAATATCCGGATGGGGGCCGTTTATCCTCTCAAAGCACTTCCTTCGGCGCGTGTGATTCTTAGTGGAAATTTCCTTCATTCTTTACGCAAGGAACATCCTCTAGAGTAAAGGTCATTCATCTTTGCATTGATTAACAAAAAACCAAACAGGATCGAGTTTCACAATAGTTCGCAGCTTGCCACAACCAAGCGGATATCGTGGCTTCTCGACATTGTGCCGATCGCGAGCTCGGTTCGGCAATGTGTCAAACGGCAAACTCCTCCATTTGGCATGCGATCCGGTTTTTATGAGGATGTCTTTTCTCGTCTCACTCTCGTCCTCCGTTTCCCCCGCCAACGGTTTCATCGATCAAGCACCGAATTAATCGATAGACACGCGGGCTGGCAGAAATCGACATTCCACAAATTCCAGAGTTCAAGGCCGCCACGTTTGTCGTCCCCGCCGTTGGGATGGGTAGAAATGGGAAAAATGGGCAAACACAAACATTTTGGAAGAGTTTTCACATCTTTCGAATGATTTCTTGCTTCTTTGGTTAAACCACATCTGCTAGAATGTGTTTCTCTTTGACCACTTTGACTTTGTATCGAAGACATTTTCCTCATGCTATGATTTATGTGGATGTGAATTTGTTGCTAACGAGTTCGTTAGAGGCTCTCAACATTGAAGTGTTCGTGCGCTTTCAGACGTGCACTAATTTCCACCCTCTTCGCTGGTAAAAATGGTGGCAGCACGCAACACGAGCCACCGATCAATCTGCCCGACGAACGGCTTGTCAAGTACCAAACGCGTACCTAAGGGAATGTCAAACCCTTCTGGCCGTGCGGAAAAATTATGGTTCTTTATTCTTCTTTTTTTTCTTCTTCTGCTCGACGCTTGGCCAAAACCAGGGCCACTTCACGAAAAACAGGGGGTTTTGTGACGTGAGAAAACGAGGATCGCTTGCGGCTTAAGGTTAAGTAGTTAACGATCTCCCCCCGGATCGCCGCGACAACGAGAAGTGCCTGTTCGGCCCTTCTACTGTGACCTCTGATTGAGCGATTGAACTCAATCTGTCGCCACAAATGAGCTCGAAATTGGAATGTGACAATCGGTTTGGCAACATTGTAGCCGACCGTGGACAATGTTCTACCGAAGCATCGTTCCGGTTCGAACGAAAGAGCGGTACACTTGAGGAAATCTATCAACCTTGCGTCCGGCTCGAAGTTCTAACCCGACCTGTCACCAGACACAGGTTCCAGACCACCCGTCGCTCGATCGGTGTTTGAAATCTCTTTCGAATCTGCAATTTCAATCTCGATACCGATCGCGTACCACCCCGAAAGCGGTTGCCCTGGGATCGCGCGTTCGGCGGCCGCTATCGATCATACGATTCCGTCGGCGCGATCAGGTTCTCTTTCGGGGTTCAGGGTTTGATTAATCATAACGATTATGAGTCGGCCCCGTTTGCGGTGCCACAAAACGGGGGTTGAATAGGATTAGCCGGTCGACGGGCCGGGTGTACGCTAGCGACACCGACAAGGGGCGAAACACGGCGGCAACACAGGTTTACTGCCACACCTTTCAGACTGATTTGTATTGGTCACCGTTCGTACGGTAGACGCGTTTTGATGATTGCCATGGGCAAATTTTATTGCACAAATTACAAGCAGTTGACCGAACGAGTCGTTACCATAAACTTATACATTTCAGGGCATAGTTGCAGTTTCATTTCAGGACATAGTGTATGTCCTATAATGATATGTCCTATGTATGTAAGGCATAATGCTTGGGTGGATGGATTAACCGTCACCCGTTCAATCAAAATTATCGTCCTACCCGGGTAGCCCATACATTTTGTTTTATCCCCTATACCTATCCGTTTTCATGTACTTTAGACCAATCTAGAATGATCGGATCGATTTAAAATTTTCAGTGAAGATACTTGAAGATATTTTCCAAAATCCCTTCACAGATTTACAAAGGAGTTTGCATTTTCTGTATTTCAGTATGCATATCTTTGGTCTTTGAAACTGAAGTACTTGAAATTTTTGTAAAGTTATTCAACAAATTTCAAAAATGTAGATTAAATGTTAAATGTTCAAATAGGACTGTTTCAGTCGGAAACACAAATCATTTAATTTAAGCAATTATGCCTTACGATAAGGTCTTAAAATCTTAATCTAATATTACGTACAAATATTTGTACGTACAAATATTTGTGTAGCATATGCTACACATAACAATTTTGTGCAGAAAATATGCGCCACAAACAGGTTTATCTATTTGACTATAACTGTGATTCGAGATACAATAATGAGTTATGTAAAAGTGAGAATCATGAAAAAAACTCATTCTTTAGAGTAGATAAAAACGACACATAGTAAAATTACTAGGAACACCATATTCGACGAAAAAATAATAAAGTATCGAACAAAGCTCTCTTTCCAGTTCAACAGAAAACTGTGATAGCATGAAGCGGCTGAAAGTTTATTAGTTTTTAAAATATTTTATCTAACTTTAACAAGTAGTAGAGTATCTACTACCAAAATAATAAAATATCAGTAACAAAATACAGAAAATGCAAACTTCTATTTAAAATGAATGAACTACATGAAGGGAGACATTTTTTGGAACCTCAAATGAATATATTTAGAAAAACATATTTCTTTCTTTGGTAAAAGGATAGGGAATGATTTGTTCTAGGCATTCCAAAAATGTTCTCCCGATGCGATAATCCAATCAAAAGTTATTTGAAAACAAAACTCTAAAAAAAATCAATGTTAAAGTTTGGATAAAGAAATGATGTAAGGTAAGGTGGGGCAGGACGCGCCCCTTAAGCGAAAAACATTATTTTCTTCCATTCCTTTCATTAAAAAGTCTCTAATTTTCATAGTTAGATAAATAAACATCTTGTTTATGTATGAAAAATATCAAACACTGTATCAAACTAACCAATTTCATATTAAATAAGATTTTCGAAGGGCCTTTCAATTTTTAGCTCCGTTGACAATAGTGGGGCAAGATGGCCCAGCCGGGGGGGCAGGACGCGCCACTACGTAAACATGGGGCAAGATGGCCTAAAACAGACAGGAGATGGACCAAAGTTGCTTGTTGAAAGGTTAGTCTATGCAGAGGCACTAGTAAACAGTCCGATATTGAGCCCATGTAGCCCACATTGGATTGAATTTTGTGGTGTACCATTCAAAAGACAGTTTGGGTATAAATTCGTTGCTGAATTCCGAACAATTATTGAATTTTTTCACGGATCTGTTTTTGGCCATTTATACAAACCGCATTAGTACAACCTTTACAATTACATCAACCTTGCAGGTAGAACTTCTGACAGATTCAAAATTTGACGTTTTGTAATTCAGATGATCTGTGGTTTGAAAACACAGCTGAACATCATAAAAAATTAACACAAATTTCATATGAAGAACTAAAAACTATTCGTTTCTTATGAAACTCACATGGCATGTTTAATATTAGACTTATTTAAATCAACAATGCGTTGATAATGGAGGCACCGTGCGACTTGCTCTTGTTTTAATGGTGCGTCCTGCCCCATTGTTTACATTTGGAATGCTAGGGCGTCTTGCCCCACCTAGGCCGGCGCATCTTGCCCCACTCTGAGTATCGTCCGTTTTATGTAATTTATTCAAAATTTTGAGAATTTTAAAACAGTTTCTCTTCGGTATTCGTTAAATACCATTATCAGGTAGTAAAAGAAGGCCTCGGTGTTTGAAAAATATAATATCAAAGCATGCCATACCTTACATAAAAGTGACAAAATATTAGATCATTTAGAGTCAATTTGGTTTTTTCTCGTTTTCTTTTTGAAATGGTTATTTCGTGCAGTGAAACTTACATAGGCTGTAGTAGATACGTTGATGAACATATTCTATTACTTAAATTATTTTTAAATGGCTTAATTCAGCGTAAAACAGGCCGGGGCATCTTGCCCCACCGGCGCGTCTTGCCCCACCTTCCCCTTCCAGATTTTTTCACGATAATTCCAAGAACTTTTGGGAAAACACAAAAAGTATACGTTTAAGTTTTGGCAAATGTGTTTAACAGATTTTGACCGAATCTCATGAATTTCTACTATTGTGTTTCTTTTTCCGTCAATACCGGTGCATGAGGGAATAAAAAGAGATTTAAAGTACACCACATGTTGCGACGGTCAAACAAAAAATTACCCACCGGCAACAACAACCCGGCAGCATACATTTTCCTTGGCTCCCTTTAGTCGAAACAATGAGTCCACATTCGACACGGAAGTGCCGCACATCCTGGAGCCATGGCGAGACATTACCCGAAATGAGCAAGCCAGTACCGGCGCGATCGCACATTCCAAGGCGCCATTGGGCCGGTCGGTGTGATCGATCAAAATTTTTTAAATTAACTTGTCACATTTGATCATTATTTTATTGGCCAAACAAATCGACCGTCTGGGGCCGCTTCTTGTATGCCCCTCCGACTACTGCCAGCTGCCGGAACTGGGACGAATCGAAACAAAGGTCTTTAAAGCGACGCATGCTGAAGGAGAATTCAATTCGCCACACAACGCTGCTCCACTTCCATTTCCTCCTCCTATGGTGAAACATAATCCGGCGTTTTGCGCTTGCCACATATCTCGCCTCTCTTTTAGAACTCTAGGAAGTTACATAAAGCATGCCTATTTATTGATTTGATTTAAATCTACACCTGCCTGTGGATAAAGTTTTTGGATCGAGAAGTCGAATGATTAATTGTAAGCAGACAAAAAAAAAGTCGTCTATCCTTTAAATCACATTTCACGTTTATTGTAATGATGACGATACATCTCAACTTCCTACAGATATATGAAATGCAGATCGAATGAATAAGTTCTATCTGGCGAGATATTTATCCAGCTTTTGCTGTCACCTTCCGTTTTGCTCGCCGTCACAACGATATCCCTGTACGGCCGTCCATAGCTATTGCAAAAGGAGTGTAAATATAAGAATTGGTAGTAACCAGAAAGAGCCGCTATGTTTGCTAGTAAAATACCGAACATTTATGTTTTTACGTCTGTTTTGCGTCTCCGTTATCCAGCATCCAAAATGTTTGTCTATGTGTGTTTAATAATATGCTTTGTGTGTTCAATTTCTGTTCTTTTTTGTGCGTCTACCGCTTTTATACTTCTTATTATAATTATTATACTTTGCTTTTGTATCTGCACTACAATACAGTTTCGGGAATGAGAGGTTTTACTTTGTTTCATGTTTTTTGTTGTTTCTACTTAACCATCGTGCGCAATATTAAAACTATTTTCTGTCCCTCGTCCAAAAACTAACATTAACGCCAGCTTGACTCCAACAATAAACGCTCGAGAAACGACGAGGGCACAGCGCAGCTGGAACAGATGGAAATGCTTAGTCGCTACAATGTTCGATCGTACGTTAAATGCCCCCACAATGGAATTATTGACCTTACAGTATTAGAGTTGTGTAAATCGGATTCAGATTCATGAATCTGAATGAATCTCTGCCTTATAAGGGATTCATGAATCTTTCGCCGCGAGATTCATGAATCCCAAAGACACAGCAAATAGTGTAAAGTCACCAACCAAAAGTCGGTTAAGGGACCACCTTTTTTTTTTTTTTTTTTTTGGTCTCATTGTCCACGCCTATCACAGAATCGGGGAGATTCATGACAGAACCATGAAAGATTCATGAAGATTCATTAAGGTTTCGAAAAATTCATTAAGCTTTGAATATTCGAATCCGCAAAGATTCATGAATCCATCTGAATGAATCTTAGGTCAAAGATTCATATGAATGAATCTCGCCAAAAGATTCATTAAGCACAACACTATACAGTATCTATATATATATATATATATATGTGTTTTAAAATTCATCACCATAACTCTACGCTTTCCGGTCAGCTCTTTCACGCAACTTCAACCGATACATACGCGCTTATGCTGCGGTCCATCATATTCTCACTCAAATTGATCATTAATTTTGGATACCCTTCCTGATGAACAATCGTAGATTAAATATGTTTCCTTTCTCTTTGCTCATCGCTAACCATACCCGATTATTGATTAAGATTTTCTAACAGTAACAGTAAGGATGTATAATTGAAGTTAAATAAAAAAAGCAGTATAACGAAACGAAAAATTAACAGAACACGAATAAATAAAAAAAAGCTAATTTTCATGAAGGATAGAAAAACGGGAAACAATAAATATTGAGCGATATTTCAGACGGAAATCGGTTGCAAATTTAGAGCCTCATTGAGACACGACATGTGTCCGTTTTTCTTTTTCTTTTGTTTTAGGTGGTTTTGATCACAAGAAGAGTTTAAAATTTAGGCCTACCCATGCTTACTACACTTATTAGAATGACTAAAACGAATAAGAACTAACTATCGATGTCATGTTATTACTCGGACAACTTCTCTTCCTGTTCGGCCTGGGGTTTTGCTGCGTCACCCCCACCGGCGGGGGAACTGCCTTCCACTCGCGCAGCCCCGTCAAGTTCATCCTCCGATAGGCTCCGATCGGCTGCCTCCGCCGGTTCCGGTTCGTAGGTAAGCGACTCCAGCGAATCGTTCGAGGCCGATGAACCACGCTCTTTGCCCTTCGATTCGACACCCCCGACCGCACCCTCCTCCTCCTCGCCAGGGCTATCCTCCGATGGACGAAAATCTCCCGACCGGCTACTGTCCTCCTCGGGCTCCAACACCACCGTTTGTCCATCCGCCACCGACTCGACAGCGAGTGATTCAATTGCAAAGTTATCCGAATCCGACGAGGTCGAGGCAGACGAGAGCCTTCCATCGGAAGTGTCTGTCTGTTTCGGGGTCTCTCGCGATACTGGCTTTCCGGCGGCACCAAACTGTAACCCACTGGGACCAGGTTTTTCCCCGTCCGGCTGCAGGTCGCGAGCGGTAAACGTTCCATCGGTAATACGGCGCACATCACGTGACTTACCGAACGCAGCAACAGCTGCGCTACCACCGGTCGGAAGTGTATTCCGAGCCGGACGGAATGTGTTGTTCTCGAAGTTGAAAGACCACGTGCGGAACGGATCCCCTCCAGCTGCCGTTACCGGAGCCCGTTTATCTTCGGCTCTTCGCAACGACCCAACCCGCCCGGCACTATCCGAATGAACCGGTCGTGCCGTCGCGAGCGATGAAGCGGTACGCAGTGAAGCGGAACGGCCTGCGGCGCCCGTAGAAGATCCCGCCATCGTCGATGGGGAATCATTCAACGGCACGTTTTCGTACTCGTGCTCGCGCAACCTGGCCAGCTGAGGAGTGTTTCTCAGCACCCTCGGATAACTACCCGTCATCGTCGGGTACTCTCGTGCCGGTGGAATGTAGTCTGCCTGCTGCTCGAGCGTTCCGTAGCGCACCAGTTCCTGCTGGGCGTGCGAACCACCGGCCGACGCGCATCCGTCGCAGTTTCGGGAGAACATGAAATTAAAATCAATAAACTTGTAGTCCGGTGGCGTCTGACCGACCCACAGCGGGAGCCATTTGTTTACTAGCAACCACTGCAGCGAAGGTTTGGTAACGCGACTACCGCAAGGGCCGAGCTCCCCCGAGGCCGCAATATCTCCTGCCGGCGCCAGTGGACCCACAGGGCCGGCTGATGGTGGACCTGCCATTGATTCATTGCACTGTTGCTGCTGTGATTGCTTCAGCTTCTTGCTGATCTTCGGAATGGTTCCGGTGGACTTAGATATTGCGCCATTGCTCGAAGCACCGGATGACCCGACAGCTGCAGCACTCGCCAAGCCACCGATAATGCTACTTCCCTGTCCGCTACCGGTGGCTCCCGTTCCTTCTCCGGATCCATTTCCGTTCGACATCGACGAGCCGCTCGTCGAACCATTCGTAGACGAAGATCCTGGTTTGTTCAGATTGTTCATCGATTGTGAATTTTCCCCTCCCAGGCAGCTGAAGAAACTCTTCACATTGACTGCTGAAGAGGAATCCTTCGACACCCCGTGGTTTGGTTGATTCGGGGCACTAGCATAAGGGTTTCCATTCCCTCCATTGGCAGTTGACCCGCCCGCTCCTGCAGTACCATTGGACTGACTGAGCCTAATGTGGCCCATCGTGCCCAGATGACTGTGTCCCAGCACAGCGTAATGCCCTCCGAGACTATAATGATCGATGTTACCACAGGACGAACTCAAATGCCGCTCGATACGACCCACACCGTGTCCGATGACGTCAAACCGGCCGAAAAGACCGCTCCGATTCGGGGCAGAGCTGGCGGCCTGTGCAAACGAGCCCGTGTTTTGATACGCCGGTTCCTCCCGAACCCGTTCGTAGAGATTATCGTATTTGGCCGACCCGTTCGGTAGGTTCTGACAGCGATAGTACTGGTAGGCGGATTCCGTGTCGTCGAAGCTTCGCTTTCTGGGAGTTCGTTGCTGCTGTTGCTGCGGATTTAAAGACCCCGTTGGATAACGAGGTGGTCGGTTTAGATCGAGGTGTAGATTTGCGTAGCGAGCTCCGGATGCAATGGGTTGACTCTGGTACGTACGACCCCGCGGTACATCATAACCTGCGGTGCGATCATAAAGCTCGTTCCGGTACGCCATCGGATGGTAAAGTTGTTGCATGCTGTGGAGCATACTGGGAGGCGGCGGAGGCATTGCTCCTCCTCCGTTGGACCCTCCAGCTGAACCTGCTCCATTTATCGGCCGATGTGTTTGTCCGGAGAGCCCCGACGGACCCGGTTGGGGTTGATTGGATGCTGCGCTCATTTGTTGCTGATTTGACACCGCAGGGACACCCACGGGAGCCACAACGTTGCCTCCAGCGGCACCACCATTCATCGGAGCAAACTGTTCGATCGATTCGTAAATGTTTTCGTAGTGTACATTGTTGCCATGTGCTTGATTACCGTTGTTACCACCGGGACCTTCGTTAAGACCCTCGGCTTGACTGTTTTCATCATCATTTCCAACTGATGCTGCTGCTGCTGCTGTCGATGGTTGGCCGGAGGCTTCCAACGGGACATTCTGCGCCACCGAACAGTTTGCGTACCGGGAATAGGAAGGATGGGGATGCATGGGAAGCGAGGAGTGTTGTGTTGTGGCGGCCCGTGCGCCCTGCTGCTCGCTTCACAAGGGCTTATCTATCATGGCCACACCGGCATAGCTGCGGCCGATGCTCATCGAGGATGGCAAGATGCGCCAGCTATCCGTTTCCGGGCTGTACACTTCCACCGACGCCAGGTTGGACAGCCCATCGTCTCCACCGACCACGTACAGCATGCCATTGTGTGCGACGACCCCGGCGTTACGTCGACAGAACGTCATAAACCCAACCGGACGCCATTTGTTCGTAACGGGATCGTACGCCTCGACCGATTTGCGCACCAACGGACCATCATGCCCTCCGACGGCATAAAGGATGTTATCGAGCACTCCCACTCCGGCGCCACTGCGTCGGGCGGACATTTCAGCGATCTGCGTCCATGTGTCCGTCGCCGGATTGTACCGTTCCACCGAGGCCAAGCACTGTCTCGATGCGCCATCGTATCCACCGACTGCGTACAATAAACCATTCACGACCCCGACGCCCACCGAGCTACGCCTGGTGGACATCGCTGCGATCATACGCCACTCTTGTCGCTTCGGATCGTACATTTCCGCCGAGCTCAGTCCGGTCGAGCCATCGAACCCGCCGACGGCGTAAATGCAGCTGTTCAGCACCGCGACACCGAGCGTCGAACGGCGTGCCTCCATGCTTTGGCTCGTGGTCCACTGATCGAGCACGGGATCGTACACATCGACCGTCTTCACCCGCAGCGACCCATTGAACCCTCCGACCGCGTACACCTTGTCGCCCAGGACGGCCAATCCGGCCCGGCAGCGGCGCGTTGGCATTTCCGCCACCTGGTACCACTTTTCCTCCCGCAGATCGTAGCATTCGACGGAGCGAATAGCTTTCGGCGCTTGACCTCCGATGACGAGGAGCACTTTCGGCAGACCAACCGGTTGCCGGGGGATCGTTCGGGGTGTTTTAAAGGAGGTTTTCTGCTCCCCCTTGAGTAGATGATATTTAAGCGCTTCGATAATGTAATCCTTGCACTGCAGATCGTCCTTCATGAGATGTTCCTTCTCGACACGCTGCACCAGATAGTCCTGGGAAAGCAGCGGCAACCGTACGTGCCCCATCAGTTCGGCAAGGTTGTGCTGCCTACCATCGACATCGTACTGAATCCACGTGATGACACATTCATAAACCTGATGTAACAAGAAAAATGGGTGTGAACAAAATGGCGGAAAGATTTTATTTTGTTCTGAATGGGGTAAATTTGGAAAATGATTTTACCTTCTCTTCCGTTGGGACTGATAAGCGATCGCTTCGTATAAGGTGTACCACTTGGTCGCTGGTGAGATTCAAAAATTCATCAAACTGAACCACCTCCCTGAAACACAAAATTGGAAATTTTAATGGAAAAAGTAAACCAGAAAACGGTTCCTTCTTTTACTAACGAAAAATGCTGTTCGATGTACGTCTCGGCATAATTCAGCAGATCGATACACCCATGAATGTCGGCAAAGTCGCGGATGCCTAGGCAGTTGCTAGGATCGAGCTGAGTCTGCAGATAGTCACAGCACGCATCCCGGACGTCAGTAAGCTGTAGCAGGTTGGCGGCGGTCAGCAGTATCTGTACGTTCTCTTCCGTCACCTCCACCACGGCCGTGTACACGTACTCGATCAGAAGCTGCAGGGCGCGCGGATCAACGCCTTGAAGAGTGATGCGATCCTGGCGGCTCTCCTCGAACCCGGTAAACATGGCGTAAAAGTACGGGCTGCACGAAGCGAGCACCATCTTGTGGGCAGGAATTTCGATGCCATCCGCCACCAGCACCACGTCGCAGAGGAGGTTTTGCCTGCACAGAGAGAGAGGGTGGGAAAATAAAACAAGATGATATGGGAACTGTAACCCAAACAATCGGAATGTTTCCCCACGACAATTGGGTTACGTACTCTCGCATCATGTTCATGGCCTCGAACGACCGCTGCGTGTGGATGTTGTTGCGGTACGCTCCGGTCGTCTTTTCCCTTCCATTTGTGCGCGGTATCTGCTTCTGGGAGCTTTCGTCCAGCGAGTTTTGGCTTGCGTAACGCACCAGGATGCAGCTGTGGAAGAAGAATTCGTTCACCATTTAGCATACACTTCATAATTAATTGCATTCCAGTTGGCATCGACACACCAAGTGTGTCCTTGGACGTATTCGACCTAGTTTGCCCGCTTAAAGGATGCCAAACAAACTTTTGCCCATTTCTCCTGATGTCTCTCCCGCCGCGGGGAGAAAAATGTAAACAAAACATCCTTCGACCAAAACTGACATTTTCATCATGGAGGTAACAAAATCGATAACCATCCTCATCACCATATGTAGAATATTTTTCTGAAGAACAATATTTACCTGCCGCGTTCCATTGTGCCCTCCGCAGCCGAGTTTTGGCTACTTCCTGTGTTGCTGTTCATATTGTTTTGCTGGTTTCCGTTGCCCAGGCTGCTCATAATTCCTAACGTGTACTGTATGAAAGATAGCATACACCGATGCTGGTTCCTTCCTCTGGCACTGTTTTTCCAAGCTTACAAAACTTAACCGCAATGTTGTTGCATTCTTCTCACTGAATAACACTGCGAGATGAAGAACCAAAATCACACGGACACTTTCGGAGGAGTTTTTTTCGAGGCTGCTGCGACAACAATGGAACAGCACAAAATTTTGTCTTCGACTGACAGCTGACTAGTCTATTGTTAAACAAAATATTTACCTCATGACCAAGGTTACTTGATCAAAGCTGCAAACGCTAAATGTCACAACTTGAAATAATCGTTATGTAGCTAATTTATAGAAATCATTTAATTTAACCATTAGCTCCGCTAAGCAACCCCTAAAATGTGTGATAAATTTAAGATAAACAGCTTTGTTCAAGGTGAGATTTGACTAACTTTTCTATTGTTTGAAAAATACATATTGTGTAAAGGATACATTCGGAAAGTTTATCGGTAAACTGCATTACCGATTCAATGACCTTCACATGAACAAATCTTGCTAGGTTTTTTCATTGGTTATGGTTGCAATTGAATTTCATAGAGCCATTTAAGTCCAAACACTATTTTGAATACAGACGAGAAAAGCTATGTGACAAGCTATGGAAATTTGGAACAAGTACTTAACACGTGTCGCTGCACGTGTTCGTCGTCTTAATGATTTTGTTTTTGTTTTGTTTCAACGCCCACGAGACAAAACTTGTTATTTATTAACAAGATCTTTTGTTGCGATTGTCCAGCCTCCCCGTCATTTACCACCATGAAAACAACAATAGAAGCAGCTCATATTTCGAACACGTGTCTTGGACCGTATGATGAATATACTGAATATGTTGCTGTAGTTAGCTCAGAAACTAGGTCCTTTCATTGCAATCACGAAAAGATCGACCAACGTTCATGAGAAACATTTGAAAATAAGTTCCTTATCTGCTCTCAGTACACTAGCAACTATCCGAATGACCGAAACGCTTGATCAAGAGATGAAGATGGCGATAGGCTTAATCCGTCCATAGAAACATCCGCACATTATCGCTGATTGCATGGACGCTATGTTTACCAAGTTGTCGGGCATAGTTTTAAACGCTATTTAAACAAACATACGACAATTATAAGACGTGCAAAACAAGAATGCTCAACACCCATCTCTGGTGACAAAGAACGGTTGTACAAACAAGTAAAATTCATACACTTAACAATATTTCAAATTTACTGTAAGTTCAACTTTAGTCTAGTTACAACACAAATGCGAAATGACCTATATTTTTTCTCCCATGTTTTATAATTTATCACAACTGTATTCAAGCTCATGTTACTTTTTATATTTTAAATCCGTTTTGTTAAAATATATTTTTCTTACCAATTCTTGTTTTTAAACATGTATTTTAGTAGCTTATAAATTATTGTACAAATATGATTCAGTTTCAAGAAATTTCATCCTTTTTTTACAATATTTACATCACTTTCAACGAGGGTCCCTTCTTTTTCTTCTTTTCTGTCTCGCTAACAATTGAGGTCTCGCTAACACTTCGTGCTGGCATGGCCTGGGCACCAATCGATCTCCAGGATACTCGGTCCATGGCTGCAGCTCTCCATCCCCGCTCGCATCGGATGTATCACAGGTTCTGCTCCACTTTGTCTATCCACCGAGGTCGTTGGGCTCCTGGTCGCCTCGTGTCGGGTGGGTCACAAGTAACCTTTTTGGTGGGACATGAGTCCGGCATCCTTATCCGTCAAAGTGTCCGACTCGCCATATAAAGCTCAGCTAATTCTTTGCCTTTCAACGAGGTTCTAATTTTTTTTTTACAGTTTCTTTATAGTTTTTAAAATTCGTTAGTGCTAAATATATTTAAAAACAAGTACATTTTAATATGTTTCTACAAATACTACTCAGTACAACAAACAGTAAAACTGATTACCGTGCCAAAACATCAACCCTACTAATACACCGTGGATCATTTGTGGTGTTATTATATACGAAAAAATACGGTTTTGCTCAACACATATATTTAGATAAATAAATATGCTTGTCGTTCTATTGAAACGATTTAGTAAAATTATGAAATATTCAGCCATAATTACTTCCAGAACAATCAATCCTATTGAACGATTAATTTTTCTATGTACACCTGAAAAAAACGATGAATTTACTTTCAATCCACCATTGCCGACCCGTTTAATTTTTTATTATTTTTATTATCAACATTGATTGTGCTACCGCCCCTCGCTCTGGAAATCTGAAGCACGCGTTCATTGTTCTGTTCGCGAATAGAAATGCCGATAGTGATTCATTAAATTTGAAAGAATATTCGCTTTCTGCATGGATCGTTTATTGAGAACAAGTGGAAAGAAATGGTGCCGTATTGGATTGTTTTTTTACGAAACTTTGAAATTGGCCTCAAACTAGCACTATATTTCGAAAAAAACAATTTCATCACCTCAAGTAAAAAATAGAGCAATGTCTCCCCACCATTCTAACATTTTTTACTTCATTAGAGTGCATGTTTCTTCTGTGGTTTTGTGGTTCGGGAATCCTTATCCGTGTTAGGCTGAGACAGTAAAACCACGTGTAAGATCCTATCGCAGACTGGCCATGAAACGCGGTAGGTAGAACGTGCGGTGGGGTGTGTGTAGACGAACGGTTCTCGTGTTACTATCAAACCCCGACTGCCGTTTTACGTTGTGCAAGCCAGTTTCCCTTATGGAACAGGAAAAAGAAAACGTGGACTACCTGAACATCATATTGGGCCATGGGTTTTACAGCGACTTAGACGAAGCACGAGTTGTCCGAAAGCCTACAACTGTCGATCGATCCGTTGGCCAGACAAATCCAGCGGAGGTGTCTCGCACCGGAAAATTCTGGAATACTGAAATAGAGCAAGTTTGTTGACCTTAATGGTGTCCCACAGACATTACACCATAAAGAAGCGGTTTAATTGATCAGCTTGCTAATTAAACCGGGCACACCCAAGCTTCAAGGCGGCCGCTGATAATCATTCCGGTCCAAAGTGGACCGACGTCGATCAGTGTTGCATAATATCATCATCTTTTCTGCGCTGTGGTGCGACTTGAATGACAAATTCTCTCAAGATTTCTTTTTCTACTGCATCTTGACTGCAAAAATGCGGTCCAGATTAGCGTAACGTTTCACTGCCATCCTGTCAAAGTAAATGATAATGATCATGTCCGTCGGGATTTTGTGATGCATGGAATCATTCAGCATGGTCGGTCAAGGTTTGATTAGTTAAGAATGGGTTTTTATGAGTCTTCTTTTAATTCATTTCCTCCGTCTCTCGACCAGCACCGAATGCGATTAAAATATACCCCGATTGCATCGATATGAGCCCTCTTTTTCGGGGTTTCGAAGATGATAACATGACCTGGCTTTGTTGAGTACTTTAAATGAGCACATAACGAGACTATAATCGATTTTTCTGGCCAAACAAGGTTCTCTACTTATCCCTCGATGCTGAGTGGATGAACTTTACTCAAATATTCGAAAGGACATGGATGAGATAAGGAACCTCACTTGGAAAGAAGCATTTTTAGGCATGAATAATTCTCCGTCTATTATCTTTGTTTGTTAAGTAGATAACGTACGATTCTGTGGCGTTTGCCATGAAGCACTTCAGCGACTCTAATCATTCTAAGCTATCACTGCAGCAAAGCGCAAAACTACTTTTACAAACAAACTTACCCAGATTTACCATTTATTTTGAAATCGATGTTGTTGCATTCCACTTACAGCATCGCAGATAGTGTGCATCTATTGCGACGTCTCGCCAGTGATCCGTTGTCGAACGCTCTAAGGAGTCCACAAACAAACCTTCCGAAGCTGACGTAGCACAACAAAACGATGACGTAGTGCGCGAACCAAACGCCATTCGGGACAAGTCGGCCCACAGTTTATAAATCAGACTACCAACGGTCGTAGCAGATTAGTCGTGTACGGAAAGCGTTCCGAAACGGTTGTCCTCATTTCTTTATCAAGCTCTCACCTGACCACTACGTTTTTCCGTTGGATCCTCCGTTCCCGACTAGACTGTTGAAAGCTACTACGGATCCGTCAATAGCCATAGTGATTCTATCCAAGTCTGAGAAACTGTGCTCCCGTGTTTCGTGTGATCCAGTGTTGTGTAAATTAATAGCGTGCCGTTGTTGCCGCAAATCACTGGCCATGTCCACCGTAGACGCACAACTACATAGCCCGATAGAGGGCAACCAAACAGCCACCATTCTGCAGCTGGCGATGACCGCCTTGCGGTTATCCAAGGCACCCAGTTCCGATGGCAACAATAACGTTGGCCACCAGCAGCGAGTGCGGAAGCAGATAACGCTCAACGAGGTGTCTTATCATGATTCGTACGACGACTGCTGGATCGTGCTGTACGATCGGGTTTACGATATCACGAGCTTCCTTAGAATGGTAAGAATTTATCTCAATGCTTGCGGTAAATCAAAAGCATCGACATCACTTTATCAATTTAAAAAACCATTCGGAAAGCTATCGGCTATGATGATCAAACATATTTGGATTAAAAGTGTTGTGCATAGATTTTAATTATTAGCTCGCAAAAGACATTTGTTCTTGACATGCTTAGCTTAAGAAACTTCAATAACAACAAGAACTCAACAACAATGAAGCTAACGTTGATACCATAAGTCCTCTTTTATTTGTTAAGAAGTGTCAGTGAACGTGAATTCCAAAATATAATTAAGTCCCCAAGGATTATTCCAAAGTGTGCAAAAAAAACATAACCAGTGAGGTTCACTATAAAGATAAACGGAGCTTTAAAAACGCTGAATTTATAAACGCAACTTATGACGAACAGCGTTGAAACACAGTTGGGGCCTAGATTTACTGATACCAGCAAAGTAAGATGGACCATATCAAGATTTTTGGCCTGCACGTGCCGACATGTTTGCCGCCACGTCACATTCACAATACTACTTGTGATATACGTGCTTGATATCGGGGATTACCAAAGTCTACTTCTCTGTCACCAAGGTTCGCAAGATTATCCGACGTCGCGTGCAAACTGGGTTTGGAAGATGTTATATTCGCACACAGAATAATGTTCCTTATAGCTTTTCTTTCATCTTCTAAATAAATAAAATGATCAACATATTTCTCAAAACGAACTATAAATTTCCCATCGAATTGCTAATAAAATATATAATTTTTGACTATAGCACCCTGGTGGCCACGACGTGCTAGTTGAAAATGCGGGACGGGATGCAACGATAGCGTTCCTCAACGCTGGACATTCGGCGATGGCCCTTAAATCACTGAAGCTCTACGAGATCGGCGAGCTCCCGATCAACGAATGCATCTACCGATGCCCGGGAAAGCTAACCTTGGCACACCTGCCGGACTAACATGGCGCACCTTCCAAGCGGCCTACAGTTTCGATGCACACGTTCAACCTTTATTGCCGGTCCGTTCTCCCCATTTTGCCCAATCTCTCTAGAAACTCCATGCATGTTCATCCATGTCAATGCCGCAGGATGTAGCACATCATTCTCTCAGAAGCTATCAGTTATTTATAATGAATTTTCTTACGATTCGTCTGTGGTATGGTAGCAAAGCTTTAATATGTATATATAAAGTAGTGAACAGTATTTGAACATGTACGGATGGCTGTCGATGACTCCCGTTTTCACTATTTAAGCGCATTACATTCAATCATCAGTTGGGGAGTACCAAACATACCAAGACTGTGAGTCCGGGCCACGGATGGTGATAGAAATAAACGCAAATTGGACGAAAGTGTACTGTCGTCTAGCCTTTGCCATTACAAAAAAAAAACCGGGGTAAAACGAATCCAAGTCAAATTTTGTCTATCGCCAAGTCGTAGACCCTACCGTGGCTGATCTTCATCCGCGGGTATCGCTGGGTCGTGCCGCTGATTGGGTAGGTCAGTTAAAAAAAGGTTCTACTAGCGGAGCAATTTAAGCGTTATCAAATCAAGTGCTGTAGACTCTGTCTGCGCTGGCTGGAACGGAATTTCGTCTGCTGAAGTTTGGCTGGCTGTGTGTTTAATTAACCATCCGAAACTGGCGTTGCTATCGCCTTTGCAAACCATGCGGGAAGTATGATCGATTTTTTTAATCGAAATTCGAACATTTTTAGGTCGAACAGATAGAAAAACCGACAAACAGAAAGAAACACTATTTTCTTTCGAAGAGATGACAAAAATTGTATGGTTCCCGTTAACTTGTGGTTAAGTATGATGTTACGTTGGTTCCAAAAAGGTGTGCACCCATGGACACATCAGTTTATTAATGAATTTCATACCATCATATCAACACTCACATTTGTTTGTATATCTCTGTATGGTGAAAAGTTTATGTAAAATTATATCCCTGTTGAAAACAAATTATCCTCATCGTCGGTAACTTAAAACCAACAGCGCTACCCGCAATGTAGTTTTCATTCCCCAAAGCTCTCCATGTGCGCTTAGCGGAACATCGTCACTAGCATCGTCGCCAGTAGGAGCGTGACGAAGCTGGCATACACTGTCTGGCCACCGTTCATAATCATTGGTCCTCCGTGGTGCGGGAAGGACTCATTCGTACCGGCCGGCCCGTCGGACGAGCGCTGCTTCTGCGAGCGGATCGAGCACGCCTGACCGCAGTCCTCGTTTTCACAGATGTCACAGAGCGAAGCCTTCGGTCCTTCGTAGAACTGGCGAGCGATGCGAGCTGAACAAATTTGATTGAAAGAGGAAAGATTTTTAGAACTGATATGTCTCGGACTTTCAGGCACTAATTCTACGTACAGTTATCGTAGTAGTCGTAGATAACGACCGGTGCCGGCTTCTGCTTGGCCACCTTGTGCGTCCGGAAGGCGGAAACCGTTGGGCAGAGTTCGCGCTGGTCCAAACTATCGAAGTACAGTACAACCGTGGTGTCACCTTCCTTCGTTTCAACTCTCTGGAATAGTCATAGAAGAATATCATTAGCGGCTGGTGGAATTACTGTGGCCATAACCAATTAGTTACCTTGATGTACGGCGTGTTCTCCAGCGATGGGAGCGTGTCCGAGTCGGCGGTAAATCCACTCGGGAAGCTCACCTCCATCACGGCCATATTGGACACGTTCTGACCGGCAGACGGGACGAAACTTGTACACACGGTCAGGTGCAGATGGTCAGGGTTGCTGTTGGCGTTTACCTGCGGATCCAGCACGAACCGAGGCCACTCACCGGTTACGTTCATGTTGTACTTGTATGAAAGCTGCACCACGGCAAAGCCACTTCCGGTTGCCTTGATCTCGATGGTACGTGCCGCCGACGGAAGTTCAAACTTCTGCAGGATCATACCGTTATCCGCGTTCACCGACATGCGCTTCTCCTGATCGCCATTGATCTTCGCCGTAATGGTAACATCGTTGTTGGCCGAGCTAATCTTGGCAGCCAACTTAGCGAGCGCCTGGAGACCAACGACCGTATCCTGTGTCGACTGGAAGCCACCCTTGTCGTTGCGCTGTGCGATCAGCCACTTCATGACCGGAAGCGCGTCCGTGTCTAGGCCGGCTTCGAGGAACGCCAGTAGTCCGTATGCGCTCATTTCCACGTTCACCGAGTTGGGACGAGAGTACCAAGGGTTCTTCTTGTCTGCCTCCGGGATCGGCTTGTGCCACCACTTGGTGTCGCTGTCCGTCGTTGCCTTGGCATCCAGCTTGGACAGGATGAAACCTTTCGAGGAATGATCGGCCAGCTGTAGGGCGTACGCAGCCAATGCCAGGGCATACGTATCGTCTAGCGACTCCGTGTTGCGATACACGTAGTCGATCGCCTTGTTGATGGTGTTCTTGTACTTGTCCACCAGATTGATGTTCTCCAGGAAGGCAATCAGGGTGTACGCGGTCAGCGCTACACCCGAACCGGAACCGCCCTGCATATCCTTGTGCGACACAACACCCACCTCCGGGAAGCTACCGTTAGGAGCCTGATTATCGCTCAGCCACTCGAGCGACTTGTCGATGACGTCCTCATCGATGGTGATGTGGTTGGCGGCCTGCTTGAAAGATCGAGCGACAAACGCGGTCAACCAGGTGCTTCCACTGGCGTCACTTTCGCCGAAAGCACTGAACGAGCCGTCCTTGTGTTTGTAGCTTAGCTCACGCTGATAGCCCGCCTCCATAAACTTCTTTGCCTTGCCTTCCACGTTCGGGGTCAGCTTGTTGGTGGCCTTCAGGTAGTCCAGCACCACGATGTTCGGTACAAAGTTAAGCATGTTCTGCTCCCCACATCCGTACGGCATACGGATCAGCGAGTCAAGGTTCTGAATCGTAGAGCCCATCACGTCGCCAATGACGGCAATTTCAACACGCGTCGAGTCGGGTACAGCGTTCGGAGGAATCTGAACCTCGAACGTCTTATTGTCCTCGGGTGTCGCACGCAAATCGACAAACGCCGCCTTGTTGATGTACTGTGGCAATCCTTCCGGCTCGACCAGCAGCTGACGCTCCACACCATCACCAGCGGTCTTCGACTTGGCCGTCACCTTGATCGTGATGTGTCCCAGCTTCTTCGGCTTCACCATGAACGAGACCGACTTGCCCGTGTTGGCCGGAATATCCATGCGCTTCTGACGGAACAGTTCCAGCTCTGCAAATCCACAATGACACAACAAAACGTTATCAACGATATCCAACAGGAGGGGTATTAGCGAGGCGATTAACTTACTTGATGATTCAACGACTTCATTCTCCACGTCGGCAAACTCAAACTCCTGCTCGTCGTTGTGTAAGATTACCTCGGCGGTCTGATCGTCCTCGAGGTAGTTGAACACCACGATCGGAATAGCAACCACCTCACCACGCTTGACCGAGTACGGTAGATTGGTGGACACGAAGAAGGGAAGGAATACCTTCAGGCGGCGCGGTTGCTGCGTCAATCCCAACCCATAGATCGGGTTTACCGAGAAGCCGGTTATGATCCACGAGGTGATCGTATCGGGGACCTTCTTCTGGATCGTTTTTTCACCGCTGAAGCTGTATCGTTCAACAACAAGCAGACATTAGAAAATCGTTACTTCCCGAGCCACTTGGTCGCACAGTTAAGGAAGGAAGCATAGACACCAGACATTGACAGCCCAACAAACAACTACTACGCGCTTCTAGAACCCGGCATGCACCAACCCGAAGCATTAGTAGCACAACGTGTATGGTGGTTAGGTCGATGAGTGTGATGTGATTGCGTATACCCGGACTACCATCCTGTGATTTCGACAAAGAGGCTCCCCACAGCCGCAATCGAATGAAGCTGCGGCGAAATGTCCAGCAAAGTTTGAGGTGAATTGTTACGCTGCACTGCATAAAACTCTCGTCAACTGCTTCCATGACTGCAAGGAGTGTAAAGACTGTTACCAGCGGTCAGCAGGTTAGTCCAGCGCCGCTAACGCCGGTTCGTCGCTAGGTTCGGCACAAACCGTGACCGGTTTCCGTTTCTTAAAAATCTGCATAGCGACCAACGTCCACCATTTTTATTTGATGCGAAATCAATTTTCTTTTTAGACTCCGGCAGTTAAGGGACTGCACCGTTTGTTGTGCGGTTTTCTACACAAAATTAGAATAAACCATGGTTGGTTAATCGTTTAGCATAGCATTGCGTGGTTTTAGAATTTGATAAAGAGGTTGGTTGGTTTGATTGCTTGTTTTTGTTGGTTGTTTATTCTGATTAGCTAAAACAACAAGCGCATACTCGCACACACACACACAACGCAAGCGCATGGTGAAATATTTACCCGGAGTAGGTATTCGCAAAAAGCCACGTGTCTTGAATTTCCTGCGACAGGAAAAGGCGTGGAATGTCACGGTGCGGCCGTGGTATGCGACTGAATGCAAACGGACCGGCGAGTGGTGGCCGGGTATTGGTTCTCAGCACCTGCTTCGGCATCGGTCGTGGCCGTTGTTCGATACTGGTGTACAGCACGGTGCCGTTCGGTGCGCGATGGAACTTATAAATTGGTGCCTCGGGCAACGAGTTATTCGCTAGAAGAATGGATCGGTCAGTATGAGATGGGCTAGAGTATGAGGGTGGTGGTAGTGCCACGGCGCGTGACCACGTGGTAAGGAAAACCGACACTCGTAAACCACACATTACTCGTGCCCCAAATAGTGTGCTAAATGTTAAGAAAAGGAAATTCCCCGTAATGACTCTTGAAAGGTGGGGCTTCAACGTCGTTGATTCTGTTTGGAGTTTCAAACCCCATGAAAACGGCGCACAAACTTCAGGAATCCCCCCCGAGGGTTGATATCACTCCTTCTTGACTACCCTCCTCGGCACACCCAGAACACAGCCGCCAACCAGGACCATATGATTACTAAGCAATACACCCCAAACGCGATGATGTCCCAGTATAACCCGCTTACGTACCCGTGTTCGGCTTCACTTGCCCATAGCCAACATTGGGGAAACAAGTTTCTTACTTCTTCAACGATTTTCTCCTTAGGTGGATGGTGAACAACACTAGAATATTCCAACGAAGATGTGCTCATAGCTCCGAATGCCGCGATGGAATCCCTGTTTACTGGTAGCTGCACTGCTACATAAATTGTATGGTCCACTTGACGCATCATGCCGCCTTGGTCTTGTTAGTCATGGATAGTGTTGAAGTTAGTTGAGACGTATTCATAATATTCGATTGATATAGATAGCGATTCGCAAGATCATACAACATCCATCACACAATCACAGGCACGAAACAAGAGGAATATTGTTTATCTGGAATCATTTGGGATGTTTCGAGCCAATTCACACATTAAGAAAAGGAAACACTTATATGGCCAACCTCTTGGATGGGACTGACTACCATAGCCATGCCTCGGGAAACTTTTTACTTACAGGGGCCAGCTGTAGGGATGCTGACCGAGGTGTAGGCATAGTCACTGACCCAGCTCCTACACCAATAAGAGACAAATTACTCTCCTCAGCTACCTCGGAAGCAGTATCATTATCATAATTCCACGTAGAAAAATATGCAATTGATTAATACAGATTGCACTGATTTTAGTAGAAATGTCCTAATCTTAAACAGTTAACATGCAGTATTAATTCATTGAAACCGCACAGAAGGTACAAATTGGCTCAAAACAAGAATAGATATAATGTAAGAGTTTCTGTTTTACTGGCAGACATAGAGATACTTATAAAAATTACAAAAAAAAATGCAAAAACAAATAGATCGGAATGAATACCAAACAATAATCATATACAATTCTCATACAGTTGTATTCCATGTCAAACTAATAGAAGCTATGGAAAGATATATCTTTATTGACTCTGGGCTCCAAAGTAATCCGATTTTTGGGTAAGTGTAATGTGTTTGTTTGCATTACACTGAAAATTGTATGTTTTGAATGCATGCGAGCGCTCAAGATGACAAAACAATCATAGCAGAGTCCATTTTAAATAGATGTCGAGCAGATTCATGCAATATGCCAAAAACAAAATGTCCATAAGGCTAACCTCTTGGAAGCGATTGACTGCCAAAGCCACGTCTCGGGAAATTCTTTGCGTACTGGTGCGTACTTTACGTCTTTCGGTGGAGGTATGGCTACTGACATATACAAATGCTCTTCGACTATATCTGCATCCCAAACCACGTCACCTCTTGGTGCACATACCTCCTCTTCTCATGTTCGAAAGTAAAGAATTAAATAAAATGATGTGATTCTATTAAGTCTATATAATCAGTAAGGATACAGTTTTAGAACACAATAGAACCTCATTGGTGCAGAAATATCAACTTGGATTAAATAACTACAATTAAATGGAAATTTTTGTAACCCTACACGACACTTCATAAAAAAAAATTGTACTGTATTGAAACAATATTCATCAAATGTTGATATTTCTTCTTTAACGAGCAATTTGGTTTGCTACAAGCTCGTAATATGTAATGAATTATTTTTCATACACATTTTAAAAACTGAATAGTGAAACAGAAGATTATCAAAAATTTAATACAATTTGGAAACCTTCTCAATTTAGAACAAACATTGACCAACTAAGTTGCGGATGGACCATTTTGATTCATTTGAGTCAAACAAACCAACTATCATAAGCTTTCTAATTTGCATTTCTAATCTGAAACAAAATTTGCCCAGCCACAGCGCATTATAATTCACCAAAATCATCGTTGACTGCAAATACTATTACATCTGTAAAACTATTGATGTTGTACAAAGAAGTCTACAAATAAGAATTTATATCTTCAGTAACCACTAGACAATATGTAATAACATTAAAAAATCTCTCATATGGGAAAGAGATTGACTAACTAAGCAACTATTAAAGGGAAAAAAAATTCATGAGTATGTGGCCTACTAATAATTCAAATAAGGTGCAAGCCTCTATGAACAATGTATACAAAATATCGACAGAAGGATGTAATGATTCTTGTTAAAGTTTGAATAATTGAAAAGAAATAAAGAGCTCAGGTTTTACATGCACTGATAAAGTAACTATAAGCAAATGATAGGTAATAACATAATTGAATTTTAATTCTATAAGCGAGTTTGATGAAAAGAGCAAAAGTATCAGCTAACTTCAAGCAACATTTAACATTAATAACAGTGTATATAACCAACGGACTACGCACAGTATTTAAAAGAAACGCAAATAAATTGTATGTCCACCTTTCGGGAGCGATTGTTTGCCAGAGCCATGTTTCTGGAAATTCTTTACGAACTGGTGCTGCTGGTGCATTGAACGTGGACCCACCGAATGCCCCACTCGCTGCCATAAAGCCGAATCCTGCGGCTGGAGCGGGTGCGAGAGCAATTCGGTCTGCCAAGTCGTAGAAGATCATAGGGTCTTGAGATATTCAAACGAAAGTGGAAAATATTGTGAGATGTTACATTGGCTAATATATTCGACCCTAACTAAGTAGTTCTCAAGCAATTGAGTTGATTTAATTGAATAATTAAAGGAACCCCTGAACGGCTATCGGGTACGTAATTATGTTCATACATTCATCCAAGAATAATACGAAAAAAAGAAGCGGTTTTGCCGTATCCAAATATTCATCGCTTCAATTCATATTTCAAGCGCTTTCATAGTGATTCTTGCTTTGCATTAATTGAAAAATAAAATACATCTTAACACTACACAATTTCGTTCAAATACAGCTCTTTTGCTTTAAAACTAGAGCCAATTTGATAGAAATTGAGACAAATCTTGAAAACGATTCCCACAACCACAAGTTCAACAAGTAAACTCTTTTCAGATTGAAATTGGGTTTGATGCTTTAGAAGCCACGGCTTAACTAACATGAATTGACGATTGCCATTTGAAGTTGATTGACTGAAGCTGTTGGCCGAGGAACTATTTTAAAGTATACTGCTACCATGAATTCGATCCGCTTTCCCCAATCTATAACATTTTAAATTAATTTCATTATTGACAGATCAGTTTTTAGCATGATTACCCGCTTCAATCGAACGAGAGAGGGATTGACTTTCTTTTCTTTCAGATGCATTGGGAGCAATTGCGCACATTTTACAGTATGAAAATTCTACCCGGTGTAATGGACGATATACATATGAAAGGTTGTTACATGAATTGAATACATGCAAACAAACTGCCTTTTTCTGGTAATGGTGGGTTTTGAATTTTATATATATATCAATGTGGTTGATGAAAGGAGTATAAGTATCAGCTAACTTCAAGCAACATTCGACATTAACAACATACACACATATACACATGTGACCAACTGACTTCACAAAATATTCCAAAGAAAAGCAAATAAATAATCTATCCACCTTTCGGGAGCGATTGTTTGCCAGAGCCATGTTTCGAGAAATTCTTTACGAACTGTTACTACTGGTGCTACTGGTGCCACTGCTGCAATGGACATGGACCCTTCGAATGCTCCACTCGCCGCCATAAAGCCGTTTACTTCGGCTAAAGGGGATACGGGAGCAATTCGGTCTGCCACAAAATCTAGTTCTTCATAAGCCACGTAGTAGTAGATCAGAGGTCCTTGAGGTATTCAACAAAAAGCGGAAAATATTGCGAGGTGTAATATTGGTTAATATATTCGACCCTAATCAAGTAGTTCTCAAGTTATAATTAAAGTGTGATGTGAAGTGAATAGTGATTTAATTGAACAATTGAATAATTAAAGAAACCGCTGAAAGGTTATCGGGTACATAATTAAGTTCATACATTCACCCAAGAATTATGCGAAAAATAAACGGTTTCGCCATATCACAATATTCATCGCATCACTTCATATTTCCAACGTTTTCATAGTGATTCTTGCTTCGCTAAATTGAAAAATAAAATACATCTTAACTAACATGAATTGAAGATTGCCCTTTGAAAGTGATTGGCTGTAACTATTGGCTACTTAAAAGTATACTGCCACCATAAATCCGATCCAATTTCACCAATCTATAACATATGAAATGAAATTTATTATTGACAGTTTAATTTTTTTCATGATTGCTCGCTTTATTGGAAGGAGGGAGGAATTGACTTTCTTTTTATTCAGATACATTGGGAGCATTTACGCACATGTCAGAGTACTTCATTCAACAAACATGTCAGTTAAAACATATTTAATACATACAAGTAGGTTGCCTTTCTCTGGTAATGATGGGTAATAAAATAATTGAATTTTAAATAAACCAATGTGTTTTATGAAAGGAATCAAAGTATCAGAAACATTCAACATTAGCAACATATATACATATACACATGTAACCAACTGACGTCACATAATATTCCAAACAAAAGCAAATAACTAGTCTGTCCACCTTTCGGGAGCGATTGTTTGCCAGAGCCATGTTTCGAGAAATTCTTTGCGAACTGTTACTACTGGTGCTACTGGAGCTACTGGTGCTACTGATGCAATGGACATGATCCCGGCTTGTGCCCCAGTCATCGCCTTGAAGTTGATTCCTGCAGCTTGAGCGCGTACGAGGCCGATTCGGCCTGGTCGTGCATGAGCCACGCGATAGAATATCATAGGTCCTTGAGGTATTCAAACAAAACCGGAAAATATTGTGAGATGTTTTATTGGCTAATATGGCATGATTGCTCACTCTATTCGAAAGAGAGTCATTGACTTTCTTTTCTTGAATTTGCACCCATGTTATAGTATGAAAATTCGATCGGGAGAAATAAACGGTATGTACATGAAACGTTGTTACTAGCAAAACCATAAATAATGTTTGAATTCATTCAACATTTCAGGTGAAACATATTGAATACATGCAAGCAGGCTGCATTCACTGATAAAATAATAAATCTTTCAAAATAAGATTCAACCTTTTGGGTGCAATGGTTTGCCAAAGCCACGTTTCGGGAAACTCTTTACGAATTATAGCTGATGGTGCTGGGGCGACAGAAATTTTATTTACCGCCGCGTAGGGAGTTCTATCGAAGAAACTTGAAGAAAACGATGCAGACATAGGCATCGCAAACATAGGTGGCTGCATTGCAACTGGGCCTGGTAATCCATGGTATCTGAAAGGGTCTTTATGACGTGCAGAAGTTTTAGCAAACAAAACTAGCTAGTCTTTCCCCACTGTAGCAATCTTTTTGTTCTCGCATCCATAATAACGAAGGTGGAAAAGAAAATATGTCGATGTAGTTATTTATCTTTTAAAGATAAAAATAAGCTGAATGCGGTTTCGTATTACATTTACTAACCAACTACAAACACTCTAAAATTAACCACGAAGCATAACGGAAAGTATAAAGATGTAATTGAATAAAAGTAGATTTAATTGAATCCAAAAAATCACTACGCACCCTTCTTTGGTTTCGCTGTGCCATAGCCATGCCTCAGGAAAATCTTTTCTGATCGTTGGCTCAAAAACCTCGTCCCCTGACCCTAGGGGAGCATAAACAACCTTTTTCTTGATGACATCCACTAGAGAACCTGATTTAGGTGAAGCAATTGAGGTAGAATGTAATAAAAATGCAAGTGGCACGGGACAGTTGATGGATACTATTTCAGATTTATTACGTAGACTTTAAAAAATTATCTCTTTCCAGTTCCGGATTTCCTACCAGCGATTAATATTAGTCAAACAGAGTAAATGTCTATGAGAGGAGATTATTTTACCCCACAGGCATAGTAAAGTGATATCATCTGGAATGCATTTACATACCATGCTTGAAAATTTTTTGCATTTTGAAGTTACCATGCTTGAAAATAAACACACAATGCAATAATCTAAAAGAACATGAAAAAGTGTATCCAACCTCTTTGCGATTGTTTGCCAAAGCCACGTTTCTGGAAATTCCTTACGAACTGAAGCATCCGCAACAGAAGCAGAGGCATCATTAGGGGCTGTCGGTTTGGCGGTTTTGCGCATTGGAACTCGCCGCAAAATAGAATTCTTCAAAAAGGGGACGGGTTGGCCACCTGCATGATAATATGACATCATAGCGGATCCTTGTTCATTAAGAAACAAACGTAAGATAAGATTTTTTGTGTAACTATTAACTGTTTTGACATCTTCAAGAATTAATACCATCATGATCACTAGTGGACATTAACAAAAAATTGGTTGGCACCAACTTTGTTGGAATAATCAATAATAGCATTACATTTTCGTCATCATTTGTTCAACATTTATCAATATAAAATAAACATTAACAATAAATAAGAAATGTATGCACCTTTAACCACCAAGCAAACATATAATATATAATAAAAAAAATATAATAACTAATTGCTAATTTCACATAGCTTCAGGGCAAGACAGGCTTGTGGCCTAACAAAAGTTCTACAGAAGTTCTACAAAACCCACCCATTACGGGAAACGCCTAAGATCCCAGACAAACATGGATTAAAACAGCTGCGTATGGAACTTTTTCTTAGCGTAACGACGTTCTTAGTCATAACTGCCCCCGTTAAGAGCTTACAATACTTTTTTCCTTAGTCAATAGTCAGTCCTCTCGTACAGGGGAGGGTCCGGTCTCGGTTGGGATTCGAACCCAAAGCCGTCAAGGTGGTGAGCCCCGGCGCTCACATCATCTACACTACAACGACTGTACAGACACTGTACATAAGATATACTGGGATAACAACCATGTTTATTCATAATTCATGCTGCAAGGCTCTGTTAACATAGTAAATCGTATTTGCAAAATGATGTGATGATCCGGTAAAATAATTGGAAGAAAAATTTAAAAAATATAAAGCTTTGCATGCAATGCTAGAATGTGTGACTACAAGCAAATGATCGGGAATACAATTAATGCATTTCAAATCTGTCAGCGTATTTGATGAAAGGAATAAAAGTATCAGCAAACTTCAAGCAACATTCAACAAAAGCAACAGTGTATATAACCAACGAACAGGGCAGAGTATTGGAAAGAAAAGCAAATTATTTTGTCTGTCCACCTTTCAGAAGCAATTGTTTGCCAGAGCCATGTTTCCGGAAATTCTTTACGAACTGGTGCTGTAGGTGCACTTGACGTGGCTCCGACGAATCCTTCCGCACTCACCCCGGGAAGGCCGATTCCTGCGGCTGCAATGGCTACGGGAAAGTATCGATCTACCAAATATTGGAACATTGCAAATTGGCTTAATAATCGACTTTTTTTCATTGAACATAGGTTTCATGTCGTCAAGAAATGGTATTGGCTTCATTCTATAACCAAATATCCACAATAACCCGTTGGAAGTATTGAATGCGTGATATAACTCAAACATTTACCAAGGAATAATTCTGTAAATTAATTTAAAAAAGCTAGATAAGAAATTTAAACACTCATATTGACATACGAATATTTACCTCAGAGACGATACATTTTACAACTATTCTGGTCATTTCAGTTACAAAACTGTTTTCAGAAATTAAGACAAATCCTTGCAAGTAAGGAGGTGCAGTCAAAAATCTATAGCATTTAAAACTAATTCATTATGTACCGTCTTTTTTTGTCATGATTATTGGCTTTATGTAAAGGCTAGAGCAATGATCTTCGTCTACTTTCAGATGTAGGTGGTGGTTTCGCATACATTTCAATGTATGAACATTCTACCCGGAGGAAGAATATAAGGTTTTCCAGCAAACACATGCTTTATGAATTCGTTCAACTAACAAAACATCTTATAAACGTACTGACCACATGCAATCAGACTGCATTCACTGGTAAAATAAAGGTCATTCAAAACTAGATCCAACCTTTTGGGTGCAATTGTTTGCCAAAGCCATGTTTCGGGAAATTCTTTTCGAACTGGAGCTGGTGGTGCAGGTGCGGCCGAAATTTTATTCATCGTTACGAAGGCCCTTCTTTCAAAAGAAGGCATGGGTGAAAATAAAATTCGCGGTTGAAAATCAGCTCCCGGTATTCCTTTTATTCCTGGTAATCCATAATTTCTGAAAGGGCCTTTACAGTGTGTTATAGAGATTTTAGCAAACAGAAATAACTATTGTTACCTTCAGAACCACTTCTTCAAGCAACTTGAACAACGGATGTGAAAATGAAAATGCATGGATTTCATGATACTTGCATGGTTAAAAAATATTGTAAGGATTTCATTTACTAGCTATCACCCAATAAAAAAGAAAAAAAAATAGATTAATTTGCACAAGTTATGAAAATTATAAAGTAACTAAACGTAACAATTTGTGCTACGCACCCTTGCCCAGTTTCGTTGTACCATAGCCACGCCTCTGGAAAATCATTTCTGATCGTAGGCTCAGAAGCAAACTCATTTGTATCTAGAGAAGCATACGCAACCGCTTCGTAGAGGACAACAACTAGAGAGAATTATTATAGAATAGAATTTAATTTCAACTAAGGCTTCACAAGAAAGATTATACTGCATACATGTGTGTAACGATATAATTTCAGAAACACATAGTAAGATATAATGAAAGAAGATGACTTCAGCTTACAGTTACGGTAAAATGATACCATTTTGAATGCATTAAAACATGCGACAAATTTAATTTTGCAGATTGTAGTTAACATGCTTTTTAATCCACACACTTTAACCTAAACGATCAAAAATAAATGCATCCAACCTGTTCTGACCGACTGTTTGCCAGAGCCACGTTTCCGGAAATTCTTTACGAACTGGAGCATCCGCAACAACTGTTGAGACACCTTGAGGAGCTGTTTTTGTTGCGGTTTTCCGCATTTTAATGCCAATAGCACTCGACGACAGACTCAAGGGTATGATAGCTGCATGATAATATGGCATCATTGCAGGTCCTTGTACGTGAAGAAAAAACGTAAGATAAACCGTTTTGTACAACAATTCTAAACAACCATGTTTTGATATCTTCAAGAATCTCGTGCTACGCGATCGTGCGATAGTCTCGTGAATCCTTTATTCATATTCTCCTACATACATTCCCATTCCCATCCTCTTTACCAAACATATCCCAAAGTTGCAACTTCATTTGAGCACCTTTATCTTGTAGAAAATTTCATATTACATTGAATCAAATTGCCGAAATAAATCCAAATCATAGAAAAACAATATCACTTAAGTGCATGCTACTTCTCACTCATGAGAAATAAAAGGGATGACATATATTATCCACCTTTACTGTCTACGTGTTGTTTCTGGAAATTCCTTACGAACTGCATCATTGGCAACGATAAGTAGAAACAAAAATTCCACAAAACTGTTTCAGGGCTATTTTAAAACTCCTTTTCATCTCATTTGAATGATTTGAAGCTCTGTCAATCAGTTTGTCAAACTCGCCCTTTTGTTCTATGAATGAAAAACAGAACACCAACCACATCAAAATATTTAACCATACCCAATTTGTCGATTTAAGTTGCATACGCATGCAGCTTCATCGGTTCGGTATAAACACAACTAACCTAAAGTGCATAAATAAATGTTTCGAACCTATTCGGAGTCATCGATTTCCAGAGCCACGCTTCTGGAAATTCTTTTCGAAGTGAAGCCTCCATTTGAGAAACGGAAGCACCTTTGCGCACGGGAGCACTACCTGTTCGCAGTCCAAATTTCGGCAAGCTTCCTATCCTAGGATAAACACGATATCTGAAATCTCGGACTTTATCGGAACGAAGCCGAGAAACACATTTGCGAAAAATCAATTATAAATATATATTCATACAAAGAATCACCAACCAAATGATGAACAAGCGGATCAGGACGAAATAAACATTAAACAATCCGAATTCCAGCGGTCTGTTTAGTCGTTTTGTTTTTTCAATGTAAGTTAACTTACCAACATTATTTGTTAATTTCCCGACAGTTTTTGAGTTCGTCATTTTGTGTTGGCATAGATGAATAATATGAGACGCATAACAAATATAGCTCATACAAAACAAACATTCAGCCATGCCTCATTTCATTTTCAGATGCATACACATATTGAAATAAAAACATAACCAAATAACTTAAAAGAGAAAGAATGAGTACATCCAACCTCTTCTGGCCGATTGTTTGCCAGAGCCATGTTTCTGGAAATTCTTTACGAACTGGAGCTTCCGCGAAAGGAGTGGATGCAACTTTTTGCACAGGCGCAGAAGCAATTCGTGGTACAATGCTTGAAGAAGTCCTCATAAGCTTTATCCGACTCCTTAAGCGGGTTCTGTAATATATTTTCCTGCCTTGGGAACGAATATAAATAAAATAGTTAAATCTGAATTTTCTAACTAGTTTCTTTTTCTCAACAAAACTATCATCCAATTGATGATAAAATGGACGACGACTATGGATGACCAAAAACGAAAAAATGCCTATGCTAGTAGCCTCAAAAGTTTTTATACATTTCAATGTGCGGTTAGTTACAGCCGATATAAAGTACAATATAACCCTACGGTGCATGGGTTATAAATGTTAAATGTTGACATTTATCAAGAAAAAGTAAGTGAATCATCACGAACCCCTCTGTGAAATATGAATTCCATAGCCAGGATTCCGGGAACGACTTGCGTAACACGAGTTCGTTTCCACCTGACGGGGTATCGACTTCATCGACCTCCAGAGTACCACTTCGGAACAGGATACTACCGCTATTGTATACGCGTCTAACGATTGGCTCTAAGGATGAAAACACCGTAAGAAGTGGGGGTTTTTACTGCACGAAAATAAATTGTCGACTTCCTGTCGACCAGAGATATACCAGGGGTCTATTTTTTGCGTGTACGAAAGGAAACATACAATTAGCAAGCCCTCAGCTGTCGTAACTCAAGAAGACTTGACGATAATCCAAATTATAATATGATCTTACTATGGATCATCTGTGGGTTTGTTAGGCAAGTAATCCCCGTTGGGACATTATTAGTCAAAACCGATCTTTGCAAACGTCTTTTCAGCTTGTACATTCCGCAATTTAATGCTATATATAATCAACAACTAAAACTACCAAAAACTTCCACCAAACCAAAGTCGAAGAGAAGGATAAAAGAGAAAGAAAATGAATGGGAAAAAACACAACCAATTGGCGAAGCAGCATCGATAAACAGTACGCACCCTTCCTCAGTTTCGCTGTACCATAGCCATGCCTCCGGAAAATCTTTTCTTATCGTGGGCTCAAATCCACCAGTACCGACACCCGCTCCCAGGGCAGGAGATGCAAACGCAACCGCTTCCGGTACGGCGTAGGCTGGTAGATAGGGTACTAGTGTGAAATTTAAAAAGTTGTTGAATGGGTTTATGCAATGTTTGTCACTGCAAATTATCTTCCATTAGAATGAAGTTCAGACATTAGTTAAACTTTGTGAACAGCTTTAAGCTGTGAGCAAACCAAAACAAAGCTAGCTACACTCACAGCTACACTGTGAGTGCATACGCCTAATGGCAGTAAATTATAACTATTTTTAACCCGCTTGCCGGGTGACCAAGACCAGTAACCTAGTGGACAAACCTTAGATGGTTTATCCAAGATTCTGGAAATTGTTTTCATACTAATGGTGCTTCACCTATGCTTGACGAAACATCTGCATCCAAGGCAAAATAAAAGCTCATATCGTAAGGAACTCTAATATCAATAATATATGGAATCTCTATTAAAAAAAGAGTATCATTTTTATATGAAGCTTTCGAACCAATTGTTCTTGGTTTTCAAACTACGTTCACCAACAAATCTAAATTCACCCCAAAGAAATTGTGTCAATGTCTATTAAACTATCGGTATAAGTAGGTACTACTGTCACCCGAAAATCTCACCCAGCAACAATAAAATAAAATGAGTGATGTATGTCTTCCAGAGCTATCAATAGTGAAATCAACAAGACAATCGTTTATCATGGTTTCATGTTGTATAGATAACTTTCTTGGCAGGATAGGGTTCAAGTAAAAACTGACAAACCTCAAATTTGCAATCGATTGCCATATCCAAGACTCGGGAAAACTTTTTCGAATGACTGGTGTGACACTGCTTTCGACAGGACCAGCGGATAGCGCAATACCGACCCGATTTTCCAATGCCTCAGAAATGTCTGATTCAGGAAAAACGTCACAGCAGTACGTTGCTAAAAAAGGAGTGGCGAGAAGTTTTACACATACTTTGCACTTATACGCTTGTCATTCACAAGATAGGCTACCACACTTTTGACGAATTAAACTTCATACTTAAAGCATCCATGCCTAGAAGTCTGACCAATGGTTCTAGAGTATTTACAAGCAATGATCGGTAGATGGAAATGGTATATTCACACCGGCAGGGGCTACTAAGCACTGGCCTACTACAGTCCAGCTTATACACAATGAAATTGTACGAATGCCTAAGTAACTTGTTACAGACCCTTGCTGGTCCACGGTTTCCCATATCCAAGACTCGGGGAAACTAGTTCTGACTTCAACATTGGGCTCGTCGGTCGACGCCACCACTGGCACTCCCGTCGACGTTAGGACCAGTGGCCTTGCTGACGTTATTATTACTCCAGCACTCAGGGCTATCGCAGATATGGGCATTGGGATGGCAAGAAAAGGATACCTCTCTGCGGAAAGCAAACAGTGCGTGTGAAAGGATTGAAAAATTGTGTAAAGCCTTTTTGGGTAAAATGGAAACTAAAACTTGTTGACTCGAATATTGGGAGTAGAATATACCCTGGAACTATTTGAAAGGAACAAGAACAATATTATACTTGAAACGAAGTGATCCGACAAAAATGCTGAAAGCACCGTCCTGTTAAAAGTGAGCAATCGTTGTTGTTCACTGTATCCGTTCGATTATTTCATAGTTGTAACATACCATCGATGGTTATTGATAAAAAAATAGCAAACTTACGTGGTGGATCGTTGGCATTTGAAAGCACGAAGGCACCGACCGACTGCAAAGAGAACGAAGAAGCGGATTAACGATCCTTTTCCTAAATGGCCAAGTTCATTCAGTGCATTCATTGTCAAGTTCATTCAGTTTTTCCTCCTTACATTGAAATCTTTATGTTCACCATACGGACGCCATGCGAAACGCTTTTTCCTGCGGTACGATCCGTATGATCGCTCCTCGTACTTTTCGAGCTCGCCAAATACATCTTCCTTCGTGATGTCGTTACCACTCTTGAGCAACAGCACACTCTGATCGACTCCCAGCAGACCGACGTACGAGTCAGGGTTGGTGCTGATGCTAATTTCAACATCCTGGCCCGGTTTCGTTTGGTCCTTGGAAAGGTTCACTTTCATCTGCACGAAATAAAGAAGACAATTAAAGCTACTTGATCTACTTCCGTCAGGTTGGTTGGACCGCTAACACCTACAAAATTTTGCAGCTCACTGTCGAACGTGATCACCTTACTGTCGCTCACCATATCGCCGTTCGGGGCAATATAGTAAACGACCAGTTTTGCCCTAGGGACCATTGCGAACGAAGCCAAAAACTTGAACGTATGGAGTTTGCTCTCTGGCACCGCCACCGTGTTGCTTAGGAGGACATCACCGCGTCCAAGCAGCTGGTACGTGAAGGACTTCATCGGCACCGAAGCTGCCACCTCCACGACGACGTCCTTATTTACCAGGGGTCTAGCAAAAAACGCTTCAGTTCAAGTTTTGTTTTTTTTTTCGAAATCAGTCTTTGGTATACTTACAGCTCGGTGAGAACCCTCGCGCGGATGTAGGAGTCTACATCAGAGTCGGCCTTTGAAATACCCTGCAGATAGAAGTTCTGACCGAGGTAGACCGCATTCACATTGATGTAGGTGCTATTGCCGTCAGTGTCGATCTCTAGCTTTGCCATTCCGTTCTGGTCTAGCGTGTAGTTGCGCGCGATTTCCTTGCTACTATAGTCCGACTGTGTCACCAGCACCGGGTTCGTCTGATCCTGCACCGGTGTGCCGTCCTGGAACGTCACCTTCAGCCAGGTCGTGTACGGTAGGCCAGGTTTGAAGTTATCGTCTGACTTCACCAGCTCCAGCTTGTACCGCCGGTCGTGGATCGTCACCTTGCTCGTAGCGTTCTGCTTTCGGCCAGTCAGCTCCTCCTCGACGACCGCTTCGACTACGACCTTACGCGTATAGTCCCCCTCCAGACGCAGTTCTTCGCGCAGATCGAACTCCACCGAACCCTTACCATCGATCGGGATTACCTTGCGCGTGATAACATCTTTATCGAACGGCTGCACGTAGTGGAACCGGAACTCGGGGCTGACCGACACGGTCGCCTCCCCTTTGACCGGTTTGCCGTAGGTATACTTCGAGCGAACGATCACCTTCACCTTGCCATCCTTGAACGTTGTGATGCCGGGGGATTCCACCGTTACCTCGAACTTGGGCAGTACGTACTCGTCCACGTCAAAGGTTTTTTTGTGTTTCTACAAGTGAAGTTTCAGACCGTAATTAGTTGATAAAAGAAGACCAATTGAAGCACTGAATTGGATGTAACTTACCGTTCCCATTGCCTCCACATTGATGGACCATGCGCCAAGCACGGGTGCAGTCGAGAGCGTCAGCTCCGACTCGAACACACCCTTCACCAACTTTCCTTCCTTCCACTGCTTGATGCGGTTACCCTTGCCGTCATTGATGTGCACGCTAACGCTCTCCGCCTTCTGCAGCGGCCTGGTGTTCGGATCGAGCACCAGCACACGGAACCGCACCGTATCGCCCGGTTTGTAGATAGACTTGTCCGTTTGCATGAACACGGAGAAGCTCTTCTGCTGGTAGTCGAGATCAGTGGTGTTCTTGAAAGTTAGGCCAGATAACCCCTCAGCAACCAGCTTGTACGACGAATCGGGAATATCACCAATCTGAACGAATAACAAACCAACACCAAATCCAGGCACTTGTTCAAATCAATACTGTAAATTCATAGAGGGTATGCGCAAACAAACTGCGATAACCCGGTGGCCAAAGATTAAGATTTACTTACCGCAAACGGCACCAGACGCGTTTCGCCGGTGTTCAGAGTGATTTCTTGCTTTTGAAGTACCTCCTCCTTGTCCACGATCGCCAAGCTAAACGTGATGGGTTCCGCGACATCTTGATTCGTTACGGAAACGTGGTACTCGGAATTTGGTCGCAGCAGTTTCGCCCCAACGATCGAGTAGTGGCTGGAAAAAGTAATTTGTACAGTAAATTCACTTAGTTCTACATTCATCACGTGGCCGGACATGCAACTCTTTCACATGCCTGCCAGTAGGAACCAACTCCATCCGGATGTTGGTGCATCGCGCTGCCTCATAAATGAATCTGAATTATCTCACGTAGCGACTATTCTGCGTTTGATTGCTAATTACCTCGCCAACAAGATACGGGCCCGTATTTCCGGGCGAAGAGATTGTTTACAAAAATAAAGCTCCCGGTGATTTTCATTAAATTCAGCAAACATTCCGCACAAAAATCCCCGCACGATTCATTGGCAATTCGTAATAATTATTTTCACAATACTTGACGCAGTTTGTGGGAATTTTGAATGATAATACTTGTGATGACGCAAACGAAAATGTAGTCAAAGCTATTTTAGCAGACAGGAGCTAGATAAGCCTTCAAAAATGTTTTTCTTATTTATAATCCAAGTGAAGTTTAATTTTCTAGATAATCAGACAACTTATTGCCAACACATCATTTTGTAGGAATAAACACGGTTAACATTATCTTAGGAAAGTTACATGTAATACACTAAACACCTAAAACTAAAAACAAACAATCACGTGTTGATACGTGAATAACCATACCTGACTCACCGTAGGAACAATTATCAAATTGTTCACATCACACCATTTCGACATAACACTGGCATGTACAGCAATTTAATCTATTCCTTATTCTAACAGACAAAGCGCAAATCTTCACGCAAACAAATCTTCACGAGAAATTATGAGTAATGCATTTGATTGCATCATACCGCTGGAATAATTTTCAGATCGGATTGAAATGTTTTCAAGTGTACCATATTTTAAAATCATTAGCTACGGAAAAATGGACTTTTCGCATGGTTCTTACTCGATTGCTACAGCTATAATGAACATTCGCTTAAAGGTGATAAAAAGCGTACAGTGCTAATCAAAATCGGACCATCAGCTGATGTGCACTGCTTAATTTGTTTTTTTTTTACAGAATTTCATATATGTATAATTCTTCGAACAGTGTACCGAAGCGTGAAACAAAAGGCAATCTTGGGGAACGATTATATAATCACAACGATACAACTTAGAAAGATGACCTTCTCACTTTCCGGGTATTTTGTAGTGTTGGTGGAGCCCCGATGACCATCGGCTCGAGCGATACGATTGACTAGGTCTACGAGATGCACCCCACTTCAGGGTCATGTCGACCGTTCCGTAAGAGGTCGTCTTCAAATCTGTTAGAAATCATTGCATGCGTTCAAAGAGACACGTAAGCGTTATTCTAGTTTGGAAAAAGAATAATCAGCTTCAAAGGCGAAGTTTAAACTAGCTCGAAAACCAATCCGACAGCCAACGGGTACGTAAAGAGACATCCGTGCGTACGCGCTAGCATTGGCTGGAATCAGCAATGACCTAATGTTGCCTTGTGTAGGACGACATGGTCGCACCAACACCCTTCCTCCATCGGGTAGAATACGCCCCTACCCGAACGTGTCGTTAACTGACCATGAGAGGTATGGGGGCGTGGATGAGGATGCAAGTGGCGTAAGGGACGGTAAACAATACGCAAATTGCTTCGAAATCATGACCCACGCAAACTGCGCAAGGGGAGACAGTTAGCTGTCATCGTGGTTTGTCACCGTAGCGGATTCCATGGTTCGCCATCGGAAGGTACCACCGACGCAGCTCCGACGTCACCATCCGTAAAATTCCGCCGTTGCAGGCGGGCAGTGGCAACCAAACCGCGCACACAAACATCCTGGTTGGAGGTTGTTTGTGCTTCCTGACCAAAAACGGACGACACGACCTGCCATTGCCGGCTGTGCGCTTGTGGCCCCAAGCAAAGTGGTTAGACCACTTTTTTCGCTCGGTTTCGTCATCGACTCAGTCGGGCTCGCTGTCCGGTCCGGACCAACTGCCTCGGAAGGAAGAAAACACTCCAACCATTTATCCTTGTTCGCTTTGTTCACCTCCCTTCGAATCTCAGCACGCTGTGTGACGAAGCTTCTAGAGTTCCTCTCGACCAAGCTGCATGTCATCGGCCCTCGAAACTGTGCCCGAAATATGCGCGAAATACGTGTTGTAAAAAGAAGATACTAACCCAGCACCATCGGAACCGGTTATACACACTGCACCGAGCACTAGGAAGAGCAGCGGCAGCAGCATCATCGAGTCCGGCCTCGACAACCTGGACCCGGGGCGGCTCACTTGGTGTCGCATTATTGCGACGAATACGAATTGAAACACTACAGCCGCGCAGTTCCAACGATTTGGCACTGGGCAGCAACAAACAACTTACACTTGAAAAAAAAAAACAAGACACTTTCTACTAAACCCAACGAAGGTGCTGAAAAAATTATTATCGTAACAAACACAACACACAAAAATTATAATGTTTAGCCAGGGGAATTCCCCTTTTCCGGACACTTTGCGCGAGCACTTCCAGCTCGTAACTGTGGTACGAGTGCGGATCGACAACTGAAAGCGCTGTCGTTCGCTAATGAGCTCACAACGATTGACCGTCACGCGGGCACGGAAAAGGGAAGGATCACCGGGGCGAGGTCCAGTAATCCACTCCAGCTTCCGCCACCCCGTAATACGCGCGGACCTACACACACCGTTTACAAACGGACAGCGGACGATCGTTGAACGTCCTACGTCGCTGGTGGAACCCAAACTAAACTCCCAACCGGTTTGACGGCGTGGCTTTATAGGAAGCTCCACCGGGGGGGGGGGGGGGGGGGCGCGAGCGACAACAGATCTCTCGCTCTCCGCGAACGCGACGCTCCAGGTACATTCGTCTAGCGAACGACCCCACAATATCGGTGGTCGCGAGCCGCGATCAGCGGTTTATCAGTATGCGTGATCATGCCGTCCAAAGATCGAAACCGGTCTCGGCGGCCGGGAACTTTGCAGCTATTGCCATTGCACTGTAGCACGATTTCAAAAGTTTAGTTGTTGTGTTTCAACTTTTGCTGAATCACTTAAAATTTTCAATCTGTCTCGGCTTTGCAAGGGTTTTTTGGCTAACATAATCTGTCGCTTATTTTTTTTATAACCTCTCTTTTGATCATCTATCTCTTGAGTAACATCTGAAGAAAGACGATCGAATACGCACCAATACAGACTCGTAAACGCCGGTAACGCCGAACCGGCTCCGTAAGCTGGAACTTGTTTTTATTTACAAACGGCAAACACAAAACGAACAGTTCAAAACAAACTTGCTACGGATCGCTTATTTCGTCTCCTCCGTTTTCTTAGTTTTGTGTTTGAGGCTCAACAACATGTGAGCATCCGATAGCAAGGCTGGAGGCTGATCGGTCGAGCAGGAGCTTCTAAGTCAAACTATGGTAAATAAAGCCCCATGTACTGTTCCTTGGGGCTCTAACCTTTACCTGACTTTGAAAAGTCTAGTTCTATGGAATCTGACATGAAAATAAACTTTTTCTGAGTAGCCTGTATTTATTTTCAATGTAAATGGAATACAATAAAAAAAAATGTAAATTGTATATTGTAAGGCTTGATTGACTCTAAAGCATACGGCTTCGGCATAGGATTCGACAACATTGAGCACATCCTCTTATCATGTGGGGATTTTGACGCCTGACGTCCCTATCTATTACCAAAGCTCCAGGCGTTGGGGAAGCCCCCAGCGACCTCCATCCGTGACATCTTGGGCAAAAGGACTTCGAATAAGCAAGGGTCACATTTAAACATGCCAGAGAATATGGGATCGCACTGTAGAATCTTCCTCTTCCGATTCCTCTTCTCTGTCCTCCTTAGGTTGTGTAAATAAATGTGTAAGAAGGGCTGCAATCATCCTCGAGGAAAGAACGGCGTGTGGTAGGGAGATCCATCGCTTGCGTCTGCCGAGCAGTACGCGTGCGACCGCCCGCCATATCACACCAACCAATAAGACCACGATACCAGCCACTAGACACACAGACCGCCCGAGCCTACCATCAGCACATCCCGCCACTCCCGCAACCACACATCGCCAACAATAGCCGAGGTATCCCGGGATATGTTTACAGCTATAGCTGACTATGAGAAAATGCCCCGCTACAATTAGTTTTAAGGCATTAGGTTACTTATGGAAAATTTTTGTTACATCAATTAAAATACAGACTGGCCGTCCAAATATATACAAAAACAAATGTATCACGAAACACCCCTAACATCGATTTTCTATAGTTGAGATTAACATTAATCATTTCGGAACACGCTAGTGTCGTATTTGTTTCTGACGCTCTGCTTGCTTGCATTTCGAGATAAGAACTTGCTTGTTGCTGAAGCACTTCACAATTCTGAGAAATTGTTATTTCCTGGTGTCTCGTATGCGAGGACCAATTGATGATCGCCTCAAACATAAAGCACTCGTTAGAATATTGTGCCACGGAAGAATATTTTGTCTGGTCTTATTTGAGGCGCTGTGAATTGATTGGAATTTTTAAATGTAGCTGGGAACCGTTAGCGATGCCCGAACAAATATGCTGTATATAAAAGTTTTATTTGTTTATATGGTATATTTGTTTATATGATGCCGGGTAGCATGCGTTACCTCTACTGCTTGTTTTTCACCGCTCGGTCTTTCACTAGCCATTTCGTTTCCGGTGTTTGTATACCTTAAGGATTTTTTATTTTTACTAAGGGCTATGATGATTCCAGCAACGAGATGTTACAATTTATTCTGGTAATTTTAGCTGTTATTTTTTTTACAGTAAAGCAGTAAGACAACAAGACAACTCAACATGCACGATCGAGTATCGAAACAATATCTTAGCCAGCCGTTTCCCCAGACCTTAATCCAATAGAAAATGTTTGTGGAAGGCTAGTTCAAGAGATTTATGAAGATGGGAGACATCACGAGGCCATATAGGAGCTATCCGAAATGCTTGGCGTTCCTTATCAGTAAATACGTTAGAAAAATTATCGGAGATCATGCCATCAAGAATTTTCCAAGCAATAAATTGTAATGGGGAACCCACTGATTATTAAATCATGACTTTTGAATCCATTTATGCTATTTTTGTTGATAATTTAATCAAAATTCTAAGTGAGGCTATCATTTTGGGACACCACTGATTTTAGTTTCTTGGTACAAAAGGGATTGTTCATTCGTTTTCTTCAACATTATTTATGCAAAGTAGTCATTGTATAATTAAAAATATTTGTGTATTTTTTGAAAAAAAATATATGCTCGGTATTTGCCCTGCATAGAAAAAACTACGTGAGGCTATCATTTTGGGGCGCAGTGTATAACGACCCCCCGTGTATAACGACCCTCGAACAAAATTATTTAATTTTTATGAGAAAAAATTGTTTTTTCTAATTTTCATCGCGTCTAAAATTATACGTCTTTAACCTCCACTCTATGATCGAATCGAAAGGTTACTTCCCGTGTATCATGACCCTCTTAATCCGGCTTTGGGGGTCCGCGACAGCCGAGCGGTAGCGGTAGAAAAATCGGCCCTTGAGCGCCGAGGTTCACCACCTCGACGGCGTGGATTCGAATCCCAACCGAGAACAGGGCCCTCCCCTGTACGAGAGGACTGACTATCCACGTACAACAGGGAAACAATTCTCGTAAGCCCTTAACGGGCAGGCGTGACCAAGAGGTCGTTACCCCAAGAAGAAGAAGTATCCGGCTTTGATCATGTTTGAACTAAAAGGGAGTCGTTATGCACATAAAAATACCGCCATACATCGACGCTTGGTAAAGAACCAAGCTTGAAGCCACGATCGAGAACCAGCACTCGAAAATAAATCATATCACCAGGTGTTAGAAGTCGTATAACATGTGCAAGGGCGAAGAAAAAAATTGATTTGGAGCCGTTGTGTGGTGCGGACCAAAAACTTAATCTTTATTTCACAACCCAGCCTGCTAAAACATCGTGCTGTCTCGTTTTGTTCTTAACAATGGTTAGTTAGACAGAAAGAGAAAGCACGATGATTTTGCACGCTGGGAAGTTCTTTTTGCACAATCATTTATACCGGACGGACTGGTCTTCGCCGAAGTGACAGCTGGCGTTAGAAGCGAAAATGTGTCTGGCAACAGGATTGAATATACCCTACAATCGGACAATTGTTCCACAATCAAATGATATTACTCTTGGGAATGCGGTCAATTTCTAAAAAAGGAAGGTCATGATGAACTGTAAGTAATAGGAGCTTTTTGATCACTCTCGAAAAATTACCTCAAACGTAAAACAGTTACGCAATATTTGGAGTTTAACCGTAGAATTGCCGACAGAACGATAGAAAAATGCCTGTGATGAAGAAACAGTTCAGGGTAAAACAAACATTTTTATTACTTCAACATCATCTTTATTACCACACAAAACACGAAGTGATTAAAATATAATATATCCCTCTGAATCCCCGAAATATTGCGGGTAGTTAAACTTCAAAATATTGCAATGACTGTCACTCTAATCAGAAGAGTAGCCGATTGACAAAAAATCAATTTTTTTGCAGCCGTTATGTAGTACCAGCAAGTTTTTCCATGGCAGATTGCTGGGACTCTTGCTGGAACTACATGGTAGCACCAACAATTTAAATTTCTGTCAACCGGGTAAAGCTATATTTCATATCAGTGAAGTAAACTCTTTATTCGTCTTCTGAAACCATAAGATTCGTCAAGTAAAAAGAAGCCCTCTTTGACTCCAATCATCGACCAGAACACCTTAACTTTCATATCCACCTAAAATGCTACTCCCAACGATCCTCTGAAGAATTAAAAAAAGTTTCTTTCGTTATAATTAAAACAAACATTTTTGAACTATTTTAATATAGAAATTATGTTCAATTACTTTCAACACCAGTTAGTGAATCATCTTTTTAAAAACCAACATTTAAACTGTTCGAATACTATTCCTTAGGAACCTTCGGCCACCTGCAACTCTAAGCACATTCAAGCTGTAACTGCATAGAACGAACTTGCACATCGAGCTGAAATATAGAAAAACAGAAACGGCTATATTATCAAGCGTATAGGCTATAGCTTACCAAATCAGAACCGATACATACTGTTATCATAATAGTCATAAATAGTTACATTGGCAGGCTTCGGATTTGTTATTTCGTGCTTCTGGAAGGCACTTATCTGCACGGTGACAACTGTTTCATCCATGTTGTCAAAGTAAAGCACCACTGCTGTATCGTTACGTTTCGTTTCTACTTTCTGCAAACATAAAACGTGCAGTCCACAAACATTCAATCTTTGGTAAATAAAAGATGCTATGGATATGACTATACAAACCTTCACTTTTTTGTTGATCTGCAAGAACTCTGTTTTGTCAATTTCGGCCACGCAGCCACTCGGCATGTCCACCTCCATCACGGCCATGTTGGAGACGGTTTGGTCTGCATTGGGAATGAAGCTGGCGGCGATCTTTAGTTCGATGGAATAAACACACGATCCTCGCTTAGCTTCCGGGATGAGTATGAACCGCGGGCTGTTGTCTATGTCCTTGATATTGTACTTGTACGATAGCTGGAATAGGGCGCATCCACTTCCAGTGGCACTCATCTCAAGCTCTCTTGTTGCATTTGACAACTCGTACTTTTGCAACACCAAAACATTATCACGATCGACGGCCATCGATTTCTCCTCCTCATTGGACAACTTTACCTTGATCGAAATATTTGCTTCCGATCCCGACAGGCTGGTGGCCATTTTCGAGAGTGCCTGCAACCCCACGACCGTATCTTGAGTAGACTGAAAACCACCCTTGTCGTTGCGTTGCGAGACCAACCATTTCATGATGGGTAATCCCTCCAGCCCGTTGGGCTTCGCCTCGAGTGTGGCCATCAACGCGTACGCACTCATCTCGACATCGACCGAGCAGGGACGATTCCACCAGCACTGGGGGTTGCTATCGACCGCTGTGTCTGTAGATTTACTCCACCATTTACGATCTCCCTTGATCGTCGCCTTCAATTCCAGGAGATTGAACACCTCGAATTTTATATCACGATGAGCTTTATCGATCGCTTCGTTCGTGGGCCTCGGAACTGCTGGATCCGAAAGAACTTCACGTGTCAACACACGGTCAGCTTTTTCTAGCACGTACGCAGCCAGAGCGTAGGCATAGATGTCTTCTTGCTTTTTAATGTTGCTCTTAATATACGCCAACGCTGTCTCGACGGTTTTCGCGTACTTCTGTTCAAATTTTTCATTTTTTGCGAACTCCAAAAAGGCACCCAACGTGTAAGCCGTCAATGCAATGCCCGAAGCAGAACCACCTTGCATATCGTTCTGAAAAACGGTTCCAACCTCAGGAAACGACCCGTCTTTTGCTTGCACGTTGCCGAGCCATTCGAACGCTTTATCGATGATCGCCATGTCAATGGTGACGTACTTCGCCGCCTGCTGGAACGACTTGGCCACGAAAGCCGTCAACCAGGTGCTACCTTTCTTGTCCGATTGCCCGAATGCACTGAACGATCCGTCCGCATGCCTATAGGTCAATTCTCGCTGATAGCCCACCTCCATGTACTTCTTCGCCTTTGCCTCGATCTCCACCGAGAGACGTCCGCAGGCGCTCAGATAGTCAAGCACGACGATACACGGGACAAAGTTGAGCATGTTCTGCTCACCACATCCGAACGGCATGCGGATCAAGGAGTCCAGATTCTCAATTGACGATCCCAGCACATCCCCTATTACGGACAACTCAACCTTGCTCGAGTCTGGAACGGCATCGTCCGGTATTTCCACTTGGAAGTTTTGGTGCATCTCCTTTTCCGTGCGCAAATCGATCAGCATGGCCTTGTTGATGAACTGCCGTCGACCCTCGGGTTCTACCAGCAACAGTCGCTCAATAGCGTCGCCGGCAGTCGCACACTTGGCCGTTAGCTTCAGGGTGATGTGACCGACCTTCTTCGGTTTCACCAGGAAAGAAAACGTTTTTCCGCTATCACGTGCAATCGTGGATCTGATCGAGCGATGATGATCTAAAACAAACACGCCGTTCAAAATCATTCCAAAATAGGGCAACATTTTCTAATTCATACCTTCAAAGACCTTCGCTTCCGTGGTGTCATCAGCAACAAACTCAAACTCGTCACTGTTGTTGAAGAACACCAAGTCCGCTTCATGATCTTCCTGCATATAGTTGAAAACGACCACCGGAATTCGCACGGTTTCTCCCAGCTTGACTGAATACGGAAGGTCAATCGATAAGAAAAACGGAAGGAATACGGTAATCCTCGATGGCTCATCCGTCAGTGCTAAGCCGTGAGTTTTGTTGAGTGAAAATCCAGTTATAACCCACGAGGTGATCGTGTCCGGAATAGTTTTGCTAATGGATCGCGCTTCATTGCTGAGTAAAGAAGAGCTTGTTGAAAGATGCTGCCTTTACTCGTTGAACGGTCATATTCTTACCCTACAGAAAAACTCTCCCAGATCCACGTCTCGCAAAAGTTCGAACGTACAGGCGGCTCATCAGCTGCTGAATCGGCAACGGGCCCACCACGCTTGGCCATCTTCATTGCTCTTGGAGCTGCACCTCCAAACATGGCACTACTAGCATATACAATGCCACTTTTATACATTATGGCAGGTCGACGTGCTATTAGTAAACATGGAAAAATAACAATTAGTTCTGCTCATAAAACTTTGAGCTCATATTTGTTATTATTACGTGGGAGAAACCTATTTGACAGTAAAACTGCTCCAACGGTCTGTAAAAACAATGACATTGCAACATTTTTGAAAGATGCATACTTTGTGCCAGAATAAAACTGGTTTAAGAGTCAGTACCTCAGCATCTCTGACGTTGTGTTCGACCCAACGGTGTATAGCAGACGGAGCCGATTCATAACGCTGCCACTCTTCGGTCGCCTTATCCCGGCTTAGATCGAAACCAGACTTAAGCAACACGACACTAAGATCCACTCCCAGCAGTCCAACGAAGGAATTCTTCTGCGTCTGCACAGTCAGATCCACAGCTTTCCCTGGTTTGGCTTCATCCTTCGACAGTGTCAGCTTAACCTGTGTCAATACCAGAAACAAATAAGCTATATAATGTTGTTTTCAATTTTGCCCATCCAAAACACTCACGTTATTTTCGTACACATTGTCAAAGGCGACATTAGTGTGAGAGGTCACGATATAACCTTCCGTGGTAATGTAGTGTAACAAAAGTTTTGCTCTTGGCAGCATTTGGCTCGTAGACGGTAGAGTAATAGGCACGAGTGTACTGTCCGCCGCATCGATGACTCCGCTGGAGACCAATTCTCCGCGAGCCAGCAAGGAGTATGAGACGTGTTTCAGAGGATGCGTAGAAGCTACTTCAAAATGTAGCTCATTCCCGAGGATAAATCTGGTAAATTATAAACGAGTTAACAAAATTTGCCCAACGATACCTAAGAAGTTAACTTACACTTTCTCCTTCGGGCGTACTCTCATTTTGGCCTTTACACTCTCATCCGGTTTCGAAATACCTCCTGGCTCGTAGCGCTCTCCAAGATACGTCACATGCACAGTAAGGTAAGAAAACTTCAACTCATCCAAATTAACATTGAGTTTTGCCATTCCGTTACTATCCAGGGTAAGACTATCTTTCCACAAATCAATGTTTCTATTGTTGATAGTAGCATGTACCGGGTTAGAAGCATCCTGCACGGGGCTGCCGTCGACATTCGTGATCTTAATCCAGGCGTGGTACGGCAAACCGGGGTAATAGCTCGATTCCTCCTCAAGGCTCACATTGTAACGCTTTTCGTGTAACTTCACTTTTGTATAGCCACGAATCGTCCGTCCTGTAAGGGTTTCCTTCACTTCTGCCTCGACTAAAACCTCTCGAAAGTAGAAATCCTCTTTCAACAGTTCCTCAAGGTTAAATTCGACGATCGTTTTGCCATCGATCGGCACGGTTTGCTTGAGCACAGGAACCTTCGATTCGTGCCAACTGCACCGACTCGGTTTCACGGACAAGGTTAACTCGCCTACGACCGGCTTCCCAAAGGTATACTTGGCGGTCACCACCAACTTCAAAACCTCGTCGGAGAGAAAGACAAAACCAGGCGCCTCCACCTTCACCGAGTAGGTTGGCAGCACATAGCGCTCGACGAGGAAGTTTTTCACTTGTTCCTAAACAATTCGACATTTTAATAAATCATGGAAAAGATAACTTTCTTTTATCCGCTCACCTCTTCTGCTACTTTCACGTTTACACTCCATCCTCCTATTATGGGTTCCGTGGATAGTTGAAGATCCGCCTCGAAAACGCCACACTCTGATAATGCTACGTTGCTCCACTGTTTCACCCGATTGCCCTGCCCATCACGAATAAACACTGTCATACCGTTGGCGCTTGGTGGGACATATGGCTTGAAGCCACGGTCCAGAACCAGCACCCGAAAATAAATCGTATCGCCAGGTTTGTACCAGGCCTTATCCATTTGTATCAGCATCGAGCACTGCTTGTCATCGAATTTAAGAGCGGCGCGCTTCGTGAAAATTATTCCGGACAATCCTTCTGCCACCAATTCATACGATTCACTCTTGGGAATACTGCCAATCTGTAGCAACATAGAAAAAGTATGAATGACCTACAACTCGAACATTTTTAACACAATCATTTATAAACCTTACCGCAAAAGTAACATTTCGGGACTCATTATTGCTCAGCGTAAGTTCCTTGCTTTTAATTATATTTGCTCCATCTTTGATGGATACGCGAAACTCGATCGCTTCATTCAGATCGAACGTAGTCACACATATGCGATATTCGGAGTTTGGACGTAGAATCGCTGACCCAACGATAGAATAATGGCTGTGATAAAGAAACAATGTGCGTTACAGATGTGAGCTGATTGATTTGGACGATCTGTGTAAGTGTGTTTTTCTAAACTTCAAAATGAAGAAGATGAGCAATTTTTACTGTCTACAGTGAACATCCATTTGTTGTTGCTAATTGATTTAAAATTAGAGATTTACCAATCCAAAAACTGCCTCCATGCAACAAAAATTAATTCAAAACATTCACCCAGCACCATAGAGGCAGTACAAAACAAACAAACACATTCAACTGTACGACGTTGTCGAGGGCACACGCATGACTCATCCTTGAAAATATGCTCCACCTCACAAATGCCGGGCGATTATTGTACGCCGGCAAAAACAACAGTATAGAAATTTGATACGAAATAATCTGGCAAACTTCCTGTTCGACCAGTGCCGGATCTTGACGCACAGGATGTCTCGCTTTAACTGAACCCTCTATCGACATAAATGAAAAGCACCGATGTATCGTAAAATGTTGCTAAAAAATCCAAGTCTACCAAAAAAACTCGACCCGAGTTACAGCATATTGTACTATTTTCTATGATCCACAGTACATGCGAGCCTTACTATAGGTGTGCTGCGGTTGCGCCACTTGGTAAAGTTTAAAGTTTAAAGGGGTTTGCGCATTGTTTCAGTCAATAGGAAAAATTCCCTTAAACAAGAATAAAAAATTCAGAGAAATAAGGAGCATTGCATTGATTGCTCTCTACCTGAGCTTACAGAAAAGCGAATACTTCCGGTGCACATCCGTCTCCCTCCATACCATCCGTGCCGCTGCACATTCTGCCGCTCACTATTCCCCACGTGTCGAACTCTTCTTCCGTTCGCTTATAGTGGAGGATCCTTCCATGTGTGTGACGGTCCGTGAAAGGCGCAGTATCGGCTCGTCGGCCAGTACACTCAGCCGCTTGCGATTCCCACTCCTCGCCTGACTCATCCATGAAAATATGCTCCACCCCACAAATGCCGGGCGATGATTGTACACCGGCAAAAACCAAAATAGGGGTGCCCATGGTGCAGCGGTAGCGCGAGGAAACACCACGCCACAGGTGTGGCATCGAATCTCGAGTCTGGCACTCCCCCGTATTATGAACGGCTGACCACCGATCTATAGTATACCGTCTTTCGGTCACAAAAACTCGCTTCGGAGGGAGGCCTTGTTCCACTAGGGGATGTAGTGCCAAATAAAAAAAAAACACAATATACTGCGAAGTATGCTCCAAAAACCAATCTTACCTATTTTTGTTGCCCTTTGGACAGATTTTGTATTTCAAGCCCGATTTCATGATGAAATAATTACTGATGAATCAAAGTTTCAACACTGGTTGTACCAACACTTGATTTAGGCACAGCATAACTTTTGTAAAATGTTGTGATATAACAAAATATCAATTTCTGACATTATTTAAGATACGTGTTGTATGGACGGAGCTATTCAATATCTAACTTAAAACCTAGATGGCTTCGGGCTTCGTAGAACGATAATGCTCCCTTCCCATAGTTGGTGCGTCGGTGGAATTATACTACCATGAATTAAACGAAGTTTCTTTCAATATAAGAAAGCAAATAATTTTGTACAATTTTAAAATTTCAATATATTTCAAAATTTTGTAAGTTAGTAATGTATAGTGGATCATCTTTTTTTAAAAACCAACATTTAAACTGTTCGAATACTATTCCTTAGGAACCTTTGGCCACCTGCAACTCTAAGCACATTCAAGCTGTAACTTCATAGAACGAACTTGCACAGCGCGCTGAAATATAGAAAAAAGAAATGGCTATATTATCAAGCTTATAGGCTATAGCTTACCAAATTAGAACCGATACATACTGTTATCATAATAGTCATAAATAGTTACATTGGCAGGCTTCGGATTTGTTATTTCGTGCTTCTGGAAGGCACTTATCTGAACGGTGACAACTGTTTCATCCATGTTGTCGAAGTAAAGTACCACTGCTGTATCGCTTCGCTTCGTTTCTACTTTCTGCAAACATAAAACGCGCAGTCCACAAACATTCAGTCATTGGAACATAAGCGATACTATGCATTTGACTATACAAACCTTCACTTTTTTGTTGATCTGCAAGAACTCTGTTTTGTCAATTTCGGCCACGCAGCCACTCGGCATGTCCACCTCCATCACGGCCATGTTGGAGACGGTTTGGTCTGCATTCGGAATGAAGCTGGCGGATATCTTTAGTTCGATGGAATAAACAGACGATCCTCGCTTAGCTTCCGGGATGAGTATGAACCGCGGGCTGTTGTCTATGTCCTTGATATTGTACTTGTACGACAGCTGGAATAGGGCGCATCCACTTCCGGTGGCACTCATCTCAAGCTCTCTTGTTGCATTTGACAACTCGTACTTTTGCAACACCAAAACATTATCACGATCGACGGCCATCGATTTCTCCTCTTCATTGGACAACTTTACCTTGATCGAAATATTTGCTTCCGATCCTGACAGGCTGGTGGCCATTTTCGAGAGTGCCTGCAACCCCACGACCGTATCCTGAGTAGACTGGAAACCACCCTTGTCGTTGCGTTGTGAGACCAACCATTTCATGATGGGTAACCCCTCCAGCCCGTTGGGCTTCGCCTCGAGTGTGGCCATCAACGCGTACGCACTCATCTCGACATCGACCGAGCAGGGACGATTCCACCAGCACCTGGGGTTGCTATCGACTGCTGTGTCTGTAGATTTACTCCACCATTTACGATCTCCCTTGATCGTCGCCTTCAATTCCAGGAGATTGAACACCTCGAATTTTATATCACGATGAGCTTTATCGATCGCTTCGTTCGTGGGCTTCGGAACTGCTGGATCCGAAAGAACTTCACGTTTCAACACACGATCAGCTTTTTCTAGCACGTACGCAGCCAGAGCGTAGGCATAGATATCTTCTTGCTTTTTAATGTTGCTCTTAATATACGCCAACGCTGTCTCGACGGTTTTCGCGTACTTCTGTTCAAATTTTTCATTTTTTGCGAACTCCAAAAAGGCACCCAACGTGTAAGCCGTCAACGCAATGCCCGACCCAGAACCACCTTGCATATCCTTGTGACAAACGGTTCCAACCTCAGGAAACGACCCGTCTTTTGCTTGCACGTTGCCGAGCCATTCAAACGCTTTATCGATGATCGCCATGTCAATGGTGACGTACTTCGCCGCCTGCTGGAACGACTTGGCCACGAAAGCCGTCAGCCAGGTGCTACCTTTCTCGTCCGATTGCCCGAATGCACTGAACGATCCGTCCGCATGCCTAAAGGTCAATTCTCGCTGATAGCCCACCTCCATGTACTTCTTCGCCTTTGCCTCGATCTCCACCGAGAGACGTCCGCAGGCGCTCAGATAGTCCAGCACGACGATACACGGGACAAAGTTGAGCATGTTCTGCTCGCCACATCCGAACGGCATGCGGATCAAGGAGTCCAGATTCTCAATTGACGATCCCAGCACATCCCCTATGACGGACACCTCAACCTTGCTCGAGTCTGGAACGGCATCGTCCGGTATTTCCACTTGGAAGTTTTGGTGCATCTCCTTTTCCGTGCGCAAATCGATCAGCATGGCCTTGTTGATGAACTGCCGTCGACCCTCGGGTTCTACCAGCAGCAGTCGCTCAATAGAATCGCCGGCAGTCGCACACTTAGCCGTTAGCTTCAGGGTGATGTGACCGACCTTTTTCGGTTTTACCAGGAATGAAAATGTTTTTCCGCTGTCACGTGCAATCGTGGATCTGATCGTGCGATGATGATCTAAAACAAACTTGCCATAAGGAGTCATTCCTAAAAAGGGCAACATTTTCTAATTCATACCTTCAAGGACTTTCGCTTCCGTGGTGTCATCAGCAACAAATTCAAACTCGTCACTGTTGTTGAAGAACACCAAGTCCGCTTCATGATCTTCCTGCATGTAGTTGAAAACGACCACCGGAATTCGCACGGTTTCTCCCAGCTTGACCGAATACGGAAGGTCAATCGATAAGAAAAACGGAAGGAATACGGTAATCCTCGATGGCTCATCCGTCAGTGCTAAGCCGTGAGTTTTGTTGAGTGAAAATCCAGTTATAACCCACGAGGTGATTGTGTCCGGAATAGTTTTGCTAATGGATCGCGCTTCATTGCTGAGTAAAGAAGAGCTTGTTGAAAGATGCTGCCTTTACTCGTTGAACGGTCATATTCTTACCCTACAGAAAAACTCTCCCAGATCCACGTCTCGCAAAAGTTCGAACGTACAGGCGGCTCATCAACTGCTGAATCGGCAACGGGCCCACCACGCTTGGCCATCTTCATTGCTCTTGGAGCTGCACCTCCAAACATGGCACTACTAGCATATGCAATGCCACTTTCATACATTATGGCAGGTCGCCGTGCTATGAATAAACATGAAAAAATTAATAATTATTCCTGCTCATAAAACATCAAGCCCATGTTTAATGTAATTACGTGGGAGAAACCTATTTGACAGCAAAATTGCTCCCACGCTCTGTAAAAAACAATGAAATTGAAATGTAATTAATAGATGTATACTTTGCACCAGATTAAAACTGGTTTAAGAGAGAGTTAAGTTTGAGGTTTAAGAGTCAGTACCTCAGCATCTCTGACGTTGTGTTCAACCCAACGGTATGGAGCAGAAGGAGCCGATTCATAACGCTGCCATTCTTCGGTTGCCTTATCCCGGCTTAGATCGAAGCCAGACTTAAGCAACACGACACTCAGATCCACCCCTAGCAGTCCGACGAAGGAATCCTTCTGCGTCTGCACAGTCAGATCCACGGCTTCCCCTGGTTTGGCTTCCTCCTGCGACAGTGTCAGCTTAACCTGTGTCAATATCAGAAATAAATGAGCTATAAAATGTTGTTTTCAATTTTGTAAAGGCTTACGCCCAACTAAAATACTTACGTTATTTTCGTACACATTGTCAAAGGCGACATTAGTGTGAGAGGTCACGATATAACCTTCCGTGGTAATGTAGTGTAACAAAAGTTTTGCTCGTGGCAGCATTTGGCTCGTGGACGGTAGAGTAATAGGCACGAGTGTACTGTCCGCCGCATCGATGACTCCGCTGGCGACCAATTCTCCGCGAGCCAGCAAGGAGTATGAGACGTGTTTCAGAGGATGCGTAGAAGCTACTTCGAAATGCAGCTCATTCCCGAGGGTAAACCTGTAAAATTATGAACTAGTTTAAAAGTTTTGCCCAAAGATACCTGAGTAGTTAACTTACACTTTCTCCTTTGGGCGTACTCTCATTTTGGCCTTTACACTCTCATCCGGTTTCGAAATACCTCCTGGCTCGTAGCGCTCTCCAAGATACGTCACATGCACAGTAAGGTAAGAAAACTTCAACTCATCCAAATTAACATTGAGTTTTGCCATTCCGTTACTATCCAGGGTAAGACTATCTTTCCACAAATCAATGTTTCTATTGTTGATAGTAGCATGTACCGGGTTAGAAGCATCCTGCACGGGGCTGCCGTTGGCATTCGTGATCTTAATCCAGGCGTGGTAAGGCAAACCGGGGAAATAGCTCGATTCTTCCTCAAGGCTCACATTGTAACGCTTTTCGTGTAGCTTCACTTTTGTAGAGTCACGCATCGTCCGTCCAGTAAGGGTTTCCTTCACTTCTGCCTCGACTGAAACCTCTCGAAAGTAGAAATCCTCTTTCAACAGTTCCTTAAGGTTGAATTCGACAATCGTTTTGCCATCGATCGGCACGGTTTGCTTGTGCACAGGAACCTTGTTCGATTCGTGCCAACCGCACCATTCCTGACTCGGTTTGACGGACAAGGTCAACTCGCCTACGACCGGCTTCCCAAAGGTATACTTGGCGGTCACCACTAACTTCAAAACCTCGTCGGAGAGAAAGACAAAACCAGGCGCCTCCACCTTCACCGAGTAGGTTGGCAGCACATAGCGCTCAACGAGGAAGTTTTTCACTTGCTCCTAAAGAATTTGATTTGACATTTAATAAAGCATGGGAAAGATTATTTTCTTTTCTTCGCTCACCTCTTCTGCTACTTTCACGTTTACGCTCCAATCTCCTATTATGGGTTCCGTGGATAGTTGAACATCCGCCTCGAAAACCCCACACTCTGATAATGCTACGTTGCTCCACTGTTTCACCCGATTGCCCTGCCCATCACGAATAAACACTGTCATACCGTTGGCGCTTGGTGGGACATATGGCTTGAAGCCACGGTCCAGAACCAGCACCCGAAAATAAACCGTATCGCCAGGTTTGTACCAGGCCTTATCCATTTGTATCAGCATCGAGCACTGCTTGTCGTCGAATTTAAGAGCGGCGCGCTCCGTGAAAATTATTCCGGACAATCCTTCTGCCACCAATTCATACGATTCACTCTTGGGAATACTGCCAATCTGAAGTAAAATAGAAAAAGTATAAATGATCTTCAACTCGAACATTTTTAACACAATAATGTATAATTCTTACCTCTAAAGTAACGTTTCGGGACTCATTATTGCTCAGCGTAAGTTCCTCGCTATTAATTATATTTGCACCATCTTTGATGGATATGCGAAACTCGATCGCTTCTTTCAAATCGAACGTAGTCACACATATGCGATATTCGGAGTTTGGACGTAGAATCGCTGACCCAACGATAGAATAATGCCTGTGGTAAAGAAACAATGTGCGTTACAGATGTGAACTGATTTTTTAGGACGATCTGTGTATGTGTGTTTTTATAAACTTCAAAATGAAGAAGATGAGCAATTTTTACTGTCTACAGTGAACATCCATTTGTTGTTGCTAATTGATTTAAAATTAGAGATTTACCAATCCAAAATCCACTCCCTCCATGCAACAAAAACCTATTCAAAACATTCTCCCAGCACCATACAAGCAGTACAAAACAAACAAACACATTCAAATATACGACGGTGTCGAGGGTATACGCATGAGTCATCCATGAAAATATTCTCCACCTCACAAATGCCGGCGATGATTGTACGCCGGCAAAAACAACAATATACTGCGTAGTATGATCCAAAAACAAAACTTACCCATTTTTGTGGTCCTCTGGACGGTTCTTGCAGTCAACTGGTTCGGCATATGGCTCCATGTCCAATTCCATGATGAAATTAATACTGAAGAAATAGAGTTTTAACACTTGTTTTACCAACACTTGATTTAGACACCATTCGACCGACTACTGTGCTTCAACTTATCTCACATCACCCGAATGTAGCGATATTTATAAGCTCCGGAGATGCCAGCATTGGGGAGCTAATGTTACATGTACGCTGTATGTATGCGTGACTTCCCTGAGCGTAGGGCAGTGTTCCTCAATCATCCTCCCCTCGCTTAACTGAATTCGAATACTTGAATTAAAAATTCATGTTCTAAAATCTATGACCCGTTAGCTGTTTTTAACAGCAAGTTTTCTTTTTCTTGTGATGATTTTTTCTTCAAAAATTTTGCCAATGATTATACTCAATTTTCTAGCAAACACACAGAGAATTGGTTCGCGCATGCGGCCAGTTTGAAAGGTACTATCGTGGGGGTTCTTGGAACAAACATTCACCCCTCCAAAACCGCGACTAGTGTTAGTGAGTAACGAAACGTGTTGCATATGACGCCATCGTTGGGGGATGTTGGGCGCGACACGTTGTAAAACCGTTTCGATTTTCAGTTAGCCTCCAGGAAATGTACAACGTAAATTAGTATGCTGTCTCCAGTCATGCATGCAGAAAAGTTTGGTAAATAGCAACGATGAATGATATGTTCTGACAACAAAGCGAATGTTGAGCCATTTCCTTTCTTGTTGCCTAGTACGAGCAACCAGATTCACAAACAAAAAACAAAATAAATACATCAAAATTATACCAAAATTGTTTGAAGTAAATTGGATCAATGCATTTTTATGGGGAATGAGATATATCGTACTGCCCTCTGTCTGTTAAACACATAGCATTTAATAATGCAATATAATTTCTACTGTTCGGATCCACGTTGATTCAACGTTTGGCAGCATGCTACTGCTGACAAACCGGCCTTTGTACATCAACATACTAATATATATCTTCAGGAGCTCCACGTAAGAGCGTGTTTTTAAATGTGCTTCGTTGGTTTTAGTTATTGTAACTGTAAACCACTCCCAATAGCTTTTTTTCAAGTCTTTGGATCACTATGAAGTTTTATTCTTATCAACATTACTACAAAATACGCTAGCATATAGTGCTTATTTTAAGAGTTAAAAAGATTCAGTTGAATTTCCAGCGAAATGAGAAAAACGGGTTGTAAATAATATTGCTATCATCTTTTGAATCAACTTTATTTAGTGAACCTTTGAAGCTTTCGCACTTTTATCGTAGCTGCATTTAACTCCGGAAAAGGCAGCATGTGTCGTGAGCAGTTGCTTTTTGTCTAAGCGAGCATAAAAGCAGTACACTGATCTGAAATTGATGAAACGCTTAAATAGATAACATATTGTCCCAAAAAACAACTCGTGTATCACCTGTTCCATCCAAGGGACACAGCTCTACGATGCCAGTAGTCAGGTGTACCAGATCATAATAGGTCAGCGCAGTAACCGGGAAACAAATGGTAGGAAAATTGTTAACATTGTAGACGAGCTCCAAACGGGTGTCTCCATCTTGACTGGAAGCACTCTGAAATCATTGAATAGTTTAAATAAGAAAATCATAACTATCCTGGTATATCTGTGTAAAAACTTACGCTTGTCCGATTATCAAACGCATAGGACTGTTCAACCAAATGTAATCCAGTGGGTAGATATATGTTGAACCTACAGAATGCGCTACGAGAAAAAACCACACTAAAAGTTGCACAAATATTCCATTGCGTCTGCATATGTTGCTTCAGTTTTGTAATATTCACATCAACTGGATCTGCTCGCCTGGATTTCTTTTCATTTCTCGCTTCATTGCTCATTGGAGGAACCGTGCATCGGTAGCTTAATTTGAACATAGCAAATCCTGTTCCCTTAACCGATACTGTCACATCGAGAGCCGTAGCCGGTAATTTTATCGTTTGAAGTAATTCTCGATTTTTGTCATTAAGCTGAAGTTTGTTTTGCAAAACCTGTACGTTCATGTTTGGTGTCACGGTCGTGACCCGATCCTGCAGAGATTTCAGTGCTTGTAGTGCGACTATTTTTTCTAACGACGTCTTGCGCAGATCACTGGTGAACATGTTCTGTTGGATCCATTGCGCCACCCGTAGCAGGTCTTCTATACTCAGAGTTTGCTTGTACTGGTTCAAGTTTGCTAGCAAGGCGTAAGCCGTTGCTCCTTGGTTGCGTGTATTTTCTGAAGGCGTTGGCTGGGACCGATTCGATACCCTCCAGAAGTAGTAAGAGCCTTGTTTTACAATTTTGTCATTCAGTTTCTTCAGAATCGTACGATCATTCTTCATCAGGTACGCCATTTTGGCCAACACGTATACGTCCTCTATGGGCTCGCGCCTGAGCAACGAATCGGTTTTGGTTATCAAATCTGAATACCGCTCGGAGTATTCATTACCAACAAAGGCGAACAACACGCTGGTTGCCAGAGACAATTCCTTCCCTCCTGTCGATTGGATGTGTGGATACACGATCGGGCAGTTCTCTTTGAAGCTGCCATCATCCTGGCTCTGCTTTGTTAGCCAACTTAATCCTTCGACTATCACCGAATTGTCTACCGCAAGGTAGGTACGCGCCTTAACCAGGGTTTCCACCGTAGCCGCTGTCAGCCAGATACTGCTACACTTGCGCACCGTACCGAACATACTGAACGAGCCATCGTTCAAGCGGAACCGAAGATGCTGTTGGTAGGCGACCTCTATGTAGCCTATAAGCTTTTGTTTTCTACCCTGATTCAGAGTTTCAACTTTGTTAAGATATTCGTAGACTGAAATCGCCGTTTGAAGGAACAGAAGACTCTCCCCACCACTTCCATATGAAGCGGACACCATACTTTCCAGATCATACTGGTTCAAATTGACGAGTGTTCCTACAAGAACAAAACCAATTCAGTAGCATGGAAAAGCAAAACTAACAGAATGATGCACAACATACCAATAACGGAAAATTGAACCTCCGTGGCACTGCAGGATGTTGTCAAGTTTAGTTGTTTTACCGTCATACTGATATTGGTGCTGTTCAATTTTTCGAAATTAACATAGCGAACATCGTCTGCAACTTTCTCTTCGCCAGCCGGATGTACCGCTATTGATTGTCGCGTTGTATCGATGGTAACTCCCTTCTGTGTTTTCACTACAACGTCTACCGTCAGCACGCCAATAGCTTTTGCCAATAGTTTAAACGGTATCCTTTTCGATTCTTCTTTTCTCAGGAATAGATTACGCTTTGTCCCAAAATTCGGTGACAATTCAACGTTGACGGTGATATTGTTACCATTATTATGGATGAGACAGACCGCATCGACTACTTCGAATTGTTTGATCGATGCTGGCGCGTGCAGTTGTGCGTAAACTTCCTTAGCATTGTTGATGCGAACTGGTTCTTTCAAAACGACCAAACCGTGCTCTTGTCCAACAGCAAAGCCAGTCACAACCCATGTTGTAATTGTATCCGGAATACGCTTCAGCAAAGTACCATTTCCACTAGAAAACAAACAAGATCACATAAATAAGAAAATCTATCAACAAAAAACATACGAAATCACATCAGATGCTTTCCACTAACTCGATAGCAGTCAACGACTCCCAAATCCATGTTTCGGGAAAATCTTGGCGAGTATCGTCATCTAAGTTGTTTCGGGAATAGTCAGCGATCCCTCCACCCGGTCCGTGGTATACGTTTCCAACTATAAAAACATAGAAATTGGAAAAAACTACCACTGGTTATTATTGTTCTCCACTTACCATCTGTAAGATATCCGTCGGTCAGAAGCGTTGCTCCTAGGCTCTGAAAAGCACACATCATGCATAAGAATGATCAGCGGTCAATCCGTTTGTTTTGTACTTACTCCAAAACTGTCGTGCACAGACCAGAGGACCATGGAGTCTTCCGAATCCTTTTCCGTACTTTCGATCTTACGCAGTGTTATGTCGTTATTCGACGATGGTCTCAACGTTATACTCTGATCTACCCCAAGTAGTCCAACAAACGCGCCGTTCTCTGCACGTATGTTAAACTTGTACATACCAGGTTGGTCTTGAGTCCACCTTACCTTAAACTGAAACACATTTGTAAGTAAACTTTTCGCACTAAATAAAATTTCAAAACGTATCTAGACAACTTACCGCATTAATGCCAACTGATGTAAATTGTACGATGACAGGGTAGCTTAAAATTTCACCATTTTCCAAGACACTGAACATAACAAGCTTCATGTTCGGTGGCATTTTGGAGTTCGCAGGAATGACCAGTGTGTGATGTTTTTTGGCATTTTCTGATTCAATCGCTCCTTTGGTACAAACCGTACCTCGGCAGTAGCCGATGTAAAAGATCCTTCGAATGCTCACGTTGGAATCCAGATTAATGGTAATGTTATCATTAACAGTGTGGCTGCAGGAGAAACCATAATGAGTGTAATGCATTAAACATCAAATTTGATAACCGCTCACTTACTATGCGCGTCTAACGTAAGCTGTCAGAAACTTAACACCCTTCTCTAGATACAAAGGCTCCGCGTAGAGTAATGGGAAGGTGATATTCTTATAGTAGCCCTCAACGTGAACGCTATACGTCTCACTTGTAGTATTGATTCGAAGGCGTGCAATTCCATGGCTATTTGTATTTAATAGTTCGCGGTTCCGAATTCCATCATCCATATCTTGGTCGCTGTTTATGACCTTGTAAATTATGGTCACAGCTTCATTCGCCATCGCAGAACCATCGGCTTCTGAAAGACGGACCTTCAAGTTTATCGGTAAACCCGGATAAAAACCTTCAAAATCATCAATTATGTCCATGTTGTACAGTATGCTATACACTTTAAACTTTTTTGTTAAATTATAGCTGACGCCCGTTAGACTATCCATGACTTCCACGTCGAACCACACGTTGCGCTCTTCATCGCACCCTGCCGTAACGTTGCTGGTCGGGAATTGAACCACCACAGTTCCGTTGAGCATTAAATGTCGCCGACCAACTTCCTTCGTTTGTGATGGGTAGTTGTTGTAGTTGGCTCGGGCTACGATAGTAGCATTACCCCGTACCATTCCGCCCCCCATGTAACGGGCCGCTAAACGCAACTCCATGTTTTGCTGGTCGCAATGGAATGATTTGGGTATACTGTTAAGCTCCACCTTGAACACAGGAAGGATATATTCCGCAACCCTGAAGGTGTCTGAGAAATGCTAGAGTGCGAGTAAAGAACTAACGTTATCTCTTAACATATCAGCGGTCTCAGTGCATGCTAATGCTAGGTTGTTTGAACGAACCTGATCATTCACGAGCGCACTAATCGACCAATCACCGATTGTTGTATGCGGCGCAAGTTGGAAACTTCCTTCAAACACACCATTCTGTACGTTCGCGTCGATCCACTTCTGGATGCGATAGCCGCTGGGGTCGGTGATGAAGACGCTTGGGGCCACGTCTCGCAGCACCGGTCGCAAATTGGGCAAAAGAAAAAGCACACGGAACTGCACCTTATCACCGGGTTTGTACTCGGGTTTGTCAGTCTGGAATAGCACCGTGTAGCTTTTACTCGAAAACATGAGGCTGGTAGAGTTGAGCAACTGCGCAAGATGTTCATTCCACACCTTCAGCTGGTACTTTCCTTCTTCTAGTGAGCCGATCTGCCGAGAACAGTTTTCAAATTTCATCTTTACCTTACTTAACCACGATTCCTACCGCTGCAACGTGGAACCTACATTGATGTCTGCTTGCGCAATCCGTTGAGGATCCACCCGGACCAATTGTGTGCGCACCGGCACATCTTGGGAGTCAACTATTTCACATCGAAATTGTTGCACCTGTTCCGCCAAATTTGTCACTAAAACTTCGTAGGTCGAATGGGGTCGCACCGTATGTGGTGCTACGATCACATACCTAAAGATCGTTTAGGGTAGTATTACAGTATTATTGCACATCACCGCGTCGCTATCAACGCAAAGCACTCACCTCTGACCAGCGCAATCATGCGGGAATCCCGACAACAAGCACACGGCCAACAACACGAGCAGCATCTTTAACGAATTAGCTAAATAGGACGAACCGTTCACGACGGAGAACGATCGAAGACTGAATTCTCTCCAACAATATCACCAAGTTTGGGGCTCGCATGGCAAATGAATCACGCAGCGATAACTTGGGAATCCCCGGTTTCCAGTTACAGCACAAAAAATTCAGACGTCTGGATTTACTTCCGTATTAGAATTGAAAGTAACACATACAACTGTGGGTGTATTCGTTTTTCTCGCGGTTTTTTGTTTTATTCACTCATTTTAATATATGCACAGTTTCATAAAGAAATAGAGATAAGCTTCTTATAAGTTGTGGTACAGCTTCCGTATGCAAATTAATGGTACAATTAACATAGAAAATTGTATTTAGTGTTAGTTTAGCAAACTGATAGGTATATGGAAATGCTTAGAACTAAAAAAAAATACAAAAGAATCATTTGTCGCACTATGATCATTTGTCGCACATAAAGTAATGTTGTCACTATTAATTTGTAATTATAAAGTTTAGTTGAAATTTAAGTAGTACTGAAAGTATGACAGATTAAAGTAGTTGGTTATTGCGAGATTTCCATTACGCAGAGATAATTAAATAGTCGGCGAATTCTCTTCTGGGAAGTAGGACTACTGCTTATTAAACTTATTTTTCGACAAAAAAATTATTTAACATAATAATTCAAAACAACCGCAGATAACTTACAAAACCTGTGGATAATCCGAAGTATGTCAATTATTCTCAAAGGCTTAGTATAAAAAGATAAAAAATGAGCATAAAAACGGTTTACCTGAAAAAGTATCTACCTCAATGGCTAAATCCATTTGAAATCGATCGATTTATAAATGCTTCCCCTTAAAGTGTGGTAAGAGCGATAAATAGTTATTTGGAAGAACAGCAATAAGTTTACCTCGCTTAAAATTATGCACAACACTGCAGAAAAGCCGTTCGTAAAGCATTGGCAAGCATGATCTAACACAATGAAGTTCGATGTCATTCGCTTACGTGAACCATCAATACGCCAACTTTTCCGATCATTTGAGATGAACGCAATATACGAACTCGACCCCAATGTATGGCTGAACGAAAATACCATGCTCCCGGTTAATGCTCCCTGCAAGCAACAATGTTCCTTTCCAAAGGTTAATAAACTCCAAAACATTTTGGCGTAGCTGATACCGCCAAAAATTATTTATTCTTAGCCTCCCCAAAACGGTGCAGCAACACATCCCAGGGATGCAGTTGCCAGTATCATCATCGTACCAGTGTGCTATCGGGCGTTTGTATTATGTGTTAAACTGCACTATAACCCGGCGATCGAAGATGACCTACAGGAGCGTACGAGGGTAAACAAGCATCCGGTGTCCTTGATAAGCTGGGCCCTTTAAAAGACGCCCTCGGTCAACACACGGGAGCAGTTGACCGGCTGGCGTCCCTAGGAGACGATCGGAAAGGTAACGGAAAATCGTTGGTGAAAAAGTGTGCCCCTACTAGGAAGCTAGTGGAGAACCGGCCGTACGATGAAGTGGTTGGTGTTAGGTGAGTTTCCAGCGCCGTTTCGTCCCCTTAGCGTGTTGCGTAAGGAGGGGCTACAATTGTTTCGCTTCTTACAGCATTTGCTGTTGTGGTGGCTACGGGTTGGGCCCAGGGGACCGTGCCGAAAAGTGTCTTCGTGGGTACCGGAAAGGAGGAATATGTGTACCAGTACGTGCTCGATGTGACGACCGGCGTAGTGGAACCGGAATACGGCTCGATGTACCGTGTGAAGGCTGATCTGCACGTTAGTCCAGGTATGGGTCGCGTAGCGCTCTTCAATGATCACCTCTGTTAAGGATTTGCGTTATTGTTTCGATACAGATCCGAACGGCAATGGTACGTTCGTGCATTTTGTTGACCCCAAGGTTTTCCTCTACACGGGCCCACTACCGTTGCCGATGGAGCCGACGGCGGAAAACTACACCGAGTATGCCCAGCAAGCCGAAGCGATCGTGCAACCATTCTACATTACCTACGATAAGTTTGGGATGGCTCAGGAAGTGTTCACCACCAAGTCGGACGTCCTGTGGAGTGTGAACCTAAAGAAGGGAGTGGCGGCCATGCTGCAGCTTCCGATGGACAAGATTCCGACGAAAAAATTTGTCAAACCCGTTGTCTTCACTGAAGCAGAGGAAACCGTGTACGGTAAGGTGAACGTGACCTACGCCGTCCATTCGGACAATGATATGGTGCACGTGATCAAGACACCCGTCTACCAGACGTTCACGCAGCTTCCTTACGGTATCTACTCGAACGTTGAGCCGGAACACGTGTACCACAACTGGAGCGCGTGGAACTCGGTCCTGCCGGTGGTAGAATACGAACTTAGCATTTCCAACGATGGAGTCCAGGCGTATAAGGTGCACTCCGAAAGCACCAAGTACGTGCAACCGTTCACCGTCGAGGGTCAAAAGCAATTTGTGACGAGCAAACAGTCGCTGGTCTTCACACACACCACCTTTACTGTTCCGGCAACCAAGAAGTTTGAATTCAACAACTTCCCCGTAAGTGAAACGTTGCTACAGATCTGTTCCCATTGGTATTTTACGTTCTGAGTTTTCCTTTCCCAGATGTATCACTATGTGCACTACGAGACAGCGGAATCGGTGTTCGAAGAAACCTACCCAACCATTTCTACCATCACCCCAACGGTTGATGTTACTACCGTTATTCCTAAGGTTCAGGTGATGCTGTATGAAGCTGTTCAATACCTTCAGGTACGATTCACTGAAGAAACACAATTATGAGCTTATTTTCAACCAAAATTATTCGACTCTGCTCCTAGGAAAATCCTATCACGCACCAAGAAATCGATACGAAGCATGGCCTTGTGATCTCGCGCATCATCGAAATCTTGAAACCGTTTACCGTTGAAAACTATGGCCAGTTCTGGACCGTGCTGACAAAATCGACCACCCCGAAGGATCTGATGGCGGTGGACATTTTCTGCAAGGTGCTTCCTTCGGTGGGCACGAAATACTCGGTGCAGTTCGTAATGGACATAGTGAAGAACCACAAGGTGAAGGATTCCGTCGCCGCTGGTATGTTGTTTTCGCTGGGTGTCAATGTGCGCGCACCATCGATCGAGCTGCTGCACAGTGTGGAGGATTTTGTAAACTTTGAGTCGGTTGTCAAGCCGGAGGTAGCCCATGCCGCTATCCTTTCCTTCGGTACTATGATCTACAAGACGTTCCAGCACGATCAGCATTCGGTGGAGATCGAAAAGTACATTAAGGTGTACTACAAAAAGCTCAAGGAAGCGAAGACCTTCGAGGATCAGCTCGTTTGGTTGCACGGTATGAAGAACATCCAGCTTGGTACGGTTGGAGATCTGTTGGTCCCTCTGGTTAAGGGTGAACAGGTGCTTGACATGCAGTACGATCGTCATCTGCAGGTGCACGTTATCTATGCGTTGATGGAAATCAAGGAGCATGAGCATGATGCACTGTTTGAGATTGTCTTCCCTATCGTGATCGACGAGACAATCCCGGTCGAGTTGCGTGTTGCTGCGGTGAAGGTGATTATTTCGATGGAGGATGTGCACTACTGCTCAAAGGTGGTGGCCATTATGAAGGGTGAGAAGGATCCGCATCTGTATTCGTTCTTTGTAACCACCATAAGAAGTTTGGTCAACTCGGACGTGTACTTCGGAACCGACTTCTACCACTATTTGGAGCGTGTGGTTGAGCAGTTCGTACACTACGATCCTGCGGTTGAGACGAAATCTTTCTTTTATGATTACGTCGATGCCGGACAAAAGGTTGGCAGCATTATCCGCGGTAACATGATCGCCGATGTCAAACATAACAAGGTGAACCAGTTCTACGTAAGCTTCTCGCCGTACGTCATGGATCGCGTCTACGATCTCTACTCGGTATACGTGAAGTTTGAGGGCGTCCATAATCCACTCTCGCTGTTGTGGCCTAAGATTTTCAACGTTGATCCCAAAACGGTCAACGAACCGATCACCAAAAACTACGAAAACGTCCCGGTCCATGTTGAGTTTACATTTATGGCGAACGGCAAGGTAGTCTTTACGAAGCACTTCAACGAGGAAACGATCAAGCAGTTCTACACGCATACCTACCTGACAATCTTCAAGACGCTGCAGTATCAGTTCACGCATGTGCTAAATGTCGCCGATGTCGAGCTGTATACGCCCACTTTCGACGGTGTGCCCACAAAGATCGACCTCAAGCTACCATTGTTGACGCAGTTCAAGTACAACGTCGTTGTTCCGTCGACGACGAACCAGAACGAGGTGACCCTTACCGTCAATAGCTTCTTCCGCATGTGGGCGCACGGATACTACGGAGTATCGGTGTACAACCCGTTCGCCCTCACCTGGCAGGGAACTCGCCGTGTGCAGTCGTTCGACTTCAACGTTCCGCTAGTGTTCGATGTAATTTTCAACTTCCAACAAAACTCTTTCAAGTTCGTCTGGACCAAGCACTCGAACGAGGTGTTCAATGTGGTCGGTTTCAAGTCGCACGTTAAGACGCAGGTTTATGCTAAGCCCGAAACGGAGGTGGACTACCTCAAGGTGACCTGTCCGGTATGTCACCAGTACGATACGACTACCGCTCATCCGGTGCCAAAGAAGAAGGACGTCGTGTTGTACGAATCACACTCCAAGTACACCGGAATTCACTTCTATCTGTCCGTCTTTGACGTGGAGGTTCCTCCGACTGTGAAGTACTACAAATCGGTCACCGACGTGCTCACGTCAGAGCTGTTCCATGAGCTGGAGCGTGTCACCGTATTCGACTTTGTTGCAAAATATTTCACCTGGTTCTACACGACCGTTCTTCCACCCCAACCGACCACCTTCGGTGTCATGGGCTATGTTAATCCGTGCAAGATGTATCCGTTCGATAAGGTCGAGTTTAGCTTCAAGGTAGACAGCGATGTGCTGCCGCACAAACTATGGACCACTCCGGACCATCGCCAGTACGTGAAGATGACGGCAATCTTCAAGAAAACAGACGTAGTCGTTAACCACTGGGACGTCAATGTGTACTATACGCACGAACATGGAACTTACTTCAAGACGGTCAACGTGCAGATCACCCACCAGACACCGGGTGAGAAAAACATGAACATTTGCATAGATTTCGTGAAGAATGTGGCACCGGAATCAGTAACTGGAAAACTGATGTACTTCCATGGATATTCGTACGATCACAAGTGCGTCAAGGATGATATGGTCATGTCGATGGAATGGACCGGTGTACAGTCTGATGTACAAAAGAATATCACTCACCACCCATACACCCCATCGTACCATACCGTGCCGACGTACTACTACCAACAGTGCATACCTCGTGTGCTGCCCTTGTTCGCGGATTACTCTGTGCCGGTTACGTACGAGTGTGCGGACGTGTACACCACTGTTCGCAAGTATCATTACACGGTTGACTATCAGCACGTGCATCCGGTGTACATTGACTTCGTCAAGCCCTTCTGGTTCTCGGTGAAACATGTTGTGCCGTCGTACTATCAGGACATCGAGCAGTTCCACTACGTTCCAGAAAACCGTTTTGTCGTCGACGTTGAGTATCCGATGTACTACTCCTACCCCGTTGTGGATGTCGTGGTTAAGTCCGCCTACGAAACGGTTGCCTTCGATCATGTCCCGTACTACGATTGGGTTTGGATGTTCCAGCCGGAAAGCACCGTTTTCACCAAGTAAGAAAACCACATGGTACATTCAGGAAATATGCAAAGATCTCTTATGTTCTCTCTGTGATCTTCTCGTACTAGGTACTTTGATGTGATGAAATCGTATGGTTACGTTGACAACTGCGTGGTGAATCCCGTCTATGAGTACGCCCCGTACCACTATGACGTGGCGAAGACGCCGGTCTACAACGAATGGATCATGTACGCTTCCGATCACCCAGCGACCTACACCTGGGCCGTTTATGTGCAGAAATTGGAGAAGAACTTCGTTGTAAGCTAACAAAACTTTCTCTTGACGTTTAATGACTCTATCATTCCCTCTTTAAATCCCCTATTCTCGTAACTTTATTGCAGGCTTTCAAGCTGGTCCTCAACGGCCACAGCATTGTGGTGCAACCTGTCTTCGGCAAGCACGTGGAAAACACCACCACCAAATACACCTTTACGGTTGATAGCGAACTGATGCACGCCCTCGAATATGGCAGTGTTGAGACCTATCCGTTCAAATACTTCTATGTCTACGATACCGTCGTATTTGTCGTACCTAATGTTTCTTTGTATGTTGTATACGATGGACACCAGGTGAAGATCGAAACGGCAAAAACAGAAAACGTTACCTACTACGGCCAGTGCTACGAGAAATGAAGTTATCCAGTGTCTCCAATGTTATTTGGCTAAAAATGAATAATCAATCTTTTCATTTCAAAACTACTTCGTGACCAATAAACGTTCAATAAATGTTCAATGAAATTAAACATTTTATCTTTCTTTTCGTAACCCTTAGACCAGGGATGTCAAACATACAGCCCGCGGGCCACATGCGGCCCGCACGAACATCGGATCCGGCCCGCGACACCTTTGAAGCAATACATCGAAAGTTTGGATCTTTGAGTATTAGCTTTTGTTTGAATAGAATTTTTTTTGTTGAATTGAATGAATTGTAAGAGAACTGAACGAACGTTAATTTCAACAATTTCTATAAGAAAGTGATATACAACTTTGATCCACATCACGCCGAAATATTGCGGTTGACAAGAGCAAAGATTTCACACAGATTTTCGAGACAAGCGAATAAATAGTGTTCATACAAAACAAACGTCATGAACTACAAGAGCATTTCAAATAAAATAACAGATGTGGAGCAATAAGTTAGCTGTAGTAATAACGCACATTTACTGTTTTGAAATCTTTACCAAAATACACATTAGTGTTAAAGTTAAAAAATTTATCCTTTACTGAAAATTGTAAATTTTACAAGAAGAAATAAAATATTTTAAAAATTTGAAGGTGTTAAACACGATTGACTGTTTGGATCAAACCACATTGATAAGAACATATTTTCATCAATCCAATCAATTTTACGTTTTGGCCCGCGAACCTATTTTGGGGCGAAATGTGGCCCGCGAGGTCAAACGAGTTTGACACCTTTGCCTTAGACCTTCAAAACGAACCAGTTAGTTTTCTTTAATGACAATCCATATTGGTCCCACCCCCGAAAACCTCAAAACTGTATTCTTATCCATAACCAGAGATGGATTAATCTATACCGGGCCCCAAGTGGTTTAGTAATCGGAGCCCTCCAGACATTTTTATGCCTCAAATATATCTGAACTAAAAACTAAAGATGTAAAACTTATCTGTTTTATAAGAGCTTGCACTTAATTATACATGTTTTCACTATTGTCATACAGTTTTTATGTTTATTAATAGGAATAAATTCTATAGTAGTTTACAAATTCTAAGAAAGCGCTTGGGATATAGCAAGAGAACAATTTTAAAAATTGCTATAGTTCGAACTCGTTTTTATTGTTCTATAATTTCCAATCGGATTTCGATTCAGATTTGGTTTTGAATCATTTCTATAGATTCATCAACAGTATGACGTGATACGTAATTCACATTACCTTATGCATTGCAGACTGTTAAATATGAAACTTTAAATATTTATCATATTCACCTAAGCAATCTACACATGCAAAAACATGTCCCAAACTATACAAATCTTGCTTTCCATTACGGCATCCAAATACCCTACCGTGACGACATAATACTATTCTATTAAAAACTTCTCGTTTTAATACCTTTCTTATTCCCCTTTCGTTCTTTTTTACTTCTTTTAACAAATTCAAATCTATTTTACTGCTAAACCAAGATCTAATTTGTAAAGCTCAAAGCTACCATAAAAGGTAAAGATTAGACCGAAACAAGGCAAAGAAACATATTCTACCAAGGCTTAAGAAAATTAACAAAGATAAAGCAATATCAAAGAACACTCAAAATCTAACAAGATAAAATATTTTTGATCTCGCTCGCTATGCATGCCCAAAAGTGAAAAATATAAGTGGGAAATAATTGAGGGTATTTTAATTGGGAGGACGGAAACGATACGAACTGTCAGATTTCTCGTCGCGGTCCCATACAAAAGGTAAACAACACTTTGAAAAAAGCGAAAAAATGGCTGGCCGTCTCGACGATCCAAAACGACACCACCTACGTGTCGAGACGATGCGCGGAAACAAAACGACGCGGCTAGCCATTTTTTCGCTTTTTTCAAAAATGTTGTTTACCTTTTGTATGGGACCGCGACGAGAAATCTGACAGTTCGTATCGTTTCCGTCCTCCCAATTAAAATACCCTCAAATATATGGGTTCTAAAGTTTTCATACTGGGGCTCCCTAATGCTCCCCCCCCCCCACCCCCTCCTTGCGGCCGCTCAGCCTGCTCATAGCTAGATCCACCTCTGTCCATGGCTGAGTTTGATTGACAATCACATTCTATCCTATAAACTCAACAATCAATTATTATCACTGCGCACTGCGATAACGCAGTTCACAATCGATCTCGATATGTAATACGCTGTTCAGCATCCTGTTTTTTTTTCTTTTCATTCATATTAAACCATCAAATTCACCTCTCCTTATCTCGTTTTCTAGATATCTGGCAATAACTTACTTGAAATCCCCAGCCCAAGCATCGTTATAAAAGCAAGGGCCCATTCGTCGAGCTAGCTTCTGTCGGTTACGTTTGTTCAATCGAAAATGGTCTTCAAGTCGGCTTTTTTACTACTCTGTTTAGCGGCCGGATTGCTCCAGGGTGAGCAGGTCCGGTACGACAACTATCGGGTGTACGAGGTAGCCATTGCCAACCAGCAGCAGCTGGAGGTATTCCAGCACTTGGAGCGATACCCAGATGGAGTGAGTGTGATAAGAGCGTTGTAAAAATCCAGTGGAAAGTAACACTTATGTTAAAAACACTCATTACACTTCGTTTCAGTATCTCTTTTGGGAATCTCCCGTGCAAACGAACATGAAAGTTAACATTGTGGTGCCACCTCATAAGTTTGCCGAGTTTGAAGAGCTAAGTGGTCACCTGGAAGTCGCTAGCCGTCTAAGAATTCCGAATCTTCAACAGTAAGATATCTTCCAGACTGCTTTACAAGGAATGGGCAACTTTTTATTTATTCCAACCTTCATACAGGCTCATTGATGAGGAAAGTCCGAAAAAGTCACGACGTGCGTTTGGCTGGGAGGAATATCAAACTCTGGAAGATATCTATACCTGGATCGACGAACAGGTCGCTCAGTATCCGACCATTCTGACGGTGGAAACCATCGGTCGATCGTACGAGAATCGTGAAGTGAAAGCGGTCAAGATGTCGTACAAGTCTGGTAACCCGGGAGTTTTCATCGAAGCTAACATTCACGCACGCGAATGGATTACGTCCGCCACCGTAACGTGGTTGATCAACGAGTTCCTTACCTCCACTGACCCCAACGTGCGTGATCTGGCGGAAAACTACGACTGGTACATCTTACCGGTGGTGAATCCCGATGGTTTCCATTATACCAAAACGACCAACCGTTTGTGGCGCAAGAACCGCTACCCACACAGTGTGCTCTGCTACGGAGTGGACATGAACCGCAACTTCCCCGGTCACTGGATGGGTAAGGGTGTCAAACATACTCAAGCAACGTGATCAGTAGCGGTAGTTATAGGCTTGATCTTTATTGTTTCTCAGAGGGTGGTGCATCGGCGATCCCATGTTCGGACACTTTCGGTGGACCTGAGGCTGGCTCGGAAATTGAAACGCAGAATATCATGAACTACTTCATCAGCGTCAAGGACAACATCCATGCCTATTTGTCGTTCCACTCGTACGGTCAGTACATCCTCTTCCCATTTGGTCATGAAGGAGCGGAGTATTCCGAGAATTACTATGACATGATGGAGATGGGCGAAGCTGCAGCTGTTGCAATCTATAACCGATTCGGTACCCTGTACGAAATTGGTACTACATCCGATGTTTTATGTACGTAGCAGTTCGCTTCCATAGATCATGCAACCATGACATTGAAATTAATTCACCCTCAATCCAAACAGATATTGCCTCTGGATCTTCACCCGACTGGGCCCACGGTACGCACGGTACTCCGGTGGCTGCGACCTTCGAGTTCCGCGATAATGGTTACCACGGATTCATCCTACCTCCGGATCAAATTTTACCAAACGCAATGGAAGTGCTCGATGGGTTGGTTGCTTTCTTCCGCAAGGGGAAGGATATTGGCTACTTCACCGTCTAATCGTTCGGGATCGATTGTGTTTTATTATTATTTCCACCATCGTAGCCCACACACCGAGTCATCATTGTAAGCGATAAGATTAGCGTGAAAAGCTGTTGGCGTGATACGTAAACAATAAACATAGCTCATTGATTGTTGCACAATACGACCCATAGATTCGAATCATGGTGTTATAATTATCAGCTCTAATGCTACCGTCTTTCCTTCATGATTGTACTACTAGTCATGCGTACTTGACTGTGATGTCGTACTGATAACCCATCCTGGTACAAACCAACGATTGATAACCCACTAATAACGATCAATGAACACGTGAACCGTCGTGACATCTTCTACTGGAGATACAAATCAGATCAAGTTTACAACTGTGGGAAAAATTGTTCCCAGTATCATTGGTATACTACGATAAGGCTAACGAAATAAGAGTTTTCCTGACCCAAAAACGACCACCAAAATGAGTATAAAAGATAGCTACCGGTAGGTTTCCTTTCACTTGTCACCCAGCAGTCCATAATGTTTCGAAACAGTTTTATTTTACTCGCGTTACTTTTCCTAGCCGCAAGAAGCGAGCTAGTTCGATATGATAATTATCATCTCTATCGAGTGGAGATTGCGACCCAAGAGCAATTAACTGTGTTGCAGCAAGTGGAGCTTTACGGAAATGGAGTAAGTTGAGGCCTAAGAGCTGGAGAGCTGTCGCAGAAAGAAATGGTCATTAACGGTATTCGTTTAGTATCTCTTTCTCGATTCTCCCGTGCAAAGTCGCATGAATCTAAGCATTCTAGTGCCACCTCACAAATTGGATGACTACCGACAGCTGGAGAGAAATTTACACCTTAGATCCCGACTAGCTACGCCCAACTTTCAATCCATCATCGACGCGGAAAATGTTCCCCGCAAGGCGAAACGTAGCGAGGGTTTCGGATGGGAAGAATATCAGTCTTTGGAGGCCATTTACGAATGGCTCGACGAATTGGCCGCTCAATATCCATCGGTGCTATCCGTCGAAAGCATTGGCCGCACGTACGAAGGTCGTGAGATGAAACTGGTTAAGCTGTCTCAACAACCCGGCAATCCGGGAATCTTTCTCGAGGCCAATATTCATGCCCGTGAATGGATCACCTCGGCAACCGTCACTTGGCTGCTGAACGAGCTGCTTACATCACAGGACCCGGCGGTGCAGGAGTTGGCAGTCAACTACGACTGGTACATACTCCCCGTCGCCAATCCGGACGGTTTTCATTACACCAAGACGACCAATCGTTTGTGGCGTAAGAACCGTTACCCACATACCGTCCTATGCGCTGGGGTCGATCTGAACCGGAACTTCCCTTACCACTGGATGGAAGGCGGAGCATCCGCAGTGGCCTGTAACGATATTTTCGCCGGACCGGAACCTGCCTCGGAGATTGAGACAAAGAATACGATCGCGTACTACGAAACGATCGTCGATCGAATTGAGCTGCACCTGCAGTTCCATTCGTATGGTCAGTACATTCTTCTACCGTACGGCTACCAGGATGCTGACTATCCGGACAACTATTCTGACCAGATGGATATAGCTGAGGCGGCCGCATCCGGTTTTGCCACGCGCTACAACACACGGTACACGTTTGGAACGATCGCAGATGTGTTGTGTAAGTAATCAATTGGTTTTCTTCATTTCCAATTTTTGAGACATCACCCCATGAACGTTCTTCAAACAAAAATGTGAAACACTATTCACAATGTACTCCCCCTCTACAGATGTCGACTCTGGCTCTACTACTGATTGGTCTCACGGTTATCACAAAACCCCACTCTCGATGTGCTTCGAGTTTCGCGATAATGGCCCGTACGGGTTCGTCCTACCAGCCGACCAGATTATACCGAACGCTGAAGAGACCCTCGATGCAATGATAGCGATGCTGGCTAAGGCCAAAACAATGGGTTATTTCAACCGAACCTGAACGGCGCATAGATTCTGGATGCCGATCAATCATCCTATTGAACGGTCGTATTCTCCTGTTGTTTTCTACCTCCAAAACCCTAGCAGCACTTGAGAAGATAATCGTATCAAATGGGCTTACAGCACACCGCGCGAGTTGATAAGATGTAATAAAATTTCACAGCTTCACAGGAGCTCCTTCTGTATGTCACTTATTAGTAGCCCAGACGGGTTTTGTGATTGAGCATGGAAATAAAAATTTCCTCTGTGTTTTTGGTGGCGTGTGCGTTGGCTTTGCTAGCCACCGTAGATGGGAAACTTCGCTATGAAAACTATGGAGTGTACAAAATCGATATCACGAACGCTGATCAGCTGACCTTACTTCAAAGGCTAGAATCGTCGCCGAATGGGGTATACAAGAAAAAATTGTAAAAATTACAACCGATAATAGTAACTACAAATTTCTACTGCCTACAGTATACGTTTCTAGAGTATCCTGCTCAGGTGAACACGAGCGTGGAAGTTGTGATTCCACCGAGCGAAAAGTTTAGCGCAGACAGACTTTTCAAGAAGCACAGCATCGGATCAACACTGCTTACGTCCAATCTAAAACAGTACTACAAGCAGTTCGCATATCCGGCAGCAGAGATATTTAGGCAAATTTTTTCATTCTAGGATACTCGATAAGGAGCGTCCGTCCCGCAGGAAGCTGGAGGGCTTTGGTTGGGATGATTACCACACGCTAGAGGAAATCTACGAATGGATCGACGAAATGGTATCGCAGTACCCGTCGGTGCTGTCGGTGGATACGATCGGTCAAACGTATGAAGGCCGGGACATGAAAGTAATCAAGCTTTCGTATAAATCCGGCAACGTGGGTATTTACATCGACGCAAATATACATGCCCGCGAGTGGATAACGTCGGCAACGATTACGTGGGTCTTGAACGAGCTACTTACGTCGGAAGAACCCAACGTGAGGTTTATCGCTGAAAACTACGACTGGTACATCGTTCCCGTGGCCAATCCGGATGGTTTTGCGTACACACATACCACGGTGGGGCATCGAGAAGAGTAAAAGATGCACTAGCGGTATGCGTAACTGAAACATTCTGTTTTTTTTTTCCTCTAGGAACGTCTGTGGCGCAAAACCAGAACTCAGCATAATCTACTTTGCTATGGGACAGATCCGAACCGAAATTTTAACTTCCAGTGGAACAGTATGTTTCTTCGTTCTGCTTCTTTAGCATACGCACACATATTGTTTCTGTTTATCTTGTTTCTGTAGATGGAGGAACTTCAACAACACCCTGCTCGGATACCTATTCAGGCCCGGCACCAGAATCCGAGGTTGAAGTAAGCAATTTGACCACTTTCATCAGATCGATCGCCGCCAACGTCAAGCTGGCATTGTCGATTCACTCTCGCGGCCAGTACATTCTGTTTCCATTTGGTTACACTAATGCACCAAGAGCTTACAACTACCAAGACCTGCTGCAGGTCGGACAGCGGGCCTCAGTTGACATGTACAAGCTGTACAACAAACCCTACCGCGTGGGTACGACCGCAGATGCCCTTTGTAAGAACATATCCTTCTTCTACTATTTTGCTTAAGGAAACAGATTTTAGTGAGTCTCTACTTATTCTACTCCCCTACACAGATATTGCATCGGGTATCTCCGTTGATTGGGCATTCGCCGTCGGTGGAATCCCGTTGTCGTACACCTACGAGCTGCGTGATCAGGGAGAGTTCGGATTTATACTGCCGGCCGAGCAGATTGTACCGAACGGTGAAGAGTTGTTGGAAGGATTCATAGCCATGATTGACGAGGCCAGAGTGCTGGGATACATGTAATCGGGATGGATGATAGCATGCGCTAGTAGCAAACACAATAAAAAAAAAGTTTTTACAACTCTGTATCAGTATGCTATTTTTTATCTTATCAGACCGAAGATTTGCATTCATTATGTCATGGGCACGATATCGTTTGTTTGGGTTCCTTTTCCCAAGACCTTTTGATTTACAAGCGTTTGCTATGACTGACAAAAAACATCACTATCTAATAAATTGATGGGTTATTCACCTTCGCTAGCCGAAAATACAAGAGGTCTTTATAGTGCTCTTCTAGAGCATTCAAGCACTTGAAGGGAGCTAATTATGACGTAGCTCGACGTAGACGATATACAATCGCTCCACAATGAGGTTTGTTTGAATACAATAGGCATATCTACTTTCAAAAATCAATCAACACATCGCAAATTGCTTTATATTGCTAGTCGTAGATAGACCTACAAGGTTTATCTTATCGTTGACTGAATGCGTTGGATTTCCCGGTACTACAGAAATTGGTTCAAATACTATCTACCCGGGAGGCACACAACTTTTCGCTAATCATGATCAGCTTGCGTCACATAAACACACCCAGCTGATCGAAGATTCCATGGGGCTTGTACAGACTATTTGTGTTCTCAGGCTCCATTGAGCACCGTTTTTTGGTTATCAATCCCGAATTTGTACCACTGATTGTGCTTGACGCGTATAAAAGCGCTTTAGATGATCGCATTTGACAACGTTTCGGTCATTCTGGGCTACAGAGTGTGACACACAACAAGGACGATGTGGATCAAGCTTGCTTTCTTCGTACTGGCCGCCTGCGCCACCGGTGGCTCCGCCGAACAGGCCCGGTTCGACAACTACCGCGTCTATGAGGTTTCCATCGACACCGCCCGGCAGCTGCAGGCATTGCAGCAGCTGGAACTGAACTCCGATGGATACAGCTTCTGGGAGTCGCCGGTGCAGACCAACATGCGGCTCAGCATCGTTGTGCCACCGCACAAGTTTGCCCACTTCGAGGAACTGTCCAAGGCACTGGCCCTTAAGACGCGACTGCAGATTGAGGACTTCCAGAAGTAAGTACCGAATAGCCGTAAATGTTGGAGGCCGTATGGAAAGCTAAAAACATCTTTGTGCTTTTAAATAACTTTTCCAGAGTGATCGATGCCGAGCGTCCGAACCGTAGCACTCGCGCTACCTTTGGCTGGACCGACTACTACACTGTCGAAGAGATCTATGCCTGGATGGACGAAATTGTCGCTCAGAACCCATCCATCCTGACCGGCACGGTGTACGGCAGATCCTTCGAAGGACGCGATTTGAAGGCTATCAAGCTGTCGCAAAAGGCCGGCAATCCCGGTATCTTCATTGAGGCCAATATTCACGCACGTGAATGGATCTCGTCCGCCACCGCTACCTGGCTGCTGAACGAGCTGCTCACCTCTACCAACCCGGCCGTGCAGGATCTGGCACAGAACTACGATTGGTACTTCATCATGGTGGCCAATCCAGACGGTTTGGCCTACACCAAGACCACCGTAAGTAATTGAAATGATTGATTGATTGAATGACTGTTTGATTGAAAACGTGAATGAACTGCCTACAGAACCGTCAATGGCGCAAGACCCGTCAGCCAGTGAACGACCTGTGTGTCGGAACTGACCCGAACCGCAACTTCGACTACTTCTGGATGAGTAAGTCAACGAATCGGCCTTCAGTTAGGTGTGACACAATTTTCACGCTCTACATTAATTTTTATTTTTATTCATAATTCCAACGATGAACCACAGACGGTGGAGCTTCTTCGGTACCGTGCTCCGATACTTTCGCCGGACCGGCACCATTCTCCGAGCCGGAAACGAAGGCTATGGCCGATTACTACGCAACCATTGCGGACAGAATCAACATTCAGTTCTCGTTCCACTCCTATGGTCAATACCTGTTGACTCCGTTCGGTTTTAGCGGAGCACCTCAGCCGTCCAACAACGCCGACTTGCAGCAGATTGCCACCGTAACGGCTGCCGCCATTCAGGCTACTTTCGGCACGCGTTACACCTACGGTAACAGTGCCAGCGTGCTGTGTAAGTTTGTGACAACAATATTCTCATCTCTTTATATTCGGATTTATTTTAAACTAATTAAAATTGTTCATATTTACACAGACGTCACCTCTGGAAGCACAGTCGACTACTTCGTTGGAGTCCATGGAACGAGGCTGGGATACACCTTCGAGTTCCGCGACACCGGAGCCACCGGATTCGTGCTGCCTGCCAATCAGATCATTCCTAATGGCCAGGAAACCCTTAATGGACTCATTGCCTTCGTCGCCGAAGCCAAGCGTTTGGGATACGTGTAAACGTTCAATTTATTTTATCCGCTACCCAATAAAGCACAACACAAAATTATCCCATTTGTCTTAGATCCTTAGAATGCTAGTTCCGCTGAGCTTGTGCCTTGAAATGCCGAATGTATGATGCCAACAGCTCGTCCATTTTGTAACCCTGCTTCGTTTCCAGGAGTAGCTTGGTCGAACCCATCATGCTGCCAAATTTCACGTGAAAATAGGTGTTGCCCGAACTCCAGAAGTTCAGCTCCGTGTAGCTGTAGCTGGACAGGACCTCCTTGGTGTGCGGTTCGATCAGATGGAAACCCAACCGATTGATGGCGACCAGCAGCGTTGGTGGTAGATTCGGATCCGTTGCTTGCTTTACCACGAAAAACGTCGAGCCAAACATCGGGAACTGTTGGACGATTTTGAGGAACGCTACTTTCGCGTCGCTCACCGATATGCCCTTGGTGGCGTCCACCTTGGCGATAATGTCTCGCTTCCAGTGATCGAGCTTCTGGAACCGCTCAACGTCCTTCGCCACCAACATCGGGAAGAAGTGGTTGAATGTTTTGCTCAGCAGCGCCAAGTCAGATACCTCAAACTGGGCCCAAAAAATGTACGCGGCGAGTTCAACTGCCTGCTCCTTGGTGAGTTGATAGTAGCCTTGAAGCAGCTTCGGTACCTCCTGGTGGAAGTGGAAAATATCGTCCGCATTGCTATCGCGCCCTGGTACCACGTTAATCCACAGTTTTTTCATGAAGAACAGCTGGTACTCGCACTGGATGCGATTATCGTTGGAACGCGACGGATGAGTTTCACGCATCCATTCCAGCAACTCGTAGATAAAATCGAAGATAAAGTAATCCTCTGGCATGGAGAATACCTTGTCCATCACCTTGATAAACAAACTAAAGCCTTCGCTCGATTTGAGCTCCAACCGACGCGTGATGGTATGAATCAGATCTTTCGTCTTCGTAGACGATTCAATCTGGAACGCCTCGTCCGTGTCGTCCGGGAAGTACACCTTATGGTAAACCTCTACTGTCCGGTAGCGGATCGCTTCCACCTCCACAATGTACGGTGGGAATTTTCTCGGTCCCACCTTCATCGTTTTCTGCAGTCGCAGCAAGCAGTCCGCTGCAATTGGATGCTTGCGAGAGCGCAAGAACAGGAACAACTCTTTCTGTAGGGACTGACTGGGAAGCATGACGCCAGTCGCAAGCCAAAGCAAGTCCCAACCACGCTCTTCGCTTATCTGAATCCTGTTCTCCGTCAGCTGGCGCATGATCTGGCAGTAGACCTCATCCCGCAGCAAGTCGTCTCCGAGAGCCGGTCCGAAGATCCTGCCAACATCGATTTGTTCCCGATTCTTCGGTAAATCTCCCATGTACTGAGCAAAAGAAGTTATATTTTAAATAAAAAACTACTGTAAATCATATTCAAAACAAACCAAATGAACGTCTCCTTACCTTCATGATAAAAGTAAAGATCATCACAGCGGTGTCACACTTTACGCGATCTTTCTGTATACGCTGCAGTAGCGGTGCCTTCATAGGATCCCGAGTATGTCGCCAGAGTTCCTCGACGGTGGACTTGCGCACACTGTTTATGCTCGTAGACGAAGACACGACCCTGCATAAAAAGATACTTCGGTAAAGACAATATCCAAAAGGATTAGAATATCGAATACTTACGAAATGGGGGTCCGAAAATGTTCCGCACCGTAACGCTGCAGGCTGTGCATCTTTTTACGCTGAATGGTGTTGTAAATTGGGCCGGCATGTTTCTTCGCTTTAACAGCATTTTCTCGCTGTAATTTAAATGTATTTTGTTTAAAATTAACTTGGTTATGAAAGAGAAACGAACAACCTAACGAACCTTGTAAAAATTCAGCACAATTCCAGATGGAGGCAGAATCGTGGGTAAAATGTAGATTGATTCTGTAGGGAAGTATCCCGCCTTACCGTTACATTCCCCATAGCCCCAAGTTGCGTCCTCCGCCATGATCGATTCTCCGGTGAAACCTTGCCCCAGAGAAATAAGATCTCCTTTCACCAGGGTCAGTACCGTTTCATCTGTTGTGTCAGATTTGTATTGTTGCACCACGACAGCATAGACGCTCTTCTTTTTCAGCTCGTCAATGATGTAGTTGACCAGATCGGAGATTACCTGAGCGTCAAACGTTTTGAAGCTAAACTCTTCGCCCTGTATGGTACCGATGTAGAGTGTGCCCACTTCCGTCTCGGCGTCCTCTTCGAAGCTCATCTGAACGATCTCGGGATAGGAAAGTTCCACCAGCACCTGCTCCTGTTCGTCCACGAAGAAAACCCCGGACCAGTTCACCGCAATGATGATGTTCGGTGACGCTAGCGATGGTCCTTCCGTTTGGACCGCCTCGAAGAACCGCGAAAACATCATACCCCAGGTAATTTTTGCGAACAGGACAATATCCTCCTTTGCAACAGCTCGCTGGAGGAACTCCTTCACACAGCGGCTTTTCTTGAACGCACTTTCGACCATCTGCACCCAACGGGACGCCGTTTCCGGTCGAAGGACACTTTTCGGTAGGAAATCTTTTAACCGTTCCTGTAGTGTCTTCGTGTTCAATTCGCTGCCGTACTCGGCGTAGTACTGCAGGGCGGCTAGCATCGCCAAATCCTTATCTGAATTGCTAACCAGTTCGCCTAAGTTTAGCCCCCGAACGATCTGCGCGTAGATCAACCCCGTCGCGATCGGATCGAGGGCTGGATCGTGCCATGGAGCGAATAGTTCCTTGCGGAAAAATACCTTCCACCCAGCCGCACGCTCACTTGCACCCTGTTCCTTTGCGTACTGCTCACAGTTCGACACGGCATCCATCAGGAACTCCCGGCCACTCTGCAGCGACAGCACCTTGTCTTGCATAGTGATGAAGATCGAGAAGCCGAAACGATCCTTCAGTCCAACGAGATCGGCTATGCGCTCACACAGTTCCCCGGCCGTGGTGGCAGAATCGGTCTCCACCGTTCTACTGCTACCGTCCATCAGGATCACACTGATCGGAATCGGTTGTTTCGTTTTGGTAGCCTGCAGCTCCAGCAGCGACGGTGGTTGACGCCGGGTTCCATTTTTCAGCGTGCGATCGAGCCGATGTTCACAGTACGGTGCGTACAGCTCGGGCCCATCGCGAATGAACGACCGGAGGTACTTTACGAACCGCTCGGACGGTGGGAAACATCCGACACACAGCGACAGCAGAATCCATCCTTTGGCGTGCGACGTGGCCGTCGGGTTGTTGGTCAACTGCTTGCAGATCTGGCAGAAGATTTCATCCCGCAGCTGCCGGTTGAGAATTCCGTGCCCGATGATGAAGTGCAGCTTGTCCAGGTTGGTGCTGCGACTGTTCAGGAACTCCTGGTAGTCCGTTATCTCCTCGTTGTTCTCCATGATCGACTTCAGCTCGTTCGGGATCTTCGATTTCTTCTTGAGCGTCTTGTGTATCATCTTGCGGTCGTGCTCCGACAGCGTCTCCTGGAACGCCTGGAAGTCCTTCGTCTTGGCAAAGTTACGGCCCAGTGTCACCGACACCCGCTGCATTACCGGTTTGTGCTTTAACTCTTCGCTCTCATCTTCGTACTTAGCATCCGCCATGTCCCCCATAAATCGTAGTATTGTTATCCACAGTGCCTAGTGTATTAATTTATTTTATAAATAAAACAGATAATTAAATAATCCACAACATTTCAATCACGATAACATCAATCCCAACTATCTCACCTGCGCGGATATGATATCGGCCGTACCGCTGAGATCGAGCAGCGAGGACTTAAGCTTACGCTTGCTGAACTGATAAGACGCATTGTTCGCGAAGTAGGTGGCCGCAAACTTGGCGAAATTGTAGTCCGATAAATCCTCACGGAAAGGAACCGACGCTGGCTCCACGTGCTGCTCGCTCTGTCCGGCTACTCCCACCGTCCTAGTGGAAGGATCACCATCCTAGTGGGAAAATTTATGAAGTCATTATTAAAGTCTACCCTTACTTCGTTGCTGTCTATCACGCGAACAAATGCAAAACATTTTATGTAAAAAAAAACAATAAAAACCGAATACAATTTGATAAATTTGGCAATGAAGTCATGCTAGGGGTACATTTTTATATATGATGACGATGTGTTATATACAGCAGACTTATGTACAGCGCATCAATGATCACCAATGATTATCTACCAATCAGTTCCCATCCCTTTGAACGGATTTCTTCAATTACAACTATATAAAGGGTGAATGTGCTGCTGATGAAGGACAAGTAGTGCAGGGTGTATGTGTCATCTTTGTTATTGAGCGATACCAAATGTATGTATGTTTGTAGGTGTACATTCGTGTATGTGTCATACCATTTGGTATTTGGGTTTTTTTATGATCCTTAACCTATCTTTACGATATCTACAAAAATTTACAACGCACCAGTTTTTTTCGCCCTAAAGCATTAATTACACTATAAAAGGTATGCGGAAACGAAACCTAAGGGAAGGTGTATCCAAATCGGAACGTGAGTCAGGGCGTTGAAGTGGGGGTTGAGGGTGAATTTTATTCATTTTCCTGTTCGTTTTTCTTGTTTTTTTTTTTGCCAAACGTCCTTGCTGATCAATCATCGTCTGTTAATAATTTCGCCTTGAGCCTCGATCCGATATCTTGACATGCGTGTAGGAATTGTCATGTACCGTAAGCTAAGGGCTTTAAAGCTGGCCGATAAGGACTGATATCGTACTGATTTATCAATCACTGGCGTGCTGTGTACGAGTTCGTTTGGTTCGTTCTCTTTTGGATAGGGTCCGTCGTCAGTCCGGATATGCCTTTGGACTGAAACGAAGGTGTTTTTTCCTAGAAGTACTGCTACACCGGAGCTTGCTATTGATCCGAATGCCTTTCTATGTTACATATTCGATACATTTCGCCATTCTTTACCTTTTCATAGAAATCGCATTTTTTTTCTATCCAATCAATTAACAGTGTTCTTCCTATAAGTCCGAGTTATTATGCAGTATTACGTTTATATACAAAATCTTACATGTTTTTATCGTTCCGATGTAAATTTGACTATTTATCATGCAGTATGTTCGAGCCATTATTTTTCACTAGAGATTAGCAAAGAGAGTGTCTCCTGTATTCTGGGTGTATTTACAAATATCTATTGAATATCCTCGTGCGTTCTTTTGCCTGCTTTATTACTTATGCTGATAATGGACCAATCCAACTATTATGTTGGATGTGTGTGTGGGTGTTTGTGAAGGTGTTGCTGTGCGTGTGTAGAAGAGCATTTGACCATTGACATGAGATAAACGACCCCAACAAAGAAGGCTAGAGCCTGGATGATTCGTAATAGTTAACCGGACGTGAAAGGAGCTTGGTCGGAATGATTTTCTTGTTACGACTCTTCTCCTCAAAGTACAGGCGCATTTTGCTTACGGCCAACGAAGGTTTCCGCTTCGGTACCGGCTCCGGGCTCGTAGTACCTTCCAGAAAACCGAACACGTCGTCCACAATCTTGTTATCCTCCTCGGGGTTGATGCTCGGCTGGGGTAGAACGCGTGCCGCCTTCCGGGACTCCTCCGCGTACGCCAGCTCTCTGTTCAGCTCATCCACCCGCAGCCGGTAGTTGTGTTCGGCATCTTCGCGCCAGCGGGCGTTGCCCGACTTCTTGAACTGGACTTCCTCGGTTCGCTTCCTGGCGATAATTTCGTTCATCCGCCGGGCCCTGTACGTAATCTTGTCTCGAAGGTTGCGGCGCGTTAGATACCCACGGCACTGGGCCTGCAGTTGCACGATGGCCTCCCGGAGCCTTCCGAAGGCGTACGTTTGCGAGCGCGATTTGATGACGGCCTGCAACCGTCGGTATCCGTTGCGCATCGTGAGGTAGTCGGCACGGTAGCCTCTGGCGCGCCAGTGCTTCTGGATTGTAATGGCTGCCTGGCGATACCGGCGGAGGTATCGCCAGAACAGGACCCTTCGGAAGGCGCGCTGTATAAGCACCACATAGTGCAAGTATACACGCGATCGTTCGGATTCCAACAGATAGTCATGGCTTTCCTTTAGGAACACCTTTGTCAAACCGAACTGGTAGTCGTCCGGGATACCGGCCAGCACCTTCCGACAGATGGCTTTGGTGGACTCCACACAGTCGACCCTGTGCGCTGGACCGATGCCAACGCCAAGGTGCCGGTAACGCTCGACAAACTCGCGGTAAGTGTGACGGATCGCGTAGCCCGCTTTTCTTATCTTGGCCGTCTCCATCATACCCGAGTATCGGAGCTGTCGCACGCACAGTGACTTGTCGATTATCTACAAACATAGAAAGAGATGTAAAGCTCACTGATTTGATGGTTCTTCAAGCCCACGGAAATGTGTTTCTTTTCCCGTCGGGGATTAGACACCGTTTATCATACCTTAGGTCGTTTGACGTCGTTTGGCTTAATGCACCTTATAAAGTAAGGATGGCATGACGATAGTGTACGCATCAGCGACTCGAGCGAATTGCGGAACTGAAGCGATAGCGTAATTGACCGTTTGGTCGTATCGAGCGAATCGTCTGTCCCGAACAGTGTCACCAAGTACTCACTGGTGCTCTTCGTCACCAGCTCCTTCAAGTCGGCACTGAACGAGTCACGGTTCTTCTCGAGGAAACCCTCCACCCGGTAGTAGACGACGCCGGCAAAGTGCTGCACGCCGAACGCGGGATCTTTGTCATACTTTGGCTTCACGTACACCGTCTTCGTGCCGTGGGTGGAGTGAAGCTTCGAGAGCATCGTTAGATCGGTGCCTTTCGGGAAGCGAGTTTCCTCATCGATGAGCGACATTAGGTTAAGCGACTTCATACCGATCATATCCAGAATCTCCTGATTATCGATAAAGTCGATCGTGGTCCAGTTGATACCTTCCCGTGCGTACTCCGTTTGTTCCATCTGGAATGAACACGTTACCTAAGTACGCCTACTTTACAATGACCCTGCAAGGACACGCATACCTTAAAGATGTGCTTCACGAAGAACTGCTGCAAGTTCTCGTTGGCATAGTTGATGCACAGCTGCTCGAAACTGTTCACCTCAAACTGCTCGAATCCAAAGATATCCAACACACCGATCGAGAGGCGTCCCTTCGCTGACGGCTTGTAGATCGTCTTGTTGATCTTGTCCACGATCATGATGAACAGCTTACCATAGATCGCCTTCACGAACGCGTCTCTCGCCTCCAGTGCCTGACTTTTGGCCAACTGCGACACGACACGCTCCCCATGGGCAATAATGGTCTTGTGCGTAAGGGCCGCTATCAGTTGGGGCTTGGAGACACCGAGCAGCACCGCAACCCGACCTACATTAACCGTATCATTTATCTCCACCGCATCGATGTTCTGCACTACCGTGGCCTTATACTTCACGTTGCCCAGGTGAAGGATCGCCGCCAGCAGAGTGAAGATGGATTGAATCTCCTGATCATCGAACGCCAGCACCTTCATGGCAGCGCGCACATCGGCAAACTCCTTCGCATCGTTTCGTCCCTCGCAAAGCAACGTTTGGCCGCTGGTCAGGTATGCGTAGGCCTTCGGAGCGTCCTCCAGGTCGAGCCGACGGCGTTCCTCCTTCGTCATGCCAGCCAGCATCGAGTAGAAGATGTGATAGTTCCGTTCGCCCTTGTTCTGGCGCACGATGCGTGACTTCTCCAGTAGGTACTGCTCGATCCGTGCACCCCCAATAACGCCCTCGGTCGTGAAGTGCACATCGATGTACTTCCCGAATCGGGACGAATTATCGTTGCGCATCGTTTTTGCATTACCAAACGCCTCGAGGATCGGGTTTGATTCGATGATTTGCTGCTCGATCCACGAGTGCTTGCCACTGGTCGCTGCCAGATATTGCAGAATCAGCTTCGTGCTTTCCGTCTTGCCCGCTCCCGACTCTCCACTGATCACGATGCACTGGTCACGCTTTTCGCGCTTCATCTCCTGGTACGCGCTGTCCCCGATGGCGAAGATATGCGGCGGCAGCTCACCCATCTTCTTGTCTCGATACAGGCTGATCTCATTGTACGTGTAGATCGGTAAGATCTCATACGGATTAATCGCGACCAGCATGCTACCGGTGTACGTCTAGGTACGAAATCATTTCAGCAAAACAATCGAAAGATAATATAATGTAAACAAAACCAACGGTGTAAACGGCGTTTGATTCACCTACATAAATCTGCTTCTGGCGGTATCGAACGATGAGATTACGCAGTATGGCGTACTCCTGCAGGTCACCGAGCGTTATCATGTCGTGCACCGTTTTCTGTGACGTCACGTGCATTGGTTTGATTATCTAAAGTAAATAAGGGGGTTGAGAGAGCGGGAGAGAGAAAAAAATACCCATTCAAGGTTTAAAAAAAAAGTTGGTGATGATCGACGAAACAAAAATTGCCTATACTCACCTCTTTGTCCTTGACCCAGAATTCCTCACCGTCGTCGTTGACCACCAGGGTTCGCCCTTCGTGCGTACGAAGAACTCGCCCGGCGTATGGCAGTTCGAATTCATCTTTGTTCTTTTGCTGCAGCCAAACCCATTCGCCCTGGATGATCAGATAAGCGATAAAAAAAGCCATCAGAAAGGGTTTACCATAGTTTAGTTAAAAAAAACAATAATCATCCCACGATTAGTAAAGATTAACTAAAATTGAAGACCTATATCTCAGGTACGTGCAGCAGCGCTTCTTGCAAGTCGGTACAAAGATTTTATATTTCGAGGAAATCGTTAATCTAATCGAGCTCAACCCTCTACGCAAGATAGGATTCGAAGATCCGGTTACCCCGTATCAAACGTCAGCACGGCCGTTCAATCATGTATGGCCATTTGTCATCCATCGATGAAGACGTTTTGGCACCAAACATACTTAAATTCACATTATATCAAGTTTTTATTCATTCGGCCAATGATAACGCTGATCTTCGATGAGCAAATAAATGCATACGCCTTTTTATCTGTCGCTTTAGTACTATTTTTAGTGTTTATATAATTTCAGTTTTTATCGATGCTTAATTCATAGAAATTGACCAATACATGATGTATCGAAACCGGATTAATTTCAAGTATATCTTTGATATCAGATTAACAGATATTGACTGGTTTACACGGCACCTACATTTCTCTACTATTATTTGTGAACATCAAACTTTCCAATTTCCAGGAAATAACAAAGTTCGATAATAAATCTTTGTGAACACACAGTCGCAGCAAAAGAGTCTGCCCTGTTTCATGTCTCTGGTTATTATTAAGGTTATATCGTAACATAACCGGCAGGGAACCTTCACGCCAATCAAACGTTCGTGGTATACACACCATCATGTCATGTTTCACCATTCAACACGGGCACTCTAAAATCGACGTCAGAGACCAAATAACAGACACAAACACACGCCCGCCATCCAAGATGAAACAGACCACTATCAAAAGTAATACTTATCATCTACCATCGACACCGTATTGTGGCCTATAATGGCCGTGGCAATTGTCTCCCGAAGTTGAACTCGTCATCAAAAAACCTCCCGCCACCATCACCCCATTTGAATCACCTGGCGGAAGTGCGTTCGACCGCCGTGGGGTACCCGTGGAGGCGCCTTATCCGTTACCCTTTCGCTTATCAATGAGTAATTCCGCAGGAATGTTTCTTCCTGTCGCGTTGCCGATACTTACAAGCTCCTCCTTTGAATCCATCGTGGCGAGCGGAAAATTTGAGTTTCTCTTAGCTCACAAACTTTTATCTTTGTCTGTCATCGAACTGACTGTTCCGGAAAATGTGAATGCAACGTCAGCAACTTCAAGTCGATTATATTGCCTCTATGTGGATATGACGAGAACTTTCTAATTTGCACACTCAATTTTTGTCCTCAACTGTACCACTGAACTTGCTGCGTAGAGACATCCAGGCATACGTTTAAAGCCTACCGCTTTTAATCCAAGGCATTTAAAACGTTAGCCCACCAATCTAACAGTTTCCATTCGCAGCGAACGAAAAACTTCCACCTGTATCACCGGTACCTAGAGAACTGGACTTAATCGATCGATAGCGAAGGTTCCACTATGTGTGCGATTCGTTGGTATCTAAGAGCCGAGGTTATCAACTTGCCGTTATCTTCTACGTTGATAAGTTTTTCATGCAAAGAAAACTGGCTAGAGAAATCAGTGGAAGTACTTCTGATACTGTATACTTGGTGTATGGTGGTGATTTCTTAAGTATATTTTTTCCAACAAACTTCAAGCAAACCTGTGTAGTTTTAAAATAATTCGATATATTATAACATATTCATGGATTTTCTTGTAGCAAAACTTATTATTTTAAAGCAATGAAGTACGCTTTTTTCTATTTGCTGTTTAAGTGTTTTAACATTTAAATATGATTAAAACAAGCAATTAAATGTTAACGAACGTATCGTGATTGGATTACTTTTAGAAATGAATCACTTTTTATTTTCAATTTTCAGTTAGTGTTCGACACAACTTATTTAATTTTTAAATTTTTTCATGATTTTCAAGTTTTTTAAAACAATTAACACGTGTTTAGCAACTTTTTTGTTTGAATCGTTCAACTGCCACTATCCTCAAGTTTTCATTCCGTCTGGCAACACTGTCTTCCATAACAACTAGAGTTGGGTTTCATGAATCTTTCGGCGAGATTCTTTTACATGAATCTATTGTGGAAACATCATTCAGAATTATTCATGAAACTTTGGGATTTTATCTTTAGAAATTTGCGAACCTTTTTTGCGAATAAATAATCTCTAAAGATTAAAAAATCTTTTGCCTAATGATTCAAATTCATTAGTTTTGTGAAAAGATTCATTCAGATTCATGAATCTGAATCTGAGTTACACAACTCTAAGAACAACAAAACAAACACGTTGTATCGATGTCGCGGCCGATTTCGTTCGTTACTGGAAATGCGAAAAAACTCGAGGAAGTGCGGGCAATACTCGGGTCACGGTTTTCCCGGGAAATCATTGCCGTGAAACTGGACTTGCCAGAACTGCAGGGTGAAATCGATGACATCTGCAAGCGAAAATGCCTGGAAGCGGCACGCCAGGTGAAAGGACCGGTGATGGTGGAGGACACATGTTTGTGCTTCAACGCACTGAAAGGACTTCCAGGTGAGAGATGTGGAAGTGTTGTAAAACCAAGTTTATTTACCGATCTGTAACGGTCGAATGTTTTCCTTCCAACCAGGACCCTACATCAAATGGTTCCTCGATAAACTCGGCCCCGAAGGATTGCATAAGCTGCTCGAAGGATGGGAAGACAAATCGGCCCAAGCGGTGTGTACCTTCGCGTACGCCAGCGAACCGGATGGCGAAGTTATACTGTTTCAGGGCCGTACAGATGGAGATATAGTTTATCCCCGGGGATCACGTGACTTTGGCTGGGATCCGATCTTCCAGCCCAAAGGTTTCGAGCAAACGTACGCCGAGTTGCCGAAGGAAAAGAAGAACGAGATCTCGCATCGATTCCGTGCATTAGATAAACTTAGAGAATATTTCTCGAAAGACAACGCATAAAAACAGATAAAGGAAACACGCACAACTGTTCTAACGCATCATTGATTATTTATTTTACTACGTATCGTCTATTTTCTTCACTAGTACAAGTGATCTCCATCGGAGATTTTTGTCATTTAAAAAGTCTTTCAGAGTGAATGTTTGGTTTTCCCTTCTTTTAACTTGAAACATACGCGCTAGTCACTTTAAAGGTCCGCCCCACGAAACGACAACAATTCGCTAATGCATTAGAATATAGAAATTGACAAACGTGCATGCCATACAGGAGTATTGTTCCATCCATGTTCGGAGACCTTAGTCGGTCTTCTTGCTTTTGGCCTTCGGCTTCTTTGCGGCTTCCTTCGACGAGGACGATTTCTTCTGCTTGTCCGAATTCCAGTAGTACAACACTTGCAGCGCAATCACCAAATTGGCGAAAGACGACGAGCCATACGTAATGATCATCATTTGATCGCCGGTCTCCTGAATCGAGGTGAAAATGCGTGCCAATGATCCAGCGAGCAGCATGAAGCACGTCACCGCAGACAACTGTCCAGTGCTTCCGTTGCGATAGTTGGCAAAAGCTTGCGATAGCTTTCCGAGCAGCAAGATGGGTACGTTGAATCCTTGCGCAATCAGTAGGTAATTAAGCGGTGTCAAGCCACCAAGCAGCACGTAAACTAGCCCCGAGTACCCGATGGCAAAGACAACCGATCGTGCCGACGATCCACCGTAAAATAGCACCAGCATAGCAATGATAGCCGTCTGCAGGGCAAGGAATGCCGTATCTCCCCAGGCACTGAATGGAAATCCGTTAACGAAGCTGTACGCCATATGAATCGTGATGGCAAACAGATCCAGGCAGACGCTGAACAGGCTGATGCCGCGAGCTGATTTGTTCGCGAGGATTTTGGTTATCTGAGGCACCTTCACGAGCACCGACCCGGCGATAATTCCTAGTCCGAGCCCTTTGCTGAGCAGGGCACGAAAGCAGTCACCTACGGATGTAACAACGCAGCCGGCATTAATTGCACGAATCACCAAATACCAATAATCCTTCGGCGATAAGACTACGTATTAAGGATACCCACCATCGAGGAGGTCAAAGTCGATGAAGTATTTATCGTAGCACTTCTCATCCATCAGATACAACATAAACTGTTTCCCGTAATCCACCATTTTAGTATTTTTGTTACAACAATCCCCGCTTAACACACTTTTCAACCTTTTTAATGGGTTTGACCAAGTTGGTGTTGGCAGTAGTGTTGGCAGAATCAGGATTCGGAAGATCCAAAGACTTGATCCCTTAACGGATTCTAAAGGATTGACTCCGATTTAACGGATTCGGATCAGAGTTGATTCGTTTGGAATTGGAATCAGATTTGATTTGTTAGGGACTCGATTTGATTCAGACTTCCGAATCTACTTGAATTTAATATAGCTCGATTCAGACACGAGGGCAAGTCAATGTAATTATTACCAGCATCAGCACGGATTTAAATCGGATCGAATTAAACCAATCGATTCTAGCTGTCAATCATCAATCAAACCCCGCTAGACAGCTCGAAATATCATCCTACTAACAAACGTTCTACTTTTTTGTATGGGGGTGAAAAACATGCAGTACGTTTTCGAGCAGTCGTTCAACCTTGTTCTACTTCCCATACAAAACTGCTCGATGTTTGTTTCATTTTAGGACGTTTTTAGGACGGTTGCTCGAAATCGCCGAGCGGGATCCTGCTAAAGATTCGACTACTTTGACGTGGCAGCTCGAAACGATCGAGTTAAGCCTGGTGTCAGTGCTTAAATCCCCCAATTTTTTCGTTGGACGACAGATTCTTCAATTTTTCTGTTATTTCTAAAATTCTAAGAAAGTTAAAGGTTTTTTGTTCATTTTTTTTCTTTGTGAAAAAATGAAATTGAGGTCCAGGGTGTACAAAATTCTATTTGTTAATAGATTAAATTGGATACAATCATCCGAAAAAATCAAGCTATTTTGATTTTATCGTACGACACAAAAAATATTGTCCGTTAAAATCTAACGCGTCAGAGCCTAAGACCAGCCTAAGTCTCATTCGTTCATAGATCATAATTACAAACAAATCATAATTACAAATAAACAAATCCAACTCCGACCACACATCTCGACTTTCAGAGCGTTTACTTCAAAATACAGCACGACCTAACCTTTTAAAGTGTTTCGTTGCAACAACCGTGAACCTTATGTCAAATGAGAAAGAAAAAGCGATCCATTCCACCTCAGAAATATCGTACTTTCTTCGCCTGTTCAGTTGTTTTGTTGTGCAGAATATTTATCGCCAGATACTGGGAAATCGCACCATCGAGAGGTAAATTAGCTACGAGCATTATTTGAAAAGATAAATTGTACCGCTATTATTGTATGGTCAGTTTAGCAGTCATTGCAGGAAGGGTGCTCCGATTTCACTCAAGACAAGCGGTCAGGTTGCTACAAATCTACCACTGCCGTGTAAGGTAGGGTGATGAAACTTTCTTGAACAAGAAACAACTCCCGAAGAATCGTAGACAAAAACCAGAACAAGGAATAACCCAGTTACGTAAGGAACAGAGGAGTTACAAAACTCGCCGTCCCGGAATTCCCCTGATTAGGGGGTTAGATTCGACGGGAAGATACGAAGCGGCACATATGAATCTCGCATAGAAATCGAGAACATCACAACGCATTGCTCTATAATTGAGGAGAAATTTCTACGCGGAAGCGACTTAGTACGAGACAGTAAGAAAAGAAAAATAACCGTGGCGACAACAGTTCCCTTATCACTCGGTTGCTCTTACTAGCGCAGCTGGCGTCGGTGAACAGGTGCGGACCGATAATCATTCGTCGAATCGTCGCCTCGCGACAAGTGGCATCATCATGGATAACGACGGTTTGTCGAACGAGCAGACGGAAAAGATCCTACAGTTCCAGGACATCACCGGACTGGACGATATGAATGTGTGCCGGGACATACTGATACGGCACCAATGGGACTTGGAGGTGGCATTCCAGGAGCATTTAAACATACGCGAGGGACGTCCCTCGGCGTACGCGACCGAGTCCCGTGCCCCCGCCGTTGTAAACGATCGATTCCTGCAGCATGTATTTGCGAGCGTCCGCGCTAATAACACACCGGCCCCGAGCGGCATCGGCGGATTCATAGGGTACGTATTCAACTACATGGTCAATATCTGGTACAGTGCGTTCTCGTCGATCGTGACCACCATCGTCGGGCTGTTTCGCGACCAGGAGAGCATTCCGGCCGATCCGCTCGGCGACGTGCTGAAGTTCATACAGACGTACAACGAGAAGTACCCGGAGCATCCGGTGTTTTACCAGGGCACGTACTCGCAGGCGCTAAGCGACGCCAAGAACGAACTTCGCTTTCTGCTAGTCTATCTGCATTCCGAGGCGACGTCCGAGGCGGGCGCCTTCTGCCGTGGGGCCCTTGCGGATCCACAGGTGATCGAGTTCGTCAACCGGCGTATGCTGTTTTGGGCGTGCGATATGGCCTCGCACGAGGGTAAACGGGTGGCGAACTCGGTCAGTGTTCACACGCATCCCACGCTGCTCATCATAGGAATGCGAGCGAACAAGATGATCATAATGGGCCGACTGGAGGGCGACTGCAGCCCGGAGGAGCTCATCCGGCGGATGGAAACCGTGGTGAATGATAACGAGGTGTGGCTTAATCAGGCCCGACAGGACCGGCTCGAGCGAGACCTCACGCAGACGCTCCGGCAACAGCAGGACGAGGCATACCAGCGGTCGCTGCAGGCGGACCAGGAGAAGCAGCGCCGGAAGCAACAGGAGCGCGAGGAAGCACTGCGCATCCAGGCCGCGATTGAGGCCGAACAGCTCGCCGAGCAGCAGCGCAAAGAGGACATCGAACAGTTAAAGCTGGAGCTGGCCGAGCAAGTGCCTTCCGAGCCTGAAGCAGGTGCGCCGGATACGATCAGCATAGTTTTCAAGCTTCCTAGTGGCTTACGGTTAGAAAGACGATTTCACAATACCAATACTATGAACGTAAGTATTCTAGCGCATCCTTTATTATGTAGTTGAGTTTTTTTTACATTTGCTTTTTGTACGTTTTAGGATATTTACAATTTTATCTTCTGCCATCCGGATGCCCCGGACTCATTCGAAGTAACGACAAACTTCCCCAAGCGTGTGCTACAGTGCACGGCCCGTGCCCCCGGTGCCGAACCAGGTCTAACCCTACTCCAATCGGGTCTTAAAAATCGTGAGGTTCTCTTCGTTGCCGATCTGGAGGCGTAATGTGGAAGAAAGGAAGGCACAAAACTGTATCATTCTAAAATTTTTGTTTAAAACGGTTTGAGTCAAACAAACTTCTCACTGTTCCAAAACGAGCGTGGAAGAACACAACGAGAGCGCAACAACAGTTTATTCAGCGCACCATTTCAGTTATCGCGCCTTTGCTAGGCTAAACGCCTGACCACCGGGAGTATTAAAGATTGCTCCCCAATTTTCGTTCGTTGCGGCCAACGCTTGTAGCGGCAACTTTCAACCATTGCCATTTTGGCACAATAAAAAGGTCAACGAACCACATCACTACCGGGTATGTGATAAGCTGAGCGATATGATGGATCGTGCTGAAGGATGGCACGCAATGTAGGACTTTGGTTTTATTACCTTTTCGATCGAGTTTTTAAAATGACCGGGTAGCAGACCGGATAGAACTATCTTTTGAGAATTTTGTTTAATTTAGATCCCAAACCGTGAAAAAGAAACGCTTGCACTATTACATAGTGGAGTTGTACCATTATCAGTCACAGAGAAGGAGAATAAGACCGACCCTTGGGAAGGACGTGGTTGGTGAATGAATTTCGCGAAAAACATAAAACTAAACTTGTTGTAAACGGCCGTTGGTAAAGAAAAGGATGTTTAATACCAAATCAAAGTACTTGTGAATACTTACTATAATCATTTGAAGATGATACTACTATGAGTTGTACATTCGGTTGTTCACAAAACGAATAAGTCAGCAGTGAAATGTGAGGACCGTCTGTTCTCGTCCTCTGCTTGTCCACCACACATGCGGAAAGGCAGCGGCGAATTGATGCATAGAATTACTTCGATTATTTTGTTTCGTTATTATTACATTTGCCTTTCTTAACGAATCCGATGTAGATCGACACTTTGGTTATCACTATTTGAGGAGATAGTCGTCACTTTTGTGAGTTGAGGAAAATATAATGGTAGAAAGAAGTGAACTGTAATATACTATGGAAGTGCTTGAATAAAAACTATCTACTTATTTGAATTTTTAATGGAACTCGGCTGCGTTGTTGTAAGAATTTCTCTGGAAATAAAAATACACTCTGAATGTTGATACAAAAAGAATCACTTTATTTTATCGAGTAGGCGTAAATAAATTCATTTGTAATATACGGAAGGTTTTTTGAAGCGATAGAAATGTTAATGAAACGAAGCAAGTTTTATATATACTTAGACCGACTACGAATACTTATTATTGTTTGTTTGACGAACAGGCTTTTCCTGTTTCACTATTGTTTACACTGGCAGTTGCTTGTTTCGTTGTGGGCCATCGGAAGCTTTCCCTGGCATACCGTTCCGAAGCGGTTTGATCATTGTCTCCTTCACGTGCAAATCATACTCAGTCTTAAATGCAACCCTTAATATATAATATCAGAAATCCCCGGTAGCCCTCCCACAGCAGCCTATATCAGCACATCGTTCGTACTGTTGATGTTTATCGGAGGTAGATAGATCGACCGTATTTGGGCACGCAGCCGAGCAATATCAACATCTTCGCGTTCGAACTCGCGAATGATTTGTTCGAACTGCACCAACCCTTCCCGATTGCCCGGGAATCCGTAGTCCTTTATGACGCCGATCTGGATCTGCATCACCAGTGGAAACACGTACTGCATCATTTTGATCATCTCCTTGCCAGAGTTTGCCTTCGCTTCGGCCAGCTTTTTTGAGTTTTCACTTTGGTTCACCGTTTTCAGTATGTCCACCAGAATGGTTTTACCCGTCTCGGCGTTGAAATTCGATAGATAGGCCATGGCGATGCTGGTAAATATGGGCGTTTTCGCTACGTATGAAACTGGTGCACGGATGGCGTGTTTTGTTTTGAATTTCTTTACAAAAGGGGTTTGTTTATCCTTTTTGAAAAATTAATGTCAACGCAGGAGCCGTGTTGCCAGGGAAAGCGAAACTAACCCAAGGCAAACACTGAAACAATTTTTCTAAATCCACTCAAAAGCTAAAATTGTTCTTTTGTTGGGTTGCAAATTTTGAATTAAAATTGAAGTTACATTTGCAATCCATTTCAACCTTATTCTTATCTTTCCGTACACTAAGACTAACGGGTTTTAAAATAGCTATTTGGCAACTCGGCTTCATTGACAGCCTTGCTGTCAGTTGAGTTGCTTGCAAAATATTGCGAATTGTTGACCCGGATCGATTGCATGATGCAGCTCACGTTGTTTGTTGCAGGAAGAAGTTTGCACCCGTTTCGATTTAGCTGCACAGTGTTTTAATCAATCAACTAGAGTGCACTCTCCACGATGCTGTTGTCGTCACGTGCTGCAGCGCGTTTAGGCGTGTCGTTATTTTCCCGGCTCCCGGTACGCCTGCTGGAACCCACAGTGGTGCCCTACAGTGGAAGCACGGGTCCCGTTGCGGCGCACTCTGCCCTGCCAGCAACGGTGCAGACGGCCCAAGAAAAGTGGATAAAGCGTTTCGAATCCGAAAACATACCCGAACCCGAAACGTCCATTACGAACATCATAGCGCACGTGCTGCAATTGGCCGGTCCGGGTGATGTAGGCAAGCATCAGAACTCGTCGCTTAACGAAATGCAAATGAGTAAAATCGAAGAACTGTGCGAGTGCCGCCTTGCCCGCATGCCCATCCAGTACATCATCCGTGAGTGGGATTTTCGTGATCTAACCCTTAAGATGGCTCCACCAGTGTTTATACCACGCCCCGAAACGGAGGAGTTGGTTGAACTGATCCTGCAGCAGATGGACACCGGGAGGGAATCGTCCTTTCTGGAGATCGGTTGTGGTACCGGTGCCATAAGCCTTTCCATCTTGAAACATGCTCCAAAGGTAAGCGCCTTTCATACCTTCATCCACTCGACTGTCTATGGTTAAAAATATCAATACTTTTCAATTCCAACAAGGCATCCGCGATAGCAATTGACCAGAGCCGCTTGGCGTGTGAGCTGACACAAGAGAATGCTAACGCGACTGGTTTGATGGACCGGCTTCGAATATTCCGGCACAAAGTGATCGACGATCTGCCGGATGCGCTGGCCGGGCAGAAATTCGACATGATCGTTAGCAACCCACCGTACGTTCCATCGGTGCTCATACCAACACTCGATCCGGAGGTTAAAATCTATGAAGATCTGCGCGCCTTGGACGGTGGTAACGATGGTTTGACTGTGATAAAGGCGATTCTTCGCGTAGCCGGCAAGCATCTGGCTAAGGACGGTGTGCTGTGGCTCGAGGTGGACAGCACACATCCGCCGGTGATTGAAAAGTTTCTCACCAAGCACGGCGAGTTGATGGGACTTCGCTTTCTAGCATCTTACAAGGATCTGTTTCACAAGGACCGTTTCGTTGAGATTGTTAAACTATGAATGGTACGTTTTTGATGTGCTAGCAACGTTGACGACGTGGTCGCATAAGTATACCGTATTATCCAACCATCTACTAGGGAATTACATAAATTCAAAATAGAAAACCCTATTTTTATTGTTTTAGTCATTATATTAAATTTCGCATGTCTGCTTTAAAGCAAGCTCTCCGTTTAGTATCCGCAGTGCTAGATGGAATGAAATCAAATCTCCGGTTTGGGCGATAGAGTACTAACTTTAGTTTAATGGTCGTCATGATGGGTGAAGGAAATGGGTGGAATAACGACGTTGCGGAATGGTATCCGATTTTGTAAAGAAGCATGATCTTTCGGAAAAGCATGTTTTATAAGCTTTAAATTGACTATTAAACTATAAATTGAACAGGACTGTAGAATATTCTTTAATAGCTGCGAGCAAATGAAACACTCGAAACACGTGTGCTTGAGTTCATACGTTTATTTTTCAAAATTATATCCACGTAGTAGCCTACAGTATCCGTTTGCGACACTCCCGTGCACCGCAATTGCAAAACAGAACCTTACCCGGCACGGAACCCACGTCGTAGGCATAATTCCAAGTGAGCTCCTCGCCCGCCTTAATATTGGCTTTGGCGAAGAAAGCCACCCAAGGAAAGCGGGGATCGTGCGTATCGACAAACACGTTCTGCACCACCAGATTTGGCACACAGGAGTGCTGGCGTTAGAGAAAAAAACACACACAAAAACAAAGTTAAGAAAATAGTGATAGTAAGCCAAACTACTCCGAATGTTGGAAATGTCGCGTATACTTACATTAAAGTAGCGTCCCAAATTCCCAGTTTTTTTAGCGTCCATAACATAAATTTGTTCGTGTTTACCGTAAAGTTGACGAAGTCGTTTGGGCTTAGAAGAGACGGGTGATTTAGCTTCCCGACCTGTTTCGAAGTAGAAAAACAGCAATCTATCTTAGTGAAAGCGTTCACAGCACTAACGCATTTACAGAAAAGCAATAATAAATAAATCTTCTAAGAGGAAACTCCCGTTAGCAATGCACGATTTCTCCTGTTTCTCACCTGCTCCTGACTTTTTGTTGTCCTTAACGTGGCCCGATTTATTCTTTTTCGACGTGGAACGCGTGTTGACGGCCCTGGGCGATGGTCTGCTCTTGGTTTTGGTGTTGAAGAACGTCTCCGGTTCGGATTCGGTCTCCGAATCGGAATCGGACGTTTCGAGCGCGTCACTCTCGTAGCCCTCCTTTTCGTGCTCGACCGTTTCGATGTAGTCCAGCTCGGCAAAGTACTCATCGCCCGTTGGGTCCTGTTTGCAAATCAAGTTGCTGGCCTCCTCCGTCAGCAGCAAGCCGGCGTAGATGCAGACGAAGCTCCCGTTCGGGATGTCGTTCAGGCTGCGAATGCCCCAGCCCCGGTCGCTCGTCTTGAACACCTGCAGCTTCGTCTGCAGTGGATGCTGCACGACCCGGTTCAGACACTCGTTCACCTTGCACCTGCAGCGCGAATTGCACTCGAAGATGCCGCTCCGCAGCACATCATCCAGGCGCTTGTAGACGTAACCGATGTTTTCCACGTCCGTGGTCACGTTGTTGGCCAGGGCGCCCTGGACCGTCAGCTGCCAGCACTGGCAGCGATTCTTGTCGAAGCAGTCGTCCTCGCAGTCGCAACAGGAGAGGAAGCCTTCGTCCAGGTTCAAAAATACCCCCTCCGTCGGAATGCGCTGGGCGGAGTATTCACACGGCGGGGGCTTCGTGTCGTCGAAGCAGTTCACGCACGAAACCGGCATCTGCTCTTTGCCGCACGACAGGTCGCGCAGTTCGAAAATGGGATTGAGTGCTTTGAACGTCGCGAGTGCACGAATCTCCGGATCGAAGTCAAAGTGTTCCACGTTCAAGTCCGACTTCGTCATGCGAAGGTAGGAATGCAGCTCGTAGATGTAGCGCAACCGGCGACCACACGGGGCACGGTACACGACCGCTTTCGACCGCTTGCCGGGTGCTTTGCAAATTTGCCGTTCCCAGCCGCAGATGAGGGGCCGCGCGAGCAGATTGTACGTCTTTAGGTCGAACGTTAGCGGGAACAAACATTTTGGATTGCACTCGTGGGGAAGGTACTTATCCGGGCCGCGGTAGTTTTTCGTCGTGTACATGTACGTCTTCCCCTGCGGTCGATCGTCACAATAGATAATGTTCTTGTTCATCATGATCGGTTTATGCGGTGTTCTAGCAGGCATTCGTCCAGTTCCAGGTACGTCCTTCTTTCCCGAAACCCCTGGCGTAAGGACGCTGGTCAAGTGTGCGAGACCAGCTTTGCTGTCCGGTGGTGAATCAACTCCAACACCTCCACCTTTCGCTGGTGAGGCAACGGGCGATGTTGGAACAACGGTAGGTGATTTACCAACATCGCTTTCCGCTCCCGTGTTTTGGACATTATTTGCGGCATTCTCCATGGCATCATCACCGGCATCCTCATCTTCATCATCATCATCGATGGTAATATACTCGATGGAGGGAATGTTACGTTTTTGGAACTTCGAAATTTGCTGCCAGTCTCTCTTTCGCCCTTTGTACATTGGTCCGAGCCGTTTCGAGCCACGGAACATCCATTCCACTTTGTTCAACTCGGTGTACAAAAGCTTTACCAAGCTGCAATCGACCTCGAGCACGACCGTCCGGCGCCACTTTCCACCCCGTTCCGTCATCAGCCGCTGGTCCTTCCGCACCTGCACCATCGGGCGGTACAGTTTGTAGTCGTTCATGTAATCGCGCACGAACTCCTGCACATGCGGATCCATGTCCTCCCAGACGTGCTCCGACTGTTCGCAGACCAACCGCACGTTCCAGGATTGGGCGTAGCATGTCCTGCCGTTGTCAAAAATGACCAGGTACCGATGTGCGTTGTACTGATGGAGCGATTCCGCTACAAAACCCGCGTAGAAGGCGGTTTCATCATGCTCTACGTCTAAATCCTCCTCCCTTCGGCAAGTTTTCGCGATGATCCTATTACCCTGGGGTATTTTAATACTTGTTGAGGTGCTGTAGGCCAGCTGTTTTGCGCTGAGTACCACCCGTGTTCCTTCTCCCTTTAGAAACTGCACCAGGTATCCCTTCTTCTCGTTCGTCTGGAATACGGTTACGAATGTAACTTACAGTTGACTATACAAACATTTCTCCGAGAGAAAACGTACCGTTACATCCAACACTTCCTGGACGACCTTACATTCCATCCAGCTGCCCATTAGCGAGCCCTGGAGACCGAAGTAGATATTGTTGACTTGAATTGGTTTCCTCTCCACTTCACCTGTGGTTCCAGGTTTGTGACCATGGGTCGATATGTGTAGCTTGGAAAATTGATCTACATCGACGATGTTAATTTCTGGCAACTTGGTTTCAACAATATTGACACAGGCGGTCATTGTATTTTGAATCGTATCAAAACCTTTACGTAAAGCTGCTGCTTCTGAAGAAAATTTCTGAAACTCTTCTGTTGGTTGAAAAACGAAAACAAAAAGGAACATTAAAAAATTAAACCTGTCCAAAAGATGAGAACGTGCTGAGTTGCAAACCTTCTAGGCGACAAAGCTTCTTGTTATTCATTGCCAAGGACCATTCGATTTGCTGCTCCAAATTGTATTTTTTGAATGACGACTGTAAAACATCCGCTAGTTCTGCCTCAACTAGTGCTACAATATCCGCCGGTAATGCCGTGCCTAATTGAAACGGATCAAAATACGGATAAATACTCACAATTATTATATGTTTCTCTATGTAAAAAAATTTAGACCAACCATTTTGTTCACCATCCGACTGCGATTCAGTTTCTTCATCGCTGCTGTCACAAATTTCCACCAGCTCATTGAGACGGGGCACGTCTATTGAGTACAACGGCCGCCCATCGGCCAGTAAACTTGCCTGGATCTGTGGGAAAGAACGAAATGTTTGCTAGACACGGGATCCATTGATGATTTTAAATACCCTACCTCAAATTGGTGAATAGCCACGTCGAAACATGGTCTGCACATGAACATCGGCTTTTTCTTCCTTCGAATTTCGTAGACGTTCAATGCAAACAATGGAGCCAGCAACATTTCTCGTGACATGCTGTCGCATACTGGATTACTACATTTGGCATGAGCGCTGTTTTGCGCATCGTCTGTCTCCATCGGTTCGATTGATTCCTGCATCGTACAATGCTCATGCAGGTTTTCCGAGGCCGGCATGTTTGATGCTTCGACGACTTTAATTTCTCCTTCTATGCCACTTTCCATTGCTGGCTGTTCGATATCTGGTACTTGAGCATCACACATTTCCACGCTTTCCGGATCTTTACAGGTAGTTGAAATAACATCTTTGGGTGGACGAAATTCGAAATAAATAGTTGTCGTTAAGATTATGAGATTGCAAAAACCGGATGGCATGGAAGTTAAGAAAATATAAGAAAAAAACCTAAGACAGTAGCGAGAAAAGAATTTATCCATACGATGTTTAGATGAGGAAATATGTTTCAATATGGTCTTCGGGCGTGAAAGGTTTAATCGCTACAAACAAAAGGATAACAGTACAAATTATGACGGATAAAACATAGGATTTGATTGCACAAATCTGCTAATATTAGGATATGCTGTCTGACGCCTTAATGCACATATTGAAACACTTTCCCCCCAAAACATTTTCATCATCACCTGTAGTCGCAACCATCGCTAGCTCGACTGTATCATTGGTCTGGAGTGAAATACTGGTCTCCATATCCTTCGAGTCTGATGGATCCTGTATTACGTCTTCCAAAGTCTGTGCAATATCCTCACTGGACACAGTTTTCTCTCCACTGCTAGAAACAGCGGAACTTGTGGCGCCGGAATCCATTGCTAGGAAAATGATAGTTTCCGAGTGCGGAATTCACTACCACATTCAAATATTCTTACTTACCGATGTCAGAGCTAAACCTACAGCCGTTTTCTCCCAACTTAAACAGATATTATTTGTAGTTTTTTAGAGATCATGAATTTTCAGAGAGATTCACAACAAGACGGTACTTTTCAAGCGCTTCTTTGATTGTTTGTAAAAGAAACTAAAATAACCGGCACTTGACATCAATGACAGATTATTGTTGGGGTCGGCATTCGTTTATACTGCAGCGTAGTCGAAAGGGCATTGTTAAACTAGGTTGATCATAGTTTGAAATCGATTGTGAATAGTGAAAGTTACAGTATAAACGTATTCACACCACACTGATTTTTTCGAATTCAAACTGATTTTCTCGATAATTGTTCGTTTGCATATTCAAAGAAATTTTCACAAAGATTAAAGCGGTACAATATTCTAACGGACCACCAAACCGACAGATTGTTTTTTTTGTGCCTCACAAATCAACTTTGCTCAGTAGATCCGATAACTGAAGAAATGTTTAAAACCTAGTGCGAAGCATGCGCAGAATAAAATAACCCAATTAAATATTGATTTTTCAGTGTCAAATGACGGTTCTCCTTAATCCTAGCTCTCTAGTTATTTTACCACAACGTTGTCTTCCGGTATCTGTACTGGCACAGACAATTTTCCGTACTATTGTTTCTCTTTCTTTTCCATATTCCCGTAACCGTTACCACGAAAGTGACTAGATAGGCAAACATTTTAGTCAACAACGATCTTCGTGTTGTTTCTTCGTTACATCTGCACTTGTACATCGCAGCTAGCTACATTCCAGGGTAAATTAGTTGTTAGAATAGTCGTATATGAATCAAATTGTTTGCATATCTCAGCTGGTTGTTTACTTTAGTTATGAAACTGTTCGATTCGTTATTGAGGGTTGAGATCTACCAAATTCTGTACGTCCAGGATGTGTAAGTAAGAATCGACCGTTCTAGTACCTGTACGTTCTTCGGCGTGCCGGTTTTAAAAGAGGACATGGTTTACTTTTAGGTTCTCTCGCTACGAAGAATTTCTGGCCGGTGTCACCAGGGCATTCGATCCGAAAATACTGTTTCTCACCGTGATTCCGCTCGTCGCTGGTCTCAGTACAACGCTCTACTCGAAGCTGCTGCTTAGTGTGCTGCTAACAGAGTATGCTAACACATTTGCTAAATGGTAAACAATGACGCCAAATTTAGCTTTTTTTCTATGTGCTGTTTATTTATAATGTTATTTCTTGTTGTAGGGTGCTTGCAGAAGATCGACCCTTCTGGTGGCTGAACGAAACGAAAGAATTCACATCCCTGAACCGTCCCAAAATCTACCAAAATGAGTTAACTTGTGAACCAAGCCCGGGAAATCCGTCCGGTCATCTGATGACCTCCACGACCTATCTGTTTGTGATATTCTCGGTGCTAGAGGAATATTTAAGGTAATTAAAAGCGGTTAAATTTGTCCTTTCACTCAACGGCTATTGTTCATTGCAGAAAATATGGAAGAGTCCCAATCATAATGCTGCGTATCGCCTACTACACTACGCTATTCTTTATATCGGTCTCGCGGATGTACTTTGGTTGCCATTTTTTGCATCAATGTATCTTCGGCGTGATCCTTGGTATAGGCATGAGTAAGGTGTGTCTTTCGCACCGACTAGAAAAGTACATTGTGAAGCAGTCGGGCAAGAAGAGAGTCGGATTCGTCGTGCTCATCTGTTTGATACTGCTGGGACTCTACTGGATACAAAAGCTTATGGGAATTGATCCCCAGTGGGCTGTTAAAATGGTCAGTGCAACATGAGACGGCCACAATTTAAACAAAATTAGATCATATTACGTCTCGGTTTCTTGATTACCTAGGCCTTCAAGTGGTGCGATGATCCTTTCTACCTGAAACCGACAACTACATTGGTGTTCAGCATTATTCGACTGACTGGCGCTTTACTGGCTTTCGCTATGGTTGGACCTGTTCAAAAGTAAGTGTTGAGTTTTGTCATACGAAGATTTGAAAATTAACTTTCATGCATCAACTATCGTTGTAGGGCCAAACCGCTTAATATGAAGCTCAGCATTCCTATGGTGATGGCGATGTTGGCATTCCAATGGATAGCACTGGACAATACGCCACGTTACTACGGGGTTGTGATTTACTACTTATACAGCTTAGTCGTTAATTTTATATTCACTTATGGCTTTCTGCGCTGGGTGCCGGCTCTGGCGGGTCAGGAAATTCGGGTGTCTCGTAAATCGAAAACTAACTGAAAAGCAGAACGTTACACCAAAAACTATCCAAGCGGTGATATCTTCCGGCAATTGTTACGTCGCTTCTCTGAGTAGCCATCACGCTCGGTTATTAGTATATTCTAGGGTCGAACCAACTGATTAACCAGTGCGATCTTCTCTGGACCCATTATCACATATCACACAAACGCATAGAAATCGCAGCATCAATACATCTTTCTCCTGTGCAACTAGCAAACTCGCAAACCTTACAACAAATCAACCTACTTACTACTTAAGATTGCCTCGCACAAACACACGAAATGCCTGCTCAAAATAGAGAATTAGCAAATGATATTAGTGGAGCATTAAACGCAGCCCTATGGAATCTATGGTTTGTTCTCTTGCCCAAAACTGTTAAACATGTTCTGATTTTTTATTAAAATCTCGAAATGACGCTTGTGAAAACAGGGTCGTAAACATTCCAATATCACATAATATTGAAATTATATATAAATTAATGTTCGTTCCTAATACCACTCATCGCCACTCAAATGGTGTAAGCCATTCTGTAGAGATAATTAATCTCAGCACTGTAAATCCTTTTTCTGCTATGTTAACGGATAGTAAAGAGGTTCATGGAACATTTTGAATCACTCACCCAGTCAGGTATCAGGTCCTAACAAATGGATGTGATGTCGTGTCGAAGATTTCTACAAGACTTTAATATTAAACTGGTTCTTATGTTTCTTAGCACAACACCTTGTCTTATTTTCGGGCTTTAACCACACCTGCTACTTCCGCATGGTTGCGAATGCTTGGTCATTTTTTTGCTCTTTTCCTGATAGCGTGTTCGATTCCTGTCGAGATCTGCTTGCTTCATTCACCGGAGGAAGCGACACCGAATCTGTTGAAAGTGATACAGGAAAGAACACTTGCTTGGAACTAGTTGAGAAAACCTTGAACATGACATGGTTGCAGTGGTTGGATTTGAACAGGCATGCTCCAACCGTGTCCCAGAGTGAATGGAGTTCGGACGCATTTAGGCGGTGAACTGGCAGCCCGTAGGGGGTTCACGTAATTTGCACCAATATTTGAAACGAACCCGTTCTACCCTTGTCGACTGGTGCAGGCTTCGTACTGCATAAAGCACTTGCGTCAAGGTACGCCAGAGGATTTCCGTGGATCAACATCGTCTAACCAGCGTCACTCGCCATTCGGGAAAATATATAAGGTTGCCCTGTATACCCCGACGGTGAGACGGACAAACCATCTGGCGTGTCCAAAAGAAGTAGCCGAGCGGTTCAATGGGCGAAGACAAGCAAGACGCGCGTTTCTAATGGTTTTAACGTTTTTCCCCCTTTTCCTCCGCCCGCAATTCGATGAACTAGTCCACGATCGGTTCCGGTAGGAGCCGGAGGAGTGTGTACGCGAGAGTAGGGAGTGTATTTGCACTCGTCCGGGCTTGCGTCAGAACCGGCCCAGTGTGGGGTGAGGTGCGAGCTGTCCGGCAAACCCTTGTCCACCACTGCCCAGGATCGAGTGTCGCGGTAAATGGGCGCGTAATCCGACGATTGCAGCGCTCCCGCCGCTTTTGCTTGCGGTAGTTACCTGAGTGGTCATAAATAAAATCAATGCCAATGTTAGTCGACCTGCTGGATCAGTGATCACATAAGAGCGCCGATTCGTGCGTTGTGGCTTTTTGGTGGGCAGGGAAGTACGTGTTCCTAAAGCTACAATATTCAGTATATAGAATTTCATTGAAAAACGGTCACAGAGACACAAATGTTATCTCCTTCCAAACGACACTGCCTAGAATCTCCTTACAACGCGCGACAACTCCTCCCTGGCAGGGCGGGGCCATCAGGAAATCGGAAGAAACGAATAAATACCGGCGACAGGGCGACACGCCGGGCCGGTTAACGCTCGGGGAAGCAACCGCGGTCTAAGGTGTGCAGGGACACTTAATTACTGACCATAAAAATAAATCTAATCAGCACACTGCGTAATAAACATCCTTCCTGGCCCTGGGTTTGGCCCGCGCCGGTTTCGTTCGGCACATTCTACATTGGTCGGTGAAGGTCTGCGAGCAGGTATCGCTCGGAGTGCTTAGACATTACGGTGGCAGGTTGATTTTTTCCTCGCATGGTAGTCCGGTTGCTTTCGGATGGAAGCGCTTGAGACAAGGAGCGGGCAAACGCACACAAAGAGATTGCGCCACACAACGAGTGCCACCGTGACGCCGGAGATTATCTCGGCTTTCGCGTTTCGATTATTGATTATCGGGCAATTGTATAGTTTTATATCTCAATTATAGATAGCGGGCGGCTGGCTACTGCGGGGTTAACGGGTAGTAAATAGTGGGATAATAAAATTACACGTATGTCACTGAAACATTGTGCAAACGGGCTTGATAAATTGGTCCCTAGCCATCCGGTGCCACCGATTGCGGCATTGTAACTGTTCTTGTTTGCTCGCTGCTTCACCGGATAACTTGTGTCGATAAAAAAAACCCGTTAAAATTGTTAAATCATTTTCAAAAATGACTGAAATATACTCTAACAATAGAAGTGCGACCCTTCGAGGGCCTGGATACGTACTCATATATCAATCAATTCTGCCGGGCATGTCACGAATGGGCCATCATAAAGAACGATTCTATCCAAAGTGATTACTATCCCTTAGAACCCACCTTGAATTCTATCAAGGAAATTGTTGAACACTGTTCAAATTGTGACTCCTTCCAAAACAGTCTACCGACCAGCAGTGCCAACTTGAGGTTAGTCAAGCCTAGCAGTAGGCGTTGCACTATTTTAGTAGTTGGAAATCTGACAGCTGCTTGTCAGTCCATATGCCTCCGTGCAACGCGTTGGAGGCTGTGTGTTTTGAGAACGCGTGATCGTATCGTGCACCTTTTTGCTTGTTCTCTTGTCGTTTATTGGCCAGTTGCGAAAGTGAAGCAGGTGCGCACCCCAGGAAAGGTGCTTTGAGGTAGGTGGGTAGTGTACCACTCGACGCACACGCTACTTTCTGCTCCTTTATGTCCATTTCAACAGCTTAGTTGACCGCATCATCCGCCTCCACCGTCTCGCTGAAATCAAATGCGTGTGCTTTGAGGTCTACAGAAGCCCCCTAGTCCCGCACCTCGCATATGCGCACCGGAGTGTGGTGTTTCAAAACGATCTACGATTTATTTATCTCACTAATTATGTCACTTAGTGGTGGTGAAATATTTTACCGGAATGAAAGATTGCGCTAATCGGGTGATATTTATGACGGCGTGGTGGGTCTCCTTCGGGGGCTTCCGGACACCGGTTGGAACCGTTACAAGCCATGCGCTGGAAATCTCGGCCGGGCACGGTGCACCATGTCGATGGGCACCTCGGAGCAGGTTGGCGAACTCGTGTCGTTGCGGGGCGGCGAACGCGGCGCCTTTAATTCCGAGCGCTCATAATGGCGGCAGGGATTTTTTTTGTCTCGTTCGATCCAGTTACATGCATCGTTAGGACTCGCCGGTGATTTAATACGCTCCTGTATGCAAATACCGACTGCCGTGCATTATCATATTAGTAGCAATGTAAAAGCGAAAGCCTAATTGATATTTGAGCGTATGAAAAGGCCACGTCTCGCTTCTAATTTCTTCGGCTTCCCGTTGAGCTGCGAACAATAACTGTAAATTACGCAAATGGGAGCGCTGGTATCGTTTCCCACTTTTCAGCTAGAGAAATCCTAAGCTACTTGATCGTTTTTAGCTATGAGGAAATATGGTACTATGCGTTCGATTGCACACTAGTACGCTGACGCAAATCTGGGAAAAAAGCATGGCAAGGAAGAGAAGAAAATGCACAGAATCGAGATTATCGTGTGTTGGATCTATTTGCCTATATTTATTGCACTAATTCATTTTTCTTTCCCAGCAGTAGTGCCTATAAATAATCTCATGTTACTGACGGGAATGTGAATCTGACATGCGCCCCGAACCACACGGTCTTTAAACAGAACTCCGAACTGCCAGATACATTTTAAATGTACAACAATAAATTTGTCCATTGTTAGGTCACTCATAAATTAGGTATCGCGCTGTAAGTGACTTTACATGCTCAAAGGTGACAATGATCGCTCGGAGGGACTTCGATCAATAGAAAGGATTCCGATTGGTCTTGTTCGCTGGAAAAGAAAGATATGGAAATGAACAAACACTAGGGAGACACCCGCACGTATTCTTAAGGGCAGCACCGGATTGCGCGATTGGGAATCATTTATCAACGTGTTGCGCATAGGATACAACACGTTTTCTACATCAGGATTTGATAAAAGTACCCCACTCCTTTTCACGAAGCCAACTTAGACATGACGTAAGACTAAGGGAGGGACGTAATAGCAAAGCAGTGACGCAGAATGACCTAAGCAGACTGTAGAAAATCTCTGTTAGAAGTCGAGTAACAACACTGCGGGGGTGTCTCTGGTGGTTAGTGCCGGGCCTTTCCCAGATTGGAACTTAAATGTCAGTGCAACATGAAGGCGGCTTTGTAGAATGATTGTTTTTCCTCGGCAGTGATACCTTCGACCAGAACCTATTTGTACTACACCCAAACCCACGGGCACGGGCGATGTTGGTCGGGTCATCAAGATAGTGTAGGTATTTCAGAATGAACTATTTTGGGCAATGATTGAAATGTCTTTTTCGACAAATAGTAAAAACAATGAAAGTAAAGCCAATGAATAAGACCACTAGACTAGACAATAAGACTTTGGCGAATAAAAAATCGAGCCAAAAGGTTTGGTTGTTATGTTATTGCTCGTTCTGATAGATTTCCTTTTTTCATTTTAGTTAAGCAAAATTATCTTCAAAATGGACGACGTTTTATTTTTGAGCAACGAATCAGGGTTCCAAAGCGACTGGAAATCCATCTACCACCGAGATGCTCTATTCTGGGCTTCGCACGAGTATCACACGGATGGCATTATGCGGAACCTAGTGCCTACGGTATCATACCTCACCAGACAATTCAGCCTATCTCCGGCGATCGAGTTTGCCATCGTTGAGACACTCGAACTTCTGCTGGTGCGCGTGTTTCAGAGCTGGAAAAAATCGACGCCAACATTCCTGGATGAATTAGAGCGCCATAAACGAGTATTTTTTAAGCATTTGCCCCTGTACACGGTGGCGCTGGTGGACATTGTAACCAAATATATTGAGCCATCGATCAAGCTCGACCTGGCATCCCTGAAGCGAATCGCCAAGGTGGACTATGGTGCTGATCAAAACATGCTCGCTGTGGAGTTTGAAGTGATCAAGCTGCTGGACAGTGAGGTATAGCGTGAATAGGAACGACTCTTCCTGCGGCCTCTTGTACTCGGGAAGGTGTGGCAGTGCGAGACACGATCGAATACCTTCCACTTTGTTCTCTATGTTTGCAGTGCCGAGCATCGCTGTTGCTGGGTGCAGTCGAACGATTTTCGAAGGACTACCTCCTCCCGCTGAACGTGGCCAGCAAGGAAACGATTGCCCATCTAGGGATCAAGCTGCTGCGCGTCGTTACCGCGAACCGGATGGCCATCTACAGCAGGTTGGTTGGCATGGTGGATCTTGTATAGAGACCTCGCATCCAGAAAACCTGTTTTTTCTTGTTTTTATTTAAACGGGGATTTATTTCCGTAGCCTGGAGACTTTCATGAAGGATGCTGCCGCGTTCCGGCGCTTCAAGTCCAGCAAGCTGATCCTGGCGGGGTCGATCGTGATCACGATACTGTACCTCATGCCGAAGGTACGCCATAGCCGGACCATTCTACAGCAGATTCTCGAACCGCTCGCGGATGAATGTTGCATACAGGCGACGAACCTGCTCTATCTGCGAGACGCCATACTGCGGGTCATTGGCAAGAAGGGAGAGAACCATCGTAACCCCCATTGATGATCGAAAGGTTTGCAGGCACCACGAGGAAATGCGTCGCTCCTTTCCTTCGTATTCGATGTAAATTACATCAAATCAGATCATGTAAGATTCATTGCATATTCAATTAATTTTTTTGTCGTTTTTTGTACAAGAGGTGATGGATGAAGCGCATGACGTCAAGAACGATTGAATTGTCAATCCCTAACGAGTGAGCGAAAGCAGGCTTGAACGTCATTGACACCAGGGTCGATGTTTCCCGGTCGTGCCAGCCGGACTGTTGGTAACTTTGAAAACTGTTTTATTTTTGCTAGGGAGGCCGAGGACAAGTTGGCGAGCGACGTGGTAATTAGGTTGCTAGCGTGTGATATCCGGGAGGGCATACATTAATCCGACCCATTAAACTACATTCACCGTTAGTTGAATCCGCTGAGAGGCTGAAATGGATATCGGCATTGAATTTCTGATGTGAAAAGGCCGTATTGAAATATTTTATTTAATTGGCATCGAAATTAGCACAATAAATTGTTTAATTTAAATTAATTACAGCCAGAAGAGAATACTTATACCATCATTTGATCAGTTTACATAAATGTAATAGAATATTTCCTTGTAAATTGCCATTAAAATGCCTTGTCTACCAGTGCATTGGTTAAAGTAAATTAAATTTGGGCATTTAAAAATATTTAATTATACGCAACCTGGAAGAATGTGCAATCCAGCTTCATTCCGGTGATCATTCACTACGCAGTGTTTTTGAAGACAGACAAGCACGGAAATCGACGCCAACACCAACATCGGCCATAACACCTGGGTCAGTGTGGAATTCAATTTGTAAAAATTCGCTTCACGATCGCGCACGGCCACGCCAGCGTGCCACTACGCGATCAATCATCGATCGAATCCATTCGCGTCAAAGACAATTGCGGTAATTTTCGCGACGTTCCGCCGGAGGGCCGGCGCATGGGGAGAGTTCCGCGCGTGTCGGGGCCAACTTTGTGTGCGGTCCTTCGCTGCTAGGCGGACGAGTTTCCGCTGGCCGTGGCTTACTTTCGATTTCAGCCGGGCTGGCTGGGTTTGGATGCTGCCCTAGGTAGGCGCAGACTGGCTGGTGGAGTTGACTGTGAGTGTATCGAATCCCGTTTACCAAATGGACGGCTCCCTGGGCGGTGTGGAACAGAACAAGGTGTTTGCCGGGGGTAATCTTAGATACCTCGGATAGTTGTTACATTATCCGGCCACGAACACGATCGGATCGGCCGGGCACAAGGATCGCTAGCGATGTAAGTACTTGGATGTTTCAAATTCCTATGCTCCCACACACCAACACACCGGCACAACAGAGACCAGAGTCGGATGAACGAAAGAGAACGGACAATGAAGTTATTACCGGTTGTTTAGAGATTTCTTTCGATTTTTTACAACATCCCCCCCAATGTGGGGGTCGGTGGGCAGGTGCAGAATGGAAATATCATTGAACGATTACGGTCGCTCACGATTGAAGTATTAAACGTGGGTAATGTTTAGCGGCGCTGCGATAATGATTATTAATAGGTGTGCGAGCAATGCTACGGATATTGGCACCCATTCTAATACCGTTCCTTAGGCTCTAGTTTCGATCGCTAGCAGGCGAATTATTTACATCTTGTAGGATATTTGTTGTGACAAAAGCCATTTTTTCTCCCCTCGCACGAGGTTCAATTAGCAGCAATAAAATAATTACATCTACCCTGGAACATGCAGAAGAAAAGGTAAGGTCCTAAGGAAATAAGGCAAGCACGGCGCACACACCTTGAATTGAGTTGAATGATTGAAATCGATCAAATTGTGCGGCCTGTCGTTGTCACGTTTGCACCGCGCGGAGTCAGTTACATTTCAATTTGGACCGTTCGGTTTGGAACCGGACAAAGTTTCGGTGCCAATTAGCCCGGGAAAGTCACCCGAGCGGAACGTATGACGCGGTGAGGTTTTCCGCGCTCGTGAAACACCGTTCGGCGGTTGGGTGCATTTGGTGAACCGGATAATTTACCCAAGTCTACCCGAGCAGCAGGTCCCTCAGCCTAAGGGTCATTATGCAAGTGGATGTTTGGGTGGAATAAAATAGGCGATTGATGTATTTTTATTGCCCATTTTTAATTTAAACCTGCTCCTGCTCGATACACTTCGTACCTCGCGTCGATGTGCCTAGGTTCTTTCCTTAGGCCCTAGGAAGTACCGGTGGACCGTTCGATTGTAAACCATTTGAACGCTAATGGAATGTTTGGCGATCGTTCGGGCCCCCTTGCGGGTCACGGTGGAAGGTCAAATTAAAGCTTTCCTCGCTCACCCCGAGCTCGGTCGCAAATTATTGCGTTTAGAACAACTCCCCGTTTTTTTTTACGAATACCGAGCACTGGCAATTGTCGTCCGTATCGGCGCGGAACGATCTGCGTACCGTGCAGTAAGGCACCGCAAAACCCTCGCCTCATATGGCGCAACGGAAGGGACCCGCATGCCCGGCGTCGAGCCAGGAATCGCGCGACTTGGCGTGCACTTTGCGGCACCGACGTTATTACCTCACCGTTCCGTGAGCTAGAAAGCTGCAAACCGTGGTTGTTTTTTCTAGTTTGTGGTCCGAATGTCTTGGTCTTCACCACGTCGGCTTGCGAACGATCGATTCTTGCAGTCAAGGTTCGTTCGAGCTAGTGCACCTCGAAGACCTGCTCCGTTGATTGACTCGAATCAAGGAATTGAGGAAGTCCGGTGGTTTGCAACTGCACTTTCAACTCGTTTTTCGTAAACGCACGGAATTTTTTTCAAAAGTTTATTCGTGTGTATGCCGCCTATTCCGGTCTGATATTGGCAAATAACATCCTCTTTAGATTTCATTTATGAACCATAAACTGTATTGATTTTTTTTTTAACTTATTACAGTGTGACGTAAATGTGGTGATGCTTTTGAAAACATTGTTTCTGTACCGTCCATAATATTTTTTGCAAAGATTATTTAACATTCTACGATTTAACTAGTTGCTTCTTATTTCAAAATAAATTATGGCAATGTCACCAATATTTAAATGAAATGATGTGAAATTATATTTTAATTAGATAACTTGAAACGATTTTTTAATTATGTGGGAGTGGAAGTGGGAGAAAACAAGAAGATCATATCGGATTAAACAGATTTCGTTTATGAGAATTAAGTAGGGAAAGTGTTTGCATGTTTTCTAATATCGTTCAGGAAAATGATTCAATAAAATACATTATGAGCCAACAAGTTTATGATCTTTATTGCCACGAAAACCAATTCCTTCGCTAAGGCAAATGCAGGGCAAAAAAACGCACGCGGAGGTCTCAACGGTAGCTGATCGAAGATTCGGTAGCAAAAGCAAGGAGCCCGCAAGAAATGAACCGTTCCTTTGTCCAACCTGTGACCTGCGCTCGAGATCGCTACTGCCTTTTCCTTTTCTGAACTTCTTAAGCTTCCGAGGTCTTGCCACGCGGGGAAGGAAAGCGATCGTCGAATCGGCGATCGATTGACCAAACCCCGGGCCCCCTGTACCCTCTCGTCCGCGCGCGGGCGCGCACACACATGGGCGACCATGAGCGGCCCCGCGCGCGTATACTAAGTGAACACTTTGTAATCGGCATCGGTGGGTTGTTGTTTGACCGGAGCAAAAAGGTTTCTGCTTCTTCCAATTGCAACACCACCAAGTCAGGCAGGCCGGACCTCGGGTGTTCTGGGGGCGCTCACCGCCTTTTTATCAGCCGGCGCAGATCTTGCTGACCCCGTCACAAATACCAACACCAGCCGGGAGGGACGACGGGGCAAGACCTTCTGCAGAGAAAAGGAAGCAGCAGCGGCGCCCGGCGCAAGACACTTTTCCGCAGTCTCACGAACCACTGGAGCGGAAGGGGGCCGGAGCACGTTGGCGGAGCGCGATGGAGGAAGTCGCGTATGTCGATCGTCACCTCATTTTTCTGGTTCTGCCCGGCTTCGGCCGCCACGGTTTCGGAGCGTCGAAGTTCAGGGACATTATTAGGTTGAGTAACAGCGAACGCAGCAGGAATTCGCATGTCGTGATTTCGGTGCCCGGTGTCCCTTTCGAGCTGATGTACCATTGTCGATATATCGAGGAAGTGACTTTAGTGCGCCGTTCCGATCGAATGGGTCGATGATTGGACGACGAGAACCTGAACACCATAGCAGTATAGCGCCCGATTGAAACATGCCGCAAAGGTGCGGCATAAGCTATGCATGGTTTCCTCTGCCGCTAAGAAGTTGTTTAAACTATTTCAATTTTGTGTATGTGTTTTTTTTTCCTTGCGGTAAGAACGATTTATGTTTAGTTGTATTATTTTTCGCCACCATTTGTGGATAAAAAATCAACAGACGTCTCAGGTCGGGACAGAGAAGGTGTGAAATAATTAAAAAACCGTAAAATGGTGCCCAAACAAATGTTTGCCTCAAGGACAAGCGTCTGTACAGGCGTCGCAAGGGGAAGAACGTACTGTTGAGATTTATGTCCACAACCGTTGCAAGTAACATAATCGGAGCGTTTAATCTTTTCGGTAATTTTATTACGCTTATTGCGTGATGATTGATGGTTAAATAATTGTTCTAAACAGCGTATGAATTGTTTTTTGTTTTTGTACATTGCATTAAATACTTTGAATTAAAAACAATTTACTTGGCAGTTAAATAGATTTTCAAGTTATACATCTTACCTACAGGAAGTTGTTTTAGCTGCAATGTTTACTTATGCTTTCCAAACATCACATGAAAAAGTATAAAAGTATAGTACGAAATAAGACCATCTCACACGACACAATATTTATAAACATAATTTAAACATAATAAACATATGTAGCATAATCGACACGTCTGAATCTTTTCGGCAGTTTTATTACGCAATGAAATGATTAATTATGTGTTCTAAACAGCGAATGAATTGTTTTTTGTACATTGCATAAAATACATTGAATTAAACACAATGTACATTGCAGTACATAAATAGATTTTCAAGTAATACATTTTTATTATAGAAAGATTTTTAGCTGTAATCTTTACTTATGGTTTCTTAATGGTACGTATAGTACGAAATAATGTCTCACACGACTCAATGTCAAACTCGACTCAACTTATTTGTTAGCGATTGTGGAATTCATAGCTCTTAATTGAGTGAGATTATTCGATCAGTTTAATTAAATCTTTTGTGTCTGTTAAACTAAAACTCAACGCGTTCGGTAGTTCGCAAACTTGATTCGATTTCCATTGACAAACCGGTGAATGGCTACTGATTTCTTTTACACCTTGGTGCATTCGATGGCTCGCGAACGGGACACGCACTTCCTTACACAAGCTCGTTTCTACGTTCGCCAAAGATTGTAAAAGTAATAGACCCCGAAGCGCCGAAGGAAACCGAAAGTAAAACCGTTACGAAAAGCGCCATGTGCGAAACGATTCGTAAGTGGAATGGCTTTTCTCCAGCGGAGCAGCCCTGGCCACGGTTCCACTTCTTTCGTGGCACTCGCCAGCCCGTCCGTTCACTTCCGTTAATTGATCCAGCAGCTCATTAGGCTCATCTATATCGTTAGGGTGGCTGGTCTTCATTAAAATGGGCTCGGTTTTAATTTTTAACGATTGTCTGCCGATGGTGCGTTTTTGGCACGCGGATTGGTTTGCCCACTGATTGTGTCAATGCTGACCGCGTGCCTCGTTCGCATACGAATGTGCAAGCACGCGATCATAACCACCAAAGCGTGCGGCGACTGGGAAATGACGGTCGTGGGAAAGAATTCCACGACACTCCCGCGTTGCTGGGTTGCTCTCGTGGCAGAACGACGCTGGCCCTCCGGGTTCGCTATGATAGCCCTTTGCCATCCATACGGGGGTCTCCTGTCAAGCGGTGTGCGCTTCTTGGCGTCCATTCTCCTCGCGGGTCAGAATGGAAGTGCCACCATTCCGAGTCCGAGTACGAATAAAGAATCGCCAGATCTTGTTTGCATCTACCACCTCGGTCCGGACCCCCTTCGTCCGTCCTTCCTCCCTCCGGCCGCATACCCATCCATCTGTCCGGTTCCCTCCCCAGGCCACTGGCAATCGGTGGCGCTCACTTTCGCTGTTTTAAGCGAAACTCGCCCGCTCGGCTTGCGGGTTGGGGCCCAAGGAAGTGTTGTGGGGCTCGGCACCCCTAGGCAAGGGGGATGCCCGAGACGGAAAGACACACTAAAATATAATAAAGAAAACTGTAGCACACACACGCGCGTTTTGCCGTGAGGTGGTGGCGCGAACCGGCAGAATCATACTTTTCCGGACCAGCAATCAAGGGCAACTTGTTGTTATTATTTACACCGCCCCTTGCGCAGAGCAAACGAGTGGGGGTGGGTTGGCGCCGATCCCAGAATGGGGAAAGGGTGATGGTGTTAGTGGAAGGGGGGAAAGTGCCGAGCGACGTGAGCTTTGCAGCCGACGGCAACACGCTTCAAAAATATGGGATGCTAGAGATTATGTTTTATTTTGTTTACTTAATGTATTATTCTCTTACAGGTTCTTTTTTCTTTCACTTAATTAAACGTTTTGTCAATATTTGTTACCAGAAACATTTTTTTCTAAATTATCACATTTTTATGTCTTTTTGTAACCACACGCAACAACACGCTCCAAAAATATGGGATGCAAGAGATTATCTTTTATTTTGTTTGTATTAAAATTAATTATCTCTTTAAAGGTTCTTTTTAATTTCATATAATTGAAGATTTTGTCAATATTTGATACCAGAAACATTGTTTTTGTAAACTGTCACATATATATTATTTTTCGTACATTTTAAGCTGAACTTAAAACCTTCAATCAACCGCTTTTGTACCAGAAACTTAAATTTGTTGCTTTACTCTGTGTCAATTCTATACTCTGTTTGAAGACGTTAATCGTAACTCGAAGATAAAGTAGGAAATGATAATTTTCAAATTTTTATATTTTCATTTTGCTTAACAGTGTTTAAAATAAAATAAAATATGCTATCACTTTTAAACTATTACCATTTACTTTGCTTTCACTATTAAACACAAATTTACTAATTACGCTCTTGTGTAACAGATTTTGCAGATTTCTGTATTTTTTTAACATAATGTCGACCGAATATTCATTTCCGACTTATTGCATTTGTTTTCCATCAACTCCAATCTTATTATCACCTTTTGAGATGCAATCCAGTCCACAGTATCGCCAATTCGATTTTAATATTTATAGCGCAAAACGAGCAATTTTTCAGTTTAAACATTTTGAAATATTTATGACGTGTTTACACTATGCTGATAAATTCACAAATGTCAACCAATTTTGGTTGCCTCGTACCATCTTGGAGCATGATGATGAACTGGTCTGCTATTTTTTCGTTTTCTAACCGCCGCGCCTTGTCACAGACTGTAACTTTATCTTCCTTTCGCCTGGTTTGGATGGTTCATCGATTCTCTTTTGTTCACACCGCGAAGTGTTCGCTTCACGTTTTATTAATATTTCCACCACCGGTCGCACTACCTTACCCCGCTCGGTGACGGCTGACCCTACAAATGGTGTGACCTCTTGAAGACGGCGAGGAAGCGTATCGTTTGGCCCAGCATGTTGACGCCAGGGTGAAGGTGTCCGACGAGGGGGTGAGTGAGTTTTTTTTTCGGGGATAGGGCAGCAAAACATGGGTCGGTGGGCGGGTGTTGCGATACAAGATTCAATTTCCGTACTCTCCGGGGGCACAGAACGCGAACGCGGCGAATGTCGATGATTCGTGTGTACCGTGCGTGCGTGCGCGTGTGTGTGGCGGCCGTTGAAGGAAGTTGACACGGGGCGCGTTGTACACTAAGCATATACCTGCCCGCCTTCGCTAGTGCGATCGACTAAAGAACCTCACCGGTGCACGATCAGCAAACCGGCGGCGGGAGAATGTTCGTGTCCGTCGTGAGTGCAGCGGGTGAGTTCCATTCGCGAAACCAACCAACGGTGGCGGGGTGTAGGATCGCGTGGTACTTGATCGCGATTTCGGTGGAGAAAGAAACCCGCCGGCCGTACAGCCCGCCAGCCTCACCAAGGGGCAGTACGTTCCCTTCCCTTTAATTGGACCACTCCGTGGGTTGCCGGTGGCCGTATTGGTGCACGCGGTCCATATACCCGTGCCCGTCGTTCGGCTCCTTCCTTCGAAGTCCTCGGTTCTCGGAAATAGCCCACACGAGGTGGAGGCTAGCGAGCGGTGGGGGTGTCTATGCGCGCCCTAGAACACCCGAACGTCGGGCACTCGCTGCTCGGGGTGTGGTGTTTTTGCTATAAAAGAGTTGTATTGTCCTTTCGGAGATCAGTATTCGGTACTCGGTTTGGAAGTTTTGTGTTAAGCGAACATCAACCCGTTGTTGCGGTAACATAAAAGTCCAACGTTGCTCGTGTGCAATTTTCCGGTTTTATCTTTGAGCTGATTGAGCGCGACTAAGAAATCAACCATCCAAGCAAAATGTTCTCCAAAGTGGTAAGTGTGCTAGTGGCGCAGTGTTCTGGCAGGGAGATGGGAAGTGATGGTTGATGGTCGTGTTTGGGAAGTCCTGGAGCAAGTGTGACGTATCGGTGCGATGTCCGTGAGTTAGTGAGTTCTAACGAGTTTGGTGTGGTGCGTTTGCTTGTAGATCGCTGTTTTGGCCTTTGCCGCCGTGGTAGCCGCCAAGCCCCAACATCAGCCCGCCGCCCAATATCCGGCAGGAGTCGATCCGTCCCGCTGCCCGTCGTACCCGAACTGCGACAACGCGGCCCTGCACAACCCGAATCATGCGTACAACAACCACGCCGCCAACCACGCCGCCAACCACTGGAACCCGAACTGGAACGCGCAGCCCAGCTGGAACGCGGCCCCGGCCCCCGTCCCGGCTCCGGCTCCGTACTACCACGGTGCCCCGCACTCGTACCAGGCTCTGACCGGCCCGAGCCACAACTACCTCGGAGCCCCAGCCCCCACCGCCGGTGGTGACCGGTAAGTCACGGAGTTCGCCTAAGAATCAGCTAGAACCGGGAACCTGAAGCTGATGTGTGTCCTCTTTTCCGCCTTTCGCCTCCCACAGCTACCCGGCTGGAGTTGACCCGCAGGCCTGCCCGAACTACCCGTACTGCGACAACCTGGCTCCGGCTGGCGCTCCCCAGGCTGCCCCGCTGCCAGGCTTCACCTCCCGCCAGTACCCGGCCGGAGTGTCCCCGCACACCTGCCCGAACTTCCCGTACTGCTAAGGACCTCGCCCCACCGGAACCCTTTCCTCGTTCCCGTTCGCTCTGTTCCTTGTTCACTCTATCATAACTTCGCTAAATGATCTTCATCTCTTCCATTTCCTTCCTTCCCCTCGGATGGGGCTGCCCAGCCATTCCCTTCGCTCCTACCAATCCTTCCACTCGATGCGCGGCCTCGACCCGACGGTTGTACATAACTGGCACTGGTTTTGTTTTCGTTAGTGTTGTGTTTTTTTTTATTGTAAATTGTGCATGCAACTGCAAATGTGTTTCTTTTTGAAGTGCACACCGGAGAACTGAATGGAAAGGCAAATGGAAATGTAGGAACCAGAGGGAGAGTTTGAAAACAAACAAAACTGTATCTCTACCGAATATGTTAGCTCAGCGCTCAATCGCACACGTCGCAAAAGAAATTTGAAATGCAATTGATTTAAGAATCATACCTGGTGGATTCGTCTTGTGTTATATATTACCGCTCCGAACCAACGCCCTGTAACCTCCGGCAGTAAAGGTCACTGAGGCGTTTTCTTTGCCATTTTTGGCAGTGAATTAATGAGTTTAATCTGTCATGGATGAAACAATTCATGATCCTCTGTGAAAATCAACATGGTGGCCCTGGAACACGATGCGTAACGTATAAATGTGTCCTGCCTTCGCGTTTGCCTCGCCTCAGCCGCATGCTCTAACTATGTTAGACATGGATTTTTGGTTTTGGTTATTTTATTTCCTTGTGATAAATGAACAGTTTTTTTCTACTAGCTTCTTTTCTTCAAATTTTATGTAATTATTATTTTTAATTATTCCAATATTTTGATCATTTGATAATAGCGTCATCCATGACTTATTAAATCAGGTTTCAAGGTTTCAACGACTTTCCACAATTTCAGGTTATGGTCGACGTCGGAATATGTTATGCTTTGGAATCTAATTTGCATTTCTTTTGCTTAATCTTCTTCCCTACCATTGGGCGCTGAACTTTCTTGCCTCTCAGTGATGAGTCTCGGATGCGCTCTTTTTTTTTTACTTTTAAAAATAGGGTTTCAAACGTTCGAGTTAAACTCTAGTGCAGTGTTGTCTGTGACTCGTTTGACATCGTGGGCCGCATTTACTCTCAAAATAAGCCAAAACGTAGTATTGGTTGTATCTATGATAATAGGTTTTTGTATACTGTGGTTTTAATTTACCAATCAATCATAAATCGTGACTTTTACAATTTAAAAATATTATATTACGTCTTACAAATTTGCATTCAACCAAATCAAGCTTTGTATTAGCTGTATGTAATTTTCTTGAGAAAAATAACATCTAATTTGAACCTTGTGAACCTTGTAAAATAAGGTATATAAAATGATTCAATATCCCTTCTTCTTCTTGGCGTAACGACCTCTTGGTCATGCCTGCCCGTGAAGGGCTTACGAGACTTCCCTGTTTCCCCGTTGTACGTCGATAGTCAGTCCTCTCGTACAGGGGAGGGTCCGGTCTAGGTTGGGATTCGAACCCACGCCGTCGAGGTGGTGAGCCCCCGTGCTCATGGGCCGATTTTCTAACCGGCGCTACCGCTCGGCTGTCGCGGACCCCCATCAAGAGATCAAGAGTACGTTTCTTGAATTGTCCAAACCTGATAATTATCTGAACTAAATTGCAGAAGGACGCGTATATATCAATTGACATATCTCTTTATGTATTTTTATTTTTTAAATAAGTTGATGTGTTTAATTTTACTACGAGTACTTTGAATTAAAATTTGTTTCCTTTATAGATCTTCAGAGTCTGTGTAAAATAATGTAATGTTTATTGATCTTGATTACTCTCTTGTACGGAAAACACTAATGATAGGTGTGTTGAATTATAATAATACGGAACAAGATTGTTTATATCATGTTCTTAAACCAGCTTATGATTTGGTGGATTTGGTTTAGACTTAGACAGCATTTCCACTTATTTGAAACAGTAAGTAGTAAAAACTCCGTCTTCCCGCATCGAAGACATGAAATCGTTTTTCAAATATTAACGAAATTCATCGCTATTATGCTTTTTTATAGAGAGTTTAGATAAGTAAAAGTGTATAATTACTATAACTGGTTGCTTCACAGCTGTATTTTCATTGCTCTTGTAGTTTGTTAAGTATGTTTTCCATGAACACTATTCATCCACTTGTCTCAAACAGCCTGTGCAAAAGAATGATGGGTATCACTTTCTTATATAAATCGTTTATATTGACAGTGCTTCAGTCCTCTTGCTCGTATACAATTTATAGTTCGTGAAACTACATAACCAAAAACAAATTTTGCTATTCAAACGAAAGTTAATGTATTCTTTCAATCTCTGCTCTAGTGTACTGTAGTTTGAGCACGTCTAAATTTTTTGTAAATATACCTCCTGACCAATAATGTGTGAGGTTTCTAGGGTCTTGTTTTCTTTCGCTTTTAACACTATACTTCCGTTATGCCATCTAAGTTGATAAAACGAGAGTGATTTCACCTGTGGGTACACCCTGGTCATCCAAACAGACAGTACAGTCCGTTCAATTGGAGTGTGAATTTAAAAAGTAAACGGAAAATGCATTATAAAATTTCTCTTTCAATGTTATGGTTATGGTTGACCGAGTCCATCGTAACGCTTGTTATTCGAATACGATTGACGAAATAAGGGATGGTTTGTTAGAAACCCATCAATCGGATGCACCGATGATTTTCTGTAAGCTTTTAGTATCGTCTGCATTTGAAACGGTACGTGATCATTATGAGCTTGTTTATTGCATGGGAAGACAACGTCGACATGGATTTAATGGTAACGAAACCCTCAAACTACAATTAAAATGGGGTCTCAGAAAGGACCCTTTATAAAGACAAGATCGGAAAATTGATTGAATGATAACGAAACCCCCTAACAACGATTAAAATGGAGTCCTATAAAGTGCGCCTTATGTATGGAGCAAAACCTTAAAAAGTATATAAAGTAGTGACCAATCTTATAATGCCTCTCTTAATACGTCAAGCGATACTCTTTTAAACGACAGAATTTATATTGGATTCAACAGAGACTCTTATCATTTCCTAGTTGATTTGATGACCAGCCGCATGTTTATTCAATATTATAAAATTTTAATTAGAGAGTTTATTTTAAAAACCAATTATTGACTTTGCTTGCTTTGAGTTATGTTTGTTAGTTGAGGTGGCACTGTTTTATAGTATTTTTTAATATTAAATTATTATAAAAAAAAAAATTACAGATGATTACGCCAATTTAATTCTTGAACCTCCTATTATCACATTTTAACGCGATGGCCACACCTTTTAAGGAATCCATCCAACCTATTAGCACTTAACCGTGCACAATTCGTGGTATCACAATGCTTAACGACAGGTGCGCTTACACCAATCCCTTCGCGTTTGGCCGGCGTGCTTATACCCTCTTTTTCTTTCTGCATGCAAAAATGCTTACTCCGTCCGTGACTACGTCCAAAGCATTAATAAGATGACCGATCCTTTTTTTTTGCCAACGGGACACGCTTAGTGCAATAGCCGCACCTTTTAGGACGGTTGCTGCTTCGTTTTAGCGACAGCCACTTTTCGGAGCCGATGGATGTTTCATTCGGTGATTTGAATTTTCCGTTACAAAATCAATATTTTTGAATATTTTTTGTTTAACTAGATTGTTCTTTCAAATCTTCTTCTTCTTCTTGGCGTAACGACCTTGTTGGTCATGCCTGCCCCGTTAAGGGCTTACGAGACTTGTTTCCCTGTTGTACGTGGATAGTCAGTCCTCTCGTACAGGGGAGGGTCCGTTCTCGGTTGGGATTCGCGGTTGGGAACCCACGCCGTCGAGGTGGTGAACCTCATGGGCCGATTTTCTAACCGGCGCTACCGCTCGGCTGTCGCGGACCCCCAATTCTGTTTATTCAAATGTTACGAGAAAAACTATCTTTTATTATTATTATTATTTATAATTAATATGTATTTATTCAGAAGTCCCTCCACTTTGAAGGCGACTTGGAAGAGAGAACCTGGAATAGAGGAGGGAATAGCTGAAACTAGCCTGGAAATTGTTAGTACTAAGAACTGTTAGTCTTGTTCAAGAGGAAGATGCTCAAGAGCATTTTTGGTCGAGTAGGCCGCTATAACGACGGTATTAATGAAATGTAGAGCGATCCCTCTATTGTGCAGTGAAAAAGCGAACCGTCAGGATGGGCCCTTGAAGACATCTTAAGCAAGCCGTAGACGTTACATATTAATCTGTGCAGATCTTTGACGTCTACAGCTTTTCCTTAGCTCTTTCCAACATCCCCGAGATATTCGGGATATCTCGAGGGATGTTTGACAGACGATGGGTACGAGAGAACAAAGGAAATCTGTAGACGTCAAAGATCTGCACAGATTAATATGTAACGTTTAAATCCAGCTTTAGGCTTAGATAGACATAGTCGGAATACGGAATTGGACCAATGTGGCGAGAAATCGTCAGCGCGAAGAAGTCGCTAGCCAAAACAATTAAAATAAAAAATAACTTGCAATGATGTGGAAAAACGACCCTGCGGAGGACATGCTCAGACCGTTGAAATGTTATGCTAATAAGTGGGTGTCTCCGACCACAATTGAAATCCCCGTCTCGGCTGTCAATGACTTTGAAATTATTGTCTACCCTTAAAACGACCGGTAAATATTGAATATCCAAACAAATGTCCCACATGGTTGTAACTACGTCACTGGATAGTTTTGATGATGTTCGAATACTGCTCCATTGATTGGTCATGTACAAAAACCGAAAGAAGGTAGATTTAAAAGATTACTGCAGACACTTTGGTTTGGCCTTACACATGTTTTTTGAACAAAAACGCACCAAAAGATTAGTATTTTGGAAGGCACATTCTGCGACCTTCAATTATCTACATTGATATGATTGTTCACACCCAGTTCCGTTTGCAGGTGCAGAATGGACGCTAATTACGGGACTTAAATCGAAAACCCCAACGGTACAGCGGAATGGCGATGAAGATGCTGCCGGTGAATGTGGCGCAGAGGAAGTTAAATGGAAACCGAATCAGACGGACCAGCGTCTTATTTACTCTGCCGTGACGAAGTATCGCTCAGCCGTCCAGTCAGTTTTGAGATTCTCTTTTCGTTTCGAACAAACAAAACAAAACTTATCTAAACAAAAAACCACGGGAACCTAAGCCACGGCTTTAATAGTGGAGGGGGGACTCGAGCTGTTTGCTCAATTATTGTACGGTCATGGCAGGTCGATTCCGCGACGTCATCGATCGACGACCACGGTTAAAAAGGGTGTAGAAAATGACTATGAAGAAGCTCGTCTGGTGGGTTTGTCTGCACTATGGCCTGATTAATGGTCAAAATGGTAGCTAGGTTTTTAACCAGTTTTTTTTTATTTCAGATGTTCCTGTAAAAGACAAACAGCTTTCAAACGCATCGGTCAGATTAAACGAAATAAATAATACAATTGTTTTCATTAATAATTTTTTTTTAGTATGAAACTTATTTACTAAAAGCCTAACGAATAAAGATGCTATCAAATAAGACATAATATCACAACCAAACAAAATACAAAACCATGTTTGCTTGATTAATTCCTTTAAGGCGAAAAGAATACAAGCTTCGACTCTATGTATAAATTTGATATGGTTTTCTTCTATGTTCTATAATATTTCTTGTACTTCTATTTCTTCTTCTTTCATCTTGCAACCTGTCATCCTTACGAGGACTTTGAAGATTTTTGTGATTCTCAAATCATCCATTCGAACAATGTTATTTTGATTTTATAATTAATTGATGATAATTTTTTGTTTAATACTGTATATTTTAAAGATAATCCATCTCATTTCAATCCTGTGCAGGGGTATGAGGTGGGCCACTATCATTTAATCTTGTTTTTTCGTTTTCTAACCGGCGTAGCCGTTATTATTATTGGATATGAATGTTCTAATTTAAGTCGGCCGATGGCCGACTGACTGATTCATAGATACTTAAATTGATTGTAAATTGTTCTCATGGATATATATGTTGTCGTCATTAGTCTCGGATCAGAAGGACATGGAATGAAAGACACAGTGAATGCCAATTTTTTTTTAATTTTTTTTTTTTTCATTCCACAATACGCATTTCTCGGGCCAATCGCAAGGTCAATAAATTTTTCAGAATTCGAAAATTGATTTTTATTAGCAATGGTGCACTTCCAGCTCATAGTTCCGAGGTTCGACTGGCGTTAGCTAAACTCCAAACGATCGGAATCGCCTTCCTCTCCGGCGCCCACCGACCGCATGGATCCCCCTTCCGTTTCGCCGGACAACCGTCATCACGTTGGCCTCGCGTTTCGCGGGAACCGCATGCAGTCAGTCTCTCTCTGTAACTCGCCGCTATCACCTCGCGTCGAAGATGAACTCGTGGACCGTCAGCGATAAGCCTGCGCCAACTTCTCCAAGTCCTGAGGAGGAGCTAGCCCAACCGCGGACCCAAACGAAGCTCGTGATCGCCCTCGAACCTCTGCTGGCGGTGCTACTGATCGTGGTGGACCTGGTGAAGGTTGTGGCACTTGGCTTGCCCCGGTTGGCCAGTGAAATCTACTCCATTTTCGTGCCACACGCCAAGAAGGACGTCCGCGGCCAGCTGGTGTTGATCACCGGTGGCGGGAATGGGCTAGGGCGGGCCATCGCGCACCGGCTTGCGGCTCGTGGTGCCCGGTTGGTGCTGGTTGACATCGATCTGGCCGCGGCCGAGCGGGTCTGCGAGGAGCTGAAGGAGCAGCACGGTGTGTCCGCCTGGGCCTACCGGGTCGACGTGTCCCGGTACGAGGACTGTCGGCAGCTGGCGGAGCACATCGAGCGGGACGGGTGCGGCCCGGTGGACATCCTCGTCAACAACGCCGGCCTGATCCTGTTCGGGTTCATCAACGAGTGCTCGGTGGAACGTGCGGCAACCGTGGTGGACGTGAACGTGAAATCGCACATCTGGGTAAATACACCTGATGCCATGCATACAACTACATCCCGTTCTGTGAAGTGAAGCGCGAGCGTAAAACTGTACATTGCATTGTTTGATTAAGACGTCTCTCAAGCTGGCCACGAGGAGGAAGTTGTGGACGAACGGTCAACATCATTACATTACGCTTGTCGAAGGTTTCTCCCATTGGGAATCGGGTGTGTCAGCGTGCGTGTGTGTGTGGTTTTGTGCGTCGGGAAGCGTCCAATCGCGTGAATAAATTTATGCATTTATGCCGCCCTATCCAATCCCAGTTTGGCGTGTTCGATCAGCTGCGTGATGCTGCGCTGGGAGAAAATAAATAGCACCCAAATGCACGCCGTAGGCATGTTCGACAACTCCCATCCAGCGCCGCTCAGCGTGGCATATCTAACGTGATTGCATAATCCAGCGTTAAATGCCTATTTCTTGTTATTTAAATGTTGGAAATGGATACAATTTTAAACCGCGGATCGAAGCCCCAGTTACGAATGCAAATTTTAGACAATGTGGATGCGAACGGTACAAAGAGTGGGTAACGAGTGTCTTTATTCGTTTCTTTAAATCGCATAACTCTTTAAAGAAAGTTTAAATACAATAAACAAGTTTAACGTATTGGTTTTAAATGGCTATACCTACCAATCACCATCATCATAGTGCGTCTGCGGCGTGACGCACAAAATGTGACATAATTCAGCCTAAAGCGAATAAAATTAATAATTTATCAGCGAGATCGAAGCCACGAGCGGAAAAACGGATCTAAGTGAGGAGAAAAACTGGTGGGCAGATTTTCACCGGCAGGGCGGTTTACGTGTGCGAAAATCTATCTGTGTTTCGATCAGTTCGGTTCGGTGTGGACGTCCGTGCGTAGGTCATACTAATGGCTACTATAATTCAAGCAGTAGTGCGTCTTGCCAAAAGATTCGTTATCGTGTCCGTATCCGTTCGTCCCTCGCTGGTGAACATCTCGAACGTCTGTGTGGCGTAAACCAAATCGTCAAATCATCGTAATGTTATTACCATCGCGATCGCGTTTTTCCTTCGAAAAGCGTGCCACTTCATGCTTGGCATGACGACGCACGATGCGATATAATTCAAACGTTAAAGAAGCGGTTTCCGACCTTAGCATGGTCTAGAGCTCGATCACCGTAAGATGGCTATTTAAGCGGGCAATAAATCTCCGAAGATGACTCAGTTGTTCACTTCTCATCGTCAACTCCTCATCAGCCGGAGGATGTGATCTTTGCAATGAAGAAAAATACAATTTGTTCTCTCATATGTAAACGACACAAAAAAAAATCGTTAGAACTAACGACGCAAACAAGAGAGGCCTTGATTTATTTTCTTTTAGCCCAATTTAGTCTGAAGGTTCTATTTTTGTTGATATAATGATGAAGTTTGCATTGGTGTTTTCCTTTTTCTCCAACGAACATATTTCTCTTCCGTGCCTTGCTTCTGTGCTCTTCAGCTTACATCAATCAAATGTAGCATGTAGCATGCTTAAAGACGTGTAGATCGTTCAAACAAGTATTTGTTCTTCTTCCTATTATTAATACTTTACGACCCGGCTGTCATTCTACTACATCGATCAAGTGCTATAGAAATATCTTACAGCGTATTTTTGTTTTGGCTCAAGGACCTCAAAATGACCACAGCCGGTGTCTGGGGTCGGGATTTGAATGCTTTTGTAGCTTGTTAGAAAACCGGTTCACGTTAATTACGCAACTGTTAACCGGCAATCTTGAACCGCCTAAGGCAACAAGGTAAAACTGCCAAAACATCTCCGACGGATTGCGAACTAAAGGAATAAATACGTAAAAAAAACAGCGAGATTAAGCATTTAACTAGCTTAGGAAAGTCAACCCGCTCGAATCAGATAAATATTATAGACAGTGGCCGGTTTAAAGGTGCGCGGACTGATCGATTCTTTGTCTTTAAATCAAACATGAATCGTTTGAGTCTTAAAATAATGCCACAAATTTAGGAGGTATGGCAATCTGGGTCACTTATACTCACAAGGGACCTTTGTGTTGATTTTGCTCCATCCCATGAAAATAAGTGCCCGGAACCAGTCCCTGCAGTACATTGATAATAAAATAAGATATACAACTAATGTGTCTATCGAATAACAGTCGAGAAACATGCCAAAATTATCATTTAATAGGTGTAAACCCCAAATGAAAATACGGTGTTCACTAACTGAATCATATGGTTGCAAGTTAATTTTCATAACTGCAAAATATCAAGCATTGGACTAAAATAATGCGTTGCTTATGATATCTGATATCGATCAATTCCATTTTACATAAGATGAACTTACAGAATAGAAACGATTTTCTATCGTATATCTATCAGGGTATGCCGTACATTTGAAGAAAGTTACTTATGGGTGGAAAAGTGAAGTGTGATGAAGTGAAATTACATAATTTAGCTATATGAAACAGGAATGCTTAACATGTTTTCTAGATGCAAAAATTATTTTCAAACTGGACCTCAAAAATCATTTTTATTTACATGTTCCTCCAGATGACGAAAGTGTTCCTGGACGGTATGATCGAGCGGAAGCGCGGACACATCGTTGGCGTGTCGTCCATGTCCGGCATGTACGCCTTTCCTTGGGGAGGCATCTACTCCGCCACAAAGTTTGCCGTGTGCGGCTTAATGGCTTCTCTGTCGGAGCAGCTTCGCATCCAGGGCCACTCCAAGTACGTGAAGACCACCTGCGTGAATCCTTACTATGTGGCCACCCGGAAGGATGTGGTCGAATTCCTGCAGAAACCACGGTAAGTGCGATCGACGAGGGAGGTGCTAAAACAGTTGCTCTGATTGTTCCTGCTTCCATCTCCTGTACAGCTTCTCTCCACTGACGGTTGACCAGGCGGGACGGGAAATCGTTGCTGGAATACTCAGGGACGACGTTGTCGTTACCGTTCCGAGATTGTTTGGAGTTTTCACCCGTTTTATGCTGTAAGATTCTACGCCACTACGTCGGCGATAAATGGTAAAAAAGTGCATTACATTATCATTGTTTGTCGTTTCAGACTTTTCCCAGTGTCAGTTCAGGAGCTCGTTCGGGATTATCTTATACGAGAATATGAGCTGAATAATAACTTGCACACGTGATTCGATAAGCTGTGTGTACTTACAAATAGCCATGAGCCATGATGGATTGATTCATCATAAGATAGAATTCTTTGGTAGCCAGTAAATATTCTTCGATACTTCGACCTCAAAATAAACCTAAAATGCTATACTGAGAGAAATAGACCATAAGGAAGTATCGTTTCATGTTACTATAAAATGTATTATTATTAGAATAAAATAGTAAAACTGTTGACAACGAATAAGAACCTAAAATAACTCCACTTGAAGATCTTCCTTTCAAAATATTAAGTAACGATTATCTCCGTTCGATCACACGATTCCATTTCTTTGCGGCGACTATACTGCCATCTATATGTCGAAATTGTAACGATCGTTGCTCAAAGCGCCTCGTTTGTGTCATTTAAAACAACTATTTAAATGCAACTCAAACATAACGATTCATAAGTAAACGTAAAGACTTGTTCCTTGACTGCTAGTATAATGAACAAAGGGGACACATACAACACGACCACATGGTAACAAATTGTAAACATAGAAACCATTTAGGACGTCATACAAACAAGCGATGCGTTGTTATTTTCTGTATTTAAGTGAAATAAATACTGTTGCATAACATATTTCTTTAGTACAATTTATTCCACACTTTATTGCAATTTTCACTTCTAAACAGTATTACACCTTGTTACGTTTGATTAACCCTCTGATATGGGTCTAGTTATCTGCTCAGGTAACATCCCATCGATCAAAGACAGCACCATAAATGGCTTTGCAAAGCATCGAGCCGCCCAGACCTTCTGCCTAGCTTCGCTTCTTTCTCTGTCACAACATGCACTGTAACAAGAAGGAATCTTCTATCATAACAACACGTGCGCTAGAAAAACCGTACTGTTGAAAGAAAATCATTGCCATTTGTGGCTGACGCGGTGAGGCGTTCCGTATGACACAAAAATGATAAACTTATGAGGTCAATAGCGTAAGATGTCACCTGTAGATTACTTAAAGTTGGATGGAAATGGCAAATGGAAGGGGAAAAAATAATACTATAAAAGCACCCCTAATTGATCCATTGTTCGTCGCACACAGATTATCGGGCGGAATGCGGATGAGGAAGGAAGTATGATTAGTCGTCGGTGTAATTGTTGCTTACTAACTTCGGAAACCGCGTTCTTATGAAGTTTAAACTTGAGATAATGGTAAAAGGTACTGTAACTTTTATTATCAAGAAAAAAACGTAATAAAATCAATTAGTAAGATCTTTTTTAATGTTATTTAAACATATTGTTTGTGTTTATCAAATATTTCATTTTGAGCTTCCAACTTAGCTTCATCTGTTGATGTCCACAACGGGATTTAATTCACTACACTGAGAAAGTGTTAAAATTGCTTCCCAAAATATGGTGACAAACTTAATCTGCTTTCCAGCGCAAAGTGCACCCAACCGCTTCGGCTGGCAGTCGGAGTGTGAAAAGTCCAACATAAGAACAACGTCGCTGTAGGCCACATAGAATGGGGAAAATCAAACAAATAAACTAGGTTGCGCTTTCCAACTTCGCTTTCCTCCTTTCTTCTTGCCATCAAGCCTGGCAATAAAACTAAGAACAGGGGAAAGAAAAATGCCTTGCTGTAAATTTCCTAATCGCTTGTACCGCTTTCCCGAACTAGAACTGCGTGTTCTGATGTGGAACCATATGAAAAATCCGCATATTCTAATGCACTTTAGAGGTATTAGTATTGCTTACATGCAATTTTAAACAAGAATGCATGTCACTTCTAAAAGTTATACACATTGTAGATTAGAAAAACATCATTTAATCGATTTAACTGTGTCAGGCATGTTTTATTTTACTTTTATGCATCTCTTACCATCTCGCGTTTTCCTGATGCGTATAGGAAAAATCATTACACAAAACCCTGTAGCATCTACTAATGGCCTTTTTCTTCTAGGTAAGTGAAGAATGTTTTTTTTTTTGCTCGGGGGGTAAACAACAGTTTCCCTCCAAGCTTGAGTTTAGCCGCACTGATCATACGCACCGCAATCCGCTACTCGCAATCCATGATCGTCGTCGTCACGATGGGTGATTTTCGAAACAATCATCTGCCTCGTAATCAAATGTACTCCGTCGCGGCGGCCCTCAACCAGGAAGAAGCTGCTCGGAAGGAGAAGGAAAGAGACGGGCTCCAAGAAATGCCGGAGAATCCCTTCGAGGGTCTGTTGTTGGCGAACGGTCGACTCAAAGCTCGACGACACGATATGTGGCCAACAGTATAGCACCGGATTCGGTCGACGGTGAACACGGGTTCTAGTGGTTCCGACGCAGCCGACCCGAGGAGAGTACACATCCGTGCGAACAGTTTCACACCGCTAAACCGTGGAAATAGGGGAAAAGTCAAGCGAAAACTTGAAGTTGTCCGTGCATAAGTTGGTTTTAGGGGTGACCAGTGATGCGTACCATCTTACCATGCTAGAACGCATTTTGTTCAGCTGCATCTTTGTGGGAGTGCTAGTGAGTGGCCAGATCAGTGATCTTCGGTACACCGAGGTAAAAGTACAACAGTCGCTTATAGTGTTTTTGTTACAATGAAATGAATAGATGAAATGGAAATAATGACCAAAACTAGTGCAATTTATGTAAAGATAATTTCTTGTTAATGTATGATTGAACAGTTTGTTGTTTTTGTATGAAATGATCGAATCACTCACAATCCATTGCTGTTAGTTATTCGAAAATAGACGTATAAAAATTGTCATCATTATGGTGTTCATAATTATAAAATTTTACTCCTTATTTTAATCGTTGTGGAAATTTGCCTTCATTATGGTGTCCATTATTATGAAATTTTATTTTTGAAATTCTTAAAAGCTGTCAACATAATTTAAAACTCATTCATGTACTACCTAGAGACGATGAGGTCATTTACTGTTTTCAAAGTTATCCCTAAGCGACGTGGTGCGAACGTGATTATTTGTTGAGGTCTTTTTTTTAACAACCACGAAAGTGCAATAATTTCGGAAAAAATAATACAAAATAGTAAAGATGCTAATTACTACAAAGTGCATGTGGCAAATGACAGTGCGGATAATCGAATCTTCACGTTTTCGTTTCTTGCAATAACTTTCACGTTTTGTTGAATTAATAAATAAGCGTTGTCCTAATTCTTCTTTAGACGAATAATGATAGCATCGGTGAGGCAATTCAGTTCCTCCGCGAATTCGACCGTGAGGCGGCGGAAATGTGTAACCGAGTGGCGAACGCGGAGTGGCGCTTTTCAACCAACGCGACCGAATTCAACAAACGGCGTATGCGCGAGCAGCAAAACCTGGCGTCCAAGTTCGAGTGCATCAGCTGGCGAAGGGCGGTCGCGTTCGACTCGACCCGCATCGTGGACACCAGCATCCGGCGCCAGCTGGGACGTATCGTGCAGCAGGGCCGATGTGGTCTGGGCGAGGAGGGCTATGGTGAGCTGCAGCGTGTCCTGGCCAATTTGAAGGAAAAGTACAACGATGCGCGGGTGTGTCCGTTTCACGGTGGTGAGCCATCGTATGCCGGTACGTTCTCTTCACCGGGGGCGGTGGCGGCAGCTTATAAGAGTTCGAATTATGTGACAGGCTACACCGACTACTGTGACCTCAAGATAAGCCCGGATCTGACGCGCATAATAGAGACGAGCCGATCAGAGGCCGAGTTGCGCTACTATTGGGTGGCGTGGCGCGAGAAGACGGGTCCTCCGATGCGTAACACGTTCATGCGGTATCTACACCTGGCCAACCAGGCCGCCGAACGGCACGGCTTCCGGGACGCCGGGGAGCAGATGCGCTCGGTGTACGAGGATAGCGACTTCTTCTTCACCGTCGACGACCTCTGGATTCAGCTGCAGCCACTGTACAGGCAGTTATTCACGTTCGTACGTAGGGGTCTTGTGCGCCAGTACGGGGAGTACATCATCCGTCCGGACGGTCCGCTGCCAGCCCATTTGCTGGGCAACATGTGGGCCCAGAACTGGCGGCACATCTATGGACTGGTGAAACCCGGACCCGTCGAGACCCCGGACGTGACGGGAGAGATGGTCCGGCAGGGTTACACTCCAGTGAAAATGTTCCAGACGGCCGAGGAATTTTTCACCTCGATCGGATTGCCACCGATGGCGCCCGAGTTCTGGCGCAACTCAATGCTGCAGACCCCTGCCGATGGTGGGGGCGGCGGCCAATGTGGAGCATCCGCCTGGGACTTCTGCAACAAGATTGACTTCCGCATCAAACAGTGTACGCAGGTCACATTGGACGACTTCGTCAACGCGCACCACGAGATGACGCATATCCAGTACTACATGCAGTACGCTAGCCTGCCGTACCTCTACCGCGAGGGTCCGAATCCTGCGTTCCACGAAGCGCTAGCCAATGCGGTAGCACTGAGTGTCGGCGGACCAGCGCACTTACAGAAGATCGGCCTTCTGAACAGCCCGGTTTCGGTAGCGAACGGCAACACCGCCATCAACATTGAATATCTGCTGAACATGGCCCTAGATAAGCTTCCGTTTATGGCCTTCAGCTTGGCTGTGGAGAAGGTAAAATTCATTCACAATACACCTAACTTGTACTATTTGTATTGAAACTTTACCTCATTTCTGATCCCCAACAGTGGCGCTGGTATATCTTCGATAAAGGACCCGTCGGGATGAACGCACGCTGGTGGGAGTTTCGACTCCGCTATCAAGGACTTATACCACCGGCCGTTCGAGGATACGAACATTTTGATGCCGGTGCCAAGTACCATGTTATTTCCGATCAGGACTACATCAAGTATTTCGTCGCCACCGTGCTCCAGTTCCAGATCTACTCCGAACTGTGCCAGGCAGCGTTACACAGTGGGCCACTGCATACCTGTGACTTTTACCGGTCGCGTGAAGCTGGACGGATTTTGAGGTATATTTAATGTGGAAAGCCTTTAGAAACCATTTCCTTAACTTGTGCATGTTTTATCCAGCGATGTTATGCAACAGGGAGCATCGCTATCGCCTCAGCAGCTCATCAAGCTAATGACCCGCGGAAGAACATCGCGAATGTCGGTGGATGCACTTTTGGAGTTTTTCCGACCGCTCGAAGCCTGGTTGGAATTGCAAAATCGAGATGAACAGGTACATTGTGCTTTTTTGTGTCGTGATTTTCATAACATTACAACATTATCTTATAATGTAGCTCGTTGGATGGCGGTCTACGATGGAGGATGTGGCGCTTTACCAGCCTTTGGTGGGAAGAAATGGCGCACAAACTACCACCGTGATTGTACCCGGATATTTGCTACTAGGAGTGATCGTGTCGATGTTAGTCAACAGCTACTTTTGAAAATATTATTTCACCTAAATGCTTTTAAAATAAACTGTAAATAATAAAAATTTAATTAATTCAATAAATTGTGAACTTTATTTTTAATGTTCTTTGCATCGCTAATGAACAAGCGAAATGAATTATGACACATTCCTGTTCTTGTGCAGTTCAAAATATGAACTAATAATCTTTCGTCTTAATTTTAAATCTATGAAAAATATTTTTGAAGATCTTCTACAAGTATTACGTGAATACCATAATTAGAAACTGAGTTTTAAGATTATGCTTAGTATTGCGCGTGCCTGATTTGTATTTCTTATTTCATATGCATCGAAAGTGTATCCTCATGCAGTTAACAACGAACATGGGAATTCTCTAGCACGTTAATATTGTTAACATTACATAACCGTCACCCGTTCAACCGCATTCCTGGGTAGTTTTTGGAGTTTTATTTTTAAATAACTTTTGATTGGGTTGTCGTATATATTCAACTTTTAAAATGCCTAGAAAAACTCACTGCTTATTGTTTTGCCGAAGAAAGAAATTGTTCAAATTTAAATAATATTTTTTGCATTTTTCGGTTGATACGGGTAGCCCATACCTTTTGTATTTATTTTTAATTTATTTATTATGGGGTTCCGGACTAAAACCTCCCCAGACGATATCCCGCTCCTTGGGTTCCTTTCGTAGAAAGACTACTCCAAGGGTGGGTGGGTGGTGGCACACCTTCTCTACGTGAACGCGTACAACCCGGCCTCGGCCCTCTTCAGATATCCTTGCTGCGGTGCGTTGGCGCGGGCGGGGAAGCTGCTCGGTTGGGCATCTCGCCATTACCCTCTCAACAGCTCCTCCTGCTCCTACTGTGTTCCTGATGAGGGTTGCGACGATATCCCGACGACATTTGACGATCGTCGGTTCCGCCGTCTGCTTGGTGGAGGTTCTGGCCGCTCTTCGTTCCTTCTCCGCTGAAGCTGACGCATGATATTTTTTGCCGTTGTCTTAACCGCCTACCAGTTTTCTCTGCTGGCGCACATCTCCTACGTCAGATTGTCCGCTCTGACACCATACCTTTTGTATGGGAGATTCCGTTTTTCTGTACTTCAGACCAAATATCTTTTTATCTGGATGCACGTTCGATATGCAGTGAAGATATTTGAGGGAGTTTTCTAAAATATTGTATAATTTTTATAATTTCAAAAATTCTTCTTCTTCTTGGCGTAACGACCATCTTAGTCATTCCAGCCCGTTAAGGGATTACAAGACTGTTTCCCTTGTGTACGTGGATAGTCAGTCCTCTCGTACAGGGGAGGGTCCGGTCTCGGTTGGGATTCGAACCCACACCGTCGAGGTGGTGAGCCCCGGCGCTCATGGGCCGATTTTCTAACCGGCGCTACCGCTCGGCTGTCGCAATCCCATTAAAAAAATCATTAAGTATATTTATTTGAGGTTCCAAAACCCTTCACTTCTTAAGCCCCTTCAATTCTAGAGCCATTCACCTGTATAGTTCATACATGTTACCCAAAGGATTGCCTTTTTTTTTATTTGGTACTGATATCTTTGGTCGTGAATACTCAACTACTTGAAATTTTTGGGAAAGTTACATAAAATATTGTAAAGCTAATAAACTTTAAAAGGCTTGATGCTTTTTTAACATTAGTACAACATTTTTGAAACAAATTTGGAATAAATTTCTGAAAATTTCAAGTAATTTAATTTCAACGACCAAAGATATGTATACTGAAATAGAGAAAATGCAAACTCCTATGTCAAATGTAGGGACTACACAGGTTTAGGTTGTAGATGTGAAGGATGAAACTTCCTAGAACCTCAAATTAATATACTCAATCAATTTTTTAAATTTTAAATTTATACAATATCTTCGAAAACACCCTCAAGTATCTTAACTGAAAGTTTCAAATCGATCCGACATCTAGATAAAAAGACATTTGGTATGTACACATTAAGTACAGGAAAACGGAGTCCCCCATACAAAATGTATGTGCTACCCGGATAGGACGGATCGTGTACTTTGGTAGTTTTGGTTGAACGAGTGACGGTTAATTGGTACAAAAATATCCATCTACAACCTTAGTGCATCAACCTACTTTGTACAAGCCTTGGATGACGCGGGGATTGCTGATTTTGACAAATTGTCTAAAAAGCATGAACCAAGGTGAATATAATAAGCGGGGATAGCACCCAAGATAACCTGTGACGGCATTATGAAGTAAAATACCCACTTTTTAGTCAAAGTTGTTCTACATTTTGCGAAATAAATCTACTGTCGGAAACAACAACAACCGATACACAGGAAACTGAAACATTTTGCAGACAAATTGTTAAAAATTTTACTTTTGCTTGTCATTTGTGGATTTGATCGGAATGAGTTCACCTGGTGTGCTAGCTTTGGCAACAACTAACAAACGCTAGAACCGTCGAAGTGGCAACTTCGTTCCTCGTCGATCGCGAATCAAAACATTCATTTGTGGCACAATAGACGGAAGGAAAGGAGTCGCTTGGATTTAGCTACGTCGACGCTTGGAACAGCCATCAATGAACTATCCTTCTACCAGTTGACCGCGTTAACGTCGATAGGACAAGGTAAGGAAAGTGTGTTATCTTTTGGCGTCTTTGTGACGACGATAGGTGAATAATCCGATGGCGTACCTTCGAAGGACAACATAAATAAAAGTAAAACTCGCGGTATCAATCTTTCTTCCGCGCGGTCGATCCAACGTAAACGCGGCACGGATAAAACGTTGCTCCGTTCAAGTGACCACGAAACAGCACAATCTATTTTTGACTATGTTTTCTTTTCCTACACCCACCTTTCTTTTTTGGTGTCTTTACCGATTCATGGATTTTAAATTTAGCGCGGCCGGTTCAGTTGGATGGCTAGTGAAGATTGATTTGTTTGCTGTCCTGATAACCCTTGAGTTTAACCATTTTGGAATACCTGCTCTTTTCCTTACAGCACGGTGAATACAAACGAAACGGCGCTCGTGGTATCTGCTCGCAGCTTAACGCAGTTTGTGACGGTCTACTTTCCCTCCACAACTGCACGACCGATACTGCACGATGGGGATTATTATTTCAAGATTTCGGGTAAGTATCCATAGTAACCTTTGGATTTGCGGGCATTTGCTTTTCCCCGCCGGCCCACTAGAAAGTCCGAGATAAAAGAAGGTTAGAAGGCAAGGAACTGACTGAACACGGTTTGACCTGAGCACGATGACGCACAGTGTTTGTGGTAACGGTAATAAAAACTGTGGAGATAAGCATATTTCGCTAAGTAAGATTTAACGATTAAAGTGCATTTGGACTGAACATGACTGAGCTACCTTGTACTCAGAAGTGGAGCAGGTTTACGTGGCTCCTTTTTGATACTGGGAGTTTTAAATATGATGTTTTGAACTGTTAACATAACAGTAGCTTTGACTTTTCGCTTCTTAAACTTAACACATTAAAAGACCTTTTGTCTAAAGGACTCCTGTTAGAATGTTTGCCCTTCGTTGGCATTTTACGATTTACTGTTGGCCAGGATTAGTTGACATTCAATGTCCGATTCGCATGAATTCCGCAGACGTCGAACAAACACACAACCGGATGAGGTAAATTTCAAACGGGCATTTCGTGCGGCCTTTTCCAAGCGTGTGCATGTTACAGACAAAAATAAATATTCAATTAGATAGTTCGGCGTCGGGTTGGTGGAAACGACGGTAAACGCTCACGGTACCATCATTACCGATGCTGATCAATACAAAGCGAAACTTCACCGATACCGTCGTCTTGTAGTGCAATGAAATCGAAACTGCAGACGGCCAGCCAGGTTTGGCGCGCATCGAAGCATGGAGGAGAAGGCGTTTCGGTTGCCCCAAGAGTGCACTTAAATTTACTATCAAATTTTGTTTTTCCGTTCTTCTTCTGCCCCGGCTTTCTTCGTTCATAGAAAGAGAAAACCACCTTACAGCTGTTGGAGGCACTGGAGGAAAAAATAAAAGACATCGAAGCGTACACAATTAGTACCCAGGAACGGCGGAAACGTTTCGTGGCACGTTTTTTGGTCACTTCAATCGGACTGTACGTGGTAGCGTCGTTAATTTTCTACTTCGCTTTCTTCCCTTCGACATGGAACGAGCGGATTGTATATTCCGTTCCGTTGCTACTATGCCCAATAATGTGAGTATTCTTGTTCACATGTGGCTCCGGATTAAGGTAACCATTCTTTCCAATTCTTTATTTACAGTATTTTCGTTCTAAAACGCTTACTAGCGTGGCACTATGAGCGGAAAGTGCTCCGGAACTCGAACAAACTAAAAGACCTGCGCACGGAAAAGAAGAAAATCCTCGAAAAGGTGATGGAAAAGGAGACCTACAAGGTGGCGGTAGAAATATTGGACAAATTCGGTGACAAATCGCATCGGCTGCAAACGCAAGCAATCAATGCCTCCCTGACGCCCTTGCGGGCTCCCATCAATTCACCAAAACCGATTTCCACCGGGATGCCTCGAATGCCGGTACCGAGCATACCCCAGAGTCGGCTTTCTCCTCCCTCGGTGGCGGTTCGTGCACCGACTCCGGTCACCCCGCAAATGCGACCGAATCGCCCCATGCCTGTGACACCCCAAACAGCCCCTGGTTTAATCATGCGACATCAGCAACAGCACCAGATGATGCACTCTGGTGGTCAAACGGCGTACAGAAGGACACCTTTTCCCATCATTAACCACAACCAGAAGGGTGTTTGGGAGAAAATGGTGGACTATTTGGTCGGAGATGGTCCCGTGAATCGATTTGCGATGATTTGCAGCGAATGTTTCATGCACAACGGTAAAGATGAGAAGGCCGACTTTCTAGGTTGCATAAAACATTAATTATTACCTTGCTTGTTTCGGTATTCTTGTTCCTAGGCATGGCCCTGAAGGAGGAGTATGAGTATACTGCTTTCCGGTGTGCCTTCTGTGGCACATTTAATGCGGCGAAAAAGCAGCGTCCTGTGGCACCCCGACTGCCCTTCGAGCAGGCACAGTTTGACAGGCTTTCTCAGAAGCCTGAATCAAGCACGGCCTCGGAGGTGGAGGGAGATGATGGAGAACGTTCTTCTGCGTCGTCCGAGTCTGGCGAACCACGCAGTCCTGGTGTTGGGGAGGAAGGGCCAGGTGAAAAAGTTTTATCTTATATTTAATTTTATCTTATTTATTTCTCTTATTAATTTAGTAATGGCCTTTGATAACCGCTGTATTTCTCTTTATAGTTGAATCTGAATTGGAGGTCCCACAGGATGAGGCACGAATGCAACTAGATAATCCTATGGGTGAATCGGGTGAAGGTGGGTCTGAAACGGTGGAAAATTCAACTCCAAACGACGAGTCGGTAGAAAGGACTGACACCAAAACGCCCACTGATACAGCCGTATCCGAAGTGCCAAGCCGGCCGGAAACTGTGGGATCGAAAAAAATTGACTGAATTCAACTAGTTCAATTCGTGTCGGATCACGTTTTGTTTTGTAAAGCTAGATATTTTTTTCATTATTTCAATTTTTATCTAATCACTCTTTAGCTCTGTCTTAACCAATTCCCAATCCATTCATCCGCGTATCTTTTGGATACTTTTACAACAAACGCTCGAAACTAGAATGAACTCACTCATAGACCAGTTGATACATTTGCTTTTATAGCCACACAGGACTTAAACTCATACTGTTATTTAGTTGAAGCATTTAGGGAAGCAACAAGCACGGAGGGCGAATACAGTTTCACTAGTCAAAATTGGCTAACCCTGCTTCGGGCAAGTCGTAGAGATTAGCTTGCATGTAAAAAGCGATTATAAAACGAGTGAAAGTAGTTGCGACTGTAATTTAAGTGAAACGTTTGCCAACGCAGAAATAACCGTGCCTGTTAGTGTGTTTGAAAGGGTGGTAAGCAGTAGGAGCATAGTATAAGCAGCATTTTTTGGGGCAGGAAACGAGGAACTATGAACAACCTGTGGGGTTGAAATTGAATAGAGCGAATTTTGGTGAATGACCACCACCTTGGAAAGGAAGTTGAATTTATAGGAAAAGGAAATGATTCGTTTTTGAAGGTTCTTAACTCTTGTTGTAATTAAAATCCTACTGTAAGATATTGCAATAAAAGAATTTGAAGAAGTTTTCTCTATTAAATATGCTTTTATTATTGTTCGTGATTACTGATAAGAATTTTAAATGCTGCGACAAGCAACGGAAAAAATGAGTGGTAAAGTTTGACAGTTCTTTACCACACACCAAACCTGCACATATACTAGCTTTGATAAACATGCAGGTTGCTGTCACTCGTCTAAACAAGTTGTTTTTATTCCATCTGCCGCGTGAAACAGTTCAAATAACAAAAACAAACATCGTGCTGTTATCAATTTTGACTCCAGTGATTATTACTACCTGTCTTGCGCCAGACGTAAACTTAAACAAACCCGTGTTCAATTCGTTTGCCATGCACCAGGTATAAACGGTCGGACGATGTCGCAAACCGTAGTGGAATTGCACTGGTTTCCGAAGTACACGGACCGGTTTCTCACAGCGGCCAGCTCGGAAATCAATCTCTACCAGGTGAAACCGGATCTTGTCGACAATGGAGAAAAATCGAGTGAGTGTAAATGTACGGGTTGGCTCCGAAATTCCGCACCAGAAAAATAAACCCATCTGCGTTTTGTTGCTTCCTTCCCATAGACATCAATTTGGACATCTCGAAGAGCACCACTGCCACGTTAATCGCCTTCGAGACGCGCTATCAGTTCGTGCGTACGGTGGCACCATCGTACTACGGCGGAGGCGATATTCTATTCGCCGCAGGCCTGCCTAACGGGAAGGTTGCGTTATGTAACTTTGTTGCCGAAAATAATGTTGAGTTCAGTAAGTTTTTCTCCCCTTTCAGTTGCATTGGCAAGGCTGTTTTTAAATGTCATTTCTAATATGTTCTTTATAGCACCCAGAATATCAAGAGCGTGCACGTGCCTGGCATGGAGTGAACTGGAACCAAATTTCTTGGCCATGGGACATGACCGGAACAGGTCGGATAACTGTATCACGATTTGGGACACGGAACGAGGAGTGCCAAACCAATCTTGTAAGTAAACACCATTCTCGCTATTGATTTATAGGTAATTTCAATTCACGTATCCTCCCTTCAAAGCAATCGTAAGCATGGTTGGCCTTTCGGAAACGGCCCATTCGGTGTGCTGGGACAAAACATTCCCGCAGGTCTTGATTGCAGGCATGAGTCACAAGTATATCAAAATGATGGACATCAGACGTAAGTATTCGCACTTTTCACAACGTCGGTTTCGTAGTTAGTAATTTCTGGCTTTGTTTTTAGAAAATCCTGCCATCACAACGGTGGCAAACACCCGAACGGTGAATGGGGTCTGCGTTGCTCCAAATGGACGTTACCTGGCTAGTTATGTCGAGAACATCATTAATCTTTGGGACCTCCGTTCGTTGGAGAAACCGATCAGTCAGATACAGATGCAGAAAAGCATTAGTCAGCTTTCCTGGTGCCCGACGCGATCCTCCGTTTTGTCCACGTTGCAGCGCGACTCGCCACTGATCAACCTGATCGACCTTCACTGGCCCGGCTCGGAGATGGACGGTGGTGAGCCACATTCGGTGAAGCGGTTTGTTTCTCCATTTCAAACCACCGCCAACACGCTTACCACAACCCGCATACCGTCGATGGCTTACCTGTCGTGGCATCCGTATGACCTGGAGCGGATGCTTGCACTGTCGAGCGTCGGTAACATCTGTGACTATCGCATCCCCCAGCGGGTGGCCGTTTCGTGGGACAACAACAACAACCTGTTCGGTAACAATGGCACCGAGTTGCGACAGTTCGCCACACCGACTCGCTCCTCGACCCCGACCGACTCGCTGAATCAGTGGAACATCGACAGCAGTGAGGAGGACATCGCTGAAACGATGCAGCATCGAGCTCTGAAGAACTACGGGCTGATGGCGGACCTGCAGCGGAACGGTGAGCTGGTGGAGAAGAACGATGGGCTGCTGTCGGTCTGGCGAATGTTGGGTCACATGGTCAAGGAGGATTGTAAACTTGGATTAAAATCGATCCTTGGCGTTAGCAGCGCGCTCGATGGTCCTCCCATGTCTCAGTCGGAGCCGGTCAATACGAAATGGAACGATTTTAGCATGTGCAGCGGGCTTGTCGTGTACCGGAGCGAGCAGCGAGATTTTGCCCAGCTTCTCTGCGGGTGGACGTTCGAGCGGGACAAGGAGACTTCCTTCACGGCGTTTCTGGACGACCTGTGCGCCAAGCGTGAGTACACCCGAGCGGCGTTACTAGCCTGTTTCCACTTCCGCGTTCGTCTAGCGATTGATATTCTCGGTAAGGGTGCTGACCAAGCGTCCGATCCGAGCTCGCTGTTGCGAGTGGCAGCCATTGCACTGTCCGGATTTTCGGCCGAACGTTCGGAACTGTGGCGCAAGCAGTGTGGTGCGGCACGCACGCAGATTGACGATCCTTACTTGCGCTGTATGTTTTCGTTTCTTGCGCACGAGAAAGAAGGCTTCGAGACGGTTACTAATGAGACGCAAATTTCGCTCAGCGATCGAATGGCATTCGCGTGCAATTTCCTCTCGGACGTGAAGCTGGCAGAATACACCAAAGGCATGGTGGCGAACTGCATCGAAACGGGTGACTTGAACGGTTTGCTGCTGACGGGCGCTTCCAACGATGGCATCAACCTGCTGCAGAGTCACCTCGATCGGACGGAGGACGTGCAGACGGTGGCACTGATCGCCGCCCGGTTCCTATCCTCGGAGCTTCTCTCCGACTACCGCGTACAGTACTGGATTGCCACCTACCGGGATATGCTGGACGTGTGGGGCTTGTGGGAGCAGCGCGCTCAGCTCGACATCACTCTGGGTAGCATCCGGTCTCCACCACGTAGCTCCCGGTCCGTGTTTCTGCTGTGCAACTTTTGTGGCAAAAATGTGTCGATGGCGCTACAAGACGATGCACGGATGCGCACCAACGCGACCAGTATGCATAAACTGTCCTCCTGTCCCCACTGTCGCAAACCGCTTCCACGGTGCGCACTCTGTCTGCTGCACATGGGCACCACGATGGGCGCCATCTCGCCGAGCCAGGTCGCCCAGGGTCAGATCGGATGGCAATCGAAACCGTTTTCGAAGTGGTTCAGCTGGTGCCAGACCTGTCGGCACGGAGGCCACACCGAGCACCTAACCGAGTGGTTCAACCAGAACACCGAGTGTCCGGTGACGTCCTGCAACTGCAAGTGTTTCGCCAAAGATCTGCCGATGCCGCAGTTCCCACGCGATAAAGACAGTGTCTCCTGACACCAGCTGTCGACGCTGTTCTAGGCAGCCCTAGTACTTTCTTGTCATCGTCGGTGTTCCTATTCTTAACGTAAGGATATGTTTGTTTTTTTTTGTGCTGTCGCTAATGGTCTGTTTTGTTTTGCTTCAATTTAAACGGTGCTTGTGAATGTCCGTTCTACTTTAATCACTTTGTTTCCTACGTAAAAGACAAATTTTATACATTGATGGGGAATGCAATTTGTAAAAAAGTCTTTAATAAAATCAAACAATTTATACAGTAAGTGAAATATTTTGCCATCATTTGTGATTATAGTTATGTTTGATTTGGGATATTTTGTACTCCTATTTCAAGAACGTTTCTAACGGTTCAATTTTTGTATAAGCTATGGTGATATTTTTGTACACAGCTGCATTTTCATAGTACGTTTTGTTCACAGTTAATTCAATCCAGCGAAACCTGGTATCTGTAAAATATTAAAATATGAATATTCAGTAGTATGTTACAATGTTCACCGACTTGAACGATTCAATTTTATCTTCATCTTCAACGATAACATTTTTTCAAACCTGCTCTACTGCTCGGCTGTGTACTGATGTTAAAATTATCCTTAACGAACGATTCCAAGAAAATACATTTTTAGCATTCACAATGCAAGCAAGGTTGGATAAACTTGGTGTTGAATAGTTTACGCACTTCATGGAATCACTAGCGGCTCATACGGACAAATCATCTGTTTTCACTTGTCCGAATCCAGCTTGCTACTGTCGTTTTCACGACCAAATTTTATATGATTGTGGTTTCTGGATCTATAGCTCTGGTCGAACGTTTCCGTTGACCAAGTTTTTCAACTTAATGAGTTTCGCACGTGGTGTTCTTTGAGTCTAACTTTTAAGCTATTGGTAATTAATTCAACATGGTACAATCAATCAATCAAGGCCCAGATTTTTCCTCAAAACATCGAGTATTTATGGGAAAACAAACGCTTTTGAATGCAGACAGGCAACCGCCATCTTTTTGTTCCAAGGAAATGCGAAGAAAAATAAAAAATGGCCTACTAGCAGACCACGCCTACTTTCTTAGCGCACGAGGAAGTGTTCGCAATTGCATATATTCTGGCGTTTTAATTATGTAAGGGCCGTTCAGGGTGCAGGTTAGCGGATGAGAAGAAGACGAAGAGAAAAGGTGGGGGAGTAGCGTAAAGAACGGGTACAATTTATATCGCTTAGCGTCGGTGATTAGATTTTCATGCTTTACGGGTTAATTGATGGACTTATTGAAGCAGTGGTTCTCAATTATTCCTCAACGACTTCTGTTTTCAAGTATCGAAAATGTTTTCTAGCAATTGTATCAAATATAACATGTTTTCGTTTATAAAGTCAAAAATACCACCACGTTTTCCTCACCCAAAACGTTAATTTTACTTTGTGAACTAAAAACACCGGTAAAACCACTTGTTTTTTCTCGCTGCATTGCATTGCTGCATTTTTTTTCTCGCTAGGGAGAGAATTGATGGTATACGAGTAGAACTGTAGGTAAAGAAAACAGAGAACAAGGTTGGCAATAATAATGGCAACTACAGCATGTTAAATCAATTGCCATCGTGCCGGAAAACCGGTTAATCATGGCCACAACGGGAGCAGCAGAAGCAGCGCGCGAAACGACGAAAGGTCGTTTCAGGGACAGAAATCCGAGCAATGACACGCCTGGTGCTGTTGATTGAGATTGGGAGTAATTAATTTAAATTTATCATTCATTAGCGTACCGCATGTAATGGAAATGGCAATACGTTATTAAATTTTCCCGCAACCCGGTCTCGCCGGTCGGGGTGACAAATGGCGAAGGAATTGGAGCCCCGGCTAAAATGTCACGTGGTCGCAGGATGAAGCTGTGCTCAGAAAGAAGAGCGAAGCGGTTTCCCACCCGACTCGAGATTCAATTTGCTGCTCCACATTCACACATCCATACATACGCATACAGTCACAGCAACCCTTTTCCTTCGGTGTCCTCGGACTTGCAGTACGCAATGGACGGGGAGCGTTTGATGCAAATGGCGATATTATGAAGGTTCGCTCGGCCATTAACGTAATTACGCCGACATTTCGTTTCGACAGGAACGACGGCCTCGGTTTGCTCTGGAGGCAGTTTCTTCGTTTGGGGTGGATGGGAAACCCGCGCCCCATCCGAGAGGGAGCTTCGTTTTATGTAATTCCAAGAAGAAATTAAACGAATGTACATAGGCGCTCTGGGGTATCCGCTGGCACAAGCCTTTCGTTGTGGCCTTTCGCATCCGCTCGCCGCAAACGTTGGAATGACGAAGGGAAGAAAACGAAATCGTAATAGCGTTGTTTATCTTTATGCTGTTTTAAAGTATGGAAAAATTAAATTAATGCTTATCGTTTGTTCCCCTGGCTCGCGTTAATGGAAAGGGTGCGCCACGGGTTCGTGCGGCTTCCAAACCCAACACTGGTCGGTGAGTGCGAATAAAATGGCGTCAGAAGGTGCCACAACACCCCCAGGGCGAGGGGTTTTCCTGCCGATGGGGAATAAAACCAGCCGGGCCGGGTTGTCGAGCAACATAAAATCATAATCTAGAATGAATGCGTGGCGTTGGTTATGATTAGTTTGAAGTCGCAGAAGAATGATTTCTTCGGCTGGGCCCTGGGCCGTTTTTAGTTTTATGAATTCGGAGAAATTTTACCATTGTTCAAACCATTTCCAGAGCTGCTTTTAGCACCAACGTGTGGAGTAATTGTCTTAGCGGATCATTTTCTCAGGAAAAACATCGAAAAGGTTGATGGAAAAATAATGGAATCAATTAAGCTTAAAAAAAAAATTAAAAATAGCGGTAAAGTTGAATGAAGATAATAATCATAGTAAAATGTTTGGTTACTTATGACTTTCATGAAATTTATGTGAGAAGACAAGCGAATCACAAGACATCAAATGCGACATCTGCGTCAAATTGACGATAGTCTAGGATTATTAAGTTCAATACCGAACGGGGAAATTGCCTTCATTACCATCAGCGTTATCACAGGTATCGGGAAGCACTCGGTGCTGGAAATTACATTGTTTAGAATTATTTAAATTGCTGAAAATTACAGACTCTTCGCTCCATCTGGCCTGGGATTTGGTTCCAGCAAGAGAACAAAAAAGAAAAACAGCGAGTAGAGTATAACATTACGAGCATTTATTATCAATTATGTTACCCGATCGACGAACACTCGCACCCATCCGCGTCCCAGCGTTGATCACACGGTTTTTCCGAGGTTTTTTTTCTTCCTTTCGTTGTTCTCGATCCACCTTCCAAAACTGTCCCCGGCCGGGTTCGCGAAACGGGCGAAGCTTTATTATCGTCAATAATAATTTCATCCCTGCCCGAAACCCTTCGAATCGACGGTTGCCGATGGAAGCCGTTCACATTTTTCAATTAACTCTCGGCTTAGCCGAGCGGAACTGCTGCTTGCTCCCTCCCTTACTGCCCTCCCCATACGGTGCATCCTGTGGCGCACCGATTTTTCCGCACCATCCAATGGGAAACCGAGCGTCCGATCGAGTGCAACCCGTTGGAGCGAACGAAACGGGAAGTTTATTAAGGCAAGAAGGAAAAAAGTGGTGATCCATTTTCATTAGCCATACCCGTTCAGCTTTGGTTTTTTTTGTAAGCCTTTTTACAGTCCGGAGTGTGAAGAAGTAACGACCTCGACACACACACACACTCGCCGCGGTGGAAGGTGTATCCGGTGGTTGTGGTGAGATGGTGGTGCACTCGGTTAAAATTGAATTCAATTTCGTTAGTCAATTAGCCATCGCTTGCCATCTTGCCCTCCTGTCGACAGTTTGTCGACGTTTTGTCTCTTCGCAAGAATAAACAACCAAACAAAAGGCTTCCCGAACCCGACCGGGCCTGGGCTCCCAATCAAAAGCTGCCCTCGCTGCACTTAAGGGTCGTAAAATAAACGCTTCAATTTGATCGGACCCAAGTTCCCGGTGAGGTTACATTTTCCAGGCGTTCTTTCTGCCTCCCGCGTTTCCGTCTTTCCCATTACCGAGCCATCCCATGAAACCTGCCCATCCGAGACCATTCCCTACGGGTCGTGCGTCAGAATGGCAAAAGTCAACGTTTTTCCTTTTACGTTGTTTGATTACTTTCAGCTCCTTGTTTTCCCCCCACTAAGAGGCTTCCAGTCTTACCAACCATCCCCTCACGGGCTGCTTCCCTCGCATCGCGAGCTTACGATTTAAACCGCCAAATTGAGCAAAGATAAGTCAATTTCCGTTTCATCCGGCGGCCTCGAGGAAATTAACTTTCCTAAGAATCAAAGGTGTGTATGACTTCGACCGAGCATGCATGTGCGTGTGTGTGTGTGTTTTGTGGGGTTTTAAACCCGCCCGAAACCACTCTGGCCACATCCACGGAAGACATGAAGTATATTTACCATAATTGACGAACGTTACTTGCTGGGAAGGGTTAAACGCGCGCAACGGAAATGATTCTAACCGGCGGACCGAATTCTTTCGGTTCGAAGACAAGCAGCGTCTGGCGGGAAGAGGGAGGGCCAGGAGGGAAAAAAAGCCACAAGAGGAAAGCCGCAGCCCGAAAGGGAGCCGATTTGCCCATTATGGCAAATTATTTTTGGGTGCTTTAAAGTGTTAAGCAGCAAATTGATTCGTCTTCGGTTGCAGCCGGTGGAGCCTGTTTTGTTAAATTGAATCGACACCTAAATTAATTTGCGCTGGGTTTTTTTGGCGGAAGATCATAGGCGCTCGTGGAAACAAATTACTGCATTATCGAGAGAATGGGAAACTGGATGAATGGTTATGGAGGAGATGGTAATGCAATCTATTCCTAAAGCTGTTGATTGCACTAAATGGTACGTTATTATCTCCTTTTCGTTTAAATTTTTAGTTGCTCCTTGCTTTAATATGCAATGTGTTTTTCTTCACCGATTTGAAGATTCATGCTTTTCACTACAAAGTTTTTCTCCATGCCGTCATTTAATTCGTTAACCGTTATGTACAATAATGCTTGGGTGTGTATTTCTTCGCCCCGTTCGTAATCACTCATGCATAGAACCATCAAACTAAGCTTTTCTAACCTAATGAAGACATTTACTGACAAAGTAAACAGTCAGATCCGCATCCCGAATGCCCCATTTCGAAAAGGAAAAGCATTGCAAATGAGAGCATTAGCGTACCTAGCAAGCAATTTGTTTAAGCCCCTTGTGATTCTTATCGTGACAAACCATCTCAAACCTGACATCGAAACGTGACTGCACCCGACGATTTGTGCGCCCTGGGGAATGTGACCCAACGACCGTAAATTTAATGGTTTTTTTACTTGCTCACCGCGAAATGTTTTGTGGAGTCTGATCTATCTCGCTGAGCATCATCCCATCAAAAGTCGAAAAAAGTGCTATTGCGTTTAGTAATAGCCACCTGTCCTTGTTTCCCTCAGGTGAAGTTTAGTTTAAATTTACTTTGATCAATTACGTGCTCCATTTATTGAGCATAAGATCTAGGGTACGGTTTAGGATCTAGCATAAGATTTAGGGACGAAGATCCCATTAGATTAAGGCGATGAAGAGGTTGTTTGAAACTGTGACAAAACAAAACTGTTTTTATTTTTCATATCATGAACATAAACCATTTCATTTCATGATATGATCGCAAAGAGTAAATTTAATTTAGAACGTACTGGGAGCAAACATGCGCTTAAGTATGAGCGCCGCAGATTAAGTTGAATAATTGTATGAACAATTATTTTCACTCCTATTGTTTGTGTGCTGTATCCCACATATTCTATAAAACATTTATTAAAATATAGTTATTGAACAAATTATACGTACCCCCATCAAGTTTAATTTAAACCCTACCTATCGCACCGACATACGACAAAACGTAAAAAGACATGTTGTAGAGAATCAATATGCTATCCAATGAATACTTTACATTTCGACAAAGACTAGTTTTACACCTTATTTTAATGAAAATCCTAAAAAGACTGTAAACCGATGCAAACATAAATTTACTTATTCATCAAGGCTAGTAATTAAAGTATTTTTTGCTATTTCAAATTAATTTTACTAAAACTTTAGTTTTGTCAAATTTGTTTATCTCTTTTCGCTTCTCATTGCTCATTACAAAACATTGGTTTAAATGTTTGATTTGGAAGATACATATTTTTTATAAAATAATAGTTTTATTGTAGGTATGGTATGATTAATCTTTTAGTAAAAATTTTATGTGGAGAAAACGATTTTGTTTTCGGATGTAGATTTTAATATTTTACTAGGATTCATGAAAATACGATGAAAGGTTCATCAATGTGTCCTTGAAAATATGGAAAGATTCATAGGACACAACTGTAATGTTTCGTAATGATTTAATACAATTGTGCTTATTATCTTGTTGAATCTCGGTATAAGTTCCACACGAGTTTTATGGCGATTAAGCCTCAGCTGGACTAGCTTAGATGACTTTAATCTAACATAAACTTTTCCATAAGCTGGTCCACTCTCCCAGGCGCCAGGGCACGATGCGTGAATTGCTTTTAGAAAGTAGTGAACCAGATACAAACCGTACGAGGGGCACGTTCGGCAAAGTAGAATGTGAGAACGGCCGCAGTTTTCCCACCCGGCCTTTTTTTCCAGTGCCTCGTGAGGACAAAGTTGACCGGCAGCGTGTTTCCCAAGATTCATTTCAGCACCGCCCAGTGCGAGCCCCGGGTCCGTGGTAATTGCCTCGATTAAATGAGGTGGAAGCGCGTAATTGACGAGTACTCGGAGGGGAGGTACCGAACGAGCCCTGGGTGGTACTAGTTCTAATATCGGAAATTGATATTTTAATCATCTACCCATCCGGGCGCTCCGGGGTAGGTTGTCCGGTTCGAAAGCTCTCCATACGGATGATGAAAATGCGATCAACCGAGGTTTTAGTGAGTTCCGGCTTTCCGATGGGGTTTTGTCACCGAAAACGGTACTGCACCCTACGACCGCCCAGTGCCGTTGAAACCTTTGTCCAACGGTGGTGCGGCTGATCCGGGTGTAATTAACTTCCGTGCCGCGTCAAATGTCTAATCTAGCGGAATATGCGGCCCTTTTGCCCTTTCAAGGGCCCATCAATTATGCTCCGATCAGTGGTGTGCCTGGACGCTTCGGCAATCGGCAACATCAGAGAAGAACGGCACCGAAAACAAAGCTACTTCAACTGGGGTTGGTTGCCTGTGTGTTTGTTTGTGTGCGCGTCCAAGCTGGCAAGTCCCGGGAAACTATCATAATCAAAAGTCATTAGGCATGGTTACCGCCGAAATTGATCCGACCATCGAAATAATGAGGTCGCCTAATTGCACCCCCCGTGGTGGTTCACAGAACAAATACGCCTGGATGGATTTTCGTTCCCCATTTTCCCCGGGCTAGCTTTACCCATCGGGTCCTACGCGCACCTGTGCAGTCGGCTAACAACACGACGGAGCGTTATCTGGGCCGAAATGTCAACAGGAAGCAAATTATTATTTAATCGTTCGCTTGTAATATAATTAGCCGGCAGCCGACGGGAGACTGCCTTCGCATGGAAAACAATGAAAATGGCAGGTCGCTTCTTTGTTTCTGACCCGGAGTGTCCCCCGGTTTCCGTGTACCACTCTCGGTTGACCCGATCGTGAACAGTTGGTTGCTTTCTGATCACTGATAAGTTGACAAATGGCACCTTTCTAACCCAATAACTTGCCCGAGCCTGGCTGAGCACGATTGTCTTAATGCTTCGAAAACTAGGCTTCCCCTCGGGATCTCTCGCTCGGAAAACGATTTGCCTACCCGGTTCAAGTTTTGTGTGCGTAGAGTTAATTCGAGTGCGCGAAATAAAGCGCTCAAGTGAGGGGTTAATTTCAAAATAATCACTTCGCTCCGAATCACCCCCTCGGATGTCGTAGGTCGGTGGAGGTTTGGTGGTTCCATTTACATGCGACATTAATAATCCGGCCGACCGAGATTGATCGCGTTCAGACACACAAACGAATGGCTTTTTAATTATGAGAACGCGTGGGTATGAATGACGCAAATTAGTCTTACGGTAGTGAACTCGCATAATTTGACTAGTGTTGGTTACAATGAAACCCATCCGAAACTATAAAAGTTCGATTTAATAAAACTGTTTGTGGAGTAACTATAGCATGTGGTCTTTGTTAGGCAAATGGCGAGCCAAAACACACGATTATCAATCATAGGATTTGAATACTTGTTAAATTATCGAGAATTCCTTCAAATATGTATACTAATTTTCTAACAGCCCTTTAAAGATTGCTCATAAGTTTTTATCAGGCATTGCAGCTGAGAATTTGAGAATAATTATGAAATTTAAAAGTATTCAAGTATAAAAATTTTTGTGTTTCGTTTTTTCGTTTCCATTTAATGCTTTACGAGTTTAAGTTCATATTTAAATATCACAAATTCACAAACTTCCTAGTTTATTAAATGAAGATGACAAATTTCTTAGTTTATGAAAATGCACAACATACACTTTTACAGTTAAATCAATGTTCAGAGCAACAAAAATGTATCTGAAAGATTTAAAATATGATTTTAAAAGGATTCAAACTTTTTAAATCCCTTTTGCGAATATTATTTCATTTTAGAGCATAGTCTTTTCCTAGTCCTCTTAAAATCTGTTATTGTTCCAATGGCTTCGAAAGACCAAAAACTACCCGGTAATATGTGTTTCTCCTGTTTTTATGTTAAATTGGTTTTATTGTGAATAGTGTTGTTGTCTCGAATTTCAATTCCTTGGAATACTTACCCATCATCCAGGTTTCAGGTGTTATAATTTCTCAAAATTCTTATTTACCTAGACAAGAAGGTTTTTAGAAACAAGCAATTTTCCCTACAATTTCATCATTACTTATTTTTGTATAGAAACGGCTTCCTAAAATAAGCTAGCATTAAATTGATCTTGGATTGAAGTTTCTATAAGCTGTCTTTTATACTTTCGCCAAGGAAAATCCCTATGAACAATCCTGATCGTTGTCGCGACGTTGGCAAAGTGTACAAACTTGCGGCGTCTTGAAGTGGCTCCTGTTTGATCATTAGCTGTCCATTAATCAAATTCTCGGTCAAGCAACGACCCGTCGAGATAAACCCACGGACTTTTATCGGTGTTTCATCGAGACGATAATCAGCAGAACGCGTCCCGAGCGCATCGCAGAACGGGAAATCATGCTCCGACATTGCGGGACCGTAGCCAAGAAGCCCATCCGAGCCTGCGGGCGGGTAGGAAAATCTTGCCTCCGACTTTGGCAGGCACGCCATATTAGACCGACCATTCGTAACGCCGGATCAATCGAATCGAACGATCATTAAAGCAATTAAAAAGTGGTATTTCATCTCAATTGGCTTGCTGCTGTTGCCGGGCACCATCGGTGTGGAACAAACAAACCCCCGCCGGCGCCGCACCCCGGCTCCCGTCCGTGGTGTTTTCTAATTTAAATATTTGGGCTTTCGATTATACGAACTCGACGAGCCGCAATCTCCTCCCTGCTTTCGCCTTGGACGCCGGTAATAAGATCAAGCGAGCGTACTACGATGGATCTAATTAAAAGATGAATTGGAAAGAGTGGTAGCACAGGGTTTAGTGTTTAGTTTTATCTTTAACACGGGAATGGTTGGCAAGCCGCCCGTGGTCCGACCCGCGACGAACAGAAGCCCGTTTAGAAAAGTGATCGCGGATACCGCGGTTGAAATTAACGATCGGAAAAGCGGTTCCCCGGAGTCCCCGAAGGATTGCGTCCTGTGAGTGACCGTGGCCGCGATCGTCGTCAACAATTTTTCGAAAGTTTTGCGCTGTCAAGGTGTTGGCAAGATTAATGATGGAAATGCTGGCTCGGGATCGTGCGGTGCACCTGAATGGGGCTGTAGGCTATAAAACATGCCTCTCATGACATCTTGCACTTTAGTGGATCGCGGTTTTGCACGGAGATGGCTTTTAGAGCCGAAGATTGTTTTATGATAGAGATTTATCCCAACTCGCAATTTTTTAATGGTAATAAATGTTATTACGGGTCTCATGACTTAGGTAGGACTGTTCTTGATCTTGACGAACATAAGTAAACACATTTATCATCCACTTACATGTCAGAGGATTATTTTTTCGCTAATCCTGATATATAATGAAAAAAGGACACTCTTAGTTGTTTCACTTCAAATCGTGCTACGTGGTAAAGTAGTTTTCTCTCTCATCCACCCTCGAAAACCCAACGGCGTGACGTTCGTTTGTTAATCAACAAATTAGGCCCACTTGGAACCGGGGGGAGCGAACCAAAAAAAAAAAAAAAGACAGACAAATCACGTTCCTTTAATGAGTTTAATGCATTTGATTATGATGATTATGCTGCGCCGGGCGATCGTGCAGCCAGTTTGCGGCAAATGAATATCGGCCAACCGGAATTGGACTTTGGTGCCGTTCAAATTAAGCCGTTCCTTTTACTCACCTTTGGGCGACAGGGGCAAGTAAGGAGTGGAGCGAAGTTGCCGCCCCTTCGATGTCTGATTGTTTCCAGGGATCGCAAGTAAATGAACTGCGTTACGAGCGTGTTAACAGCGTATTACGGGTGTCGTTTTTTTCGCCGATCCAACCTCAACTGATAAACCTCACACTGACAAGTCAAACGATGGGAGCGAGCCGACACAAAAAGCGGTCACCCATCGTTACGGACGCTCAAAACGATGCCGTATGTACCCTCCTGAGGTCACAGAAGGTTCGTTAGTGGAAAAGTACGGGCTGCCTTTTTTTCCTAAACGTGGTTCTAATTATTTTTGCATAGAATAGAAGAGGAGGTCAATTTTACTGGTTTACTTAATTTTGCTCATGTTTAACTGAAGCAAAACAATTGAGAAGATAGATCAACGGTAGGAACAGCGAAGATTTCAAATATAAGGCTGAAACTAATGATGCAAACCAAATTTAAATTCGATCTTCTCAGCAACTCTCAATACGTATAAACCAGTTGACTTGAACCGATCGCAAAAGTGGTCTCCGCGAACGAGGATTTATTTATTTCCCCCCCATTCCAATTAACGGACACCCCGTGAGTCCTGAGTTTGTCCGGCCTGTCGAATACGTTCCCCGCCGATCCTAGTGCCGTGCGCACGATTTGCCTTTTAGCCAAGTGTGAATGTAGAAATTAACATCATCGCACGGGAACGACCCTTCCAGCGAGACGCGAGGCGTGCGATTCGGGCTGCATCACAGCAAGACGCCATCATCGTTTTTGCGCTCGACACTCGCGATCGTGAGGGCGCAATGTTGGTGTTGGCGAAATGGCAGCGGTAATACTCCACGTTCGCCTTTGCAGGGGAGTCCGAGCCACAACTGATGTCGTTTGAATTAGCGCAATGCTTGGCTTCATACAAATACATTAATTGCGGAGTCAATTAATTGAATTCGTGTACGAGAGCACACGTACATGCACGTCAATTTATGCATTGAAGTTTAATTGCACGATAAATCTGTTTGATGCCGGCTGCGTGAGGCGCTCAATTACAAATGGTGAAATGGGGGAATTAAGCGAACGGCTTGTGTGTATCACGCACGTGTAATTTCTGTGTGTCGGAATCGAAGAAACCGAGCATCACATTTGATGAGCGAATAATGAATGGATGAAATAAATCGATTGAAATCAATCAATACTAATATTTTTTATTCGAATCGCTCATGGTCTAACTTTAAACTACCTGATAACCGACGAGTAAATCGTTTCTAGAGAATATGATGGAATTGTTTTTTTTTAATACGTGTCCGTTTCGAAACCAAATATCATATGGTTTATGATGTAGTGTGACGGAATGTGTGTTAACACACTACCCGATGCCTTTCCATCGGCGATGGTGGCATCTTTTCACGCACATTCCAATTTATCGGCTTCCCGCGTCGGTTTGAACAAATAAAAACCCAGTCAAAATCAATTCAACCAACCTGGAAGCGAGTGAAGAGCGTAAAATGGTTTTCATCATATTTGTTTGTGCTGTGTGTGTGTGATTGTGTTTGATCATGTTGTGAAATCGTGTGTTTCAGTCGATGGATTATTTGTTTGATCCATGTAATGCAATATGATAGGCAGTAACCGGTGAATGATGGGGCACTAAAAACTCCTCGGTCCGACCATTAAATAGATGGTTTCGAAAGGTACTAGGGGTTTGATTTACGTTGATCGGTCCTATTTGTTGAGGCTGACTCGTTCGGAATCGTGCTCTATTTAATGCTTTTCATAAGGTAATTGACGGATGTTATTCAATTGTGAAATGCATGCAAGATGCCAGGGAGGTTTTGATTATTTTCTCAGCCGCAATTTTAGTGATAAAGCAATAGTTACAGGTATGTGTTTCTCATTTTCTTTTTCTGTATCTGTTTTTTTTTTATAAATTGATTGATGCATGCATATCCGAAGGAGTAATATAGAGCAAATATTTACATGGATCTGAAATGAAAAATAACTTTACAGTGGAAAACTCATTTTTTTGCATTTCAATCAGTATAAATACTTGGTCTATTCAACAGGGGAACGGTAGCAATAGTGATGCAAGTAGTAATGTAACTAACAATATGATGTAATTTATAAGTGTTAAGAACACAATATTTTACATATTTGTATCAATTTGTACCAAAATATAAAATTTGTACCGAAAAATATACACGAAAAAATACACGAAAAAAAGCGTATATTTCTTCAGAGTTGGTTGTTCTTACAATGCTGTGGTATCGTGTTCCTATATATGGTTCTTATAGTTGTGGTATCGTGTTCCTATAGTGGTGGTAGTAATTGGAAATTACTGAATGCTTTTGATTGTAACTTATTTTTGAAGCATATTTCAAACAGAACGGCACAATTACTCATAGACCAATGCATTGTCTTGGTCATACACCAATGCATTGTGCTCATAGACTTATCATAAACCGATGCATTTTGCAGTGGTTTATAGCCTTAAAAAAGTCATGGCATTCATGATATATTCTTGGGAAATTCAGCATATTACAACCTGTTTGGAAAACATTAATTTTGGAGCCTTAATTTATTACAGAAAGAGAAAGTTTATCTTTCAAACACTCAGCAGAAGATCGAAGCACATTTCATACGAAACAAAAAATATCTCCATTGTATTTATTTCGTCTTAGAGCTGGAATTTTGTTCCACTATAACCACTGTAGGTACTAGCACTTACCCTATATATACAAATAATATATTATCCTTCACGAGTTGCATGCTCAAATTTTGGGTAAAGTAGTTCCATATAAAAAAATCGTCAACCATCTGGTTCTGATGTACCGTTATTATTAAAGATCCTTCTGCTTAGTCAAATGCTTGCCGCTGATCCCTTGCGAGTTTCGGGGCGGGTGTCTATAACATTCGGCAGGTCCTGGCACCATCTGTCCTGCGGGACGGATCGTGCACTAAACACAAGTCAATAAACTCTGGTCCCACCACGAAGCTGCCGGACGATCACATGGTTGAGAGATGTTGCATATGCGCTCCGCTTATGGCGCTCCGTCGGCGCCAAAAGGTCCAGCAAAGCGATGATATAATTCTAGACCTTGGCTGTCAGGAAATGCGGACGCATCGGCAAGACGACAAGGAGCGAGACAACTTTCTTCGGTGATTTGGGAGCTTTGAAGCCGGTGACGGCGCTTCGGCTTTGGTGCTTCCCGTTTACCTGCTTCCGGTACCGACCGGCTATTATCGAACACTTCCTCTTTTCGGCACGAATGGGCGTCGGCTTTCTTTTGATTCTTACGAAAAGCCCGGGAAGCATTGCCCCCGAGGAAGGTCACTTTGATGATTCAGGGTGGCCAAATTAAACCATTAGAGACTCGAATGTACGCAACGGTGGTCGCGTTTGGTTTCTAGTCCAGTGTCGGGCCAGTTCGAGCGCAATTGAGTTGCGCTGGCGGCGAGTTTACATAAGGAATAATAATTAAAATGAGCTCGACGCGATGGGCGGAGGTAGATTTGGAATTGAAGGATAATTAGTGCGGCATTGATAAAAGAAAAATTCGACGGAAAATTGCATCATAAATCACATGAACTGGAGCTATGGGAAAAATGCTCTTCGTATATTTATTGTTCAATCACATACAATTATTAACAATATCATAAATACACAAGAATATTAAATACTACAAAAATCGTCGGAATACTTAACTCAATTTATGTTATTGCTTTAAGAAAACAGAACAGTACTTTAACACGCCTGTAGGCTTTCATTTAGATTTTAAGTCAAAGAATAAAAGTGGATCATGGGGTAAGCTAAAATCATAGGGAAAGCTTGGGCCCCGGGCTTTCAAGGGTTCCGTCCTTTCGGCCCATGTTAGAATGGAATTATTTTTATGTTTTTGCAACAAAGTTGGTAGTTTCATCAAATGCGTGATTAGTTTGTGAATTTACTTTTGAATGAAAGCATCTTTAGTTATGGAAATTTGAGAATGATCCATCTGATCTGATTTGTGTTTTGATACAGTGGTGCCGTGTTTTTAGGGTAAAAACATGAGATTGATGCACTAATATGAATTAAAGAGATCACAATAATTGTTTTGTTGAACACGAGGAATATTTTCAGAGTAATTTGAGACTAATGGACATTTAATGGAAAAGTAATGTTCTGCACATTTCAAAATATAGTAGTTTAGTTTAACATTAGTTTTTCACTCGGTAGAGAATTCATAAATTAACAAGCCAACCCTTTAAGCTGATCGCTCGTAGAGCACTTCCCAATTCAGTTTGTTCCGATTTAAATGCCTCATTGGTTTGCAAACTAATTCGACACGTTCGATGCACTTTCTCTCGCAAGAAGAAAATCTACAGTATTTCGACGGCGGAATGAATCATCCACCTAATTAACGGGCAATCCTACACGTCTCGAACAATAAAGCCACTGACAAAACAAACCTACAAGCGCGTCTTCTTGGGCAAATAGAGAAGCGGAGCATGACTTTCGAATTCCATCCCGCAAAGTGGCCACGGCCGTTGTCAGCTCGTTTAATGGCCCATCTCGTCAGCATGACGCGCTCCTTTCGGCCACCGCGATTCGACTCGCGCGCCCGGACATGCCCCGTCCGTTAACACGTGGTTGATTAGGAATTCCTGTACAACGCGCGCGCGCGCGAACGCCCGGTTCCTAACGAATCGAGCGATCGTGTTGAAAAATCAGGCCCGAAAATGGTGGCGCTCCTCGCAAGCGATATGGAAATTATCTTCGCCCGGATCGCGCAGGAAAACGGCTAACGGAGCTCTCACGTTTCGGGATGGCGTTCCCGCGCGTGACACACAGCCGATGTGTGTGTGTGTGTGTGTTCCTGAGTCGTCGTGCTCGACAGGGAAATTTGACATTTATTAATCCTAATGGGGAAGCATTCATCATTTATCATACCACGGGAGCGGCGACCGGAGGCGCGGGTGATCCATAGAACAGCATCCCGGCATCCCGGCGTGGAATGTCCGAAAAATCGATTACACTTTCACACCACAGGGGGGCGCTATGCCGGTAGAGGGTGCCCGATCCTGTCGGGTGGGAAAGCTCTTTCGTATAATGAGATTCTGCGCTGATGGGCTGGTGATGAAACTGATCGTAATATTTTCATATTTACATTTGGGTCGTGATCCATTCGCTCATGGCGAGAATGCTCGTGTGCTGTGTGCCCCCTTCGAATGGTAATTCACATAATTGATTTTTCTGTAGTTCTCCAAAAGGTTTCTTTTTTAAATAAAAAAAAAACAACAACTATCTATGTACCTTGTTCTCCTACACCCAGGGCGTCAGATGGATTCAATAAGGTTTCGATTTTCACGTTTTTCCATCCACCTCCCTTGTTCGATCGCTATCGCTTGCGAATCAGATCGTTCATAAACCGTTTCGGTTCGGTGTGGTTTTCTTTTCTCACCTGGTCCGATAGTTCAATTTGGCTCACCACCCGCCTCGCCCTCTCGCCCCACGGTGGGTAAAAAATCCTTAAGCAGAACAGCGCCGGATGTGGAGAACGAAAACGAGATCCTCGTACGATCGTGGTCAATCAGTGAAACTCGTAATGGTAATAAGCGATAATTTCGTCATTTGTTTTATAAATAATCAAATTTCCATTCCTCGCCGCATTCACGCTCCACAGTATGCTCCTGTGTCCTCCCTAAAGGTCCCGGGAAAACGTTCGCAATAAAACATCGATAAGTGATTTTCATCTTGTTTGCGGCTGGGACGTGATTTTGCCGGACGTCCAGCTGCATGGTCCATTACCATACCGGGACAAATTCGACGCGGCCGGAATGGCAATAATGATCTCGTTTTGTGCGATCGCGACCTCAAATGGGTTAAGTGTTCGACGCTGCGGTCCAGCCACGTTCATCTGTCATCGTTAATCGAGCCTCACTTGCTTGCAGTCGTCCGTCCCCCCGGAGGGATTGGGGGTTGGGATGGAACTGGTGGTGGTAAACTGGGCGAATCATATATTATTTCTCCATAATTTATCCTTCATTTCGTAGCACACATTGTTACCGTGGCAAATGTGTTTGCAGGAACACTGACGGATTTATTTCTGCTTACGAGAATGCTACCTTTTGTGCTTTGTTTAGTAACCCGTTAGGAAGTGTTATGGCTTACGGTTTATTTTGTTTTGGAATGCCACGAAACGAGGGTAATTGGTCGTCTATAAATCACAGAGACAAGCAAATTTTGCGCAAAACAAGCATAAGATAGTTCGATATCTTTTTTGATAATTGCTGGACAAAGAAAAGCTGTGGAAACATTAAATCTTTGTGATAAACAGCTAAATTATATTTTTTGTATGCAAATACTGAGTGTGCAGAAACTTATTATTATTATTAAAACAAAATAACCCTAACAGGTAAATAGTAACAAACTGGAAAGCAAACCACTTCTACCTCATTTAATCTTTCAGATCCACCTCAATCCGAAATTGCAGCAGGGGCAGAGAACATAAACATTGCATGGGAAGATTTTTGTGAAGATTCATCTGATTGGATAATTGATATATTTAAAACATTCGAAATGTGACTTTCCCTTACCGCAATGTTTGTTTAACTGATTCGACCTCGTAGCAGAACAGTTGTTTGAGAGGTGGAATTGTTGTGGTAGCTCGATACTGCGGCATGAAAAACCAACCGCAACCAACTTGCCCCACAGGCCATACCCTACAAAAATGTCTTCCTCCGATTGGCGAACATGCTTCGGTACCATATGGTCCATTAGGACAGGCATATTACTGAGGTTTTCTTTCGACGAATGTTAAGCATCCTTCTATCTTGAGCTACCTTTTGCAACGAGAAACCGATAATACGGCATTCGTTAAGTTGTCTAATTACCATCTTTACCGGGCCCATCAATATTGTATGCATTTTCAGGCTTTATTTCGTTCGAATCCCGAGTGGCTTCAGCAAACCGTGAAACGAGTCTACCTAAAAGCCTACCTTCCGTTTATGGCAGCACCGAGATGGACGCAGTTTCTCCGGTGGGGAGGGGGACGAGCTTTTTCGCCAAGGAAACCGCGAACGATATGAAATTATGCACGTAAATGCATCGGCGCCCGGTAATGGCTCGGCCCCACCGGCCGAATCGATTGTTGAAGGTAAGCTAATTGAAAACCCCCTACCGCGCGCTCGTAATGTTGCGCTGCCGAGACACACAAAAGGAAACCGTTTAACCGGAGGAAGCGATCGGGTCGACTAAATGGTAGCGTTTGAGGCTAACGAAAGGATACACGGTTCGCCCATTGTCTGGGATAATTGCACAATTGTAGAGATTTCCCAGGCGAGCGCTTCGTTGCAATAACGTATTCAGCTATCGCACACCAGATGGGCATTTGGAAAATCTGAAGCAAATAAGCTTGTGCCCCGTAATGAGCATTTGCAGTTAAAAATGCCGGGGAACAACGGATATATTTATGATTTAATTTACTAATGTATATATTTTTCATTGAAAGCAAAGGTAACTCAGAGCATACCAATTTATTTTAATGAAAAGCCTCGGAATTTTCACTTCGCCTTTTAATTACATTTTTTGTTTCCACAAAGTTTAAACGAGTGATTGATTTAATCAGCAATAAAACTGTCCCCTGGCCTTTTTGTTCGCGCAGTATAATTCATTTTAGGAGCTCTTGAAACTTGTTCCTCGAGGGTGGTTTATGGGCCTGAAGTGAAGAAACATTAAGAATGTTCACACCCGAAGGGGGTCCACAGCACACAGCTTCAAACTGTGTGTTTTAGTGGCACATTTTAAACAGCTTTTTGATAGTTCAGCTAGTGCGTGGGTCATCACTACGGAATAAATCAAAGAAGCATGAGTGTTTCCAGAGGTTTTATGTAGAATGCTAGAAATGTGGAAAAGAGTTTTTAAATTTCTTTTTTAATGCCTCTACCTCTTTCCAAAATTGTATTCAGCCTGCTTCCTAGCCGTAAGCTTACCGAAAAAGTTTCTTCACATTTATAGAAAGGGATCTTAATATACACCCAGCTGATTTTGTTTATTTTATGTCAAACTTACAGGATTTTTTCAGATGCATGTTAACGGAGCTAAGGTTATTATCGCAGTCACGTTTACCATGTCATAATATTCGTATAAATATCTTTTCACTTTTCTTCACTTTGTTTCACTTTTAGAAGTTAACCAATAACTAACAACATAATTGAATTGGTAAAAACAGATTGCATATAACGTATAATTTAATAATAAAAACATTTTATCATAGTAAAGTATTTATTTCACAAGACAAATTTTGGAATTTGCGACAAATGGCGCTTTTTTCTATCAAACCACAAACAAAATGAAGGCGATCGCTACATTTTGAGAAATTTCTGCACATTTTTCGATATTCTTTTCGTATTACTACTTAATAAAAAGAATACTACCAAGATTTAAATCAATGTGCTAAAAGATTTCAAAAGTTACTATTTGTTGGTTGGAAATACAAACCTGCGACGAATTATTTTTTTACGCAGTGTTCTCTTTTAATTATAGCTTATTGTAAATTCATGCCAACCAAAACAGTGTTTGTTATACATTTGTACCAACACCCAAACCAATGAAATTAAGTCTCTTTTATAAATGAGTCTCTAGCAGCTACTTAGCACCTCGATCATATTTGTATTAGTTGTAGAACTTTTTTCAAACCCTAATTTCATTTTCAGGAATCGTTAATTAAAATACATACAATGTTTTGTTCTATTGCTAGCTAACCTCCTCAAAAATTCCCCATCTTAGGATCTTTGGTTATCCTGGAGATCAAAGCGAAATATCCGATCAAACGACCTGAATAAAAATTACAAGCTAATCAAAGCATAGATAAGTCATAACCGTAAGTCGGTGCGTTCACGATCAAATGCCGACGATGACAAATGATACCGAACGGGCTACTTCGCTACGCCCCTTCGTCCGTCTGGCTTGATCGAAAACGGCCAAAAAGGAAAAAGAGAGGCCACTCCACCACCGTGTTAAGAAACCGTTGTTCCACCAACCTCAAGGACCCGGGGGCGGGCAGGGGGTTTGATTGTGTTCATTTGGCCACCGTTTTCGGAGGCAATTAATTTGGCGGTGGAATTTTTTAATTTATCAATCCGCTCTATTATTTATTCGCGTTGCCATACCCTTGGCGAGCTGCCGAAAGCCGGGAGTTCGAGGGCCAGCCAACAGCTTCTAATCTACCGCATCGGCCGGGGTTGAAAGGATTCGTCTAGTGTGTTTGTGTGTGTGAGAGTGTGCCTGTGTATTGGGGGACAGCCATGGCTACGGAGTCTTACGGGCAAGCGACCCGAACAGTAGCAAACCTCTTTTCCGTCCCGTTGGTGTTTTTCCCTCCCCGTTTTTCTTTAATCTCATGCCAGACTCCGAAAGCGAAGCCGCATTAAAGCAATTTGATAGACATTAGATTAAGGTTTTATTAGATTTTTCCCTCGGTTAATCGTTTTGGGCCCGATTGAAGGCTCCTTCTCTGGGGTAAACTCTTTTTGCTCCGTAAGTTCTCCTCCCCCGCCGGACCTTCCTTCCCCGCTAACAGTGATGCCGAGCGTAATCGGAATAATCAATTCGGCGACGTGCCAGTATTTATTTTTTCCTATTTCGGTACCGAAAATAATTGGGAGGAGTCAGTAAGTTTGTTTGCTTTTAAACCGGCTGCTTTGGGGGCTCCGTGGAACAGGAATGGAAACCGTTTCACGTCCCCGTGCCTCGAATCACTTCGGTTGGTCGCCGGCGGTCACGACCGATCTTTTCCCTTGCGTTCTTCTTGACCGTCCCAAAGAGGTCGATTCCTCTTGGGCATTGTTTTGATTAGATTATAAGATAATGTTAATTGGATTTACTTCCCCACCGTGTCGTCTGGTCCCTTCTTCCCGGTTGGTGCTTCATCTTTCTCTTCGTTTCACTTCGAAAAACAAACCGAAGCCCCAACCCGAACAAATACACCGGGCAAAAGGCGAGCAAACAAAACCTGGAGCGTATCGAAGCAGATTTTTTGCATCTCATGTTGGGGAATTGGATCGAGCGAGCTGGAACAGGAGTTTGGGTCAGAGGCCGCATGGGCAAGGGGGCGGGTGGACTTCGAGAGTAATTAAAAGAGAAATTTGAATTTCGTACGTTCATCATCGACGGTTCGATCTCTTTCGTTGACGCTAACACGAACGTCAAACGCAAGAAAAACCCCGATCCGAGGATGGGGCTGGAAAATTGACCAAACGGTTGTAATGGATAGTAGCTATTGACAAAACAAGTAAGAAAGATTAAATGAGTGGCGAATGATTAAGAAATTTGATTCAGAGTATGGCTGGTTTTAGAGAAGTTTTTCGAAATTCTTTTGCTAACAAAACTCTTTATTTACTAATGCAGCTTTCTGGTATAAAGTTGAAGGAAGATTTGAAAATATTTTTGAATCTTGTGATTCCTGAATTTTTGTTAGTATTTTCCTCCAGTTAAGAAACGTTTTAGATACTCGTATAGTCGAATATTCTGAAAAAGGCTAGCTTCTAAAGACGTTAATAAATCATCGATCATCACTTCGCACCTTGTAATGAAACATTTCCTTTTTTTCTCGTTCCTCAAACATCGCTCGACGATCTCCAGCACCAGGCTGTAAGCTTGGTTCCGCACAGATTGATCGTTAATTTATTGGATTATTAGAAGATTCACATTCGTCTGGCTCGGGCCAACCCGAGGCTGATTAAAAGATCGTTGCCCTGCTGCCGACGTTTCAGCCCAGCCTAAACCGAACAAACCACGCGAAAGGTTAATTTCCTGACGGTCAGGATAGGACACGGAGTAGATCTGCTTACAAATGATTTGCTCGAGAGAACCCTAAACGAGACCTGACGTCCCGAAACTCTCGCTGCAGACGCTGCGTCATCCTGCTAATGGTTCATGCTTAGGAAGCTTTGACTTGTGTTCAACCGATCGACTTTTGCTGGCCGGATCCTGTAAAGGATAGGAAATGGCTCCGTCCAGCGCAAAACGGGACGCATATATTGACGCCTGAAATGGGGATTCGATCGCTTCCGAAGCGAAAGCGAATCCAATTTTAATGTAATTTAGATTTATTCCTCCAGCTTGAAGCGCCTGTGCCTCTTCCTTGCGATTCGATGCGGGTGTTTGGTCTGGTTGGTAGGGATGTACTGTGTTGTGAGTTCATATCCCGCTGGCACAACGGCGCCAGTCAGAGATTGCTTACTTATTTCAGGAGGCTTGGATGTGAAAAGGCATTGAATGATTCCAGAACTAAATCGCAGTAGATGATGTTTGAAGTCGATGTTTTGTATTTGAGGTTTTGAGTTGAATCGTTTGTTTTATGAAATTATTAAAGTATGTTTTTGTCCAAAGTAATTCAAAAAGCTGAAAAATCAACCTCTAGGCTTGAAACACTATTTTGCATCGAAAATAAACCGAATGTAGGTAGATATAACAAACAACAGTACAAAGTCCCTACGCTGCTACGATGTGAAAAAGAAAACTTGAATAAAACATCGAATCAACCAAACTACATGAAACCTGTGGTCACTGAATGTATTAAGAAATTTATTTTAATGTGTTTTTTACGGCGCTTTATATCAATATTTAACGATTTCGTTTTCGGCCTTCCATTGCTTGGTCCTTTTGCTTGGCCTGCTTGCCCTGTGTGGGCTTAAATGCACTCTAGATTCAAACCGGCGACATCGGCCTACGTTAAACACTGTTACACCCCACGCTGTTTCACGCGACCTGTGGCAGTACGCATTCAAGTCCCAAAACGGGCCGCAATCCTCTTCCTTCGGCGTCTTGCGCGTTTGGCTTGCTCACCCCATTTGTACGCCATTTTATTTTGTTGTGCGTCTCGGACGCAACTGCTCGCGCAGGACAGTTGAAGCGAGGGACCACCGCCGGGCATCGACGATCGCGCGTTAATTTGAAGTTTATTAATCCGAAACATCCAATCTGCCCGAGGGGGGAGACGCTTTCCAGCCTTCAGGGAGAGGGGAGTTGTTCGTGGGGGTGTTCGGTATTTTTATTGCTTTCCGTACGCGGCACGAAATTAACAACATGGCATTTCGTGTACGTGTGACTTTTCGAATCAAAGAAATTAAACAAGGGACAACACCGAGCCTTATGGAGAAATTAAATGTGACAAAGCTGTGCTCGGCGTTGACCGCACGTTTGAGGGTTCATTAAAATCAATGCAGACAGATAATTCCAGTAATTTACAACTAGTTACGTGGTGTGCTTAAAATACCTTTTTTTGTCAACAAAATAGGATTAACAGTGTTTGATTAATGTACATCAAATAAAACCTTTTAAAAACTACCCAAATGTTATGTGAAATCTCAAATTGACTAAAAAGCTCAGCAGTTGAAGCCGTACATGAATGTAATCAGCCGCCATCCTTCAGCACCAATCGCGTAAACCGTTATTCTTTTGATTGAAGTACATTCCCGACAGCGAACTATTTACCTGACCCAAATGACCTTTGCTTTTCGGGTGATTATTAGTTTTCCATTCAATTAAAATCGTATTAAGATCCACTCGAACGATAAGGTCAACTTGGTTTAACCGATGTTTCAGTACACCTACGCACGCGCCGAAGCGTAGGCAGAATATAAATTTCATTATCTGTTCATTAATATCTTTGACATCCAGTGAACGTGTTCGCGCTACGGTAGCCTCTCTGAAGAGTGAGCTCTGTTAGATGACTTCTGTTGATACGGGTTCCGATTTCGGTTAACGATTGAACGAACAAAAACAAGAAAAAAGCCCTAATTCATTCTAGCCAAATTATCGAGAAGAAAGCGAAGGACAGCACATCTTCGGCGATCAAATGCATGAAGTGACTATTAATCATTTCCTTAAGGACCTTGCCGCAAAGGTGTTGCTTTTTTTACGTTTCCAGAAAGGTGCTTTTTCCTTTGGCGCGCTTGAATTTTAAGCTTCGTATTAGCCATTTGTTTTTTTTTCGCTCCTCAACAAGTAGCATTTCGAACACAACAAAACCAACAACGACGACTCGTTGACCTGTCACCTAGTTGATTTCTGCAGCAGCATGTACGCACGCCACTTGGTTGACATGTTAGCCGGACGGCAATTAATTTGAACGACAAGATTTCATTGCGCCGATAACTGACAAAACTTTGATTACGTCAACCCCTCGAACGGTGGTTTGGAAACGACGGTGATGATCGCGTTGGAAATGAGCACGTGCGAATGGTGATTTCAATGAGGCCGAAACAAGCGACGAGTATGATCAAAAACTCATTAATGAGCTTCCGGGGGGAAGGGATGACGGTTACGTGTGCGTTCTCTGCGTAAACCGAAGCCAAATACGTTAATTGTCAAACGATGGCCCGGGGGGAAAACCATGATTACGTCAGCTCGAAGCAGATTATGGTGTTACGAATCATAAATTACTTACGTTTGAAAAATTTTCGCTACGGTAATGTGTTTTGGAGTCGTTTGTGTTTTTGACATAAACTGTTCTCGTTTGCTTCGTTGGCTTAGTTAACTTTTACCATCCATTTGGTCATAAACAGACATGAACTTTAAATGGAAACGGTTTACCGAAATTGTCACAAAACATTACACGCTCAACACTTTATTTTCGTTCAACGTAACAAAGAGAAATCTAATCATCGTTTTGCTGATTAAATGGATACCTCTCTTTTCCTGACGAGCAAATAGATTCCATTTTCCCGCTGCCATTCAGCCATTTCTCACGCTTTCTAAGAAACTTCACAATTTCCATTGCGCTCCGAAAGCGTATGCAATATCCTTTGTTCGCTGACAGCATCAAAAACGGTCACTTAGCCACAATCAAGCGGCGAGCGGGGAGGGAAAATTGAAATCTTCCATGCGCGTTTGGAATGTCGAAATGTGCTTTTCCCCGGTCGCTGTGGGGGTTTTTCTTCCCACCAGAGTAGAGACTCTTTTCTTTCGAAATGAAAATGGCCGACTATGAGTGCAATTAGGTTATTTACATTTCGAATCCTTCCCCGGGCACTGAAAACAGGCTGTTGCTGTACATTGTGCCTAGTGAAGGCGTGAAAAACGTGAGAAAAACGGCCACCTCATCAATCCGGGGTGACGGGACAATGGGAAGATTAGTCTTGACCTTTATTAAAACGAAACCTTCGCCATGCGAAACGCTTCGACACAGCAGTGATTGACCACGCCTCGATTATTTTCCAACGCAGTGGTACTGGAGAGGGGTTGTAAAGAAAGGGGTTTTATTCGCGCTACAAAGAAATTGAAAAAATATATGGCAAAGGAAAACGATGAAAATGGCAAATCCAAATCGGTTCACTGCACATTAGGCAACGGATTGATTTCAAAATAAAGGAAAGAAATCCGTTTTCCCTCTAACCATCTCGACGGTGTTGGTGAGTTCGTAATGGTGTTTTAATTTAGACAATATTTCATTAGTTAACCACAGTCGGCCTTCCGCCTCCACCGCCAAGGTTGGGCTAAAATCGGGCAAATAAATGCAATAAATTAACCATCACTCTAACGCACAACCCCCTTGGCACGTAACTATGCATGAACCGGCAAAATTGTTCCAAACAAAACAATTCCATTTGAATTTTTATGGAAGGAAAATAAGAGCGTAAAAGCCACTCAGTACGTTCGTTGGGAAAATCATTCATGCTTCGACAAGTAGCGCGCCGAACGTTCGCCCGTGAACGATTCACAACTCATCGCGCACGTTTGTCGCTAAATTTATTTGTTTGGTTACTCGATCGATCAAATGGTGCTGAGCGTCACCATATTGTCCGCACGGAAAATTAATTGGCTCCACGTGTTCGCATGTTCGTTTTCCCCTGCGAAAGCGGGGAAATGTGGCAACCGGTCCTGATTCCCCCACCCCAAAACGTATCAAACTATCGCGCCGATTGGCTTGGCGATGGTTCGATGGGCGTGGTTTGAAAAATTCTCCCGCCTCGAGCGGAAGGCAAAAGGTGCGCGAGACCAACCTGAGACGGCCGACGATTGTATAGGGGTTGATTTATTAAACAAAAACCACCACATTTACCTGGCCGGTTTTGGCCGTACGAGGGAAGGAGACCGCACGTGGAGAACCGGTCGAGACGGTTGTTATCGCTTGCCACCCCCGGAGCAGGCTTACCTTGTTTACAGGTGAGAGCGTTCAGTTGTAGTTTGACGTTCGCTTTGCGTAGTTTGCTCGTCGACGCGCGCTCGTTTTGATCGTTTGTTTTCGTCCGTTTCGTCCGTCCGGTGTTTCGTTCGCTCGACCGTCGGGGGGTGTGAATTTGTCCGCGCAACGTTTTTACTTAGAGTCCTTTAGGATTTAGTTTTGTTTCAAACACAATTTACTTCATCCACCGTGTGTGTCACACCTAAGATTGGAAAAAAGTGCTTGCCAGTGACCGTAGAAAAATTAAATCATACCCCGTCCTCGGATGGTGCGGAAAAAATAGCTGACGCACGAAAACATTCACGTCAACAAGCAGTCGACGATAATAGGCTCAATGAGTTCTTGTCTCGTTAGACCATCGATGAGTTAGCACCCGTGGCCCGGGTTTCATCACCAAGATCAAAGCCTTCCGACCACCAAGCACCAAAGAAACCCTGCCTTACCGCTTTGTGCTCCTTCTGGTGTGATGTGCCACAGGAAAATTAACTCAAAGATAATTCAATTGACACCCCACGTGCTGTGGACCTCGCTGGTGTCCGCAAAGTGAAGTTCAAATGCATCTGCCAACCGTTTCACATCACCGAAAATAGTTTACAGTCGGTCTGGGGTGATGCACGGTCCTGTTTCAATACCTCAGCAAGCACCGTTGGTGAAGTGAACCGGATAAGCAAAACGAAGAAGTTTTTCCTAAGTGCGAAAATTAACAGGCTTTTCTTGAAGTCATTCGGGTTGCTTCTGGCTGCCAGTTTGGTATCTCGTATTATTTCGTTGACCACAAAAAGTGTGTGAGTTATGGATTGGGAGAGTTCGAGTGAATTATGCAACTGCAGTGCTCCATATTGTGTGCAAATATTTTCCCTGCATGCACTCTGCTCGGTGCTCCGATTTTCAATTAGTTGCAATTAGCACCGCCCTGAAGAGGCTCGACTGTTATCGCTGACGCGGTGCAGCACTGAAGTATACACACCCGTACATCTCAAGCACTCCAGGCACTCCAAGATACGCTATAGTGACCGGGTTTGCGATAACGAGCGCACACAACAAGCCGCCCGTTTTGGAAGGATAACCGCATTTGAAACGACGCCATTCTTCAACAAACAAGGTAAGCAAAGATCTTCCTGTAGAAGGGTGGAGAATGTTCCATTATTTTTCTCAAACTCGGAGTAAACCCTAAACCGAATCGTCTTCATCATCGCTGCAGGGGATGGTCGAGGCTGAACGGGTTCGGTGGTTTCCGTTCCGTTCAGCTCTTGTTGACCGGCTTGCGGTTAGCCAGCGTCCGGATTGGAAACGAGTTAATCTGCCCAGGAAATCCTCCCAATTACGCAATTTCCTTAATCACAACTCCAGGCCAGCCAACCGCAAACCAGTTGCAAAAAAACAAAGGTGTACGAGTTAGCCCCGGCAAGACGCTCCAGAGTCCCTTAAGCGATGCCATGGGGCGTCCGTGCGGAGAATTGTTCGACGTTACGAGGGAACTTAGGTTAAAAAATGCTACAAAATGGACCAAGAAGTGTTCCTTCGGTTTTGTTCTTAGGAAAATATAATTCGTTTCCATTGGAAGAGTGTTTTGTTGAAAACGGCGTTTCTAGACGCAACTCTTCCCATAATTATATCTCTCCCGAATGCAGGCCGACCGAACCGCTTCTGACATTCATTTTCCACTCGCCTGACGTACCGCCAACGCGGATATGACCATGCTTCTCTAACGCAACCATGCCAAGGCTTCACATTTCGCCAATTTTCAACTGTCATATTGGCGTTTTGGCGCGTGCAATATGCGCAAAATGTTGCTGATAAAATGTGTTCTCCTATTTGTTTCCTTGTTGTTATTCACCGGCACGCAACGGTTCCTCCACGGGGGAATGTTGTTGGGTGGGTGATTTTAAAATTAAATTGCAACAAATTAGAAACTGCCAATTATCCCCAAAAAGTAGAATAAGCGCGGGTCAGCGAACGGTTCGATGTTCGAACGTGTTGGCGAATTCAATTATGGCAACATTGCGCTGCATCGTGGATCGCATGCTGCATTGCTGATTGCTGTGCTAGAAATAGGTTTTGCAAATTATTCCAAACAAAGTCATACACGGTTGGACGGAGCTTTTCGGTGCGTGTGGAAGATGCTTTTTGGATGGGGATTGACGTGAACAGCACGCTGGCTGAATTTATTAAAGTGATTTCAGTCAAATCGACTACGAAATTTCGTCCAAATTTAGATAAATGAGCTGACGAACGATTTGGATCTAATGTATATAATGCTATGAGCAGTGGCATTAAACAGTTTTCCATGCTTAGAAGAATTTAGAGCATTTCTGAGGTTTTTATTTTATTTCTAAATCGTTTTCCTTACCTCTTCTTTCTCCGAAGGCGTTTTCGGTGCAGCTTAGCTTCTCTTCCACTGTTTCCAACAGCGCAACTATGGCACTCTTTTCTATTTATATTTTTAAACCGATTAACACAACCGAACGCGGGGACGCGAATGGCGGATACCATTTCATTACCTACCTACTTAGTGGAGCCCACGGTATCGCGACTCCATTAGCGAAATCCCATTAGGTTTTCGGACGCCATTTGCATTGTAAATGTTCGTCAGAACGCGACTAAGCCACGGCTTGTATGCGTTGGTGAGCGTTGGATTAGAAAATCTAACTAAAAGGCTGGCAAAAAACAGCACGACATTTTCTGTAATAAAAATACGTTTGCAAACGCACCTATTTGTATTCGTGTGGATGTGTGTGAGTAGGTGTGTTGCATTAAAGATCCTCGATAAAAACAATGGAGAGGGCTATTCGGAGCTCAAAATGTAGCTCATGTAAATGAAGACATTTGTAAAATGTCTCAAACTCAAAACCATTTTCCAACGCCACCATCTTGCGGGGAAGGGGAGCGGGAGGTTTTATGTCCGATGGCAAATGTTTAATCATGTTAGGCTTCGGAGGATGTGTTGGTTCGTTAATTTTTCGCCAACATCGGCCATCAAAACTCCACCCGTGGCCATCAATCAAGGAACGTCATGGGAGAGGGGGAAAAAAACGAAAATAAATGTGAAAAACACATAACAGTTTTACGATCATCATTAGGCTAATTTCCTCGTTTTTCCTGCAGGGCGGGAACGGCTCTCCAACGGCGCCCGACGGCTTCGGCGTCCTCGTTGTTTGGAGGTCCGTTGTACCGCGGTCGGTGGTTGGAAAAGCGTTTCGAAAATGGGATACAGGGTCCGCGGCGGGTGTTCGAAAATTGAAATGTGATCATTAAGTTTTCACCCACTGCGCGAGCGTTGGCCAGTAGCGGAAAAGAAGCGTGGCCGTTGTTGTGTGTGCGGGGTGAGAAGAGCGGTGAGGTGAACAAGGTGCTTGACGGCTTCAAGCGTCGTCACTTTGCGGTAGTAAACAACAATTGTACCCTCTTCAGACGAACCATTTCTGTGGCCTGACGCGAGATTGATGTTGGTTTTCGGTTAGGAATAAATTTTGAAACAAACGATAATTAATAATGCTTAGTTTTCCTTGCGTTAACACACACCTTCATGATGGAGAATCGTTCTGATTGTACGTTCACTGGGTAGTTCTAATTCCTCTGCCTCCCGGGCCATCGCCACGACATAGTAATAAAATCTAATTAAGCATAAATGAACGCGCCAAGGTAATATTTTCATTCGAATCAGCGCATAAGCATCTCCATGCGCTGGCCACGCAACTCTTTCCTTTACGTTGCCCTTCGCCACACGAAACCGCCACCGTTTCGCTTTACTCGCTGGAAGCCATTTTGTTTGAGACGATCGCTCGATTCAATACTTTTGCCAGAGGAACTCGCTTCGGTAGATGGTTTACGGTGCTGCGTCCCGGGGTCCAGCGGGAGTTGTGGGTGTAAGACAGTAGCGCAACAGTATCGCGTCAGCAAGGGCTATAAAGTTTTGCCCTTAATGAGCCTGTAAACACGGGGTCGACTAATTAATTGCCACGGTCGCCCAACGGTGGGAGGGATGGGCGTGAAAAAAGCTTTCGTGAACCGGAGCGCATGGTGGGCGAGGGGGTGGAGGGAAATCTATCTAAGCAAATGGATTCATTTTTGGTCTGGTATTTTGAGCCTTTTGAATACTAGAGGAAAGAAAGTCTTCACACAAGTCTATTCTATTACAAAGAAATAATATTTGGATAAATTATGGTTTTTCCTCTGAAATGGATAGAAAAACTCTCCAACTTCATAGACAGTTATTCTATAAACAAAACAATATACCAAAACTGACACATTATGATATTCATTAGTTTATTTTAATCTTTCAAAATCTTCACAAAACCTAAATTGTTGAGGATGAGCTAGGAAAATATAATAAAATCGGACGATAAAATTTGCTGAGATCATATTACTCACAGGTTTGATAGACTTTCTGAAATATCTTGTCTTGTGTGTACTCAATTGTAGGTCAATCCGATTCAATTTATGCTTTGGTCAAACTCTAATCCCATACAATTAATTGCAATTGTTCAACTAAATTGCCTTTGTTCCTGTACTATTCCTCTGATAAAAAGATAACATTATCTACTGTTTAAATGCTGAGTAAAACACCACTCACTAGCGACCATAATAAATCAAGAAATTGTCTACGAACGTTGCCAAGGGGTAAACAGCGACGATGTTTTTTCTGTTTACCTAAGCTCTTGAATCTCTTCTAAACACGTGAGTCTATCGTCTTTTGCCACGTACGTGCATACGAGCAGATATACACACACACACACACCTTATGGCCCCAATAACAACACTTACTGCTCCTAACTCAATTAGCAATAAATTTACCCTCGGACTGGGAAGAAAGGAAGAAATCGGGCGGCTCGGACCCCGGGCTCGGCCGGTAGCGATTCGTATCGGCGATCGCGGTTTGTTTGCTTAATTTACAACACCCACTCAATAATGAGGTGCTTCCTCCGTTGTTGGCGAGTTGTTTCGGGGTTGATTGAAGACACTTGTGGAGATAGATGGCGTACCAGAAGGAGAGAGATGGCGAGAAAGATCTAACGTTCGATATCGATACGCTTTGCTCGGCGGTATAAAGAGTGGGTTTCCAAAGCGGGCTGCCACAGGAGAGAGGGCAAAATGAAGATAGGAAACGGGACGGGGAAAACGAACCAAAAAAAAAAACCCACATCCCTTCCCATCAGCCCTTCCTGCCATTCGCTTTTCGCTTAAGGAAAAGTGGAAAGTATTGTACGAGCACCATTTTTGACAGCTTACAACCACGTCGCGCCGTATGACCTCTCCGACGCCAAAAACGGGAGCGTCGACGGTAGTTGCGTTTTTCGCCGCGTTTCGTGTCACAGATACGCGCATCTCGCTGCCCAGGAACACGCGGTATCGCTTAATCAAATTAACGTCTGCTCGAGAGGGGTTTGAAAGGGAAAAAAACAAAACAACCAAACAAACAGTTTGTATCAACTGCGTCGGAAAACAGAACGCAGAACGAACGGCGAACCGGCGCCGCGGCGAAGCGTGTTTTTTCCCGAATCTCGGAGTCCACGTTATCACGCAATCGGGACAAGGGTCTAATTTGAACCGTTAACAAGCGATCGGGCACGACAATCGATAGCCATCGCCAGTGCATCGGCACGCATCGCCGTCGAGCAATCGCTTCAGTTTTGTAATTAAATTAAAAGCCCTTCGCTGTCCGGTCTGCGAAGTCAAAGGTAACATCGGTCTGGTTGTAGGGCATCGAACTGGCAGCATTATGTTCGGCGGAAGAGTGATGTTTTCCAAGAGGTTTACAAGTAGGAAAAGGTACTCGCTTTTCTTATGAATTAAAATGGCATCAAGAAGGTGAAGTCTCGCCCGGCATCAACTAGAACTTTTTGATTTCGATCGATTGATATTTTTTTATCATTTGATTAATCTGAAATGCGTCCACACAAACAAACAACGGCCCTATTTCTTTCAAATCAGAAGTAACTTTTTGAAAATTAAAAAAAATGGAAGGGACCATTTGTTTTGACGGCCTTGGAGGTGTTCGAAAATTAATCGGAATTTTTATATTTTGGCAAAGGTGATGAATTCAAACTTATTTATATTTATCTAACAAAATAAAAAAAAATCATGTAAGGAAATATTGAATTCATATGATGCTAGAAATGCACCATAACCGCTGCGACATACGACATACGTTTTCATTAGTTGATTCAATGTTTCTGTTTTTCTTTTTAAGGTTATCTGATATCAATTAGGTACAAAAGTTATTTTTGGTCAAAATGAAGCCAATAATGTATTATTACATTCATTTCCCGTTTGCATTGTTTCCATTGTGTCGACAACAGTATCGAATGAATTGAATCATTGGCAATCACAAACACAATTGGTTAATCGATTAAAATCAACTTACCACATCACAAGCTTGCAATTGAATTTGATCCACAACTCGAATGCGATATCGATTACTAATTGTCAAAAATTCCCCCCATTAGTCGAGTGACTCCTGGCTTAATCGTGGCCAAATTTGTGCGACGATGATGTGGCTTAATATTATTAGTACACTGTTGCTGCAATAACCATGTGCTTGCTGACGAAACTTCCTACGGTGGACACGAACCCGGATGACGGAGTGACCGATCGGCCTCCGGCTAATCGTCCGATCGTTGCCCAATCGAGTGCGCCCCGAGCACCGATTTGTGATTATGTGTTTAAACCCACACCCGGTCGATAAATTATCGTCGCTAAGGCTCCGTCCCGGGCTCCGTGTTGCCCTTAATCGACGACGCTCGGAACGGTTTTGTCACCAAATGGAAATGGTGCCCACCACCAACATCGATCAACCCGATGTTCCACAATGGGACTCCCTGGCAGGCTGAGGGTGTGTTGGAAACTGGTCCGGAAGACAGATGACGGATCGGTTTGGGCTCCGAAGTAGAGGGCAGCGCAGTGTATAATCTCGTCTTTTGATGGATTAAGCTAAGCGATGAGTCGCGTATAGATAAACATACACGCACGTCCTACACTTTGACTATATGTAAGTGTATGTGTGCGTGTGTGTGTGTGTGTGTGTATGATCGTTGTTAATCACTAAAGCCAGCGGGATCAGGGTGTTCGATTGAATCAATCATCGCCCGTGTTGACACAAATCGATGACAAGTTGCACGTTTTAGACATGTAGACACTCGTCGTTGCCTATCCTTCCTCCGCCTCTCCACTTTCGAAGTGGTGGAAGGGTCGCGCTCGAGCCGGGATGGGCAACGCACCCGAAGCCTTTTATCGCGATGCACTAATTGAAGATAATGTCAATTATTATAGAAAAACCCCGTCCTCGAGTGCGATAAGAATCATCGATCGTATACAAATCGATTTCCGTCATTGGTCGGGGTTTGACGTTGATTTTTCTTTCCCCTAGGACGCACTAAAGCTCCGAGCAAACAGCGCCAAGGGGCGGAAGGTGCCAGAGTCGGCGCACGAGCCCCAAGCGCCATGCAAAAGAATGGGTGATGCATCAAACGGTATCGACTGCATTTAACGCATGCATTTGCCACCCCACTTGGCAAACATGCACTACACGCTTGAGACCTGTCACCGGTGCGAACCGAATCGGTTTTCCGTCTTTTAAGGCCGAAGAGTAAATATTGATCATGGAATCATGTCCCGTGTAAGCGATGAGCGTGTTTGCGATGGCTGTGATTTTTTCCGTATCGGTTCGCTGAGATAACGTCATACAAATTTAGGTCGGTTTGTAGAACAAATGTTCTTTTTTCCGAACATGAGGTGATCGCAGTGAAAAATAAGAATCGGAATTTTAACTTCCCATTTGATCGGCAATTACACGTTAATGGAGCAATTTTCAATCGAGTCAAAATCGGCTCTGTTACGGTTCTTTTGCTTTTTTCGGTGTTAATTTCATTGGATTCGCGCTCGTGCGTTAAAGATAAGGGTGAGATGGACAGCGCAACTGAGAGCGAAGGAGAGGGAGAAGGAGAGAAAATTCTTTACAAATTAAACCTTCAATCCCTCGAGGTTTAATTGCAGGAAACGTTTGACAATTAGTTTAATTGTTTTGCACACGTTTCCTGGCAACGGACTCGGACCGGAATCGGTGCACGCCTTGATAGCGGAACGAAAAAGTCAATTAAAACAACAAAAACAAAAACATACAAACAGCAACTGCATCGCAAAATAATCAATCGAAGGGCATCGGATGCAATGAAGCAACTAACGCAGTCGAACTCGAATTCAGTCTAGAGACAAACAAACAAACAAACAGCAAAAAATGGATGACAATTACCGAACACTCAGACAAGTTTCCACCGTTCCGTTCCGAACATACCGCTCCTTCCTCTTTGCTGCTGCGATTGGTAATTAAGTTAGGACCGGGAATGCTGATCGATTTAATTGATCTTCGAACGAACTCGAACTCGATCGCGATGTCGACCGGGAGGATGATAGACGTAGCTTTTTGTTTGTGTCGTCTGCCGCTCTTCAAATGCGTCTCCGTCGCTTCCCATCGTCGGAACGGAAAGAAAGCTGACAACGCGCGCGAAAACTGCATCGTGCGATGTTTTTAATCAGCTTAACTGGGCCGTACAGTAAAAAAAAGCACCCGGGGAATCGGAATACATTTTACGACACGCTCGATTGCATCGGGATCGTGGTGTGCTTTTTCTTACCAGTTTTTTTTTTATAAAATATTATTACCGAAGTGGTTCGTTTCTAATTCTTTTCCCATATTTTGCCCGATTATTAGCGAATATTAAGCCGGGGCGGTCGAATAGGTGCTCGTGAATCGAGTCGATCGGCTTCAAACGCAGTAAAGATCGATATTTTATATCGTCAATTAAGATTTACGCGCCAAATGTGCCGATAAATTGAATCCTTATTTCAAGGTACGCGAGGACATGAGCTCATCGACGATCTTCGGTGAAGAAGTGTGCGTAGTTCCCCATTTCCCACCCGAACTGAGGCCAATGTTTGAACCAGCCGTAAAAACGAAACAAGAAATCGCATCGACATTTGGCGGCAAAATAAACAGTACGCTACTGCGTTTTCGCTGGCTGCAACGCTTTTAACCGGATGGCGGCGTCCAAATCCCATTGCATTCGGAAAGGAATCATCTTTAGCAGCGGGTACATCGGGTTTTGCACGCGTTCGGGCGCGTAGTGTATGATTGGATTTGGGCAATAAAAGATGAAAAAAGCCGTTTCCCAGCCCTGACCAGCCCGCGGAAGGTAAGCGGATTATTTTGCAATCCGCAACGGGGCCGGTCCTGGGCTGCCACCTGCCTCAACCGGACTAAACGGATGCGGTTGTAAATGATTAAATTAGCTGGCGAAATTTATCGCCCTCCGCGGGATCCAATCACCGACATTGTGCATCGGCATTGCGGTGTTTCTAATTATATCGGCGCGATTTGGATGGGCCGGTGAGTAGATTATTTCATTAGCGCGATAACGGGGTGTCGGCCGCGCTATCAGGGAATGCTGCCCGATATGTATGCTGCCCCCGACCCCCGGTGCAGCATATCGCCAGCAATGATGTAAACCGTCGTCAGGGGTGGGTAGAGGTTTAAATGTCACCAACTTTCAGCATTATGACGTAGGACTTGAGGTGCATGTTTGAGATAAGGTTCGTGTTATCGCGAACTTGTGTTGAGGAAAAGAAAAACTGAACACATTTTTTACACCCAAACTGGACCTGATGTTGAGATGGTGGGTATGAATCATGAAGATATAAATATAACAGACGTACTTGAGGTCATCATTGTGTATACTAGGAGCTCTACAAATTTATCTTTCCAAGGTACTTCAAAGCAATTACTTTCAAGGGAAGAACTGCGCTCGACACATATTTATCATTATTTTCTTGTGTTCTTTACTTTTTTCATACTTTCCATACTATTATTTTAAGATAAAAACAAGCAACTACAACACATATCCCTTAAGTAAGCGGTGCCCCACTTGGAAAAATACATTTTCCTTTCATTTCTACCGATGGGATGATGGAAGCGAAATTTAAATTTAATTTAAAAACACCTTCCTGCATGATTGTGGACCGTGTATTGTTTTTACTTTTTCTTCCAATTCACGATGTAGTTCAAAGCGGGAGCACAAAAGGGAATAAACAGGATAATTTGAATTTTCCTCACCTCTCCTGGTGGTGGCGAACCCGAAAGGACACAAGACCCTCGCCGTGAGTAGGAAATGGGGAAAAATAGTTTGCACTTTGGAATCGTAATTGTGCCTGAGGGCGAAAGGCTTCACCCCATCGCCTAAACAAATGTGAATAAGTCTGCCCGCTTTTCCAACCATCCTGCACCGGGTGAATATTTATGTTTCCACCAAGGGTTAGAAAATCGTACGGCATGCAATTGCAAGCGCACCGAGCAGTTACCCATGCAGGGCGTTTTTGTGCACTATCTCGTGCAACTTTCAGCAACACTCCACTCAACACCTCCCTCGAGTGGGGTGAGGGAGGTGGGGGGAAATTGCTGACGGTGGTGGCCAGAGAAAATATGTTTTCGGTGTGGATTATTTCGCCAGCAAAGTGGACCGTTCCGTCCCGGGGAGCGACTCGGGTGGTGGGGTCCCTTTTGAAGAGCTGCGTGATTCCACACTCAAAGATACTTATTTAAGTAGCATGAGGTGCGACTTTTTATTCCATCCCTCCACCCCGGGTTCAATTATGGTGTGTTATTGTAATTACGTTAATAAAAACTTTTACATTCACATCGCATCGTGGCTCGATGGCGGGAGTTTCTTTAGTTACCAGGATTGGTGTTCTTCACCACTTTTTTATTATTACTATTTTCTTTTCATGCTTCGGCTTTGTTGCCGCTTCCCCACGATGGTGATGGCGCGATTATTTAATCTAATTACCGGATAGAGAGGAAAATTACCGCAGGGCTGGCGTGCATCGCATGTTTACATGTTACTCGACGGAGGATAAGATTGGAGCGCATGACAACCGGGCGAATAGAGGAAAACTTTTCTCAAAACTCAATCGATGCCCGCAAGTGGCCAAATTTTGTGACAATCACTATGACACGCCATCGTTTACGCCAAATAAATTACCGAAAAAAAGCTAAAAGAAAATCGTTCCATCCACCGATCGGTCGTGTGGTGGTGAATAAACACCATGTTGTTTTTTTTCTTATTCCTCTGCTGGTGATGGGTTCCTTTTTTCCTGTTTGTTAGCCGATGTCATTGTTTACGCTGGGAAAGCCGCCGACAAGCGCAAACTGCCACCGAAAGCTGGGCCGTATGTGATGTGCTGTTTGGGTGTTTTTTTTTGTATTCGAAGGCTTCCGGCGACTGCTTTGGATCCGGTTCCGGGAATCCGAAAACACAATTACACACATCATTGATTACGTATTCGATGGAACGGAACGAAATCGACGGACCCGTTGGGCCGATATCCGATATGCTACTACCATGCGCCACCCTTTGCTGTTGACGCTCCCCCTAAAAGTTATGTTGGCGGGTCACTCCGCCATTTTGCTCGTTGCGTCTATCGCGTTGCGAGCCCGACATTAGAGACACGATTTGGCCGTTAACGATGAGAGGTAGACACACAGTTTGGAAAGCATTACAAATCATTCGATTCTAATGGAATGGGGTCTTTTTTCCGATTCAATCATAATTGATCAAATGACAAACAGACTAGTGGAGGCATGTCATCGGGTTTTGTGTTGACTGACCATGTGTTGACAATGGTTGACCTTTATTGTGTCGGTGAGGTGAACAAAAAAGTTTTTATTTTTATTATTTCAAATTGTGAAAACCACGCTGCATTTTCGTTGTAACACAAGTTATTTCATGTACTTTGATTTTTATTTTTAACGTTAAATTTATTAACCCTCATACCTTTGCTCAAAAGATCGTCTTCCTAACGAGATGCTAGAGTGGCTAGTTAAATTACAGTTTGAAATTGATTCTAGATGTTAGTTCGCCAACACGCTGCCTGACATTGACATGGAAAACAAACAAATATAAGTTTCGACACCCGGCTGATATGTTTTCCAGCCCGCGGCGTCGGTTTACCATATGTGTATGTTACCTTTCCGTGGCTGCCGTGGCTCTGTGTTGTACCATAAATTAAATTAGAAATACACCCGGGGCCAGGACCACGGGCTGGAAAATCAATCAAATACATCGTGCACAATCAGGAAAAGCTTCCCTTTACGGGAAAAGTTCTACCCCCCTACCCGGGCCGAAAGTCAACCTCGTCGGTCGAAGGGTGCCTGTCAATTGTTTATTGATCGTTGATAGGTACGCGTGTTCATACATACTAGCAGTTGTTTCGTTGGTTATGTTTTCCCTTTTTGTTCCAACAAAAAAAAAGAAAAACAGGATCCCCATGTGTTGGCGCGCGTTCGTGCACGGAATTCGCTGCTCAAATGGCTCTAATGAATATAATAAAGTTTAAAATCAAATCGAATTTAGTGAAAACCATTCCGCCCGACACGTTTACGGAACGGGCGAGCCTTTGTGTGCCCCCGGCGGGACGGTGAGGCGGAAGTGAGTTTTCCGAAAAACGCTTCTCAACCGTTAACGATGTTTAAGGGTTGCGAATTGAGACCTTCCTCCCCTCCGGTTCCCCCCCCCCCACCGGCATCCGGCATTTGGCCCTTTGGTTTGGGTGTTTGGAATAAAAAGGAAGTCAGCTGGGTCGAAGCACATGGAAAGGGGGAAAATTGTTTAATCAATTTTCACACCCCCTCTGCACTCTCTTGCGGCCCGTCAGGGTGTTCCCCGGGGGTGTTTATGATGCACCGATCGGCAACCGTTGGTTGTCAGCACGCGTGTGTGTGTGTGTGTATGAGGGGAATGTAGCAAATGTCGGGCCGAATTGAACATATCAACATATCAGGTTGGTTTGAATTAGTTTCGCCCGGAACTGAAACGACGACAATCTCATTTGTTTGATAACATTGGAAAGCTCCCCTTTTGGTAGGAGCTAAGCTTGGAGGGAAAATGTGTTGATTTTCTGAGCCGTAATGAAGTGAAAACAAATGCTCGTTATTGAGCACCGTAAGTCAAACCGTACGATGAGTTGCAGAAAAAGGAGTGAAATAAACCCTCTAGTCCTTATTGCTCCAAGCCAAACAATGGGGAACTCGTGTGGGTGTCGATTGTGTCAGGTAGTGCGTAATTAAAATCCGTCCATTGGCGACCCGAGCGATAAGTGAAGAGTCGTCACCGTCATCGCACATCCAATCGATTAGGACTCTCAATTTCAAGCGATTTGTCACGCTGCTCGAGGCTCGAAGATGACGATCGGGCCAACTTTCACCAAAGTCCCTTCGATTGAGTTTAAATGAAAAAAAAAAACAAAAGCACCCCTCAGGTTCGACCGACCTGAGGACAACGCGAGGACTTCACGGTCAGCGGCTTTATTATATCGTGTTCATCATGTTCTCCCAAAGCTCTCCAATCAACTTTGAGCCCTCAAGGCATAACGTTGGTTAGTCCCTCTTTTTTTCACGGAACCGGAACCAACCCTGGATCGGCCGGTGGGGTTGAAATTGAACAGTCCGCTTATGCTACCCTTCGGAGGATAAAACACGAAAACCAGAGAGAGGGTCCATGAAATCGCGAATCGAATCGAAATGAGCACGGAAGGTAGCGGTACGCGAGATGGAGGTGTCGGAAGAATTGTTTGCATCTTGCCGTCGTCACATTTGCACCTTCTTGCGCGAGGAAGCAAAATTGGGAGCAGCACCTGCTCCGGAACAAAACGCTTTCCGAACGCGTGTGCGCGCGCGCGCGAAAAAGGAGTTTTATTTTTTCGGTAACGATTTCATGCGTTTTGAAACGGAGCCAAAGCGTTTAAAGGACGGACCTGTCCTGGGGGAGGTTGCATTAGCCCCCCTTTTCCACCCCTAGGGTAAACGAATTACGGACAGCGAGGAGTACTCAACTATAATTAGATTTGGAACTTTGTACTTCTTTGTGTACTCCTTTGTGGTTCCGAGGTCTGGGTCTTGATGGGCGCTATATAGCGTGAGGGCGTTTTGGGGTTGATTGGTGTGCCCGGGAAGCGTGTTTCGTAGCCTGTTTGAGGTTGGAGCTGCAGAGCGGGCACGAAACGGATAAAGGACGGCTCGCGCGACGCCACGATGGAGGTCTGATTTATCGATCTTTTAACTCTGGAAGTCTGGAACAAGGATTCGCCGGTTCCCCAAAAAGGAGTGGGGGCCAACGATAATGTGTTTGATGGGAAGTTTAATTGGAAATTGGGCGCAACGTTTGACGGAAGAAACAATTAGTTTGAAGCGCGAAACTTAATCGGAACGAATAGTGGAGCGTTACCGAATTTTCCTCTTTGCATTGCGATATTCTGAATTGTTTTCTAAAGTGTCTGCTTCGCCAGGTGGTTCACCAAAGCAAAAACAAAACAGCGACTAAATGAGTTGAACTTCAGTACAGTCGGAATATCCTTCACCATTAAAAGTGTGCATTTCAAACGTCAGCACTTGAGGGAGCAATTACGAAGTAAGTTCCGGTGACGCGAACATTTCAGCGAGCCGACCCGGACCAGCTGGTCTCCGATGCGTCGGAACGGAAGTGAAACATTATCTGCCCTGGTGAACTCGGCGGCCACCCATCACACCCTCGCCTGTGATCGAGTGTGAGTCATCCGCGTACCGGCCTCAGACGTATCCCAAATTTTACATAGGTTCCAATTCTCCCTCGAAGTGATCGTGTCTCGATCGCGGGCGACTTATCTTTCGGCTTGGTGTTTCTCTCTCTCTCTCTTGCTCTTCTGTTTGTCGAAAACTATTTACAAGATGTTTGGCTGTCGTAAAACAACCGACACGCTGCACCGACCGATCCATAACCTCGAGGGGGAAATCTCCGGACACCTTCCAATTAAATGCCCCCGATGACCTTTTCTGAAGAGAACAAAATAAAAACACAAGGACTCTACGGTGGGTCCGTTCTTCCGGATGCTTGCCCAGTGAAACGCTTTGAAGAGAGGAACAAAACCGGACAAGAAACGTACTCGGAAGGCGGCCTCTCGACGGTGGATGGCCTTTCCGCGTGCGGTCGCGTGAAGGAATGGTGTTTGATGTTCCGTTTTGTTACACTCGTTCACTCGCTGGACGCGACTTAATCGCCGAGAATGTAAAGGCTCGGCTGCCGCTTCTATCTACACTGAGGAGGGGAGGTAGGAGAAGCACATCGCGGGGACATACCAGGGCTTCGTTTTCGATAATACGAATGGCGCCAAATATTATTATTGGCCGCATTAAGTAGACCGATATCGTTGTATCGGGCGAGGCGATCCTTGCGTGTGTATGAAACGAAGGGCTGAGGGACGCTGGAAGGTGGAAGCTGGCCGTCAGCGATTCTTTCCGTACTATTCTCTTTTTCACCATCCCGGGTTCTTTAAAGGCGGGTCGTCACGAGAACCGTATCTTCTTCGAATGCCGGACGATGAGCGACACATCGGTATGCGGCGGAAAAGCCGTGAGTGTACGTTAAACGCCGCTATTTACGAGGTCATTAGGAAATTACTTAATTGCTTAAGCACTTCATTATTTTTGAACGAAAAAAAACCTCCTTTCTTGAGCTAAGAAACAAACAAATTCGCAAAATGTTTCTTATCGGTTCTTCAAAACGGGCGTTGAGAGAAAGGTTCCTCATACGTCGACCTTTGACCCGCCTGGGAAGGGAAAAACTTCGTACACCGTCTCCTCACCTTTACTCAATCTTTACTGGCGGGCACTATCGCTTTAATGGGCCAGTTTGGAAGGTGATCGCTTAAGCATTGAACACAATCGAGCGCTCGCACCGAGAGCGGCTTAAGCCGGGAGTAGTTAAAAGGTAATCGTCAATTAAAACTCGCGACGGTCGCACAGAATAAAACTTAAATATCCCTTAATGTAATGGAGCTCGCGAGAGACAACCGCGTGAAATTTAGATAGTTGCCAGCGCAACAAGAGTCGCACACCAAGGAAACGGCGTCGATGATGCGTGCAGAAAACGAAAATAAAAACAAAAACCAGCGAGTCCGCGGCGCGACAAACAGAAACCGAGTGCTTATTATGGTGCATTTTAGGATTAAGACTTTTCACTCCCCCTTCCATCCTCGGTGAGTGGCCCCATTGGCGCTTGTTCCGAAGAGGATGGTACACATGGCAAGCCACAAACGCTGAAAACGGGAACGAGACGGGAGCTCCGGGAGCCGGAGGCCCGCGCCGTAACGAAATTGATTCTCGTTCGACGACAAAACACTTTCGATAAGTCGCCGCCGTGTGGGCCAAATGTGGGCCACGGGACGGGTTCGCGTTGCAAAGTGCAGTAGCGTCCCTTGATGCAGTCAACAATCCTGGTAAAAAAAACCGACCGAGCGAGGCCTCGGCAGCAACTAAAAGGAAAAAGAATTCGTCCCGGAGCACTTCTCGGGAGTAAAAGGCGAGTGAATGAAAACGAATAAGACACACCGTCAACAAAACACTTTTCGGTACTTGGCAACTTGACTACCGACAGGGAGAGAAAAAGCGAAATAAAACAAACCCCCGTGCTCGGACAGGGGGAGAAGAAAAATGTCAACGAAATTGGAAAACAGAACACTGTGCGAAAATCAAAAGAGCAGCAAAATATACATAATGTAGTTAATATGGTCGCAAAGATAACGTAAATTAATTTAAATGCGTTTTAAGAGGCATTATAAAGTTTGATAATGAAGTAGCACTGTTTTATTTATTGCCCTACTAGCGAACTGACGTTTCGAATCTGACGTTAAATCGTGATGGGCGATTTTTTTCTGTTTCGTGTACGTCGCAAGGAATCGTCGGGAGAGCGAAGAGCTTTTGCAACAATTTGGCGAGGCACAAAAGGGAAAAAAAAGAGGAAAAAAATGGCTGGAAACGTTCCGTGTGTGGACTGTTTTGGCCGGTTTTTCCACTCAGCCCCCGATTGGTAGCATGCAATTCGAATCTAATTATACAAGCCGAGTGGTCAGATTAGCGATGCTCGGGCCGGCTCTCCTGGCGAGGGATTAAGCGACTGTCAAACGCGCTCACCACTGCACCTCTGGCGCCTCTCGGAGTCCGATCCGGCTAGCTCCGCCGAAACTAGTTATGGAGGAGGTGATACGGCTGGCGATCGGCTGCACTGGAGAGTGTTTTAACGCGTCCAATTGCAGAAACTACACGCATGACGGCGCTGATACGGATAGCAGGGCGGACAATGCCGGCACGAATTTTCACCGGCCGCCGACAAGATGCAATCGTTTAGGATTAGTGCGTGTCGGTGCGCATACACACGGACGGGGCGCCGAGCCGCGAGCAAACCGGGTTCACCGGGTGCTTCGAAGGATCGAAGGATTAGAAATCGAGGGTAACTGAAGCTATCTGCTAGGTGAACTAGTTTTTTTTTCCCCACCGTCAGTAGGCTGTTAAGGGATTACGGCAGTAGAGTAGGCTTTAGGGCGGGATATAGTTGAAGTGATCATGTGATCATCAAGTGAGGCAATTATTTTGTAGACAGTACGGGTGAAAAAGGGAGTGAGAAGGAGTGGAAACATATTTTTGTTGTATTTGGACGGTAAAACAAGTTAATTTATTAGTGTCGTAGTATTAGTACTATAACTCGCTGAGACAAATTATACAACAAACTTTAAAAGAACAAGTGATGCAGTTTGGATAAATTAAAAACAAAAATATCGAATTTAAAACAATCAACTACAAAAGAAAAAACAATGAACGTTTCTTTTAATTCATTTTCAAGGAAGTGAACCTCCACAAATGCCTCTTGAAAATTCTAAATCAAACCAATCGCTATTTCCAATGTCTACTGGCGGAAATCAAATTGTCAAACGATTGGTTCAAAGGTCAAACAGTTCCATAGATCCCCTTCACCTCGTCAAATTGTGCAATTCGGTTCCATTCTGACTCGGCACTGCATCTACGACGGTGCATCTGCAAGCGCCTACTATTGCATTAGGTGTTGGTCCACAAACGTCGGGCGGAAGGTAATGAGTTTAATTTCAACCGGCTGCGGGGGAAAAAATGGGTCCGTTTTGCTCGACAGGCTGTCAGCAGTGTATGCAACTCCGGTCCGTATTGCTGCCACCATCGGGCTAAGATACGCCACTGTCTTCGCCGGTTGAATCGAACTGGAATATGAAACGGGCAAGAACAGCCAAAAGACTGTAGATGACATTGCCATCCCCTCCCGACCGCACCGCGATGCACCGTGATTGCATTTATCTATCCGTTAGCACCGAAAGCAAGGCGAACGAACCAGCCTTGGCCAAGTGTCTCGAGGAAGTCATCGTCTTGGTGCAGTTCAGGGACATTTATGCCGTACGGTCTATTTAATTTCAAGAATTAAATTGACAATAGAAAATGCATTTTGAATTTGGTGAACTGAACATTTAGCGTAGGTTTTAGTGGCATCGCTGTTAAACGAATTGCTGTTTGTTTTGGACATCGGAAAACATTTTCAACGATTTTTTGCACGGTGCATCTTCCTGTCTGCAACGTCTTGCGCTAGACATTCCGCCTCGATGCACTCCCAGTTGCAAGCAGTATTTAAAAAAAACAAAACACTGACTCCCGGGGTTAACTCGTGCCAAATGAAATGAAGGGACGGTTTCATGGACACTTAAGGCTCATCAACATCCTGGCGAGAGGAAAAAGAATACGTCTTTGTTCGTTTCGCTACTGGAAGGTGTTTTTTCTGTCCATTTCGAAGGCTCGCTGGGCTTCTCTATTTGTGCCCGTTTGGTTGGTTGTTTTTTGCACTCCCAGCAAGGATCAATTCAAATGGATGCCCCGTCCTAAATGTTAGCGTTGTTACCGTCGACGAAAGAAAAAACGAAACAACACACCATACCAAGCAAAAATCGCGAAGAAACAGACGCGTGTGTTTCTTGGCAGTTTGACGTAGCTTCGGGTGGGTAAAAAAGAGTGCTAAGAAACGAGCGCAAGAAAACAGATGCAATTGCAGCTGTCAATACAGGGCGATTGATAAATGATGTATCGCAGTTGGTATGGCCCGGAACCTAACGACCGGAACGGTACGTGCATTGATCACGAATGGGAACGATCGCGGGATTGTTAACGATCGGCAGTGTTTCATGGTTTGTTTGCAGCGGAATTTAATGATTCTATCAAACGAACATCGTAGTTTCTTTGTTTGCAAAAAATATTTCACGAAAAATACTTCAAAGTTGTTAGCGCTGCCAGAAAAGTATAGGAAAATATAATCAAAGAATGCTTAGTAAAATGACATGGAAAAGATTATAAACGAAATAGGGTTGTTGCAGGCAAGACTTTGAGAGAAGAAGTTGTAGTAATAGTATTTTTTTAGTTTGATAAAGGTTTTATCGATCTAGTTTGATTGAAATTGGTGAAATATGCCTGCCATTCGAACCATCTACTAAAAACGACTATTCCGTTATTTTCCGAGATAACCAAAGTGTAAATTGTTTTAATTAATTTAACAACATTTGTTCATAATATTACAAAAATTGTTAAAATATAGTGAATATAATAACATTACAAACCTTGTTTCAATATTGTGAATAACAAATAAAACTTCTATATCAAGCTGAGCGTAATAATTTCTCGACAAGCCGTAAAAAAACGTTTAATCATCAAACGCCAGGATCAGTTTCGATCAAACACAGTTTTCCCTTCGTCATGCTGTGATGAAGAACAATTCACAAACGCGTTTGTTTGATTTGCTGGCTTGTAAACAAAATTCTAATGCTTCTCTAATGCAGCGCCGATAGACAACGTCGATAAAAAAAACTCCCTCAAAACGCCAACCACAGCAGGCCGCCGTCTTTCGGGCAGGAATTAAATCGGATCATCTTCGCTGATAGATGCCGATCATCATCCTAATAAGTGCCGGGGCGGATGCCACGATCCGTTTACCATCGCCTTGGCCCGATTGATGTTCCGGTTGATTGTGTTTAATCCAATCGAAGGGAAAAGGATCGCGGCTTGATTTCGGGAGGGGTTCCGTGTGTGAAATTAGATTCTGAGTTTATTTGTGTTGCCCACTGGAATCGAGATCAAGGTCGAGATGGTTCGGCGAATGCTGCACGAGGCCACGGGGGGATCGTTTTGATTTTTTTCCCATCTATTCTGGCCAATCATGGCGAGCAGTGGGGCGTATTCCTTGTTCTGAACAGCATTGTAAAGAAATCCGTTCCGTTAACAAACTGAGAACGGTAGCGATGATTTCGATGAAAGGTTGTTTATTTTCTTTAAGTTTGACTTCACCTTCTTTACTATCATCTCAACCGTGTGATGGACAGGGCAAACAAGCTAACATTGTGCTTTTCTATTTGTTCTTGTTTTAGGTATGCATGATCGTCAAACGGACGCTGAATCACTATGTTCGGTAGAGGTGCATGAAAAGGATTTATCCAGTTTTGCTGATAAGAGGTAAAATACACAGAACAACTCTTTAAACAGAACTTAAGTGAACTTTCTTGGAGATACTGCTAGAAAATTCAAAGTTTCGTTGGGAAATAAAATCTTCCGCTGTGCTTTCCTTCTGGACAATTTTACGATACGAATTAAGTGATCGGTTGTTTACTGCGCCCGATGGAAAATTGAATGATCGACCGTGATTTTCCCACAAAATGATCTTTTGCCATAAAATTGATTTTTATCGTTTCCTTTGTGAGGAATCCTCCCTTTCTTCGCGGTCGGTTCAATATTATCGAATCTGTCATCACCGAGCACACCGATGGTTTCAAGCAGGTGAAAAGTGCCTTTTTTTCGAAATTTTACAATCGTCATCACCGACCCAAAACTTCGTTAACACTTCGTTAAAATAAAATCCCTCCCATCGGTTCGTGGCCATCCCTGGCCAGCGAGGGGTCTGCAGCACCCGGCAGGTTCGGGACTACTCGGGCGTTAGGGTTTTCCCACCACCAGCCCTAGCGCCATTGGCCATTGATTTTAGGACCAGTAAATTTAATCAATCAATCCTGGATAGAAAAGAATACAGGGATATAACAAAAAAAAAAACCATCACAACGACCACAGGATCGAATCAGCCCCTGAAAGCTGCCACTAAATCAACCGGCGTAAGAAATACATCAACGAAAACGTAGAAAATACGAGCTAACAAAATATTAATTGGCCATTAATTTCGATTATCGCAAACCCGAGCTGAGACGGGACCCGGGGCCTGAGCCTGATCCGCTGATGGACAAGATTCGAGGAAACGGGTAACGTAAAAGAAACACATCACCGTCTCGCTAGTTTGTAGCCCGCTCCCTTGGGGGCCTTTCGGGGGTCTCGGAAAAGCACTGCAGGGTAAAAACACTAAATTCAATTAAGTAACAAAATTATCTTCACCGGATGAGACTGCTCCAACGAGGGGCAAGTTGGAAGATGTACTGCCGACGCCAGGGATCCTACTTGTCGATAGTTTTCGCCCCCCGGATTCGGTACTTAACAACCAAAGAAGAAGAGGAAGAAGCAGAAAAACCCACTGGTGGAAGCAATTCGATCATGGCACCTTTCCGCTTCACTTACCCCTCTTCCACCCGGCGCCCAGATAGGCTTCCATTTTTCAGCATAAACAAGGCTCGTTTGCGGCTGGAATTAGTTTCGGGAGACGCGCAGTGGCATCATTTATCATCCGGTTTTAATTTTGACGATTTCTTGAAACAGAAAATCAATTATCCTATTAATTTTCGTCTAATGTTTTCCCATCGTTGGCCAAACGGTGCGCGCAGGGTCGGACCACGAATGGAGCATCGGGGACGAGGAGGAAAAAAGGGCACATGTAAGGCGTTGAGTTGGTAGTTCACAGCTGTATGATTTATTTTACCTAATTTTGACCTGGTCCAGTTTGAGGTTTCGGAGGAACTAAGCCTTGTGCAAAATACTGACCAGCACCCGGACCACGAACCGGTTCCCTGGCAGGTACTAGCGACCTCGCAAACTGTGTCATGATGGCAAAAGGGCAGAAGTGAACTCCTTCTGCCTTCCGAAGAAAAAACAATCCTGTACCCTGTAGGATGGACAGCGTGAGCATAGACTTAATGGTGCGGGGCAGATCATGCGGGGGCTGTTCAAAATTTCGATGATTAATTATCGTTCACCCCGGAGAAGATCCGTCGACCCCTTTTGGCTCAACACCCCATCCCTGGTCTCTCTCCTTCTGGACCAGAAGCACCGAAGATAGTGAGTGAGTTCTTTGCTGACCTGCGTGTTTCTTTTTACGTTGCGTTTCAAGTGTTTGTACGTGTATTCTTTCCTCCCTCAAAACCATCTCGTCATCATTAGATGAGTTGGCCGGTTGAAAGGTTGCAGGCTGAAGATTGGAACTGGTAACGCCACCAGTTTGCGCCGATCGTAAACATTGGCGGTTAATGGAGCGAAAGCCTGAGTTGTGACTCGATGGCGAGTAATTTTGAAGGTCAGCGCAACGATACCCCGTTTTTCTGGGGCAAAACCTACGGATTAACTAACGCTGACAGGAGGTACCGACCTGCACGAGCTCGTGATAAGTTGTTTTTTTTTTCTTGTTTAGTTTGAGAGATGACCCATGAAGCAAACATTATGTCATTGGATGTTACTTCTATCAGTTGTTTTGTATTCTTCTCCATCAGCTTTCTTGAAATTTTGCTTTGAACAATTTATTTTCAAGCATTAGAAACATATTTTACCAAGTTCAGTGTCCCCGTTTCATAATAACTAATTTAATTTTAATTATGACTACGCTCTAAACCCGCTTAAGAATATGATAAGAATAACGAAAAGAAAATTGAATGTGATTAACCCGATCCAGTATTATGTGTGTCTCTAAATTGCATTCCATTACGGTGTTGATGACCTGCTTTGGGTCTCCCTCTTCCGCGCTCGGCTTCTTCGAAAATTGCTGCACGGTCGTCTTTAACCAAAATACCATTTAGATAAATGACAAATTTTATTATGCTTATTCCGATGCGCTTAACATTGTCTCATTTACACGCACCTATCGTGCTCGGGATTTCAAACGGAACATTCCTGAAACCAATAATAGTCTTATCTGCCAGCGAGTCATGGCCCGAGGAAGTATGGCTCCAGCCAGGCTCCAGGTGGATGGATGAGTCACGTACAGTAAAGCCCTATCGCTGGGGAGGTGGTCGAAATTCTTCACTACTGGAAGGTGAACGTAACGCTGAGGGAAGGCTGAGAAATGATCGCTTTTAATTTCGAAGCCACTTGGGCTAACCTTATCGCGCTGGCTTTGGTTGGTGTCTTTTATTTTCGTGCCGTTGCCGTTAGAGGTCACCATTTCTTCTGCCGTGGGTGTGTTGAATGTCAACATGAGTCACAATGTCTCAAAAGCAGTCCGTCACATCTGGAATCATTTGTGGGCTTTATCGGACCCGATTTGAGAACCTCCCTTACCCACGGTGGTGGTTATGTAGAATTTTTAAGGCCATTGAACAGCGCCACGGTGGAAAGCCCGCGACGGAAGCAACGCTCCGGACAGCCACACGATCCACACAAAAGCATCGTGAGTAATTTGTGTTCATACTTTATGCGTTCTGACAAATAAGAAGCTTCTTACAAGCACTCCTTCGCGCTCACCGAACGTCCGCGGTGGTTGGAAAAGTGAAAATTTATTTACCAACGAACGAGCATCGTCTCCCACCCGCTGCGCCGTGCGATGAGAAGTTCCGCGAGCCAGGGCTGAACAAGCTCCGAAACGAGCTGGAAAGAAAGAAGGAAGATACTCGTTTTCAAGCAAAAATGTTGCTTACAACCGTTTAAGGAAGCAAACGGCCGGAACGGGGCTGAATTCGCGCTACTATGGTTGTGCACACAATCTCCAGCGGCATTCAATATTCGTTGGTCTCGACAGTGATATGTGTGTGTGTGTGTTTTGGAGGGGTGTTATATGCGCCTTTCTTTCGCCTTAGAAAGCAACACTGCGGGACCATGATTTATGAAACGGAGCGTCCTCTCGAGGTGAACTCCGACCTCGACGCTTATGTTTCACGCGTCATGAGCTGGGCCCCGGGTGGAAAGCGAGCACCGGATAATGATTCACGACGCAGGAGATCAGCGATCAGTGGCGTTGGATTGGTTTTAAACTGTGCTTAATTTATTTGTTTTGCCATTATGGCCCGTTTTTTCAATTTGTCGACCGAAAAGGTTTGTGTGAAATGGAGAAAAAAGAATTGCTTTCGGTCATGAATGGTGAGAAGAAATGACCTCTGGTGCAGAGAAGCTTGCGTTCGTTTTGGTAAAGAATTGCAAGCGGCTGATTTCTTCTTCTAAAGTCAAAGTAGATCCTTGATAAACTTTATTTCTTAAATAATTCAAATTTGTATGATAATTTAGAACGACCAATGAGATTAATTTATCGTCTATTGCTTCCTGTAAAAAAGCACGATGAAATTCTAACAAATTTAAATTGAAACATTCATTCATTGGAGATACCCTCCGATTGGACAACTCATCAAGATAAGATTTCGTAACTATTCCGTTCCGACTCGTCTGCCCGCATCAAATGTTTCAAAAAAACAGAAATCAGATAATGTGGAAAATTTATGAACCGTAAAAACATCGCCTAAATCAACGCTGTCTGGCAAACGTGTGCCATAAACAATAGCTTCATAAATCTTTACCAAACCCGTCGCTCGACTGTGACGTTGTTCAACCGAAAAGGCTTCACTTGCACTAGGGCTAGAGGCTCGTTTTCGTGTGACAAAGTGCACGATTTATTCGACATTGATCCGACGCTGGAAAATGGTGGCCACAGTTAACTCAATTTGTACTCCACTGATGTCTTGTCCGGGTGCTCATTAGAAGTCACCTCGAGTCCCGGCGGAGCGTGCGGTTAAAATGTTTGAAATCTGAATTTATAATTAAACCCATCATTAATTGCAACTCGTCAAATCGCGGCGTTGGGATCGCGCCGGCCAGCCGGAGGCAATCGGACTGTTCCACTCCCGATGGCGAATGGCATTTTCGCACCGGCCGAGTCGAGAGAAATAAATTGCAATTAAGTCATCTATCACTGCAAAGTGCAGCGGCATTGGAAGGCCTCGACGTACTGTTGCTTTGTGTGTGTGTGTTGAGGACGGAGTGTGCAAGCGCACCCCTAAGTACCATAATCTCTTGACAGGCGCACTGACACACACAAAAACACACACGATACGGAATGGAGGAATTACTTTACATCAGAAATTAGTCGATCGCGTCAAGTGAGCTGAGTGCGATTAAAAAAGGGTGGGTAATGACGCTAAAGTCCACCAACACACAAGCGGACCCGCCGGGAAGCCCGCTAGCTGGTGTAGGTGCCCGGCCGACCGATACGGTGGAAGGGTTGGCCATCCATTTTTCACCCTTAAGTCGCCCTCAATGCCGGTGGCGGTGGGGTAATAAATTGCGAAACCGCTTCCAATCGTATCGGATCGATTTGAAACAAAGTCTCCGAGGGACTCGTGGGGAAGGCACGAAGCATTGCCAGTTGAAAAGTTTGATTCGCAACAATCTTCGAACGGCACTGGGCGGCTGCATCGGTTGACCGCGCGTGATGAGGATGGGAACCGTGCAGGCATCCGACGCGCAGCTCAACCCGAACCCGAAGACAAAGGACAAAGTAAAATTAATCATATTTCTATGCACCCGCCTCCCCCAGGGGTCTGGCCCTGTGAGGTGTCGGAACGATGAACCCCGAACGGAACGACGATGACGAGCGGGAATGCATCCGAAATGTCGGGAAGTGCATCGAAACGAATTAATGCTAACACGTAATAAAATAACATAAAATAATAAAGGAAAAAGGGAAAAACCGAAATGGAGAGGAATTAAAACATTAAAAAAAGGGTAGTGAAGGAAACGTGACCGTGTCTGGGTCGGGTGGACGGACACGGCGCCAATCGTGCCTCTTCCGGGGCCTCCTCGTTTCGTCACAGTCTGCCCTGGTGGATGCGTTTCAAACGCGGCACATTCTTGACATACTTTCTGCCTTTGGCTTGTTGGTACGCGGGGAAGAGCAAGGGAGGCGAGCGATAAGTTGGTCAAAAAGCCGAAAATTTATCTTTATTGCTGGCGAATTTTACGAACGGTAAACGACCGTCGGCAGCCGGTCAAAAAAGAAAACAAGTAAACAAGAGAAAAAAAACAACAGTAATAATAAAAGTAATGCACCACAACGATGGGCAAGAAGAAGATGGAGTGAAGATGCACGGCGCGGAACAAGAACAAGAAAAATGGGTGATAAGTGCATCCTCGTGTAGTTCCGTCCGGTGCACTCTGGCGGAACAAATGTGCACTGATGATAGGGAGTTTGCATAAAACACACGATGCTCCTAACGCCGAACCCACTGTTCAGCCGGTAATTAGAATCATTTGTTCGGTTGGAGTGGCTGGTGGTGGTGGTGCAGAGTTATGGTTCGTAATGTGACATCAGATCAGGTGAACAAAGGCCCGCTTATAACCGGCGCGATCCGGCATGGGATCGTGTTTTACGCTGCATCACGTTGCATTGTCTACATTTATTAGCTTAACTGCTTCCTGAATGCAGTCATGTTATTTATACATTTGAAGTGCTTTTTAATTTCATTTTTATTTTCTTTATGTTACTCTTCTCCATCTTGTTTTTAATTTTACAATATGAGAGATTAAAGTTTGCTGTTGAATACAGTGCTGGATTTGATGTTGCGTATACTATAACATTATCGAATGAACTTCATTTGTTCTGCATCTTGTTTTGTAGTCCAGACATATTCTCAGTATTATGGGTTGTACTACTTACAGTTTGATGTCTTATAAACTTCTGTAGAATAGTACAATTTATCATGATTATAAACAAAGGGTTTTAATACCGATACCCAATATTGTGCTCTACGGTTTGTTGCATTAATGATTTAGTAAATCTGCATCAGCTCCGGTTCTGCGGAAAGTTTTGCAACAAACTACCTAATTGTACGCCACCGGCAACAGTGTGTGTGCAATTTAGCATGAAACTATTTCACGCCGACGCTGGCTGCACCCGATCGTCATTTTTGCCCGCGCCCTGCATCTGTTTGTTGTGCGTTGGCGCAAACCAATTCGATGATGAGCAACAATTTGTTGTATTTTAATTGAAATGCGTGTTCGTTGAGATTTCTCCTTACCTCCCCGGGCAGAGCGAATGTCTTATTGCATACCGGTGCTTGTTAGTTTTATTAGGCACTAGTTCCACGAATCATCGTCATCGCCATCATCATCAGCATGCCCATCGGCATCATCAATGGCATCATCGGGGGCCACCATCCGCGCCCAGCCGCCGTTTCCTTCATTAATATTAATATTTGTTTTTAACGATTGCTAATTTTGCTTATGAAGTTCAGTGTGCGTCGCATTTTTTTAATGTTTGTTACCTGTCTCTCTTTCTCTCGCCCTGACGTTTGTACCATTTTTTTGCATTTGCATTTGCAGCCGGCCGATCTGAAGCAAACCCACCTTGCGGCAACATCCATCCGCCATTAGGCAAGCGTTGGAATTGGCTCAAACGGCCGAGCGCCGCGTAAATCCCCGGATTAAATGAACCCGAAGCCGTCGACGGTGCAGCCCTAATCAGGTACGGTAATTGGTAGGATAATTAGTGCCAGTGTATGTGTGTATATGCAAGAAAGGAGGGGATTACATTCGCCCGGCAATCTTAATATCAATTATTGACACTATGCAACCATTTTCCGGAGTGCGTTGTGATCGAATGCAGTCGGATTGCATTCGAAGGAAAGGGAAAGGGGTTCCCTTGGGGGCTGCAGTACAACAACAACTTTCTCGTCTGGCACCCTTTCCTCGATATCCTTTCCCCGTTTCTTTTCGCCTGCGTTTTTTTTTTATTGAGCCTCCACTCAAAACAACTCATCTGACCAACTTTGTTTCGATTGCAATCAGTTGCACAAATAATTGACGCAATGTCGGACCGACCGCAGCCGAACACCGGGACTTGATAATTTTCCCCTTGCTCCCATCCCACCCCGCTGCCCATCGGTAACATCTTTTATGCGCTTACGAGTGGGGATGCTTGTGCCTTCCGTCGCCCTCCCTCGGGGTGATTCGTATCGGTGCACATTTGCAAGTGCGCATGCGGGCACGGTAATTAAGGTGAACATAATTAATGAAAATGAAGCGGGAAAAGAATGCAAATTACATTTACATTTACACATTTTCTTGCACACCCCGGGGCCTCGGAAGGGTGGTGCGCGATGGTGTGAGATCGATCTGTGCGCGTTGCGTTCGCGCGATGGGAAGCATTTCTTCGATTCGGGTGTCATCGTACCGACTGCGTGTGGTACTGGGTTGGAAGAAATGTTGCAGCGCGTACCATTTCCACCGACGTTGATACATTTACCGGTAATAAATTGAACAGCCCGCGCATCATTCCGATCGTTAGGAAAACAAATCCGTCTGCCATAAACAGATTCCGTTTAAACACGGGCCAACACGAATGCAACAACGATGCCAGCCCATTAGGCCCAAACGAGCGGTCGAGCTTTATTTTCGCAACTTAATGAACGTTAACAGGGCTAACAATGCGCCGTTTGGCGGGAGATTTACACGAGATCGGCACCTGCTGCACTGGCTGTGGTGATGCAGTTAATTGAATAAAGATTATAAATGCAAAAGTCTCTGCCAGAAGAGGCCTGGGGGAGGCACGGGGGGGCAGGAGGAGAGTGATTCGTCGGTACGCAGTGACGACGTCAGGTTAATTAGATGTGGCGTTATCTGTTCGTGGCCAGCGTTTGATCGATCGGCTCGAGATCGATCGTTGCCGGGGCGGCCTGCGAGCGATCGAGGGCTACGATAATATGCAAAATTACCCCTACGAGACTGTATGGGGGGGTTTTCTATGGAATTGTTAATTATTTACTAATGACTTGGGCTTGCGGTGGTGTTTGTAATTATTTTGTTTCGTGTTGAATTCTATCTTGGTTAGTAAGAAAAGCGAAATCTCGTTATGCTATTGCATATCCCTTCATTCGAAGCAGCGACCAATTTCACCCAGTTTTCACTAGAAGTTTTCCAAAAACCGTATCCACTAACGATCGGTTTAATTGCTTGCGGTTCAGGGCTTCCTTTTGGAAAATTCCTACGCTTTCGAAGCGTCGGTAAAAAACATCGAAATTGCTTAATTATTGCACCGACCTTATATTATGGAGGAATTGTGTCCCAGAAATTCTCCGCTGTACGGAAAAGGATATTCTGCCGCCAAAAGCGAGCCGCCACCCGAGATGCTCCCGTTTATGCGCTGGGAAGTTATTAAATTATGTTTTCCTTCACCCGTCCCGGGCCACCGTTTTCGTTGCGTTCGGTTGGAAGTTGGAGTGCGTTTAATTAAATTAAACGATTGTACGATCGCCGTTCGTGTGGACCTTGGGGTGTTTACTTTATGTTGTTTTTTTTTTATTCACGCGTAATGTTCGCCCGAGGAAGGGAACCCGAAAAGGAATCGTCTGCGCACAAAAGAGTCCTTTTCCGAGCCTTTGCGCACTCATTAGCTCGGCCAGCATCAACGGTGGCGCATTTCCAGTTTCTCCGATTGTGTTTTCGCAATTCGCGAAAAGAGTACCCCTTTCCACCCCACTCCAAGGGCGAGCCCGGCGGGTGGTATTCCACCTTTCCGCGTGGACTCGTTTTTCTCGGCGGATCGGGACCGGCGGGGAAAAATGTCATCCCCTAATTTGGGCGTATGTGGTCGCTGGTGATCGCTTTTCGCTTTCGCGGGCCGCTCGTTTTCGCGCACTTCATGGAAACAAAGCAGAAAGGGTGGGAGAAAATGTGGTGAGTGGTCGGTAGTAAGCGGGGGGGATGCAGCAGGTTGAAAAAGTTGCTCCCGGTGCGTTTAAAACGAGCCATAATCAACACCCCGGGGGTACTCTCCGAGCAGCACCCCCGTCCGCTTCACCTTCCTCCGGTCGGTAACCCGAGGTACGTTCGGCTGGCAATTACCAAAAATGAAGCACACAAATGCAGCAACCACATTCCACGGCGGTTCGTTGGGCAATCAAAACCCGACGCTAACACTCGACCGATCCGTCAGCCCGGTCCGTGGCCACGTCGATCGAGTGCGATCCGGTGGAAATGAAATAATCATACATTAAATTGCATTAAAATGTTAGCCGGCTCGTTGGTCGTCGTCTCGCGATCCCGCGATGGGCCGGGAATGATGGAAGACCTCCTTGTGGCTTGCGAACCGACCGATTCGGGGACTGGCGAAGAAGATCCACATCCCGCAAGAATGTACACCGCATCGTGAAGCAGAAACTGGAGCGGTTAAAACAGCTGCGGATGGAAGGCAACCCGAAGACACAACACTACAGGAAAACGGGAGAACGCCAAAGGAAGCGCGCGCACCCGGACTCCGAACGGAAGAAAATAGAATTGAGAAAGACGGAGAGCGAAGCGGGAGACAGAATTGCGGCGGAGAACATCGTCGGACGAAATACTTATTTATCGATCGACAAATGTTTTTATCTCAATTAGTGATGGTATAAATTAATGGATACACACTTTGCCGTAATCGGAGACGCGCAGTCCCGGGCCCTGCCGCTTCCGTAAACGGCGTACGGCGGAGGCATTTCGGGCCGAGGACGGGAATGTTCGGTCCTTAAAGGAAACTTTGTATCGCGGACACAATCCCTTCCCTCTCAATCGCGCGAACGAAACGCGTTTGGAAGCTCAACTCTGCCCGATCGCAGTTGGGATTAATGAAGAAATTATAATTAAATTGTATTTAATTTTTCATTAAAACCCTCAGCGCCCTCCGGTGTGATTTTCCCGCGATAATTGTTAGACCGCATGTTTCCTATTAAACAGTGCGCTCACGTATTGTTTTGAACCGTTTTCCGGCCATTTGAGGGCATCGGAACATCAATTATTGTCGCTGTCAATCCGAACTCGTCGAAGCGACCAATTCGTAGGGGTTTCCAGAGCGCGGAGATTATGTCATTAATATCGTTTGACAAGCGGCAAACCTTCTGTGTGTGCCCTTTTCGGTGCCAACGCGGGAAGGAACACTTCTCACGGCGAAAAGAATTGCAATTTCCATCACGTACCGTAGAACAGCGGGCAACGCAAAAATAGACTTTGACATGCATGTATCGCCGATTGGCCGAGTTTGCTTTTCCTGCCCTTAGAAAAGCATGAATAGTGTTGGGTCGTGTGCTACTGTGCTACCCAACACACACAGCACAGTAAAGTGTGGCAACACACACGACACAGACAAAAATTGTGGTAGCACAGTAAAGTTTTACCAAATAATACAGTCATAACGTTATACCAATAATTTGTATTAACCGTACTTTGGTTCCTTGGTGTACCAATTCCATAACTAACATAAGATAGGAATAAGTTTTCCAGTCTTTGGAATTTTGAACATCGTTATTACATAATCCAAACATTATTATTTGTATAAAAAAACTGCCACCATACGGAAAAAGGCTACAATTGAAGCGCGATAGGCACAAACATACATGAAATAAAAACGAAAAGAATCTAAAATTCCAAAAACAGGATTTTCGAACAGATCAGCTTTTAACAACTAATAATTTTTTATGAGGAACACATTTCAAACACTGGCTTTAATTGCTTATGGATTATATTATACACCTTATCCGTGTTGTTCCTTAGAAACTGTGCACTAATTTTGTATTGTTCAACTCTGGGATACTTTTGCATCCTTTTGTGATGTTTTTTACGCGCAGAGTAACAACACTCTGTACACACTTTTTGAATCGAACATTTTGACCACACTGACCATTTTGAATCTTAAAGGTGTTGCTGAATAAATAGAGACGTTGTATGACTGTATGACACTTTACTGTGCTACCACAAATGCACAACACAGTAAATTGTGTGTGGTACCACAGTACGGCACATTGAAAAGTGTTACTTGACCCAACACTAAGCATGAACCCTTGGTTCGTATCGTTCAAGTGGTGCTTTCTAGTGTGAGAAAGTGAAGAAATGGAGCATGGCTTTCTCACTCGCATTCCGCATTCTTGGGAAAACGCCGGTTGGCGCTCATTAGCCTACGGTCGAGAAAGTACCACCTTGTGCCGATTTTTAAAACCTTTCCCTAGGTTTGCATAAGCCGATTTTGTCAGTTTAACATGCAAGCATCACTTACCTGAAAGAGTGTCCGCCAACATACATATGTTTACCGCGAGTGCGTGCGTGAGTGACGGTGTGGGAAAAACTATCGCCAATAATGAGCCGTGAGTTAGCGAAGATGCGGAGCAGTAGAGTCCTAATGAAAGGCTAGCGATGTTTGCTCGAAGGAAAAGAAAAGTTATGTGACAAACCGATCAAACGCTCCGGCTGGGCTAGTTGACGAACTGTCGCAGATTGTAAGTGAGACAAATGTGAGCAACACTTTAAAACGAGTGACCTACCGGGTCCAGTGCAGTTGTCAGCTCAGGTGGTCGCCTGTCGTCTGGAGCTATAATTGAACACGATCAATTAGCCCATTATATAATTACATCAACTCACCCGACCTCAGCCGGCGGATGATGGTAGGACGAAATTGAATAAATATTAGTCAATGGTCAGGCTCTCCTTGTGGTCGTAGCCAGTCGGAGGTTAACCTAACGAACTGAGCCCTCTAAATGTCGTGAGACCGCGACATCTCGCGAATGTTCAACCTTTTTTTTGTCTCCTACCAGCCACGACCACCACCGTCCAACCATCGGCTGGCAACAGACATTTGTGTGAATGGCGCTTGGCGAACGTCACACGAAACCGTCCGCCGCTCCCGTGGCGTGCCTTTCCCTGGCGCTGCAGCTGCCTTTTATTAATTACCATTTGAATTGGCTCATTTTAGCGACGAAATAATTATCGGCTTCGAGCTGTCAAGTGTTTCCCCCCGGACGCCCTCCCTCGGTACATTCCCGGCACGATGGAATCGCGGTGCTGTCAGCGACAATCTTACGCGGAAAAGGTCCCGAGGTTCACTAGTGCAAACGACCGCCAGGGGGGAATGCAACGGGCCGTGTGGTTCACATGGCTCGCCGAGGGTAATTCCGGGAACGAAGGAAAAGTCTCGAATGCCGGGTTAGGAGCCATTTGCCACCGGGAACTGGAAAACCAATCCATTGCCGGTGCGAGGAAAACAAGCTAGCTTCTAAAGGCAAACAGATACGGCAAAAAGTTGTAGCTCTAATTAATTTTGCTCACCATCAGCAGTATCTGTTTCGTAACATTTATCATTATAGGTGCAAATTAATGTGTTCCAGTGATATAATATGGGTTATCTGAAAGATTCATAACTTTGTAAGCGAGAAACGTCTAATTGCACCAGTTCAAGATACACTCATACTCTAACACGAGTTCTTGTTTGGGTGGTTATAATTTAGAAGATCGAGGTATATCTTAGGGTAAGTGCACCCATAGTGGAGCTAGTACCAATAGTGGTTGTAGTGGAATAAAATCCTAGCTCTACGCCAATATATATACAATGGAGTTATTTGTTCTTCTATGAAATGTTCTTTGATCTTCTGCGGAGTGTTAAAAAGATGAACCATCTCATTCCGTAATAAGGAAGCTCCAAAATTCATATTTTCTAAACAGGTTGTCCCAACATGCTGCATTCCTTAAGAATATATAACGAATATCATGATTTCCTTAAGGCTAGAAATCACTACAAAATCATTAAAACCATATGATTTCGCTACTTACATACTCTAATATAATTGATTTATACGAACTTAGTGCATTTTGGCATAATTTTATTATATTTTTATAGTTTTTACTATAGTGCCACTATAGGCACAAAAACCCAAGTTGTTCCTATAGTAGCCATAGATTTTTTCACAAGTATATTTTAGTTTTATTCCGGGTTTGGCCAATATAATCAGGTAAATTTAGTGATTTTATTCTGTTTCTACAAAATAAACAAAGTGGAACTGGAGAGAAGGCTCAGCAGAAGAAACAGAGGAAAGAAAAAAAGAAAGCGGGCGAAGGATACGCTATAAAGCATATACGAGCTCGTACTATAGTTTTAGCTGTAATATTCAGAGCATTTTTTATGAATTAAAATTGGACATATTTCGGTAAAACAATACAGTCTTTTCAATGACAACGCATTGGTCAAGTATTTTACCGTTCTGTTTGCAATATGCTTCAAAAATAAGTCATAGTCAAAATATATTCAAGTTTTTCGTACTACCACCACTATAGGAACACGATACCACAACTATAGGAACCATACCGCCATAATAGGAGCAACCGACTAGGAAGAAAAATACGCTGTTTTTCGTGTATTTTGTATGGTTTACGGTGAAAATAGATGTTTTCCAGAAGAAAAGTCATGTTTCGATCATAATTGATTCAAATATGTAGAATATTGTGTTCTTAACACTCATAAATTACACCTAATTGGTATTTACAGTACTAAGTGCACCACTATTGGTACAGTTACCCTAACTATAAGTAAGTATTTTCAATAATTTCATTTGATACATACAAGATTTTACGAAATTTTGTTGTTCCCTACCGTAAGCTATAAAAGCATTTATCCACTCATCAATTCGATTTTATTAACATTTATTCCCGAGTACAACAAAACTAACGTTCCTTTCCTGTCGTGGCGCACAAGTCTTTCGTTTGCCGTGCGCCGCAAGCACCGTGTCGCGCCCGTTTTGACGCACAACAAAGTCCCCATCGGGCAAATCGATGCGGGTCTTTTGTTCCGTGATGGAATGGTGGAAAATCTTGCACACGCACCGCGAGCGTGCACACGCGTACAAACGAAACAAAGTTTTCCATGGCTGTTGTACGCGGCTGGTACGGCGCCGGGAGCGGTTTCCTGCCCGCGGGGTCTGGGTAAATTAAACGTCCACTATAATTGCACCACATTGTGGCACTTTCTGCGGGTGGAGGTGTGTGTGTTTGTGTGTGTGCTGGTCGTCGTTTTGCGCGAGCTAATTATTATTAGATTATTAAAATTGAATTAACGCAGGCGCCCAGGAAGGAGCTGGTAGATAAAACAGAAAAGAAGGCAGCGGCGGTCGAATATTATCGTTATGGAATGCCACAGGAAGTACAATGGTGAACCAGGTGGCCCACCGTCGCCCGTCGCGGACGAGGAGTGTCATTAATTACTGCGGCACCGATGTTGCTCGCACTATTTGTACAGTTTAGATAGCGCGCATCTGGAAACGACGATCGTTTCCCCTAAATGCGCCGCCTTGGGGTTGTTTTTCCGTCCCATTCACCTCTTACCCCCGGCTCGGCGAGTTCCCGTGCGACTCGAAATCGATTGTTTGGAAGACGCAAATGGAGCCACTCCGGTGCAGATAATGGAAGGAAGAGGCGTTCGTTTTGCCAAGGGCAAGCCGATTGAAACAATTTAGCTACAATTTAGCACACCATTTGTCGTGGGATGGAAATCGTTGCTATGCTATAAGCACCGCCGTGCTCGGTGTCGTGCGAGTTCTTTCGATATCGGGCGCGCACACGAACACTGTCGGGTGCAATTAGTGTCGCACCGAGAAAACGGAGCGAAGGTAGCGTTGGAGCAAATTGTCATTGATCTGCGCCCGGTCGAGACTCGCAAGCTCGTGAGCATTTGGCCGTTCCCGTTGCGGCGTCATGGACGTCATAAATGCAATGCAAACGGCTTGAGGTACCTCACCTTCCTGCGGATTGTGAGCTGCTCCTTCTTCTAGTGCCGTGCAATAAAGTTGCGATTGCACCTAACAACTGCCCGCTCGGAATCGGAATGATTAATTCATCAACCGAAGGATTCGGGCGCGTCGAATGTGCCGCCGACTTGGCAAATATAAATATGTTTAACAAATGGAAAATAACCCGTTTTCGGACAGCTCCGAACGGCGCCCTCGGCCTGGGTGACATAAATGTAGCGATAATTTCACGATCCGTGCTCATCAGCACGCCCGAGGCGGCTTCGTTCCATGTGCAGCTTTTCTTCTCAGCTGGCGAGGTTTTTAACAGTCCGCATCGGAAAAGAAGAAAACCCTTCGACCGAGCGAGTGAAATTGCAATGGTCGGCGATAAAAGTTTAATTAACCATCCCGGACGTGGCGTCTTGAGTAGTTATTTAAAAATGTAAAACGATCAAAAACACATACTCCGGAGGGGGAAAATAAGAAAACTCGTACCACTTTTGATTGTACACGCATTTACACGGCCGTATCGATCGCGTAACGCGTTTCCACCTCGACCAATCGAGGTTGATCTTTGCATTGTGTGTCGCAAAAAAACAAACAAACGACGAAACGGGCGAAACGGTGTGTGATTCCACGAGACCACTCATTAATCTCCTTTCATCAATTATCAAGCAGTTTTGACTGGTGCTTCTGCTGCTGCTGCAGCAGGTTCCCGGTCGACGCGATGAGTGGAAAGATTTTGATGAGCCCGTTTATTGCCTCTCTTGCTTGTCGTTATTGTTTGATCAGGCATTAAACTTTCGACGCCGTGGCGAACGACTTGCTGTCTCAAATTGACAACCTCGATCGTCCGGATCGATCGAAATGACTCCCGCGAGTGGCAGATATGCTGCGGGCGCGCAGGATAAATTATTTCTGATCGATCGAAGTGGTCCTGTTTGGTGTTTTGTGTTTTGTTTTGTTGATTTTTTTGTAACTGAAGCGTCAATCAATCGTCATGTTTCGGTATCCCGCAGGGTGGCATTAATGTATCGCCCACAAGGATCTAAATTGAGTGATTAAAAATTGAACATTTTGTCTCATACCGTAACGAGAACGTCGCACGCTAACGACTGTAAACCTGAATACAGGAGAGCTAAAACATGCACAAAAAAAAGAACCCCATACAAACTTGTCTCTTGAGGAGCAATAAAACAAGACGAAAGCAAATAAACATTTAAAATCAAATCAGCACAAAGTGGAACACAATATTTTTTACTCCTTGCAACTCTGTCGTTTGTTTTTTTTGTTTACAAGCTTCCTTTTTTCTGACTTTTCGATCCTTCATTCGGCCTCTTCCTGTGCTCCTGTGCTTGCTGATTACGATTCTTCGAAAACGGAGCCATTCGGTTGATTTGTTGCAGGAACGAAAAAGAACAAACGAACCACCAGATCGATTGAGGCAACGATCGGCCGCAAGATCGATTTCGTACTTTCCATTCTCACGTGATAACCTGTTGGCCGGAGCCACCGCTTCAGGCTGCCCTTTGTGCGAAAGGAAAGGTGGAAAAGCTTCAATTTAGATTAATTCAACGGGCGACGAATTCGTGCCAAAGAACGGAAGAATCGAAAAACGGCCCACTGGGTGCCGTTCGGTATTTTAGTTTCTTCATCTGCGCGCTCTTGGGCGAAAGGTTCGGTTCGTTCGCATTGTTGCGCATTAATTCCACCATGTTATGATATCCCCGTGCGCGCAAACGGAAGGAATTCGTGCAATTTGTTTGCAATTTGGGTTTCAATTTTCGTAGCGTACATATTTGGAATTGTTTTGATTTTTAGCTTTAATGGCGTAGATTCCATCTATTAGCGGTACTGGTTCGAGGGGACCGGAGGTGAAAGGGATCGACGTTTTCCACAACTGTTTAATTATTTACATTTCCACGGAATGTTCGAAACGATGCTGCGTCGCTGCACCCTTATTAGTTACATTAATTGTACTTTAATGGTCGCCTCCTTCCGGTGGATTCTTTGCTGTCCGCTTATCAACTTTTACTGCAGTCCATCAAAACCACGCCGACACACCGACGCCGGATCCACTGAGCTGGACGAAATGGTGGCAAAAAACGTGGGCAAAACCAACCGTAGTAATCGTCGGTTATAAAAGGGCTGCAGTTGGGTCGGCCCGAGCCGATATGTGCTGGTTTTAATTACTAATTCGATATGTTTATGCAAGAAATTATGACCGACGAGCGACCGGGCGTCGGACGATCGTTACCGGGCGAAAACCTACATAGTTCCTCTCACTCTCGGCATGAGTTAGGTTAGGTTTCGCCAGCCTGCACCCCATTTTTGCCATCATGTTTTATGACGCCCGCTAATGAGAAGTTCTGCTCGCGCACGACGTGGCTGCGGCGCAAGATGATTGAAAGTGCGATTGCCGTCAAAGGGAACCCGTTTCGATTCCTTGCATCAAACTCAAGGGAAACCTCCTTTTTCCTGGGCGCACTTCCTTTCGATTTTCCCGAGGTAGACCGGTTGAAAATAAAAAGGGATGGACAGGGGGTGTTATCTTCTTAGCGGAGGCAGCAATGTAATGCTGCATTTCCATAGCCCGGTAACCGTGACCCGCATGCGTAATTGTGTAAACAGTAATTTGCAATTTCCGTTTGATAGTTTTTCTTTTTGCCCCCCTCCCCCACCTCCATCGCACGTTCACAATTCTTTTTTCCTTATGTTTCGATGTTGTCTTTCATGCTTATGAAATGCAATGCAATAAATGGGTAGTGAAAAACACTTCCTCCATGTTGTGCCTGTGGGGCATCTGAATTGAGTGTGCCGGAGCGTCAAGATCATCCCCGTCGGAAGTGTGCGAACAAAGAAAGTAAAAATATTTTATTACCACCTGCAGCGACCCCGGGTAGGTCTTCAATCAAACACCGGTGGCTACCGGTGGTAGAAATGAAAAACAAAATAACGCTTCCTGCATCCCTTTGCCGGACGAAAAATGGCTCATATCCGTTGGAAGTAAAAACCAAAATGGAGTAAGTGAAATTACATCCAAGGGTAATGCCACACCTGGCCATGTCTCATAAATCTCTCTACTCGTCGTCCAATGCTCACGTGTGTGGCAAGAAGTCACACACAAACTCACAGACACTCGCAAAAACATGCACGGGTGCAATAATGATCAGGGGAAAAGCAAATTGCATTGCAAACAAACACACAATGGTACAAACCAGTAACAAAAAAATAAAACCCCTAAACGAGGATCGTGCTCCGGGTGAAATTATTCCGTCAAAACAACCATAGGCATAGTTATGTGAAGACGATATTTACTGCCTTTTGAAACACTTGCCTGAGCACTGTGAGGCCGTTCGGGCCATCCGTTTTGCACTTTGTTACTGCAGAAAAGTGAGCTGGCCGCTAAATATCTCGCTCGTCCCCCCGATTCGGAAACGAGCCGCGGGACAACCGACGCTGCAAGCATTTGCAACTGCAACTAAGTAGCACAATTTCGATGCATTCCCGATGCCGGGGGGAATGACAACAGCCGGGGTGTGGAAGGGAAGACCCAACCGACCACGCACCTTGCGAGCCTGAACCTAATAAAGGTAATTATAAATGTAAGTTTATTGTAAGGCAAAAGACCGTTCCGTGATGGGTGAGGCGTAGCGGAAGGAGGACGAACTGAGGCTCGTGGTGGAATTCGTGCCGTTGGGTCCGATCGGAAGCCGTGGAAAGTAAATGACCCTGTGTGATTTGTACACCATCAATCCACCTAGAAGGAAAGGGAAGGGAAATTCCCGTTGGAAAAGTAAGACACTTTGTCGGAAAAGAAATACAACCACCACCACCAGAGGTTGATTGAAGAAGATCAAACAAACAAATTAGCCAAATTTATTCCAAAATAATATCTAAATCGGTATGGATGACCCGAGAACAACTAAAAACACCCTATCTTGTGGTTGTTTGCTGCATGAAAAACGCCTCCCCGTGACAGCTCGTGCGTTGCGTGCCGCGCTGTAAGTGTTTGTAACGAGGAACGGAATGAGAAGATTCACAAATTGACCGACAGACGGTCGGACAGGTGAGCATCGCTTGTCGGTGGCCGAAGTCGAAAGCGAACGGAAAATGGATGAGGCATGCGATGGGGCAAACCGGTGTGTGTGTGCAATTGCACTTCCAACTGCTGTCAAAAACGGGTGGAGGCGGGGAGATGGCACGAAGGGAGTTGTGTCGTTAGTTTAGTTAGTCCCGAGTGCGTGAGAGATTGGCATGGGCCACAGTTAGGCGTAATTGAATGTGACAGCTATTCATTTTAATTTACGAAGGCATCATGGGAGAATGGGGCCGGAGAAGAGTTTTTCCTTCCTCCCGAAGGAAAACATTGTTGCAAGAATAAATATCTTTTATTTTTCCCTTTTCCCCGAGGATTAAGCGGTTGTTCTAGTACATTTCACACAGTTCTTAGAATATTTCTCTCGACATAGAAAACTCCGAGCTCATAATGGTTTCGTCCAAGACGGCAAACCGGGCTTGCTTTCTTCCGATGGACCGTGGGGAACGTTTCAATTACATCTTAAGCATCTTTCCGTTCGGATCGGATATCGTTATCCTGCGGGATAAACAAGAAAACCCCCATTCTCCTCGCACCGCAACTACGTGCAACCGGGCTTTAAGCCTGTAATCAGCGGTAATTAAGGTGCTGGCCACCGATAGGGAAACGCATCCCATCGCGAGGTAACACATTCTGAGGGCTTACGGTCGGCCCCGTATTTCCCCCTCCCCTGCCCCAAGAAGGAATATTGAAAACTAATTAAATTAACATTCAACAGCAAGCGCTAACCCGAACACACACAATCCAACGCCATCCGCCATCCAGCTGCAGCAAACGGAATCGGCGAATGTGCACTTGTGCATATTGCGTTGTGTTGGCGTGCTCGGTCGTTAGGTGCGGCAGTGGGGGGACGGCGTGGAGTGGATGACGGGAAGAAACTACAAAAAAAAGCCCCATGGACCATGGGGCCGGAGCATTCCCGTATCATTATCGACCGTTGACGGATGGGAAGCGAGCTCGGGTTGAAACGCATCCGAAAACGCAGCGAAACGGCGCTGCGCAAAGGAGCGCGATAATAATGCTACCGGAGGGATGAGGGGAAGCCGGGGGGGAGACGGCTCGCCGGCGGTTTTTGTGCTGAACATTGTGTTACTGTCATGTTGCACGGGATATGATATCCATCTCGGCATGCACAGCCGCGTCCTTATCGCGCCCGTTCCGTTGTTTATTGTTGTGTGTTATTATTCGCTGACGGTGGGTTTGGCGCATGAACAAGCCGCCGGAAAACAGCTTAACTCGGGAGCGTCGGTGATGATGAACTCTACTTCGTATTCCGCCAGTGTCGCAAAAGTCGGCCAGATGTAAGTGGAATATAAATTTGAGCGAGAAAAAACATTGCGTACGACTGTAATGTCAATAATAGCGCGTTCGATCTTTGATCTTTAGCTCGTCCTTAATATGCGCGTGTGTACAGCCTTTTCCGTTGGCGAATTTATTCTATCGTGGTAATTCTACTTTTCATTTTTTTTTTCAATTCCGCCGCAAATGACTCTCCGTTCTGCTCCGTGGAGTCATTAAGCACCACCACTGTATGCGGGGTGTGTGTGTGTGCTTTTTTTTGTATATTCAATTCTCTCCATCGAGTGTGCGTTGATCACATATTAAATTTTAACTTTCGCAACAACCGGCACCGCTTCTCGATCTGCTTAAACGCTATAATTAGGAATCGTAAAAGGCGAACCTAGCCGCATGTTTCCTGCCCCTTTGCTGCACTGGACGTGCCCGGACTGCGCAACCAATGTTCGGTGTAATTCGATTCCAGCTGGCCCGTTTGTCCCACCAATGCCACCTGACCCCCCGGCCTTGGGTTTATTTTGTTTGCGTTGGCAATAATTTTTATTGCTACATCTTATTACTCCAATTTAATACCCTGGATTGGACATACAATCGAAATTTCTTTATACAACGTACATCTGCAAGCTTATTTGAACCCCCAATTGGTGACACCGGATTAGTGGTGACACCCCAAACGCACTTTTCTTCCCCGTTCGTTGTTCTGGATGCTTCTCGATCCGTGTCATAAAAAACCGATTCGTTGTTCTGCTAATTAAAAAACAAACACACACACTGTATCGACTAAACAAACCTAACGGCTTCGGAGTAAAGCTGTTGATCCGGTCCCACGCCCTCTTGCCGTGTGCCCCTGAGTTATGGTTCGACACGCGAGGGACAAATTCAATTTTCATCAGCATAAATCAAGCCAATTTACGAGTTCCTGCGTTCGGGAAGTGATGGAAGACACTTCCATCAGCACTCGCTACCCACTCAGCAGCTTCCATTATCAAGCGAACAAGGCGCGCGAGATGCCTTGGGCCAAGGCGTCCGACGCGCTCGCGTTCACGTTAAGCAAACTCATAAAAGTACGGCTCACACAATTTCTTGATTAGCAATCATAAATTTTCCATCAAGATTAACGCGTGATTACTAATAGCGTTCTCTAGGGGGTTCTCCGGCGGAACGGACACACTCTTACCGACGCTGTTCCGTTGACATCGTTTATTTCAGAAAAAAAATCAAGTGTGAGAGGCAGAGAGAGGTGGTAGATGCAAATCGATTGATTTACGACGGGATCGGATCAAATTGGCTGAAAATTGAATTATTTAACCCACCTTCCGTGAGGAGAACTCTGTCACCGACGGTGTGTCTATGTGTGTGTGTGCTTCTAGGATGAAGGTAAAGCCAGACGATCTTGAGCGGATACAATGTTTGCTGTACTAATTACTGCCTGCCCGCAACAAACTCCTTCACGTCCCTTCACCGCTAAGGGTCATTGAGTCGCTCGAATGAGGTTCGTCGCTTGGCTGCGCTCAGCTCTTTCCGCTCGGCTTCGAGCTGCGCTAATGTCGATGTAATCTAATCAGCCACCAATGAAGGGAGAGGAGCATAAAACTGCATCGTAACGATCGTAAAGGAACATATTTTGTGTATGCTGTGATTAAATTAATTAATTTGTGCTCGACTTCATCATCGTCCGGCCATCAGCCTGCAAATCCCTACATCCCGGAGGAGACGATGAGGATGTCCTCGGTCCCGGACGTTCGGTGTCCGTTTTCGGTGTCCGCCCGCGTGTGGCGCGCGTCTTGGGCAAAGGCAAAAATTCAATCAACTTTTACCGGGACGGGCCATCATTAGCGCTCTTTTAATCATCATCGCCGTCATTGGGTATGCGATGACTTGTCGCTTGTTATTGATCGGTGGTTTCCGCGCTCCTAGACCAGAACCGATCGGAGCGCGCAATCGTACAACATTGCGCACCGCTTCTCGCTGTCAATTGCTGCTTGGGATCGAAAATGGGCGACAATAATGTCATTTGCAATGAAGCATTCTTGCTCGTCGTCGCGTCGAACCGATGTCTCGCGCGATGCGTGTAAATGGCTCGAGCTAGTGACAGGTTGGCAGGCGAAACTACGCTGCAGAATGTGGGGCCTCCCCTTCGGTCTCCGACCCCCCCCAGAGCTGATGACAATTACTTTCAATCAAGCAGTCGTTACGCGGCCCGTCGACGAGATTGATCAATCTTTGGCTCGCTCGCTTGATGTGTGTGTGTGTGTGTATGTGTCGCCGTAGGAGATCACTTCCCAGGATGGTGCGAAAGGAAATTGACTCTCGTTGGTGGTTTTTCTTATCCCGTTCCGTCGAGATAACGCAATTATGTTTCCTTAAAGAAAGTTCTGTTAGTGTATTCGCTTTTATGGGTTCAATTAAGGACGGTTGAATGGTGACAAAACTAAACCTTAAGATCACTCAACTCGAGCCCCTCGAGGGAAATGCAGCTGATGAGTGTTTCCGGTTGCATTCATCGAAACTTCGAACCCGCTGAATCGAACGAACGAATCGCACCGTTCGACTTTTTTCCATCTTCAAAGTAGATCAGAGGGTTAAACATGTGCTCACAAAGCGCGCGAAATGCAGCTAATTAATCTAATAACAATTGACCCATAAACCGTTGCGAGATGGCGATCTTTTCCGGCATTTGTGAAATGAAAAGCCACGCTGCTGACGATTTCACCTCCACCTGGGAGCAACTGATGGGCCACCATTGGCCCAACGTCGCACCGTCATTTATTCAGCAGGTTAATTTTTTCCACACGCCTGCACAAACCCGTACACTCACACACATACCGGATGGCGGAGTGCATTGTGGCTGCAGTCGCATTTGTGTCGCCGCTTCCGCCCGTCATCGTTTCGCGAGTTATCCCACCGCAATCTGACTGTGATGATTCGATTATCAACCATCATCATCAGGTTTGCGTTGAAACGAAGCGGGTAAAAACGGAGAAAAATTAACTCACAATTAATTAAATTACATGACGCAAGGACATTCTTTATTCCCTTCGCGTGAGTTCTTTTTTTTTTTTTTTGCAAACCCACTGGTAACGATTCCGTCTGCCTACGTAGCTCTGTGCGCTCAAAAGGTGTGCGGAAAGCTGCAACCTCATGCACGGTGCCACCGGCTCCGGGTGGTGAATAATTGTTAATTTGAATTTAGAATTACCTTGTTAATTTGAATTTAGAATTACCTTGGAATGGAAATTACCGACCATGGCGAGCGAAAATGCATCGGAATTTGGAAGAAAAAGCCACATCCACCGCCCATTCGAGTCGGCGCGCGTGTGAAGGTGAGAACCTGTGGCGCAGCATTCGACGTCGGTAGCGACGAACCCGATCTCTCAAACGAAACATCATGCACCGCAAAACATGATGAGGCGAAAACGCGGGGGGGTTGCAAAACGAGTGTTGCCGACAGAAGTGATAATGAATGGGGTTGTATCGAGCGTATCTCGAGTGAATGGGAAGTGCATTGTCACCGATCGAAAGGGAACTACCGTCGGCGGTTTTGGATGGTTGGCCAATTCCGGATGCTTAATTCGTACATTCGACACGGTGAGGTGTGTTAATATTATAAATGCTTCCGGAGTGAGTCTTGTAAAAAGCTTTCTGCAAAATTTGTTGGCACAAATCAACGCGTAACTTATATCAACCTTTTGCAACACATTCATTGTTAAAGGAAACTAAATTTAAATTAATTTAATCGTACCATGGTCCAAAACGGTGTTTACCACAAAGTATAAAGCGCAAATGAAGAGACCAACGGGAGCAGTACTGCACGTTTTAAGCAGGCTGCCAGCAATCCGGTTCCGTTTCGCGGCCACATTTCGTACCCGGCCTGGCTCGGGGTGCTCGCGCGGTTTTGGGTGCAACTATTTCGCCACGACTGACGACAAGATTGGCCCCAAGGGGGAATCGGATGGCGGACGGTCCGCGCGCTACGCATAGGAATCTCGTCCAGATCGATTCGTTTTCCACTTGGAGCTCCACCGTGGAGCAGGGGAATCTGAGCCGCGAGGGAATAAAACTCGGTGCTGGCTGGACTTAAAATGCGCATACCACGGTTACCATCAGGCTGGGGCAGGTGAAGGCCTCACCACTCAAAAGGGAGAGGCTGCAAACCAAAAACAAGGAAAAAATAAAAGCAACGGCTGCATTCGATGTCCATCCGGGCAGGCCAATCCATCGGCGGAGCTGACGGACTCGCTCCCGGACGTCAATCGAAGCACATTCCGCGGGTCGCATACCGCACGGGCACGGGAAAATGCGCGCTGCGCAACAGGCGGGAAATTAAATAAACTCCCAGCCCGCGGTGCACCACGGTGGTTGCGGTGCGCACGTTAGGCCACAGCCCACGGTCGACTCGGAGGACGCTTCGGCATGTCGAAAATGAAATAATGATCACATGCGTTCCTCGATCGTCCGTTCGGCAGGATTCTAGGGAGAGAGGTGATTTATTTTAATTTCAATTTTCTATCTCCCGATTCCAGGTGTGTCATTTAATTACTACACGCATGTCACGAAACAAAAAAAAGCTTCACAAGTTGTTTTACCAGACATCTGACATCGGTTCGTGGTTGTTTCAGTCAACGGCGATAATTATGATGCACAAATAAGGAAGCACATTCGAAAGGGAAGTGAAAATGACGACGACAAAAAACGGCTAAATTTAAAGGAAACAGCAGACCTTTTCGATGGCTCAGAGGACGGTTGGGAAGTAATTTTAATTTCTTTCTTGCTGCCCACAAACTACCTTCACATTGGAGGCAAGTTTTGATGCTTTCCAGTGATTGTCTCCGACCTGCCCACTAGAAATTCTCGGGTTCGTCGCTTGCGCTTTAATCGAGCTCTACCGGTTCCATTACCACGTGTATTATTTTGTCGTCACTAGCCGCTGGACGATAAGCACGAAGAAATGAGTTCCTTTTTCGCCTTTCTTTCACGGAAGGATTTTATCTCCCACCAGAAACGCACCCGTACATCGTGTTCATCTTTTTCGCACTACCACCACCATCATGGAGAAAAATTCATCTTTCCGTTGGTCGGTTCGTTTGCACTTTCCTTTCGGGTCGGGGAAGGTAAAAGGCAATCAGAACTCAAAATGATGGCATAAATGGGAACAACCGAGTGGGGAGTGGTGTACTTAGTAGATGAATGAAAAATAAAAAGTATGAAAAACTTGAAGCACAAATTTCATTCCTTCCCGCACTTTATCCGCACGATGATCTTGCGAGGAGGAGCCTCGGCAATTACTCGGGCGTTACTGGGTTCGCTCGCTCTGGGTTCGGAAGGTTCCTTTTTCCCACAGGTAGCTCGTTATCGAACCGTACTGATCTTAACAAGAAAATCGACAAATCGAAGCGTGGTAATTACGCAAGCGTTGTTTCTATTAGAGAGCTTCTGCCCGTTTGAACTTTACAATGTTCTGTTTTGCTGTCAAATAATTTAGCATTGCTGCTGGAAAACAGGAGTGCGAGTGGTTATGTTATCATTTTCTCATTTTTTATTTTGAAGAAAAAACAAAAACAGTTCATTTCTTGGCTCCTTAAGAATAAACAAAAACAATCGAGTGCAACTCTCCCGGAGCTTGTTGCGGAACTGGGTATTACTAATTTCATTACCTCCTACCGTTCGGCCGACCAGATGATCTTAAAGGGCAGAATGAAGAAGTCGTCCCTGGACGGAGGGAGTATCCTCGGTTCGTTGCGTTTAAGAATGCCAACTTATCGCTTTCCATCGGACATAACAATCCTTGCCGAGGCCTTCCGTGCGTTCCGTTGTTGCGCGTTGCGCAGAAGTGCGCGCACCAATAATGATACTTCAAATTTTAATTATCGATAACAGGCAGAAAAAAACGACCCAAGCCGAATGGGGGCCACGTTCCGAGGCGCATCCGAGCCGCACAAATGGAGCCTCAGCGGCGAAAATCCGCTGCGCACGGGTCCATCTTCGCACGGCAGCTACGGCAGTCCGGCACCCCGAGATCTTTATCGGGTCTAGTTAAATGTTATTAAACTTTTTCCACACCCCTCGAATTTAGTTTCCCATTTCGCATTAGCGTTCGAGCGCGCACGGTTTCCGCCCTTCGGTGCTGAGGATCGCGGCTCCTGTGAAAACGCTTGAAAAACCTTTCCCAAACCCGGTGGAATGGAAGAAGCTGGACGCTTCGCCCCGTCTGTGACCCGGCCTCGTACCGCACGCCAACCGAACGGTTGCATCGCGAAAACCAGCACGACAAACGGTGATCTTGTTAATTTATTTTAATTAAAAATTCATAAACAAGATGTAATTCCGCGCCAGGCCCTTTGCACGCTTTCCTCCTGCCTCCTGGTTGGCTTTTTTTACGGTTTCCATTCCCTTGCTCACTCTCTTTTTCCACGCACGCGTTTGCAACCAAACCGCCAATGCACCCGAGCAGAGGAAAAAGGGCATCCTTCGGAAGATCGAAGGCGAATGTCCGGGAAAACGGGTCCTGCGATCGCTTCGTGTGATAATATTTTTTATTTAATTTCTTTTTTTTTTCCCCTTCAACTCACTATCAAAAACAAGCGAAACGTGTTTGCTGCGTAGTGAAGCATAATTTCCGGGGACGCGAAAAGGTACGGTCGCAAAAATTATCACTTGCCGATGTGAGTGATGTTTTTTCCCGTTTATGAATGTAATGTGGTGTCAAGATTGGAAGTTTGGTTTGGAAGTTCATCTGTCTTCCATGGTCCGGTGATGTTATGTAAATCGGCCGATGAATATTTATACCTTCCCAAGGGCCGCTGCTTTGCGCAAATGGTTTGTGTGGATTTTAGCGCACTTCTGAAACACCGCGAATACTTTCGCTACAACCCAAGACCGAGCGCAACATTCAATCCATGCATCCATGCATGCAGAGGTCAATTTTCTGACCTCCCCGCGAGCCTACAGCGATTCCGACATTCCGCTATCTTATCCAATCGGATCTGCTGATTCGAATTCCCGCCGAAGAGGAATGCCCATTCCGCACGCTTAGTCATTCCCCGGCGTGGTCCGCTTTTACTATCGATGAATTAAGGAAAGGAAAAAAAAGAACATCGCTCACACAATCTGGCCAAGGTTACCAAAGGTAGGAGATTGAGATGGATATGTTCAATTCGCTTTGAGGTGTCTGTGTGTGTAAGTGTGTATTTGTTCCACTAATGAACGCAACAGTTGGACGCTCGAGGTGCTGGTTTTACAATTCTGGTCCGGTGGCAAGCGATGTGTCTGGAGGCATGATTTAATTAAGAAATAAAACTAGATCAACACATTCTTTTCGTGTTTGTTTGGCCGATCTTGAACTTTGCAGACACAGTAAGATGTCAGCCTCTGGGTGTAAAATCAATTATACAATACCAACGAAGGGTTTTGCCTTTTTTTGTTTTCCGATGATTTTCAATTCGAGGCACGATTTTTTAGAATAGATAACAACTTTTACCAGTGGCACAGTGTTACAATAAAAGAGGGTTCGATTAATGAATACAATTTTTTCTTTTTAATTTTTTTTTCCGAATGGGAAAACAAGCTCAGCTTTCTTAGCTACCGCAACTTTCATCAACACCATCGATGGATATCCTGCTCTTTACGGCTCAACAAAAATGAATCCAATTACATTTAAACACCACACCGAAGCACCGATCATTTCCTTTGGCAAACTCTAAAGAAAAGACCGACCGACACAACCGAACTGCTTTATACCCACGGCCCTTCCATCGATCCGGTTGCCTTGTACGAAAATTCAATATCCATTTTAATGGCGTTCGTTACGGAAAATTACAATTATTAGTATTTAATTTTCATTATTAAATAAAATCGATTTGATGCTGCTTCTTGCCATACCTTTGGTAGAATCGTTTTGGGAGCACCGCCAGGCGGGAGTCCAACGTGCGTGCAACCATCTTCGATCCACCATCTCCAAAACGTCCGATTTTGATAAGATTCGCTAAAGGGGAACGAAGATAATGGCAATAATAATAATATTAATAAATATAATCATTATTATCAGAGCAATTATGATAATCATTTGGTTTCACACTTGTTCGGGCGCACGGAGGAAAATAAGCAAACATCGTTCGGGCCCGAAATTTCCCGGTGGCAGGAAGGAAGGTATACACATGGTTCCCACTTTTCTTCCTTTTACCTCTATTAGATGCCCAAGTATGGGAAGGAAAATAGGCCCAATAAAAGACTCACGTGTCTTTAATACGGGATGAGGAAAATGAGATAAAAGATTTCATCTATAAAACAAACGGCTATGTGTATTTGACCTGTCCACGAGAAAAGCACTTCTTCACTAATAAATGTTAAAACCTCAAAATGATCTATTTTAATGTGGTGTTGAAAATAATCTCGAAAAGAACCAAGCCTTGCTGGCGTGCAAGTCGTTCGAGTACTCCAACCATATGGAGAAGGCAAACCGCAAGTACTTTTAAACCAAAAGATCTATGCCCAAGGGATGACGGTAGAAGTCAGAGAGTATGGACGAGCAAAAAAGAACTCCGTCAAGGCAATGAGACGCGTGAGGCAAAAACACAAACAAATCAAACTAAGCAACTGGCGAAAAGGAAAAAAGAGGGAAGATAGAAACGAGAAAAAGGGTAAGAAAAAACTAGCCTTTACTCCTAGTTGGTAGCATCAATTACTGCTACACTCCATAAATAATTAAGTCTGTAAATGAACTCGGATGGGGGCTATCGATCCGTTCTCGCCACCGTACGGCGAGCGATCTTCCCGGCAATTTCAATCGAGCAGCACATCCTTTCGCGGCCTTGCGCTGGCTTCTGTTCTGGGTCGGGCGTGTAGCTGCTTTTCCTCCCGCCTCGAGCTTTCCGTAGCTTGCCCTTTTTCCCCCCATTTAACGCAAGTGATTACTCTACTCCGACGCGCGCTCCGAAGCTTCCTCGACGCTTCCTATCTATGAGGCTCGTTTTTCTTCGCTCGCATCCGATTCGGTCCGATCGAGGGATGTTTTTCTTCCTATTTTGCGCACCGCGATCGATCAGCGATCGATTGTGACTATCCAATAAAGGCTGATTGGTAAATAGAGTTGTAACCGGGGCAAAAACACGCGCCCAGAAGAGCAGCAAACACGAAAGGCAAAAAGAACGCGGCATCGCCGGATGCTCTTCTCCGGTTCGCAAGTTGATGTGTTTTCACCGCGACAGCGCCGGGGTTTTTCTTCTCGGTTTCGACCGCGAGCTACCCGTTTGCCGGTTCTCAGTTCGGATTCAACTCGTGCTGCATGCCAATTGCGCGATGCCCCCGACGGTGTACTCCCTTAGACGCTCGGTCCCTCGCCAGGGCCAAAAGGGTCTCGAGCTCGCCGTAAACCGCGTAACTAACCGCGACGAAGTAAGTGGCCACCGCGAGTAAGCAAACAGCTTATGGTCATAAAAGAAATTAACTTGTTGCCGAGTAGCAGCACCAGAAGCTTTGGACCTGTCTTCCCTCGAGCCCAGTGCGCTCAAAGTGGATGTTTAGCTTTTCAAACTGATGTGTGAAGGGTGGCTATCGTAAAGTACGAAGTGGGTTCCCTGGTGGATCTGTTAAGTCAACCATCTGTGGTCGATTACCGCAACAGAAACATGATTTCTTGAATTCATATAGCTTCAAGCATAATTTTACTTCAGTGCAACGATCGGCCAGTTAGGTTAAACCACTACTAAACGATGGTTTAGTCAAAAAAATTCAAAATTCAAATGGCTAAACACGCTAGGAGCGTTTTCTCTCACTTTTTTTTATTTTTTTTTTCGTGAACCATTTTTCTCCACTTAAAGTGTGATAAATGATTCGGCTTCCGAGTGGGAAAAGCCACGAGGCCTCAGACCAGGAACAAAAGAAAACGAAACATTAAAGCAAAGGATGAAAAATATCGCGCACACACAGGTTTAAAATCATGTGGCTCCTGGGGGTCCGGGAGGGGGTTCTTGTTGGTGGAGTAAATATCCGGATATGGGCTGCAATTTAGTACACTTAGAGAGCTTGAAGGAGTCCCCCGGAGAAGAAGGGGTTGTGCGAAAGGGAAATGCAATCTCCCATGCGTCGATAAATTGGCAAAAAGCAATCGTTTATCTTGTAAATGAAGTTTTGCATCATTTGATTAAATTTATTAAAATTAATACCTATTATTCTTGGCTTCCCTTTTCGGCGGCCTCCTTTTTTCGGTACGGGTAGTGTAAGTGTGCGTGCACAAAGCATTGGTTCAGCTCGGTTGGTGTTTTAATCTGGTGTTATTTTCTTTTATTTTCTTGCAGAGAAAAGGACCAAGCAGCATCAGCTTCTCCCCTTTCACTTCTTTAACTGAACAACACACCCACCCGAGAAAGCCAGGTGTCGTGCGAGCCTCGGAAAGGGGCGGATAAAGCGGAGAGACAGAGGCGCAACACGCACGCACGCACGCAAGGGTGAAGGTTTGAGGGCGAAGGAGCGTAAGACCGGTTCAAAATTTACAACATCGCACGGCTCGCCAACCTAGAGCAGCCCAGTCGACCAATGGGCATATCGGACGAGGGCAAGTTGCCGGAGGACATCGGACCGCACGAGGCGCGGCCTCCACAGGGCAGCCCGCACGAGCGCGCATCCAGCACCGGCCAGCTGATGGGCAGCAGCGGCGGCGACCCGAACAGCCCGCACTCCGACCCGCACAGCGACGACGGCGGGGATGACTTCGCGCCGAAGCGGAAGCAGCGCCGCTACCGGACGACCTTCACCAGCTTCCAGCTCGAGGAGCTCGAGAAGGCGTTCTCCCGGACGCACTATCCGGATGTCTTTACCAGGTAGGTTCAGCGTCGGCGTGCTCCTTTGAGGGGGTTGATTTCTACTCGAGCTCTGTTACTGTGAGCAAGAGAAAATTAACGAATTCGCGGAGTAGGGACTCAATCAGGGAACTTCAATCTCAATTGAATGCTACCGATAGTCGAACAAACTGTAGTGGTTTTTGACTAAATCTCTTCTCCCATTTATATAACCAAAGAACCATATAATAACCTTAACATATAAGAAAGAAGAGGGTAAACATATTTTGAATCAACTAAATGTACTCCAGAATTATCCATTTTGATTCGGTACAAAAAGAATACGATTGATTAACCTACCGAAAAGTGAATTCAATTTATGGGGCTGCAAACAATTACGAGAAATACCTCAAAAACAAATAAAAATAAATGCAAACAACAGAGGGCTGCATGAAGCAAAACAATCCTCATTTTATTTCGTTCTCCAATGTGATATCTCTGACGTGGATGCACACAACTACAAAACTCAGTTCGCCGAATCTTACTGTTTCTGTTTAAATAACTTTTTTTATAACCACTCTGAAAACATGGAGAAAAGGATTCCAGTAATAAAAAATGGCTCATAAATGGTTAAACATTTCATAATCAATTGGTTTTGAAGAAGTGTTACGTATTCAAGTTAGGAAATAATTGTGTTTTAAACAAATTATTACAGCCAGGTGAAATTACTTTTACAAACTGGGGTGGAAGGAATCTTTAGTATCGATCTTTTTTTATAGATCAATCAACAAGAAGGATAAGTTCTGTAAGCTACAGTCCATTAGTTTTGCATCTAATTTTAGTGTAAAGTATAAAGGAAGTGAATGAGAAACAAATTTGCTCTAAGTTTAGTTATTTTTTCAATTTCAATATTGAAAGAGAATTGAATGCATAAGGATTGAAGCAGGACATGTGAATTCAAAAGGGTATATTAAGATCGAAATGATACAGTTCTGAATTGAACATATTATTTGAATACATTTGAAAAAAGGTAAATAATTGAACAAACTTACAATAAACACGTTCTAAACAGTAGAAGCAAACGTATAAAACTCAAATCATGTGTGGAAAAAGGGTAGAAAAGATAGATTCTATGCGAAAGAGAGCAAAGAAACTCAAAATCTGTTCTCGTCGCTTAAATGGCCTCAGCTAGCAACTTTGTACCTTTTATCTCGGTGTGTCAAAAATGTTGAAACCAGATTAGACGTTTTCGAGTGCCATTCACCGAATTCATACTCCATCATATGGAAAAACACCCCTTTGCCATGGCTGCAACCTTGTATGTAGTTGCACTCACTGTCAAGATAAGCTCTCGGCTCGCAACAAGTTTGAAATGGCTTGCCATACGATCGCGGCTCGATCCGCAAAGCGCTCCGGTGTGTAACGGTGTAATTGCCACAATTATTGTCGCTGCACTAAACAAATAGTTGCAGCCGAGAGTGTTGCCGGCTGAAGGAGCATATTTGCAGCCACCGCCGCCGCCTCCGCCGCCGCCGCCGCTTGACCACGCCAATTATTTAATCAACATTTCATTACCCGCAACATAACCACCAACACTTTGGCCGGAGAGTTTCGTCGTCGTGTCAATCGAACCGAATGGGAGGGGAGCCCCGCTCCCCGACGTGTCGTGCTCGGCTGCCATCGTGGAAGTTCACTAACAGTAATGACAGAGCCACACTGCACCATTTCGGGAAGGCCAGGGGAAGGTGGAGAGTTAAAAGTTTTGCATGGCATTATAATTTCATGCTCGGGTGCGAAATGCACCAAATTATGCGCCACCTATCTCACCGCTTTCCATCTTCCTTCGCCCCCGCCCTTCGCGCTCTATGAGTCCGCTCGGAAAAGTGTAAACATGATGTGGCGCTTTCGTGCAGCAATACTCCCTCCACCCCCTGCCAGCACACCGCGGTCACGATGAAGCCGCGTTTGGAAGACATTTTACCACAGCCAGCAACCGGCTCGGAACAGTTGCTTTTACTGCATCTGCTGTTCAGTACAAACCCTCTTCCATACCATAGACCGATAAAAACTGTATCATTTCGTGGGATCGAGTCTTCATTCTTTCTACCCACCCCTTGCCCATACTTTTTCCGCTTCCAGATCCGATGTTCGCCGATGTCGCCCGGGCACGCGAAATTAAAATGTACATACATTTTAATTAACATGAATTACCAAATCATATCCCCCGCGCCGGCGCGGAAGTTCGCGGTTTGATGTGCAATTACTTCAACATGTTGTTGTCGTTGTTTTGTTTTTGTTTAATACTCGCTGATAATATGCTTTCCGCTCGGGCGCACAAAAATATATATTTATACGGTATAGAAAAACGTCCGTAATCGAGAACTACTTTAAACGCGGATGACATTTTGACGTTCATTAACGTGGCGCAACCGTAATGCCAGTGCTCGGGCACACGGGGTAAATTATTTAATTTATTTACCCGACTTTTAACTACCGGCGCATGTTTTATTGGAAGATGTTTAGCATCCGAGATGGTATGGTACGAACAAACATGGTTCGGTACGTTGTTCACAAAAGTACAAATGTGAAACTATAAAATTATATTCATCCAACAGAGCAACACTTAAACCAGGACAGGCGGTCGGTGCGGTCTGGTACAAACTGTATGTCTTTCTCGCGTGAGAGATGTTGGGTGTGAGGAATGGGGAGTAGTTTTACATGGTCAACGAACTCATTAGCCGGGCTCACGCCGGTGGTATTCATAATTAATCATAACGCTTGACGAGAGCTTGACTGACGGATTCTCGGATCTCGAGCTCCAGCAAAAGGTCACTAACACGTTAAATAAACATAGGCTTATCGATAATCAGCCTGCTTTACCGACCAAAACACAACCGCGGTACAATGTCACCAGGAAACGCCCCGGGATCAAGATGCCGTTCGCATCAAGAGGATCCTTTTTATTTTGTGTTCCGTCGTAGTGACGTCTGGAGGAATTATTTTCCTTTTCAAAAGGGCCAAACACAAGCACTCGACATTTTCGCGACCACCACGAGCGCGTTGTGCTTTGTGTGCCATTTAGCGCGACCCGGCCAAAGGTGAACGTCAATTAGCGGTCGCTTACAAACACGCGCAAAACGTGTGCAGCACATACCCCCCGGGAGAGCATTAGCATAAAACATAATGCAATTTGCATATTGATTAAAATTTAATTACTCGCATCGCTTATCGATCGCGTCACCCGGTGCGACGGTTTTGCCCGGGAATGCACAGGAAGTGACTGCTGTTCGAAAAGGAATTTGTTTCCTGTAACACTACAGCATGGCGAGTGTGTTGATGGGTTTTAATTTCGAAGTACGATTTATTAATAAGTAGTTAAGGCAGCGAAACATTTTAAAACAAATAGTTAACGAACGAGGTGCCGCTCGAAAAAATTTCCGCCATTCGTACTGAATGCAGACAATTATGTTTTCCCAACCGTTTACGTCGCGTGAACTTGTTCGCCCCTTTGTCCGCAGTGTGTGTGTGTGTGTGTGTGTGTGTGTGTGTGTGTCTGGCGAAAAAGCATTAATATAATTTAACATTTTGTTTTTCCAGGGAAGAGCTAGCGATGAAAATAGGACTAACCGAGGCTCGGATACAGGTGAGTTATAATGACGTCTACCATTACGTTTCATTGCGCACGTTCTAGGAAGTGGAAATGGGAAGAATGAAACGGCAAACGCACAGGAGATGGGAGTTTTTCCCATACAGAAGCGACCCTTTCCCGTTTGGTTTCGGGTTGGGTTTCGTGTTGTGCGGGGTGAAAAAAAAAATCAAATATGGCATGCCGAACCCCGGAGCAAATGGTGTTGGGGTTTCATTTTTATTTTCTCCTACTTCTATGCTCCAATCGAGACGCAGCAGAGACATTCGTCAGCCTGACATAGAACTCCTATGGCGGAAGTGAAAGAGAAAAACGAAATAGGAAATGAATCACGCAACGTCATTAGTACACAACTTTCCTACCAATATATTGGCTTGTTAAAAGGGAAACAAATTAAATTAGTTCGCCTCGAGTTTTCTTACGTCTGTATGTTTGGAAGGCTTCACTTTCTTGCATTCGTAAACCTCGGTGTGGATCGGCATCTAATTTATTAGGGGTGGTTCAACTGGATTCAGTTTCGTTTCTTTCCATTATGCATCCCGGCGGTAAACTTTGCTGAATCTAATTGGCGTTAAATGATGATGTGTGTGTGTGTGTGTGTGTGTGTGTAAAGGGAGGCAGGCAATAACAAAGTTCCGTGCTTAGTTAGACTAATTATGCTTTAACTTTGCTACATTTGATTGAAGCAATTTCCCGAGCGTGTGACATACGTCTAAACCCCACTCCATCTGGAAAAAATGGTTAACTACATTTCCGGGTCAAAGAAATTTCAAGTCAAGGAAACGCATTGAAGTTGTTGACAGATTGAACTCAATTAGCGTAAAGTATATACAATTAGATGGGGAATAGCTTGCAATATCAAGTCGCATGCATGAAGTAATCAAAATTTTAATCAAACCTTGAGGGTTCTTATGTCGATAAAAAAAATGAAAAACCACTTTTTCAATAATTCACAATTCAAAATGTTTTAGCAGCAATACAAAAAACATTTGTAAATAATGATGTTTTCCAAATCAATCGTCTCATATAAACTTACAGTTTCTTAAGTACAACAAAAGTTTGCTCTGATCAAACTTCACTAAACTTGTCATGGAGCTTTACCGGTAAAGCACGAAGGAAAACTCCAAAAGCAGAGCGGTTAAACAAACAGATTATCGTTCCCGGCCACGTCCACCTTCCGTGCAGCAAACCCCCATTCCCCCAAACCCGGGTATCCCGAGCGGGCCTGACGGACGCATAAACACATTCATTAGCATATTTATTATGCTGCCGGTTGCCGTTGAACGGGGGAGCATGTATGCATGTTTGCGTACGAGCGTTTTTTTTCGATGGACGAGAGTTGAAACGAAACACAGAAGGCCAGAAAGGGACAAACCGAACGGCGCGCGTGGCCTATGCAAAAAGGGAAGGCTTTGGGCCACGGCCTCTCTCGGGAGTGGGTGCATTTATGAGTTTTCCCCTCCCCGAGACTGCGCCCGATGGGTGGAGTGAAACCATAGTGCGACGAGCCACAACAACATGGCCAACGCATAGGCGGACGGAAAGCCAGCATAGGCCACCGCGGATTGGCAGCCCGGCTTCGGTTTTCTCTTTCCTGTCCCTTGTACCTCGATCGCACAAAAGTCGCACCCCCCTTTTCTGTGGAGAAAGGAAAACGGCACTACCACGCGGCCCGGTGGAATAGAGCTGTCATCGAGTACGATCAATGTTTAATCAGACGCATAAATAGGGCCTCGGACGTAAAGCACCGTTCGTCGGTTCGTGTTGGGCGAGATTGGTGCCATCGACTGCTCCATTAGCGTGATGGAGGAAATCCACCATGAATTACAACCCGGCTGCGGCGGCGGCTCGAGGAGAAGAAAAAAAAACGATGATTGGTTCATAATTGCTCGACTCCATCGGACGCCCCAAACCGGCCAAAGCCAAAGGGAGTGCCAGGACCCGGCGATAAATTTAGATTGATTTAATTACGAACTAAATTGAAGCAATGTCACCTGCGATTACCGACGCGGGCTGGTTTGCCGCTCCGGTGCGACCGGTTTTTCCACCCTAATGTGTGTAAGTGTGTGTGTGTATTTTTTTCTCCTACGATCGCATGCAGTGTGAGGAAATTTAATGGATATAATGTCGCGTCTAATGGGAATCGGTCACTCGGTGGCAGTTGATGTATTCGCCTGGTCGTGACTGGTAGCAACCAACCTGGCAACTGGTGAGGGAGGGCAAGTCAGTGGTGGCCCGGAAATTTATTGCTTTAATTAGTTGTTTTTTATGACGATGATTTTACACCTTGCCCCGCCCGCGTGCACGAACACCGCGAAGCCGAGCGGCCATTGCGATCGACACGTAGGACCTCCGAGCGTATCCTAGCGAATGGCCTAATTGAATTTTAGTTTCCCTTTTATCGCACGGGGCCCTAATTTATGCAAATAGATATGAGCCGACGGTGCGCGGGTGACCTTCGAGGCGCACCAAGACAAACACACCGGGGCCGGTACTGGGGATGGTAAATTAGGCCATTGAAATTAAGGATAATTGGCCGATCTAGCAGGACGCAGGATAACGATAACGGGAAGTGGGAAAGTACCGAGCTTCTAGGGCCTTGTTTCTCTAGATCCTGGCTGGTTTCGGGGTCCTTGCCGGGCTAGAAATTAACGTCCATTAAGTAAACGAAACATATCAAAGCGATGATGAACCTCACCATGTAGGTTTTCGTTTTTTTAGGCCCATGATGAACGGAAAAGAGAAAACATTCTGACAGGAAAAGGGAATACATTGACAGGAAAGGGAGCTCATCGGAAACATGAATGGTAGAAACCGACTCTTGCTAAACTAAATTACATTTATGAAGCACAATGTAACGTACTCTTATGAATATGAAAAATGAACAAAGATCCATTGTTATATAGAGGAAAACGAGAATTTGAACAAGACATTTGTATGTTTATTGAAGAGAATTACACATTCCTTTGCTATATGAGGTTGGAAGAATGATGTAATAGGGAATGCATGATTTTGTTTAACAAAATTTTGACATAACGCACTTGTTTTCAAAGTTGAACAATATTCCCCCCAAATGCATAACTTTATCTCTTACCATAGTTTCTGAGGTTTAACTTGTGGTTTTATTCAAACTTCTATAATTATACAAAAATATAATTGAATGCTTAATTTTAATGTTAGGACACAACATTAAACAAACTTCTCTATTACTTTATTTTCACTAAAGTGCATTACAAATTGGTAGCATAAAGACAAAATGGATGATTTTTTTCCCAGCATGAGTGGTTTAGGAGAAAAATTTAAGAAATATTTGGACTCCTTGGATATGCAAACAAAATAAGCAAACAAAATTATATTTACTTATAAACAATCATGTCATCTATAACAATATGGATTCGAACTCACAAGCGTAAAGATGAAACCCAAATCTATGAAAAAATAACACATTTGGCAAAGATAAATAAAGCATATTCGAACTGGGAAATTTTTCTGTCTCGATGTCGCCATAACGTTTTTGTGTTTTTGTATCTCTAAGAAAACTATCTCAGTTTCAAAGTTATAAGAAACAACCTCAATTATCCCTAAAAGCTTCCGAAAAGGGAAAACGGCGTGCCTAATAAATTCCTATGCCATTATGGGCTGTGAAATACAACGTTCAACAACCCACTCATCACCTGCGCCCGGGTTAACTATCAATTTCACGATTCGTCCATTTTCCCGACGCGAAGCGGGAAAATCCCGGCGGCCACGTTGCCCCATACCATAACAATTTACAGCCCGTTACGGGAACAATCACGATTTTTCTATTAGACAAATCCCTGTAATCGATCGCGCAAAGGACGCGACTTGGGAGCGTTTTCGGTGGGTGGAGGAGAATCGCGAAACCCGAGGGGAAAACCCCCGGTAGCAGTTTCGGGCTTTCAACCGGAGCGCTTGATTTCGGTGGCCATTCGAGGACCGGGTCCCGATCTGCGACGGATCTCGTTATTATCAATTCTCACGAACTTATCCCGAGGGCATATCATTGCGGTGCTTCGCAGAATTCGAGTCCGTTTCTGTGTGTGTGGAAATCCTGCTTCCCGTGTACCGATCGTGATATTTGCATAAATTCATACCACGGACCGGTGGCCCACGGTTGCATTTATGTTCCACACCATTCCGCGCACCTTTATCGCTCCGCTTTGCGATGCGCCGTAGTTTGCTAATTAATTTTATTGCATATAATCATACACAATCATTTAACGATAGGGCTGCTCTCGGACGCTCCGGCTGCCAGCGCGCTTGCTCAAGGTGGGATATCAAATGGCATCGCCTAAATTGGCTAGAGAGAGTGTGATTGGGCGATATGTTAATGTTTATCTTTAATTTGGATTCGTTTGCTTTCGCCTGGCAGAGATGGAAGGGGGAAATAGGGGGGATCGAAAGTAAGCCTTGCGATTCAAATATCTAAACGTTTCATTTATCCTGCGAGGGAAGGGAGCGCTGAAAGTAAAACTACAAACGATGTTCTCCAGCGTCGAAACAGTCGAGCTGGGAATCGTTCAATTATTGATCGAATTGGAAATGATAAGTTTGCTGGAAATCAAACAGTTTCATCGTAAATGGGTCCGGTAAAAGCCCATATCAGCGGATGCTCAGTTCGGGAGTCCTGTAATTCCGGAGTCGTTTTCTACGTCCGTTTCGACTGTTCGGAGGCTGAATGAATCGGTGATGATCTCCGGCGCAGCGAGCGAACGGAACCGCATTCAAAATTGGGCCATTTTTTAAGGACAACTTTTTCTGCAAGGCGGATGACTTTTACCGACGATCGCTAATGAATTTAATTGAAGGACATTCGGTTGCGTAAGATGCAACGCAATTTAATTAAACTCCGTTCGATTCTCGTTACCAGCGTTCGGGGTTGGTGGCGTTCGCAACATTTTCGAACGCATTGCAGATCCCACCCAACACAATGGGAATGGTCTGAATGTATCCCTCCGCTACACACAGACACTCGCAAATAAAGGAAGCCCGGTCAGTGACGCATGGACGCAGCAATAATCATATCACATTAAGCCGGGAAATGATGCAGAACATTTGATTGATTCGATTCCGATGCAAATGGGTTTTGTTTTGTGACGCATCAACGGAACACTACCAATTTGGGGCTCAACGGTCCCATGTTTTTTTCTTGTGTGTGTGTTTGGAAGAACCTACGTGTGGGTTATGCTGCGGTGTTTTGGACAGAGCAACTTGATAGCGGAAACAAGGGAAAATAAATAAAACCATACGAACTCGCTGGAGACGATTCATTCGAGCTTCTCGCTTCTCCAATTCTTAGGGCGGAAGTCGTGACCTTCGGCACGGTGACGCCACATGGGGGTTTGTGCTATTTTGCGTACGTGTATTTCCGGCAGAACCGTTTGTGGCAGTGCCTTTGTGTTTTTTTTTGCCTCAGGTTGAGTCTTTTTTTATTTTATTTCACTCCCCGAATGAAACGTACCTTCTTTTGCATCTGTTGTTTTATAAATGGTCAATTCAATTTGTCTAACGGTACCCGGTTGGGGGGGGTTTCAGTTTCTTTTGCGGAGTCATATGGCCCTACAGAATGTTTAGTTACGTAACGATGATAAATAACGCAGTGAAAGAGGCTGTTTAAACACCACTAATCGCATCTAATGAAGTCCACTTATTTGATTTCCTAATGCCTTAAGAAAAAAAAACCCCTCCAGAACGCTTCTCGCTCATCGCCCACTTAAGTCGTTTGATGAGCAAACGGTCCGAAAGGCTTTTGAGTGGCGGTGGAACATCGTCGTCTTAAGCCTTTCAACGCTGGCTCGCTGCTCGGGAGGAAGCTGCTCGTTAATCTCCCATTTGTCACCGCAATTTCATCCGATCGCCGGTCGGCATCATCGGGTTTTCATAAAGGTCGCTCTTGGACCGGGGACCCGTAATAGGATTTAAGGCTATTCGTTAGGGGGCTTTCTGCCTTCGTCCAGCAACATTATCGACGCACTAACCAGGACCAGGACACGCGGTCACTTTCGGCACTGCAAAACCGCTCAAAATACGCTCACATTTCGGACGGTTAACACCCCGGTGAAAAATAAATGACCACCGGCATCCATTACTTCTCCACGTTGGTCCATGAAAAAGATAGTTTATTCTCCACCTCCATTTTCCTTCCACAATTCGCCGAGTTTCGGATTTTTCGGACCGAGGGCAAAACAAAAAACGAACTCAAAACGGAACCAGAGTTCTTGTATTTTTTAATTTCGCTCCGTTGCGCTTCTCCACTCTCCATTTCGGACAACCGCGTGGCGTGAGCAAATGATTGTGACCAATTTTTCCACTCATTTTTCTCACCCTCATCCCCTAGCGGATGGGCCGCGAGCCCGGTGGGAGGCCGGCGAACACAAAAAAAAAGGTGACCAATGTGTTCGGTACCATGGCGGTGCGGATGGCCTGGACCTAATTTTTCGTTTCAGTTTTTTTGATTAATTTTCTAAATTATTTTGACAGTTTAATTACCGTCGTTCATATAAATTTCGTTCCTAATCGATTGGTCCAGACCCCTGCCCGAATGGGACGAGGGGAACGTGCAGGAGATGACTGTGCGGTGGTTCACCGCGAGGGTGCGCAATCAAATTTGGCGGCGGCATTGTGGTTTTTGGCTTTTGTCTTTGCCCGAACCCGGCCGGCGAGCGGGGAGCGGCACTGATGCTCTTAATTTAATCTGGCGAGGGTCAAATATTTGCATATTTAATTAACGATAATCCGTTCCGCGCCGTCCTCGCACTCAGCGCCGCTTCTTTGTGCCGACGGCACATCTTCGCCGGGCGCGGGTTTTCTTTCGACGGCTCGTCAACTCCCCGAGTGGTTCTTCTTCCTTGTGCTACCCTTGGCCTGGAGCTCCCGCGCGACGCCTTGCGTATCAACTGCATATCAGCTGTCAGAACGCACCCGGAACGCCGTCAGCTCTGCATTTCGTACGCGGAATACGCGGCGAAATGTAAATTCAGCTCGGAAACGAATGGCCACAAACAAAATGTAACCCCCAACGAGCCGTGCGGGTTTTTGAACATTTATCAAAAACTAAAAATTTAATTACTTTTTTACCTTCTCCGCGCCACCGGCTTCTCGGAGATGCTTCTGGCCATGCGGGGTTTCTATAAAGAAGAAGGAGTCCGTATAAGGGGGTTTCCTTTGCGACCGTCGCAGCAGACAGCGAATGGCGTCAGAGTATTTAAGATAACGCTGGAATGCCGGGAGCCATCTCACCGGTCTTTGATTTGCGAATTCTCTGGTTTTTTGAAAGATTACCGTACATAATACCGTCGAATTAAAAGCTTCTATAAACTAGCGCAACATGACACACGCGTGATCTCCTCTTTCCTTCACTTTCTACTTTAGAAGCTCCTGATAGCAAAGCTTTGGGTTTCTTTCCGCTTGAAAATAAAGAAATCAGACTGTCATAATAAAAAGCCTAGTCCAAGCATACTTTTTGTTCTTCGCCTTCAACATTCTTCTTTCCTCTTTTTCTCATCTCACCGTGAACGCAACACCGTTCCAAATCGAACGAATCCTCCCTCCAATCGCCACGGAATGTACTTAATATAACCAACATTAATTAAATATTGGTAAATTATACGGAGCGGAAAAGATGCGACAAGCGCTGGGCCGACTCCCGAGGCGCCCCGAACGGTCGCAGGAAATGTCCCTTTCGTCCACGGAAAGCTAATAATCATCGTCGGAAAACATGATCATCATCCAATCGTGCTGCCATTCCACGCCTAAGTCCTACCACTCGCTGGTGCTGGCAGCCGGGTGTGTATGTGTGAGTAAGTGGGCCCGTAAGTGTTGCTGAAGGATGCTGAAGGTCTTTCTATGGCCACAGACAAAAAATCCCACGGTACGAGCGAGGCGTTCGACTCGAGGACGGGAGGGATTTCCTCCGACGGAAGGTGCGGGTCTGCTCGGACAAATCTTCCGGAACAAAGCGTGGGCAGCGGTAGGAGATGGGGGGTGGGGGGGGCTGCGTCGGGAACAAATTGTACAGCAGTTTCGGAAACCGATACGCGACCGGCAGCGGACAGGTGAAGTGCCCGGGCGAAAGAAGCGGACACAGTCGCGACGGACGAGTAAAGATGGAAGCAAAGCGGATAAAATAAAGGACAGAATCGAGCCGCGTTTCGAAGGACAGGAGTAGAACGGTGGTGGCTGCGCCTGCGCGGACGGTGGATTGTTTTATAATTTCCTTTGCTTGTCCGTTTTCGGACCGAGTTTCTGAAAGGCCCGGCGCCACCTTGCCAGTGGCCCGGGAGTCGGCGGCGACTGCCTCGGCCGAGATTCTACGAACCACACGACAAGATTTGGATGTTCGATAAGATGACACTAAACACGTTTATCGGTGACACGAGCCACTCGAGCGCTTCCACGGTGTGGTTTCGACACGGTTTACGGGTGGGTTTTATGGGCCGATGAGCCGTTTATTGTGACCGATCGGGTGTTCGCCTGTCAGCCCGGATGGGCAAGCGTTTCAATCAAACAAACCCGTGCAAAATGTGGAAAATTGAAGGATGAACCTTTTGAAGCGTATAGCAAGAATATTTAAAAATGGTACCAATCCAATATTTCGTCCTTAAAATGTAACGAGTTTTAGATCATATACTGAGTACTTTGTGATTTTATTTATCTTTTAACATAAATAATTCCAATGCAGATCGTCGAATTCGAATAACATTGGGTATTTACTTTCATTTCTTGTTTCATTAAAGACATTATTTAATACATCGCAAAGGATTAAAAATTTGTATTAATTTTTTAATGATTTAAAACGTTAACGTTTAAATTAATTGCGTCAGAAATATTCTCAAATAGGCAGCCAGTTAGGAAAACTTGAAAATCTTCCATTTAGTCATGGTGTATTGTTTGACATAATCCAATTACCCTATCTCTTTGATGAAGATAATGAAGACCAGGACTTAACATGTCTCGAAGATTTGATTTAGCCAGACATCGATTCTCGAAGTGATTTCTCATTTTTCATGAAAAAACTTTTTATCAGTTTGCTACAAAGACATGTTGAGAAGTAGTCGTACGAAAATTGTGTTTTTGATGATGTTTCAACAAAAATGTTTTATTCTGCTACTCGAAAGGGATTTAAAAAAAAATGAAAATATCCTCCAAATATATTTATTCTATTCAAAGCTCTTGGCCCTCGTAAATTGTTCCAAATGTAAAAAATCATCCTGACGAAATTCGACCTCGAAATCCAGAACAATCCATCACGTGGATCAAGTCCATCAGTTGGTAGTCCTCAACTTCTGGCCCTGGGGGTGCATTTTACTTCCCTTTTGCGTTGCCCAAATGAACCCGCCGTTTTCTGACGCGTCACAGACCGATCTCCGAACGCCAAATCCCGTGCCATCAGCAACCCGCGGCTTCCTACTAATTACTCGCCCCAAACCTAACCGAACGCCGGCCCGGAGGGCAAACATTCCTGCGCGCCCGGACCGGAAATCACGTAGGTGGTAACATTATCACTCATTAATTACGGTCTAATCTAATAATACTAAATTATATGTCTGCCGGGATGTCTTCGTCGCCGGGAGACGCTGTCGGGTGGCGTTTGTCTCTTTGAGGCATGCGAACAGCAACAAAAAAATACAACTTGTACACAACAGCAAAAAAGTAACACAAGCGTTGATGGCCCACGGGGACGGGGAATCATTTCGATTTTATTTTTAAGTCGCATTCTGGCGGAAAACAATCAAAACGAGCAGTCGTCGTGTCGTTTTTGAGTTGAGTGGTTTTTTTTTCCTTTTACTTCTTGACTCTCACAAACGTGCCATTTCGATCGCAGCACGATCCGATCGTCCCGAAGGAAGTTGGCCCGACATTCCTACGAACGCCCGCATGCAATCAAATAATTCGCTGGCCACAGCCCGATGCACCGTATCTGAACTGCTTCATTATTTTAATGACACAGCGGAAAGGACGCCAACTTTTACGATCGTTATGGGTTGCATCTTTCGGGTTCGGCTTTGGCTCTCGCTCGAGTATAACTTTTGTTATTTGATGTGTGTAAAAGTTTATTTAGGCAATTTAAGAAAAAAACAACCAACTACACATATTCTTCAGAGTAGTAAAAGTAAAGATCAGTAGAATAACAGTTGAACTTCCAGTCAAAGTGACAGCCTTGCGCTTCGGATTTGCAACACGTTTTGACAGGACGCGCCTTTTGACCAGTGACTTACATTTTTTCATCATCTCGTTATGGTTAAGGCTTGCGTTAATGGTTTCATTACTAATGTTTCATGTTTGCTCGTGATATGAATCGTCTTGCATTACTAAAACAAGCAGTAGTTCTGTCTCTGAGGGGAGAAAACCCAACGTCATTTCCAGACGAGGTTTGCTTAAACCGAAAGCACAGCGGGTGGGAAGACTTACTGCTTGGTCAAAAGCGTAGTCCCGCAAAACCAACCGATACAGACAGTGACATAAACGAGTTATTGAAACGTACCCGCGTGGTTGCGAGGAGTTCGCTTCTTGTGGTAAACACGATGCACGATCGCGATCGACCCAACCGTTCTATGGTGGTGGAAAACCGTAGCCAATCTACAATAGCACTTCCCGAACGGAGGATGTCAAAACGCGCAGGCAGGCCGAGAGCCGATGGGCCGAGTTACTTACCACATTTAAACTGTCCGTTTTTTTTACCCCGGGACCACCCAAGGGAAGCCGGGCGAGGTTATAATCAAATTTATATCATTATTTCCCACTCGTCCTCCCCAGGAACACCACTTCCTTCGCTTTCTCATTGGCGAAACACGCGGGATATCGGTATCGGAAGGAGCCGATTGGGCATCATGCACACTGACTCCCGCCGGAATAAACCGGGTCGCGCGGGAGCCCCGGGCTTTCCCTTTGGGAGCCCTGAGTGGCGCTGACAGATTAGCATTTGGTTAAATAAACGAATCACACGACACGGTCCGGGAGGCAAATCTGGCGAGGTCAGCTGAAACCGAACAACCGATCTTATCGTCTCACGACGGACTCCGTTTCTAAGCGAACGTTTTGATCGATGTTTAGATGCGGTGAGTTCCGCGCGAGAGAGAGGATTTTTTGAACGGTGATTGATGGAATGAAAGTGACGTCTGATGAAATGTTGATAAATAGTGAAGCAAGCGGTCAAAATTTCAGGCTATCAACATCCAAGGCACAAGGATCCACTTTAGATGATTTGTTTTAATGACACGACAGGCAGAAGTAGGATTTGGTCTCTGTTTGAGGCGAGCTATCGGTGATTAACCGTTTGTTAAACTTTGGAGTAAGAAATTTTGGACTTTCGAACCCACCGTGAGCACCCACACTTGAAATCAGGGGTCGGCAAAGTCCGGCTTGCGGATCAAATCCGGCCCGTAATAAATTAATGGTGCTTTATACGAAAATGATTGTTCAACGAGTTGTATTATTGATCGTTATAAAATATTCTAGCGTCGTTGTCAGAAATACGACGGCAATAACTCGTTTACTTTGCATAAAAAATAGCTACATTCAAGGAATGCAATTTTTATATCCATTACGAATAAGGCTCGCAATATTAAAAACTTGTCAAAACTGAGCTATTTTTGTTACTCAGAGAGTACGCTAGTTAAACTAAGATATTTTACAATAGTTTGTGTACATGATTAATTTCAAGCTCAATTTAAAAAAGGAATTAAAATGAAAATGTTTTAAAAAGTTAATAGATAAAATTTAAAATCTTTTAGTTTCTATCACTATTTATGTTACTTTACTATTTAGAAAGTAGATACACTATTAAAAAGGATTTAGTATTATATTTAGTAAAACATTAAACAATTGTTTAAACTATCCGGCTCGCGCTTTCGGATTCTCTTTAATCATCTGACCCTTGTTGGGAAACGAGTACCGACCCCTGCTTTAAATGGTTTCTAGCAGAAAGTCCATGAATACGAAAGCTGTTTGTTATTTATAAGATAATAATGCTGGGTTGAAGATACAGGCAGCAGAAAATGGCAATCATAATTTTCCAAAAAAAATCAAAAAATCAATTCATGGCAAACAATCTTCAATGAAATACATACACGCAGACCCTTGCTTTAAGACAAAACAATAAAACTGTGATACGAAATGCAGTCCACAAACATTGAAAATAAACAAATAAACCGCTAATAGGCGCCCGAGGGCCAGCTTTATTTTTCCAAACACGATTAAATTTCCCGGGCAAGAAAAATGGGAGCCCCAAAAGATCAATAATTTAAAATCAATCCACGGCAGTACATCGGGCATGCGTAGCGAAACATTATTACCGCCATTCCCCTTCCCGCGTCACCTTCGCCACGCAAGCCCGGACCGTCTAATCGGACGCCATGGCGTGTAATTGCTTTTCCGCGGGTGGCTTTTCCGCCAGCGCTTTGAGCAACCTGATCCTCCGACGGGACGCAAAGACAAAAGGACCGCCGAAAAGAGTAAATACAAATTAAGAATAAAAAAGCACAAGCTCAAGAGTATCATTCGACGGATGCGCGTTGCGCGTCGTAAACAATGGGGAAGAATAGAGCGAGAATTAGTTTCGATTATGTATTTATGAGCAGCCCGTTTGATCGCTCGCGTATGTGTGTGTGTGTATGTGCTGTTTTCTTATTCGACCGGGAGAAACCTCCATCGGGGAACGGGGAACGCAGAAAGAAAAACGCACATACGCGCGCACAACCGACATCGATTGATTCGATCGTCTTTTTTTTGGGAGATCACGGGGAAACAGAAATCGAAATCGTGGATATCGTCCCGGCCCGGTCCTTCGGCTCCGGCGGATCGTCGAGATAAAAATTATGTGTTTTGGTCGCAGCAGGGTGCCATTGTTAATCTAATTCACCCCGGGCGGCCCCCTCGAGAGTGGCCAGCATACGTCGGGCTCGTTCGTATCGTTTAGAACGCGGCCAGCCTCGACGTAACCTAACGACGTCCACCCGGAGACCCCGCTAATCACCTGTTGCTTGCGGTCCGGGTCTTTTTTGTGTGTACCCAGTGAGGTCACGTTTGTGCGTGTGTGTGTATATGTAGGCCCGAAAACGAGACACAAAATTATTGCTAATGAAAGCCGCGTCCCGAAAAACGTCGGTGAAGATCGTCGTCTTTGACCAGCACGTTTCGTTCACGATGTCGCAAAAGGTGTATGCTTGAGTGTGTTGGAGTGTTTTTTCCTGAATTTGTTCCTTTTTTTTTTGGGCTTGACCAAAAATTCCCAGTATCACCCGATAATCAGCCGCTCGATGAAAGTTAGATCGCTATCTAGGGCTTGACGTTGCGACACAAAACCAGCGGTATGAGAGATATTAATTGATTCGTAAATCGAGCTCGACGGCCGAGAACGGCATGCGCCGAAGGTGCGATAACGATGCAATGGCCAGACAGCTGCCAGCGGTCCGATTATCGGGGATATCCCGGTCCTTAACATCGGTTAGGTGCCAATTTTTCGAGCTTGAGGTGCTGGAAATTGGTTCGTTCGCGTCTAATTATCGCCGATGAGCACATTTATTTTCCTTTTTTAGAGTGTCACCTTTGCGCAACCCGATTAAGCCGACGAAAATGTCCAGTTCAATTGCTTATTTTTTTTTTTTACTTCTCCCGTAGAGTTACATGCATTTTTGATGCGTCTTTCCAAAATTATCCAATCTTGTTAAGTAAAACCAACGACGCCAATTCCTTAAGGCACCCGTCCTTATTTCACCCTCTTCAGCGAAAACTCCTTGTTCGTTTGGCACCTCTTTCATGACTGCCCACGCTCGCACCTTCGGGGCGGAAACGGTTTTAAAATGGCGAGTGCATAAAATCGGAACTTCATGGGATTCGAAAACGGCAACGCCAAGCTATCTCTCCCTTCGGCGCCGTTGCGTTAAGGTTGGAGCAGGGATTCCCGTGGGAGGCGAGTGAGAAAACCGACGCCGAACACACCGAACTAACTTGCTGCGGGAGTGTTTACATATAAATAAGCATACATTTTTTCGCCTCCCTGAAGAAGGAAGCGCTAAAGAAGACACCAACAACGGCGTTCGACACGTGAATGCGAATTCAATAATGATAATATTGGTTTTAAGTGTTTACTGGCCATAAATCAGGATGTGGTAAATTGGATCCACCCTCGCCCGGTCGGTTGCCAGGAGTGCTGCAGCCCATCCTACCGTTGGGAAAGGGCTCGCGTTAAAGATGAAGCCACGAGTCCTCACCGAGGACCACGATTGGCCGTGCTGGGATGTGTTTGTCTACGTGTGTGTGTGTGTGTTAATTGCACCAATCAGCTGCCAGCAGGTCCGCGGAAGGCATTGCGATGCTAAGGAACTTCAATTACCCGCGCCGAGGAGTAACAACCGAGTAAAGATATGACCCGAACGCTTGGCTGTTGGTCATCTCCGGTTAACGAGCCACTCGGACGGAGCCCTCGCACGGCCCGGGGGACACTTATGCTAACGTTTTTATCGCCGTTTAATGAATCGTAAAAGTGTGAGAGAGCAGCCCGGCCAGCGTCGACAAAGTATCAACCGTCTTTCGTGACGGCACTTCAGCAGGGTGATAGCTAGCCCCCTCGCGGGTCTTCGGCGAAGAAATGGCTTTGTTAATGATTTAGCGATTGTGATCTTCATGAATCTTTACGGAAAGGTGCCTCAGTAGTTGAACGGCCTGTTGACCTGCGGGAAGATTTAAGATTTAACTTAACCTCCGGTCCAGCTTTGCTTTCTGAGGAACGAAAGCTCTCCTCAATTATGTAAGGCTGGTTTTGGAAAAATGTATGGTCAAATCTTCAGCAAAATATGTGAAACGCCCTTTTCACTTCAGCTCCAGAACAAAATTAAGAAATATGACTTTGAAATTGAGATGGTTTGAGTGATTTGGAATAAGGAATTGATGCCTGGAAATTGAGATCAAAATAAATCTTTCAAATCTGTATCAACGCAGGTAAACGAACAACAAAGCTGTGTTTGAGAAGACCTCAAAACAACTACAGTAATAAACACTTTCGTAACAAAGTATATTGTAGAAAAAAGCGTTGCTAGTAGGAATAATAAAAGGTTAACTGCAGTTTCTTGTGGGTTTGAGAATAGTTTCATTCACAGTTTTTCAAGCCATAGACACTTACACCCGTTCATGGTTGAAATAAAGCATCACAATCTATTATTTTTTGTAGACAATAATATTTTAAAGCTTGATTGCTTTCATTGGAGTTTAATATTGTGCTCAGAAACTAAACAATCCTTTAGTTTAAACCACTTTTTGAAGATTTTGAACAAGCTGACAAGTTTGAGCAGATGAAGTTAAAGTTTTCCATCGGATAAGTATGTTTATAAAAATTTAGCTTCAGTGGATTTAATTAGCAAAGTAAAAACTTCTTTGCTTTTCATTGCATTGATTTCCTGCCAAAACCATAATGCGTATGATTAATTATTCTAAAAGTATTGGAAAACCCAGTAAGAAAATCTCAAAAAACAACATCAATCCTTCACATGCACCTCTCACCACAATAATTGCCATCTGCATGAATCCGAAGCATATGATCATTGATATTCATTCGATTCGAAGGAGGTTGAAAAACCAAAATACAAAAAAACAAGCACCAAAATCATGATTCTGCAAAACAATCAAAAATCGAACCGCGCGACTCGCTCGTTGCCTCAACGCAGCACGCGAAACGAACCGTGCCAGTTTCCTGGAAGGACATTAAAGTAATTGAAAAGTACGGAGTGGCACGTTTGCATCGGGGCGATTTATTGGGCTTCGTACGCTTTGGCCGTTTCGCCATTTTTGGATTTTTTTATTAAATTATCATTACGCTAAATGTTCCCATTCTCGGAGGGTTGTTCACCATCCCGGCAAACCACGAAGGACGTTTTGCCTCGCCCGGGGACGACGCGTTGTGTCTCTGCGCCAAGGCGGTTCCCGATTGTCGAATGTTTGTATGATAATTCGTTTAATGGCGACGGCGCTGCGTTTGCGATTGTTGCGCACGATTCTCGACTTAAATTGCGTGCCGTTTCGGGGTTTTATCTTTTTCCCATGATGGTTTCGGTGTGTTTGTGTGTGCGGTGAGGAGTAGTAATTTTCCGTAATTTAATTTTCCTTCAATTTTAACCGCTCTCCACTCTCTATCTCTCCTTCGGATTAGGTTTGGTTCCAGAATCGGAGGGCGAAATGGCGCAAGCAGGAAAAGGTCGGACCGCAGGGACATCCGTACAATCCGTACCTGGCCGGAGCGGCTCAGGTTCCGTCGGCCACCGTCGTCGCTCCCTCGCTACCCCCGAACCCGTTCAGCCATCTTGGCTTCAACCTGCGCAAACCGTTCGACGCAGCCAGTCTGGCTGCGTTCCGCTACCCATCGCTTGGCGCAAGTCACGTGCTGCCGTCGGCCTACTTCAACCAGTTCCACCGGTAAGTACCCCCCACTCACCCCGCAATGTGCCCTTCTTCCCCGTTACCGCCAAGGAGACCAATTTTCACCCCCGCCAATAATAGCGTCTCACCGTTTTCTTCTTTCGTTGACGAATTTTGCAGAGCGCCCCCGCCGCCCCTGCTTCCCCCGGGCGTTGGCACCCTCTACACACCGTCCGCCTCGTTCCAGACGCTGCTGGCTAACATTTCCGCCGCCCAGCGGGCCCCACCGCCTCCCGCCCCGATGCCCTCGAAACCTGCACCCGGCACGGATTATATGACGCCCGGTGGACCCGGCATGCCGCCAGGAGCCATTCCACCTTCGCCGACCTCCCCGCCCATCTCACCGACGGCTCTCCCACCCGTCATGCCAGTTCCTCAAACCGCCCTACCACCACCACCACCTCCACCGACTGGATCGGCTTCGCCTCCACAAGCGGACCGCCGGAGTTCGTCCATAGCCGCGCTGCGATTAAAGGCACGGGAACACGAGCTGCGGCTAGAGATGCTACGCCAGAACGGGCACAGTGATATCCTTAGCTAGGTCACGGAAGACTGGTCGAACCGTCGCGAGACGAACGCACAAAGACGAGCACAGTAAACATTGTATTTAAATCGTATTCATACAGGACACAAGCGGAAGCAATACGAAACTGCACGAAAGCAATACGACGCGGCGTACTCAGTAGACTAAGATGGCAATGGAAACAGGTTGATTTTCACAGTTTGTAAATCATTTCTTCCAAGCGGGTCAAACGGAAAGCAAAGCATCATCAATGAAGACGTGAGACGGTTATCACATGCAACCAACAATGGAATGCCGGCCCACACGGACGGATCATTAGGACACACAATTAATCAAATTGGCGAGCCTTTCATAGCACGCACGGAATTAAAATTAAAAAACAAAACACACACACACACACGAAAAGGACGCGTTCCAAATTAAGTCTTTCCACGTCACGGGAGGTTTCCATAAAATGGCGACGAAAAAGGGAATATTAAACCCTTTATCCGGTTTGCGATCCATTCATTCCCGCCCCGTACGGCCCCCGGGGGTGGACAGTTTTCATTGAAATTTCACTCGCCAAGGCCAGGGCCGGAGTGAAAAGCGGCGGTAATTATTATTCGAAAAGAAAAAGAAACTAAGCGACGAACCTCCCTGCAGCCTGGGGCTGCCATTTTTATTTCCCTTTGCAACCGGGAGCATGGCGTGCCGGTGGCCATCGGTTACCTAGCGTGACAAGCGTCACCGAGGAGGGTTTCGAAGAAAAAAAGCAGGGCGCTTTTGATCCGATGACGAATGGCTCAAATTGCCGTAAATTGCGCCGAATTGAAATGCGGCACGAGAAGTGTGTTTGTGTGTGTTTGCTATAGTTTAGCTGAATTGGGGTTTATTTTTCGGAAAAAGAAAACACGTCATCGGTCGATAGCGTTCCAGGGCGGCGCCAATCAAACGGGAAAGAGAATGAATGAAATCCGCGAACATCTTCCCAGCGCGACGGCGTCGTCGACGTCGTCACCTTAATCAAAATCATTTACCTCGTGGCAGAATCATCATTACGTCCCGACCGAGCGATCCCGTCATCCGTCATTCGCAAAGTTGTGATTATTACCATTATCACCATGCGAAGGCTATCGTTGACTTTAAAAACATAAGGAGGGAGATGGGCACAGTGTCGTGGCGGAAGATTTTCTGCTGATCGACAAATGTTTTTTTTTTGTTGGAAGCAATAAGAAAATTAAAAAAACAATGGCTCGAGGATCTGTAGCTTCTGGTTTTCCGCAATGATAAACGCCCTGGCAGCCGGAAGCCCTGGCACGCCACAATCAACTCCGTGCGCTCACGGACCAAACTCAAAGAATCAGATTCGCAGAAGGACACGCGGAGGAACCACGGGTTCTACGGTTCGGACTTAATTTTCATTTCATTCTCCCGCTTCGGACCCCGGGGGCGTTTGTTGTTGTCCTACTCGGTGCACACATTTGTCTTGTCTCGTTGACGATCCTGAGGCCGAACGCGCCGGAGTCGCTAATTAATGGATCCGTGTCCTTGAGGAAACCGGAGAGAAGTGGAGCCTTGTGCTTGCGTGTTGAAGAGGCAAACGTGGTGTTTCTGGTCAGGATATGGCCAGGAGCGAAGAGGATGTACTTCATTAAGGAAGCTCCAACTCTGCTGCACTCGGCCACATAAGTCACGAACGTGTGATTAATTTTCACGACGCGCCAGAGAAGCTTGACGGAGAAGTTTAACGTCAAAGGGCGTTGTACATACATAGCTTGTTTTCATTTTCGTTTATACCTTAGTCACTAAGCAACTTCCTTTTGTACTCGATTGTACTCTAAAGTGGATCGATATCCAGTATCCTTAAACAAAATTAATTATGTAAAACGTAGGCGAAGTAGGAACACAACACAGATGTAAATCCCTTGACTTGCGAGGCAAGTCATGACAGAGGCCGCTTCTTCGCAATAATGCTACTCAGAGCAAATTAGATGAAATGACATTGGCGTTCACTAGCAAATGAATGTTAAGGTAGAGTTAACTAAATACCAAGCGGTGGTACTTAAAACAAATCGTAGCCAGTTTATAATGCCGTCGAAAGATGCTCGTGTGTGCGGTGAAGATAGGTACTAGGAACATAAATATAAATAAGATTGTATAAACGTCTGCCTGAGTCCTTGCAAATAAGATTTGGTTGAACTTACCCTTAAGTTGTTTTTGATTGCTGAAAAAATAAACTATTTAACGAGACCAACTGTTGTTATTGTTGACGAAATATGATGACATAGGGCTAAAGTATTATGACATATTGCTCTCATTTTATTAGGAAAGAAACTTATCACAGCTTTAATTTGATGTACAGTATTTAAAACTCAGAACTGGAACGCGCTAAAAATACTATTTGTGCCGGCGATTGGTTATTTTTGAGTTATCGAAACAATTTTTCATACAGTTAGACAGAATACCTTTTAAGTTTGATAAAGAGTGTAGATAACTACGATATTCGTTTATGTTTTTTGGAAGCAAAATTGTTAAACAGCAACGTTGATTACCTACCCAATAATAAACACATTTGTTGAATTAGGTATACATCAATTTACATAAAACAAGCTTTTTAAATATTAAATTATTTTAAGATAGGTTTGGCTAAGATCCATCTGTGAAACTTGCAAATAATAATTGAAAGTATTGTCTCTGTCCAATGGAACTATTAGGATACCGCGATCTGAATAATATTTTATACTCTGTCAACAACCACTCTTTAATGTCCTTGACAACTCCCTTTCAAAAAGAATCCTTAATGCTTGTTTCTTTAGTTAGATATTGTGGAACGCAGCTGCAGAAGATTGCACAATCAAAATAACTATTTTTCACCTCTAAAACCATGATTCACAATGCCTCCTTTAAGAGTTTTGTACAAACAGAACCCATTCAAGTGTTGATTAATTTTGACCATTAACAGTAAATAAAACAAGCAAATCGAGTCGAAAGCATTGCCGCCGGGGGCAGTTTTTTAATTGAATTTCCTCTCCCTACCGACACTCCGAACGGATGGCGCGAGTGCTTCGATGAGGTGCTGACACGTCCCGGTTTATGAAATAAAATTTAAGAAAAAGGAGACACCGTGTTCGCTGACGTCGAGCTTAGCCGTTGCCGGAGGCTGCCTACTTGTGTCCGCTGAAGAATGGGGACCTTTATTCAATTAAAAAGATATATTGCAAGTTAAGATCTTGTGGTTTGCTGCTCCGGATGTCGAGCGGGTAGCAAGAGTTGGTTCAAAAGGTTAGCCATAATTGGATTTTTTTTCTTTTGCTTTCGCTCCATCCATTCCTCCGGTACGACCCACCTCGGACGGAAGCGTTCCGCTGATGACGTGTTCGCTCGCTTCCATTGGTCCACCATTTTTCACCTGGGATCTGGGTGACTTTTCAAAACTAATAACTCGGGATTGCCATTTTCTGCCGTCATAATTAATGCTGCCCGCCCTTCCTTTTTCGATGGACGTGCACGTTAACAAAACAAAAAAAAAAACGCACACCACGATCACACGATCGTCGTCCGAACCGGGTCAATCATGAGCCTCGTTCGTAACGGTTCGGTTCGGAAAAACCATCGACTGACGGGACGGAAAAGTGCACGCAACATTGTGTCACTCGCGAGGAATCATGTTTGATTCATAAATCATAAAGACACGCCGCACACGGCCCCTTCTTGACACTCCCCCGATCGCAGACCGGACCCGTTCGTGGCTGAGATTTCAGACAATTACCATTAAAATCAATTAAAAATCGTCTACTCGCTGGCTCACGATTCGCACTCACGCACTCCGGGGCGAAAGGGCGTTCCCGGCGGCCCGCTGAATCTCCGGCCCTTAACGAGCCGAACCGCGAGCGGAAGCTACCCGCTTTCAGCAGACTTTTCAGGACGGCAGCTCAGCAGCAACAGAAGAAAATGGCCGCAAAAAAAGGTGGTGCGCATTCTTTCCGCCCGGGTTGCAGCCCGGGGAGCATAACGAGCACCGAGTCCCTACCGCGTGCCAGGTTGAACATACCACCGAGGGACCTTGTTGCCTTTTCTGAGGGACTGCAGCACGTGGAGCTGTCAAAAAATTAATTATAAACAAATGTTCCAGCGGTCCACTTCGTTAAGCTTCGTGCACACTTTGATAATGTGCGGGCTGCTGGTGGTCAAGATCAACAGTTCGCTAGAAAAGAACTCCAGTGAGATAGAGATAAAAAGTAAAGAAAATTTGCAGACTTGAAATTCCTTAAAATTAAGTTAAAAGAAGACGATGTGCCATCAATTCATTAAGATACACAAATTTGTGTGACTCAGTCTTTTCGCACTGAGCACATAGTATTGTCCAGCTCAAAAGAGAATTTGAATTTGAAGTATTATGTCTGCGACAGCATACCAGGTGTATTTTGCACCTTTTTTATCAAGAACTATTCCGTTCCTAGAAATGTTTTGTACACGCGAATGTTTCTTTAAATTGGCAAAGAAAGAACACTCATTTTGCATTTTTGTATGAGCTAAACTGTGTGTTTACTCCAACAACCTCGTCTGCAATCTGCCTACCCAAGTAAATTGTGTGTTGTTTTATAGTTTTGCATCTTATAGAAGGCGGAAAACAGAAATCAATCCACGTTTGAATTGTCATCAAAATATGGCAAAAAAACTTAATTTTAAAAATATTCAACAATACACTTCTTTAATTTGGAATGCTTCACTTTTGCTTTTGCATAATTTGAATTTTGCCTGTATCCTAGACAATAGAAAATGTATTTTATGTGTAGTGTTTACCCTCATAAACAGAGTTAAAGAATTTGAAACACAATAATGTTTTAGGAAGTATAAATTAATTAATGTATGTAAAGGATTTGTATGAATGGAAAGAATAAATGATTAAAAATGTGTATTTGTAACTGCATAGACAGAAACTTACAAGTAAATGGATTTCTCTCACTATAATCGCAAATTATGTTTAACAATAATAAATGTTTGGTGAGGCGCCACAAAGCTAGCAAACAAATTGACGTCGTGTGGTAAAACTTTTTCCTCTTTTCCTTAGCAGGATTCAACTATATTTCTAACACATTTCTTCGTCCCCAATTTCAGGTTATTCAAGAAAACAAAGCATTTATTACAACTTTTATTTCACCCTCCGTTAATTTAATTCCCTTTCAGTGAGCGTTCGATGAGTCTTTTGTCGTAATGTTGTGACGCTTTGCATTGTTTGCTTTTAATGAAATTTTGATATAAACTGACTGCTAAGCCGTCCAAGCTAGTCTTTGTGGGACCTATCTCACCATGGGCTCAAATCCTTTCGAGCGGGTTTCAAACTCGCTCGCCCAGCCCGACGACCACTTGGAAGCGGAATGAATTCAGCACAAGGCGCGCACGGGCGGAAGTGTTCCCGCTGAGGGTTGCCGTAAATCACACTCTTAAATACGGGGTTTACGGCAGGCATATTAAGCAAAATACATTTAATTTTGTTTTAATTTCTTTTCCCATCCGGGCTCGGATCGCTGTATGTGGGGTATGTGATGGAGAAGGGGAGACTTGAAATGCCAACGCACACCGGGACCGGTGGGGACTTTAAACCGATCGCACGACCGCTCGTTGGCAAATGACGTGATGCTTCCTTTGGGCGCATCATCTCCTGCTCTCGGCTAGCTGGAGATGTGCCGTCCTTGAAGCATTCCATCCAGAGCAAACAGGCGAACCGGGAAACATTGCTGGGAAGCGAAGATCAAGAAAACATGCCACGCCAGCGGGACGGAGTCCCAGAAAGTCTCGCATTTTTATTTCCTCCTTAAATCACCGTTCACTCAAATGCGAAGGATTTCCTTCGCTTTAATGCTTCATAAAAGCACATATTAAAACGCGCCTGTGTGCGTCTGCGTGGAGTGAAAAATATGGAAATATGATTGGAAACCGATGGAACTGGCGAAGACTTAGGCCGCGATAGGATTTAAAAAAACACACCACGTTATGAGTCGTTACTCCGAGAGCCGATTTTACGATCAAGAATAGGGAACATACTGAACGCGATCGGTTGGTCGGTTGCCGATCTAGCTTTGCTTTGGGCAAAGTCCGGGCTACAAAGTGTCTCCGGGCCGCGGAGCTCGTCGTTATTTCGAGGCCAATAAATGTCTTCACAGGATGCCGGCCAACGCAGCCGGTTGTGGTCGTACGCGCTGTAAATGCTGTCCCCGGCAGGCGGTGGTTTTAATTTCATTAAAATTATTAAACTCCTTTTTACGTTCATCTCGCCGAGATGGAAACGATGCAGATGTTCGTCCCGGGATGCATTCGTCAGGCTGCAGTCATGTGTGGAAATGTTCAAATTCAAACGCCCACATTCAAGTTTAATTAAATTCAAACTGATCGTCGGAAGATGCTCTCATGCGGGATTTCAATTATTGAAAGCGTATTCCTTCTTTATTTTAAAATTTGCAAGAAAGAGCAGTGGTTTTTAGGAAAAATTAATTTATTTATTATTTTGTTTTTTTCTCTATCTCTAACTCATTGAATCGTTGACTAGAACACTCCTGGGAGAAAACACAAACGTTAATTTACTTCGGCTAAATGGTAACGAGCCACAAATTTGACCCGACTGACAATTAATGATCCCTTTTCGACAGACCCTATAATCATCGCTAATGAATTGAACCACATCCGAGCCGATCCCGAAGTCCGGGACCACCTCCAATGTTCACACCAACGTCCCGCACGGTGTCTCTCATTTTCTCGAGATGTCCAGAAAAGGGGTCTCGCGCTAGGGATGATCAGATCTGACCGTTCCCGATGGGTTTGACCCATTTATCCAAAAATCAACATCGCTGCTAAGGATTTCATGTCTTCGGTTGTCTTGATTTTGACGTTGATTCCTCTAATTCCACCGGACCATATTAGGAATCGCTCTCTATTCTTCTTCTAACTCATATTTCTTCGCAATATGGCCCTCCGTTGGAGATCATCTGGGGAATTCTACAGCAACGCCGCAATTCTTACACTGCATCATCCATCATCGGTGGCCGCTAAATATTTGTTGAAACAATAAATTTGAGCAATTAGGGCAATGGTTGATTGATTTTTTAATTTTTCTAATGAGTTGATTGATTGTCTTTGGTGTTGAAAAGTGGGCACGGTTTTGCCAAATTCTCACTGTAAGAAAACAAAAGAAATGTGATGCAAAACAACTTTCAAATACTTCTGTATAATCAGCGCACAAGGGACAGAAACTGAAACATAATTGTTTTTCTATTATTAAAGTTAACCATAATGTGATGCAAACGATTCCACTTTATGGCGGTACACACAATCCCACGAACAGTCCACCCGCTCCGACGCATTAAAATTAACAATGCACACTAATTTCAAATTAACCATTTTTCACCTCTTAGCTCGGAAACAATCTAATGAAAATTTATGTTTTAATAAAACGCCACAAACCCGCCCGGCCGCGAGAGGCACATTTGTTTTCACGTGTTTTGACAAACGGCGACCGCTCGCGTTGATTGTTCGAGCTCGCGCCCCAGCTCGGCCCTAGGCCGGAGTCTAGGACAAAACTGGAAACTCGGAAACCGGGAAAACAATAAAAAGGCCGCGCATCGCTTTGCTTCGGATCAAATTAGATTGCGCGATTAAACGGTGGACCCCTCGCGGTGAGCCGGAGAAAGGTTCAAAGGCGCGACGCGGTAGTGTAGGTGATCGAAAGCGTGAATGTGTATGTGTGTGTATGTGTGGATAAGCCTCGGCGCTCCGTAGAGCGAATGTGGAAAAAGAAATGAGAATCGAAAATCTGAACCCCCGAAAGTCTACCACAAAACGAACCCCATAGAGACTCCGGCTCAGGGTGACAGATGAGATGCCAATCCAAATCCCCGCCGTCGCCACCCGTGGGCCAATCGGAAACGTTTAGCGAAAACCTCGCCTTCGAGTCCAAGTCCCGCGAGAAGATCGAAATACGAAGCGCCCGATGGTCCCAACGGTTCGACAGACGGTCGCAGCCGTGAGAGCTAATAAAATAAAAATTTATTTACTTTTTATGAAACGGAACATAAAATTAAATAATAAAAATATAATTTATGGTATTTTAGGAAATTAGATAGACACAAAAATTATTATACGAATAATGGACGCCGGGATGGAGTCGTTAGCCGCTTGAAAAGCGAGACCGTCTCGAGAGGTGGGTGAGAGCGGAGGGCGAGGGGACGATAACCGGTGCCGAACGAGCGGTCCGGGACGCGGCATCCGCTAGGACATTTTATTCGTCAACAACCGTATTTAATTCAATCATAGCGTGGGGTTTTCAAATGAAAATTTATACACGCACCACAGTCGGATTTGGGCTGGCTGGGGCAGTCTAAAGCACATTAATCGAGGGCAAGTTTCGATGTCCTGTGTATGTGTCTCCGTCTCTCTGCTTCGATTTTCTGGTCGGGTTTCCTCTTCTCGGTCCATTGATGTGCGATTCTGAGTGAAACCGTTTAATAGTGTATTCTGAGGAGGATTTGGATAGAGAGATTCAACGGAGAGGAAAGGGGTTGTGCCGTAGAGGTGTTGGAGAGCACGCTGGGAAGGGATTATCCTATGAAATTCATAAAATTATACAATCATAACTTTGCCCGTTGTTCGTTCCCATCGAAACGATACGAAAGACTTCAATGGCCCGAACCAAGCGACGAACTCACGTTTAAATGAGGGATTTTGGAACATTTTTGGGGAAACATTCTGTCACCGTTGGCGAGGAACCGAAAGGAAAAGAAGTGGAAGGGGAGAGACGGAGACCTGAACACCTCCCCGGGCGAGGGCCATCAATAATACTAAATCGTCTTATCGATGACTTTTAATAGACTCTAGTTGGGTGTTAAATGAGGTGTGGAATGTCATCCGACGGTGTTACCGAAAATCGTCCATCGTCCACTCGCTTGTTCGACCAGGACCGCTCGAGATGGTTGCCGGTGGCCCCACAAGCTAGCCCCAGGGATGACATGCACTTATCGCCACAGGACGCCCCAAACACACATACACAGTGCGGCCAAAACTACTTTCGATTGGAGCAGTTTATTATCCTCCTGCCCATGTTTGTGGGCTGCTCACTTTGAGACAGTCGGCGATTGATGGCCTTTTGGGCCGGTCACAATTGTAGATTTATGTCTTGTTTCTCTTGCGCCCGCGAGTACCGGGAGGTAAGGCGTTCGAGCCATATCTTCGTAGCTCGTAACCCAAACGAAAGGTTGCCTTTAAGATGTAAATTTTGTCGAAAGCAACATTTTGAGCGGTAAAAACAAACATGGCCCACCCTAAAACCCATTCTTTGCGGAGACGATTTATTGACGATCCCGTTTCCGGTTTATTCATCCAAAACGATTAATTATATCTTCAATGGAAGCTTAACTATAAAAGAAAAATATGTTTGGATTTACTGTTTAAAACAGAATAGCACGTTTGTTTGTTTTATTTCCATGGTGGTAGAATATGCAAGGTAAGAAAATTAAAAACAAAAACTATTATTAAAGTATTTGTTGATCAAACATTAATTTTAACTGTAATTTCCGTTAAACACCGACATGCGAATTACAATTTTTTTAACCTACACCCTTGTTATTGCAACGAATAGTTCCGGCAGAATAAAAATTTACAAAGCATGTTGCAGATAACGATTTACTTGAGCAATGAATCCTTCCCATATGGACAATGTTACTTTGTTAGACACTTCGTTCCACTTTCGACTTGAATGCCAATATAGTAAAGTAAATGATACATATTTTATTGTACTATTTGTAAATACCCCATTTGTAAAAAATATATGTTTTAGATGGATCATTGTTGCCTCTCTTTATAATAGAGTTTCTTAGTTTGACGATATGCAAATGTTTCAACTAAATTTGTTTTGAATGATGTTAGTTAATTAGACCATTGACTAGTCATTGTATTATATAATAGATTTTGTTATTTTTCCAAGTTTCAGAACTATTACAATGTAGTTTTTATGCGTATTTCTTAGTATTTAGTTGTTGCGTCCTTCAGACACCAGACTATGCTGAACAAAAAAAATCAGTTGTACGTTTTCTTTATTCACATCAAACTTCGATCTTATCATCTTATCTGTTCTTCTTAAAAATGTGGACAACAAGGAACTTTGTCAATACATTGAGAAGGCATTGGGTGTAGTTGTCACTAAAAAAATGGTGAATACATTTTATTTCGCAGTTCACTTAAAGCTTTAGCCTGGAATGATGAAATTAAAGCTATATTGATGAAATAGCAGTCATTAATGTTAGCTACGAGGTTTCTTAAGAGTTGACTTAAATTTCGTTGCTTGCATTTCAATTTTAATAAAGCTGGAATACTTAAAGAAGGAAAGGCTCCTCCCATGCCAGTAAACTCCTGACCATTTACTGACAACGCCGCCATCTGAACTAAGCATCTCATGGGGTACGTTTCCCTAAAGCGCATTTTCTTCGTTAACATCTTTCATATTTCCCACTCCATATTCAAGGATGTCTTATGGGACATTTGATGGACTTTGGCATAGGGTCGTCGTTAAGCGTCCATTACGTCACTCTGTCGTTAAAACTCCGCCCTCGTGCTGTTGGGGCGAAAAATATTATAGGGCCCACATTAAAAACTGTACCCGAGAGAAAACATGCGTTCGTCAAAAAACGTTACACACATTAGCACACGAAAAAACACACGCCTAATTTAGTATGGAAATTTATCGATGCAACAATCGTAAATTGTTCTGTTTCCATCCGAATGCCGGAACTCTGCGCTGCAACAGGCTCCACGTGAAAAGTCACGAGTACATCATGGTGCTTTCGTGTGCTAATGTGTGTATCTGTGTTTTATTTTGCCTCCTGGAAGGGGTGTGCGGGGTCCAGAAATCCATTATCGGCAATCAACGGGCACCTAACGTCCCCGAACCCGGACCCTCTGCAAGAATTATGGGAATTCCAGCAGATAGCCTCGAACGAATCCTCGGTCTCGGTAAGCATTGCTGGTTGACGAATAGGGGTAGTTGGTGGGGAAGTGGAAACGGACCCACGGAAGAGGGCACACTCTCAAACGACCCATCAACTGCAATGCTAACAAATTGAATTTAGCAGCCGATAATGATTGAAGTTTCGCATCCTTCAGCCAAGGATCGGTGTCCATCCCCATACATTCCCCCTCCTTGCTAATCCGTTCTCGGCTCCACATTTCCGCCCCTTTCGCGATAAGGAAGGCCATCCTCGCGGGCTTCGCGAGTAATGTTTGACGAATCTTTCCGCCGTTGCCGAGGAGTGGAAAAAAAGAACCGGGAGTGAAACTTGCACCGAACGGACGGAATGGCATTTATCGGACGCGGTTATAAATGAACTTCAATTTATTACATTCTAAATTGCCTACCGCAGCGCGGAATGAAACAGCACGGTGTTCATCAGTGCAGCGCAAATACAACGCTGGCTTCCTTCAGCCGGACCATCTGTCCGGCTCTGTCGGTCCTGCTCCTACCTTTCCCGACAGTTGAGGCACGTCCCGTCTCGAGCCGTGACGAACCGACGTGCAATTGCACCGGAATCCGGTCACTGTCTCTTTCCCGGTGAAGCCCTTCTCTCTCTCCTCTCTTCGCTTAAGCATCCTCCACCCGGACACTTCAAATGGAGCAATGCCGTCGATATCACTGGAGACGCGTGAGATTGGAAAGAAAAAATAACATTAACAAACCGAGAACCTCAAAAACACGGTTTCGACTGATGACGAATGATTGATCGAGAATGAAATTGCATTTTACGCACGGACGGTGCATCTCGGACAGGTTGGGGGGGATGAGCCGTTGTTAGTATGCGAAATTTAATTTTCGTTAGAAACAATGCACGCCTGGGAGGTGGTTTTATTTAAAAACGGTTTGTTGGAGATTAATTGCCAGTAATGCTGTTCGTTTTATATGAAATTGAAAAATTAATAAACTTTTCATTTTGGAAAAAGGGTAAATTGCAGAACTTAAACAGTAATATTCGAATTGTTAAAAAATATTATAGCTCAGTTCTGTAAACTGAAGATATAACATTATAAAATGCTTTGCTGTGTGTTCAAAACTTAGTTTAGATCTTAAAAGACATATTGCTGCATGGAATAATCTATAACCTTTTTAAAATTCGAATATACTTATCCTCTGAAATATTTACTCTACTAAGCGAGGCTGAACTTTTTTTTAGAAAAATGTCATTTATTGAGAATGTTACATAAATATGCTTGCATTTCTATTTGTACAAATTTGTACATGCAGCAAAAAATCAAATATGATTGTTCTGCCATTTTTATGCTTCCAAAATAACATTCCAACTTGGGAAGACGAATAATTTGAATAGTTAAGCCATTTTAGTACTTTCTACAGTTTTAAAATTATGATGAAATGCGGGAAACAACAAACCATCTGGCCCTTTATTTTGAAATATTAGGAGTACATTTTACTAAAGTTTATCAATATCGAATTAAAATAGAGTGAGCACTACTTCAAAAATCGCTAATATCATTGGGTATGGCACTATTTTTTCCTACATGAATATTTAAATTAAAGTTTTGTACTTTTTATACCTTGCTCGACATCTAGAGACAAATTGTGACAAATATCCTTAGGAAAACATCATCAGCAGGCCATTGGAATTAAAATCTACTCATGGGTTTCCATTGCATGCCTTTTCTCTTCTATCCGAGTAAAACTTATCCAATCCCAATTTAATTGAATGTAAGCGCCATCAATTCCATCACACACAAACTTGTTTCTAAAAAAAACCAAACAAACCATTCCGAAGGGAACATAAGAGCCCACTTCCATTCATTTTGAGCCCTTTTTGGAATTTACTTTCCACCAGAAGGTGCAGAAGAGGGCGGAAAAAGCAACAATTTAATTTCAATTCAATAATTTCGTGGCACTCAAATTCGAACATTTTCGGCCACTAATTCACTGCGCTCCGTTCCGTTCCTACGCCAGACACACTTTTGGCTTCCCCCAGCCTTCATGTACCCTCCATCCCGCGTTTCCCATTTACTTCCACCAACCGACGTTCCAACCCGTGTCCATAAGTCACGCCGCGCTGGAAATTGGTCTGCCAGCGAAAATATGCAAAATATAATCAATAAAAAAAATATTCATTAATTTGTTTACAAAGAGGAACAGAAAATCCAATTTGCAATAACGCATATTTCACTTTTACGATCATTTATTATTCACACACTGCGAGCCGCGCGAGAGATCGCGAGAAAGGGAGCCGCACCGATCGCATGATCGGTTTCGTTCGCTCATTCTTTGCTTTCGCGTTCGGTTTCGGCCGTCTTTGCAAGCGCAAGCGGTCAACCCAGAAGCAGCAACGGCAGCATCCTGGAAGCGTCACGAATGGCCGGACCGTCGTCATCGGGAGGAAAACTCGAAACCTCCCCATAACATGGGGCACGCCAGTTAAAGGGGGCAGCATAAAACTTTTCCTTCGGTCATTCTTTTTTCATTCCGGTGGCTCAGACTGACTTTTATTTCGGTTCAGCAAGAGCAGGAGAGAAGCATTCCGTTCCGTCCGTAGGGATTTAACGATGTCTTGAGATGCAAGGATACGATGTCGAAGCGCGGGTGCAACTCGCGAAATCCACCCAATCGCAGCCACAACATTCGCGGTACCCTGAATGGGAGGCGAGGGGAAACAAACGCTGGAAAGAAGGGGTTGTAAATAATCAGTCGACCGCGAATGATTTTTGTTTGTTTTTCAAATTTATTCATGCCCAATATGTTATCGTTATGGATCGTCAACGGCAATTGTCGGTAGTAAACGAGCACATGGATGGACCCGCTGCGACAGGCGGAACGGGGAACTAGGGGTAAGAAAACCCGGGTTCTGGTCCTCGGTCGGACCGAAGACTCGTTAGCTCCTCCGGCGTTGAGGTTTTTGCCATTTTTACTGCTCGCAATCTCGCCACTTTTTCTCTTTATTGTACACGTTATGCTGGAGTTTGTTGGGTTCGTTTTCAAACCGCGAGTGACACATACTACGAACAGAAGAGAGAGAGAGAAAGGCAAAAAAAGACACGGAGGACATTCGAAAGAGGCGCTGATTCAAGCTCGCATACGCACAGCTATTTACATATAGCGTTTGTTCGTAAGCGATTTTTATGCTCCGCCAACGACCGAAGACATAACCCCGGATTATGTGGCGTCAGGATACAAAGTAAACAAATTAAATAATCTTAAATTATTTCCGCCGACCAGGATAGTGCGGGTAGGGTAAAAGCGTTATGAAGTTTGTAGAGTGGCTTATGTTTCATACATCGCCCACACTGTCTGTTTAATAAACATATAATTCTGTTGAAGTACAGTTACAGTCTACAATTAAACAATGACACAATTTTTTTAATTGTTTTCAAACATCCAATTTAAATTTTATCACTCTTATTATTTTATTACTTATTAATATCAAAACGCAAACGTTTCTATCGTCAATACAGTATTCCCGATATCGCGGCTAGAATATCCTTTTTGCAGATTATCAACAATCAAAACAGTTTGTTTTGCTATTTTTAGACTGTAATACACTCATGCAGTATTCTATAAAGCTGTGCGCATTAAAAAATAGTCAATCAAATGTTCCTGCAGAGCACAGGTGTAAAATTGGGTTTGTTACATAACAATTTGGAAGTGAAACTGAAATCTCTATGATGTTTTTTTTTATTTCTTTTGCAAATGTTGATTTTAATTATTTTGATGAATTTTTAACCACTTCGAGTATTGTGCACAAATTAAGATTATTGAGATATATGCGGGTGTTATTGCTCCCAATACCTATCTGCGGATAACGAAATTGACAAAATTAATTTTAAAACACTTAAATAATGCACTGCACCCTTATAGGTATTGCAAAGCTGGCGAGGATGTATTTTTCAACTTAAAGATAACTAAAAGGCATTGCTTGGGAACATACGAAATATATTACGAAAAAATATCCGTATTCTTATTTTGCTTCTTTTTAACTAACATTAAAAAAATAGAGGCTGATGTATTCATTAAAAAGAGGCCAACAATTGCACACGCAGCATTACGACACATCACACAATGCCCAAACATAAAAGCCTTCAGAACAAATTTATGAACAATTGATTTAAGATGCCACCTTGGTGGAGCACTCGTCTATTTTGCCGTAAATACAAAAACGCACATAGTAAATAAAAAATTAAGCTTTTAAAAAATTAATTAAGCGGTTAGGTCGTAAGTTTATACAGTATATTTTAATAGTTTACTTTTTATTTTGTTTGTTTTCTCTTGTGGTTTGTTTCTCTTTCTTGCACTTTAACGCTCAGTTTATTCCATTTGTCATTGTGTGTTTATTATACAATATTAACCCATTAAACCTTCATCATATAAGTCATATCATATTATAAGTAAATTTTTGGCCAATAAATCTACTATTACATCCATATTCAAAATTAATTATCTTGTGTTCGTCACGAAGTTTTCGATCGATCTGCCTTCATTAAAGGTGTTAATTTCTTCCGCACTACCATAAACACATTGTAAATGGCTTACTTTAATGAAACGAAATATTTTCCAACAATGCCCTACCGTTATTAAACATTTTCCGAAACGATGCACACTGCACCTCGTCGTACCTCGTACCTCTCACACGTAAGTGTGAAAACATTCAGTGCAAAGTGTCCAAGAGTCGCCGAAAATGTGTCCAATTTGCATATTATCAGAACACGGCGAGAAAAGTCCCCACGTTCGGCCCAATATGCCCTAAAGCCATAATGTTCTTCGCTCGATGGCCAGGGCCCGGTAATGATAATGATTGATTTTCGCGTCCCATCGGGTTTAATGCAATTGCCCGCGAGGCTTTTCCGGCCGGGATGCGTTAAGTGATTTTTGATGCGGTCAATAATGTTTCCCAATTAGTCACTTGCTGCTGGTTTGGAAGCGTTTCATACGGGACAAGGTGATTCTCGGCATTATTTTGGGCTATGAATGTTTCATGTGATGGGTGTTTCAAGAATGCCTTTTCTGTGTTTATTTTAAATACACCTATTAACAAAGAAAGTAAGGATAGGTAAGTTTTGTTTTCAAACATTTGGTTTAAAAACATGTGGTTAAAACTATACAGACTCGTTCTATTCAACTGCAAACACTGGTATCAGAAATCATCATTTTTATGTTTAGAATCATAGTTCATATATTGTTCAGGTTCGGGCTTCTTCTTCTTAGCGTAACGACCTCTTGGTCACCCCTGCCCGTTAAGAGCTTACGAGACTTGTTTCCCTGTGGTACGTGGATAATCAGTCCTCTCGTACAGGGGAGGGTCCGGTCTCGGTTGGGATTCGAACCCACGCCGACGAGGTGGTGAGCCCCGGCGCTAATGGGCCGATTTTCTAACCGGAGCTACCGCTCGACTGTCGCGGACCCCCATAATTTACGCTTATTTACTCCATAATTTTCAACGAAACGCATAGAAGAGACAGTGCAGTGATGATTTACTTTTGCCTTTTCCTCATTACAAGTATTGCGCTGTAGCAGGGCGCATTTTTTTTTTCAAAATTCGTACTTATGGAACCCCACACAACTCGAAGTCGTATGAAGTTGAATAAATTGAATCTCATATTAGTATATTTCGAATCGGAATCGCATTATGCATATACAATGTACGAGCATTGTATATTCTTTGTTGCAAATGATGTCGATTAAGAATGTAATACGATTTTCTTTATGCATACGTATAGATGAACGAGCAATGTACGGCTGATGTATATCGTAAGTCGTATATGATGCCGACTTAGAAAATATACGACTAAACATATACATTTTGAACAATGTACGGTTAGCGCCTCCACTTTTGTACGTATAGGCATTTTTTTTGCCTCATTTACGATTCTATCATATTGCATAGAAGTACGATTATTTCAAGTTGATATTCGATTTACATGCATATGTGTTGTGTGGGACAGTTGTCATAATAGAAATACTGTTTGAAAGTGAAATGAGTTACTTATAGTAAAATTAAAGGAGTATTTCAGAGAACATATCGTATACAGTCACTTGTTAGTTTAATGCATTATAAATAAACAGACATACATTATAAAAAAAATTATTATTTCCCATTGTTCTATGCAATATTTGCACTCATGCCATTTTTTTTAAAAGTATATTATTCAAAACCTCTGACATGATCAATCAAATGCTATCGGCATAAAAGCAATATTAAAAACGTTCCCTGTGGATATTCCCATTTCCCTGCTGCTTGAATTTTGCAACACGAACAAAAACATCTCTTTAAACAACTTTCCCGTTATGCGAACCAGATGTTTGGTAAGTAAGAAATAAAATTCGTTCTAGACATAAAACGGCACGCGCACAAACCGACTCGACCCGCAGATTGCGCGAATCCGGCTCAAGGTGTTGAATTAAATGAAAATTGAACCCTTTAGTTAAACATCCTGCACCCTTTCCAGCGTTGGGCGCTGATGGGCGCGTAAAAAGTTTGTTAATTGTGTTTTTCCTTCCTACCAATCGCCGTTTCACCGAAAATAGTCGGTCCGTACTTGTTCTTCGTGGAATGATCGGAGAAACAATGCACCATCTGGTTGATCCAGTAATGACTAGTTCAATGGGGAGTTTACAGTAATCGATTTCTTGTTATTACCGAGCGGTAGTTTTTACTGATCCTTCCGCATATTCTAATTTATATACTTTTGAAAACATAATTATTATTTAACACCGTAGTTCAACCAATCTATAATCAATTTATTAACTTTATTTCGTAGCACGGACCAGAATTGTTGAAAGAAAAGACTAACCAACATATCAACATACCTACTCCTGTTTGCTAGCATATGCTCCGAAAGCATCGATCGACATTGAAGGACAGAAAAGGGTGAAAAACATGTCGAACCTGCGCTTGGTCTAACGCAAAAATGGCGTACGACAGTTGGATCTGCCGAGTTGACCTTATGCTGCCCGACGCGACCCTTGCACCTGAGCGATCGGATCGAAGCATTTAAACGCAACGCTACCGCGAGAGGAGTCGTGTAAATTACCGTTTGTTTGGGGCAGCTCGGGCCAGGACATTTGCCATTAGTTACAGTTAGGATAATAACAAGCCATTCGATACCGCATTATTTGGTTCAGTCACTAATCGGCAGTTTCGTTGACGGAAGGATCCAATGTAGCTCTCGCGCTCCAAAGTTTGACTCAGACTCGATAAACTCTTTTGATAAAGTGTTGTTTGATGATCGCGTCGTTCGATTAGCATTGTCCGGCAGTATTAGAAGTTCAAATGACCACTTGCGAGTTTGTTGATCGGTATGCTTGGATGTTTTAAGAGTGCTGCCTCATAATTTGCATATTAGTTCTGGTGAGTCGCTTCAAGTCAAAACCATCACATTATAATTTAATTCATGCTACATTGAAAAAATAGTCTATTTTAGCAGCATCTCAACAGTTGCCAATACATTATAGAGCAGGTTATAGAGCGATCCAAATTACAGATAAAATATTTGGCTTGCGCACCCTCAGGATTGAAGAAAAATGGAAGTATTTTTCTTCTCGACGCGTCTGATCGCAAATTAACAAAATCATCTCACTCCAATTATTTGCATTTAACAAAGTGCAGGATGCACCGGGCACACCGGGAAACACCGAGTTACGCATACGATCAATCATGTTTGCTACGTCTTGTTCTTGTGAGCGGTCAAAGTCTTATCAGCTCTTGGGGCAGGCTGTGAATTTTGTAAATTTATTTTTTATTAAAATGTAATTTAATTTTTAATTTATTGCCATCCTACGCCCCGACCGAAGGATGTCAGGATGGATGGCAGCGACATCGACTGGGTGCTTTCTCGTTGCCGTTTTTTTTACTCGCGATATCAAAAACAAAAATTAACTTATTAAAAATTCATTAATATTCCTCGATTACCGCGTGGTCGGGCAGTGCATCACAAAATTTGTCTGCGCTCGCCTAAGTTAGGCCCAGAACTTTGGTGATGCAAAGCGGCTGTCATTGATTTAGTGCAGGGAAATCAAATTAAACAAAATTTGCATTTGAAAGTTACGCAAATATATGGATATGCTGATGGACGATCGTTCTCGGGTTGATCGCTAGTTGTTCGATTTGAAGGATGTTTTTACCTCTTAGAGGAATTTTGCCAAGTTTTAGAAACAACCTCCAATCAAAAGAATTACACCGATTCAAATTTGGTATCGTGCACGATAGAAAGTACACATTAAGAAAAGGGTTAATTTTGAGTATTTCTTTCGGCCTTGTAGGATAGGGTAGGGTAACGGTACTAATAGTGGCGCATTCAATCATGTAGCTAACAATATGATGTAATTTATAAGTGTCAAGAATACAACATTTTACATATTTATACCAATTATGATGACACCACTTTTCTTCTGAAAAACATCTGTTTTTACCATAAACCATAGAAAGTACACGAAAAAAGTGTTATTAAAAAGTGTATCGTGTGCTGGTAGTACAGAAAACTTGGAAAAAACTGAATATAAATTGACTGTAATTTGTTTTTGAAGCCTATTTCAAACAGAACGACAACATTACTTACAAACCAATGCAGTGTCATTGAAATGACTGTGTTTTTTTACCGGAATATGTCCAATTTTAATTCATAAAAAAGGTGTTGAATATTGCAGCTAAAACTGTAGTATATGCTTTAACGTACAGTCTGCCAATAAAGTATCCGTACAGTCACCAATTTCAACTGCAATCCTAATTATCTCAGTGACTACGTGACCTAGGGCTACCATTTAAACGACATCTCGTAAATAAACTTCTGTTCTATCCAATGAGGTCTTAACATTTCGAAAAAGTAACTTGTAGGTCACTTTGTTTTAAAGAAACCCAAAAAAAAGGCTTAAAATCGATGACAAAAAAGTATCCGTACACCCACCTTTCTTGACGAAAAACACCGGTTTGGTGAGGTTCTATTAGTCAAAATATCAACCTTGTCATTATTTCAAGTTATTAAGGGTCTAAAAGTATGGCGGCAACAATTTTATATCATCACAAGCTGACCCAACGAACTTCGCCTCGTCCCATATTAACAATACGCTAATATTAGACTAACAAAGTATTGAAACTCAAGGGAAGCCCCATAGATTCGGTTCATGAAGATGTCGACAACACATAACAATAACAGATCTATCTTTAAGTCGCGGCATATCCGACAAATCCAAAGAATGTTTTAAAATTCCAGTTTTTCCATTTTTTTGTTCAAAATTTCCTTTTCAAAAGCGATGTGAAATTTCTTCGGCGATGTCATTTTTATACATATCAATCAACGGGACTTTTTATGGCTTCATCAAAATAATCTTTCTTTTACGTATAGACACTTTAGTCCTCTCCTTCAATGCCAAAAAACGCCATATCCCATCAGGCGACGTACTTGCAAATTTGTTTGATAGATTTCCCTGAACTTAAATACTCAAAATTCATATGTATTTAGCAAGAAAGCTCTTTCTGCCACTCAACAAAATACATTCAACGCGTATCAGAACCAAATACACGTGATCTAGGTGATCGCTTGTTGATTAACCGAGATGAAATTATTCGATGATCTGTGAATTCGGACTCATGATTTGTCACAATTGTAATCGGTATGGGTAAGAAGGAAAAAAGTCATCCCAGAACTTCGTTAAGATTGGCCAAGCGGTTTCTTAGTTTAAATTATACATCGTATATTTGATTTGATTGTATGGAAAATGCAATTTTCACAAATCTTTCCATTTTCCGGCTTTTCCTTAGGGAACGTTAAAGTTTTCTTTTCTTTAAACTTGCCATGAATAAAAACGAATAAATAATCTGATTACATCGTCAAGAATGGCTCAGCCGATTTTAGCTTTTTAGCTTTAATTTTAGCTTTAAAAACAAACAAACACTCATTTTTATAAGTTTCAATTTTTTTGGGAAAAAAGCATTTATCGAGTTTTCTGGGTTTCTGGCTTTTTCTAAGAATTAACTAATCTAACTTGGATTGTTTTATTGGGCTAAAAGAAACAAATCAGCGGAAGACTTTGTTGGGATAAGTCCAATCGTTTTCGTTAGAGAAGGTAATTTTTTTTTATATGGAAAAAAGCCGTTTTTACCTAATTTTCACATTTTCCGGCTTTTCCTTGGGAATTTTCAAACTCTCTTTCTTCCTAAACCTTCCTTGGGTAAAAAGGAACAAATCATACGAAGACGTCATCAAGATTGGTCCAGCCGATTTTGAGTTTTAGCATCACGAACATACAAACATTCATTTTTATAGATATAGAGAAGAGAAGAGAAGAAGAAGAGAAGAGAAGAAGAGAAGAGAAGAAGAAGAGAAGAGAAGAAGAGATAGAGATTTAACGTGAAATGGCCGGTGAAACTAGGCAAACAGCTGCAACCGATAGAGAACTATCTTTTACATGTGATGTAAAGGGTTTCTGTTTTGTAGAAACAGAAAAAAATCACCAAACTTACCTGATTACATTGCCAAAACCTGGAATAAAAATTGTATTCCTTCCATTCTTCTGTGTGTTACTTGTGAAAAAAAAATCTATGGCTTCTATAGGAACAACTCTTGTCTCTCTTGTTGTGCCTTTAATGCTCAATGGCAAAAACTATGAAAATATAATAAAATTTTGCATAAATGCATTAAGTTCGTGTAAATCAATTATATTGGTGTATGTAAGTAGCAAAATCATATGGTTTTAATGATTTTGTAGTGATTTATAGCCTTAAGGAAATCATGTTGGTACAACCTGTAGAAAGTATGAATTTTAGAGCTTTTATATTACGGAATGGTATGGTTCATCTTTTGAACACTCCGCAAAAGATCAAAGAACATTTCAAAGAAGAGCAAATTTCTCCGTTACATTTATTTCGTCTTAGAGCTATAATTTTATTCCAATACAACTACTACAGTGGTATTAGCACCATTATGGATCCACTTACTCTATTCAAGTATCGGATGCAGAAGAACTGATCGATCGAACGCATTTTCAGATGCGTAACGGATGCGTTGAAGACCAGTTTTTTAGTTTCAATTTAAAAATGAACAAGTGTACTCTAAGCACCTTGGGGGCGTGACGTTTTGCTTTGTTATAACTATCTTGGTCATCTTAGCACTCACTAGCGTCATCTGGTGAGCGCAGCTACGTACTACTCGTAATTCCCGGTTCGAACCGGAAATGGGAGGGCCGCTAGCGCCATCTGGTGGGCTCACTAGCGTCATCTGGTGAGCGCAGACTCGTACTACTCTCATTCCCGGTTCGAACCGGAAATGGGAACGCCGCTAGCGTCATCTGGTGAGCTTTTACGAACCGGTAAACCGAACCGGGCCGGCAACGTGTCTGTACACGGATGCGCATGTGTTGGTGCGCAGAATGGAAATGTGTTCGTGGCCCGTTTCGTTCTCCGCGAGAGAAAATTGTCCTCTCTTCTCTCGACGAGAGATTGTAAAAAAAACTAAATAAGATGGTCAAAATGTCCAGCTGTTTTTCCCGCGCAGTTATCGACGGAACGTCATCAAAGCGTGTTGTGCGTTCGCGTCGCTCGTTCGTCTCGTACGGTCGCTGGCGTTTTTTTCCCTCCCGAGCAGATATAGGTGAGCGCTAGTTTAGCGTTGTTTTCCTGCGTTTTCTCGATAAGGGAAGCCGGTCAACAACACGACCCGCCTGGAAGAGTGTTGAGTGTTGAAAACAAGCTCGCTTCGGCGAATACGCAGTTGTGTTTTGTGTTTGTGTTTTGTTTTTGAAAGGGGCCCATAGTTGGCTGGTATAAATCGCAGGTGATTTCCGAACAACCGATCGAAACCCGGCGCATTTCTAGGTGCACTGAAACTGATTGTAACATAAAACTGCAAGTGGAAAAGAATATAGTTTCGGGTGGTTCTCAAACACAAACATAGAAAGTGGTCGTTCAAAGGTGCGTCTTCCGTTGCGTGTTTTGTTATTGGTTTGTGCGTGCTATCGCTCGTTGTATAATAGCTTGTGTGCGTTCTTTTTTGCAGAAAATCAAGAAAAGCAGCCCAACACATATAATTCTAGTGACACAAATCTCTGTTTCCGAAGTTTTCGTTGGCTCGCATCTCGCCATCAAGTGGTTGGCGGAGTTTTTCAGGAGGGTAAAGTGAGTTAGGAAAAAAGTTTGTGCATTTTCCGAGGCAGTGAGGGGTACTGTTGGAGAAGAAGAGAAAGCAAAAACACAATCGTAATAGTAAAGTGAACCCGCCGTGGCGTGCGTGGGTTGTTGTGCTGTGAAACCTGTGACTGGGAGGAACGTCTATGTGTCGCGTGTGTCGTGTCACGGATGATGTCGTTGGTAGAAGTTTGGAACACAAACGAAGAATCGCCAACGAAAATTCCCACTAAAGAGCAGCATCATCGGCAGCACCAGGAGCAGCAGGAGCAGCAGGAACACCAGCATTATCAAACGCACTGCATGCAGCTGGACACGATGCAGGATATCATATGCGAGGAAGAGACAGTGAGGTACGTGTCCCGTGGTTTTTTTACGGCCGGGTTCGTTCTGTGGTTCTTTGCCGCCAAAAAATCGATAATTCTGCTCCAAACTTTTCGTGTGCGATGCGTGCGTCCGCCGGGCGTAAAATTTAGCGTGCATCGCAATACCATGCAGGACTCGCTCGCTCGCTTTTTCATTCTCTCTCTCCCCAACATACACGCGAGAAGAGCAGGCGTTGGTTGGAAATTGCTTCAGCAAATTTCCTGAAATCCATTCTGAAAACAGCGGCACAGCAAAGCACTTTCGAGTGTTGGTGTCGCAGTAGTCTGGTAGAATGTTTCGGAAGGGAGAAGCAAAGGGTCTACTCTCGGTCCTGCTCTAGAAGCGCGTTGTTCTCCCCGCTTCTCTTTCCCCCCGCCGTCTGGCGGGTCTGTCTGTGCCGCACGGCTCAGCTGTACGTTGTACAGGTATCATTTTTTTCCAGCTGCTAGAGAGAAAGAGAGCGAACGACCTTATGTACACGACGCTGTTGTATATAGATAGATCAGCTCGTCGCCGACGCTTGTTACGGGTGTGTGTGTGTGTGTTGGTCCTGCTGATCCTTTTATGCGGTGTAGTATTTTTTTGTCGATTTCTTTTTCGGCTGGGCTGGGACAAAAATTGGAACACAATTCCGAGTATGGTTTTTGTCGGACGCTCTTCGCTTACTTCTCCGAAATTTGGAGACGGAATCACGTGACTCACCCGAAAGCGCGCGTTTTTGCTGCTAACGCAGTTTTTCTATAACTTTGTTCCGGGAGTAACTCGATTGTTTCAATCTCGAGTCGAAACCGACGCATCGCCACTTGAAATTAAATCAAGTTTTCGATGAAACACAGCCGGGCAATGAATGCGCGTCCCCCGGCGTACCAGCGGGAAAAGGCGAGATAGAACGATACCACCCAAGGAACAGGTAGAAAAGGACGGAGACAAAAGCTACACCCGAAGCAAAATGCGCGTCAAAATGAGAGCGTAAATGTGGAAAGTATGCGCGCGCACATACACACACACACCCATACTTGGAGCGGTTTGTTGTTTCCTTCAGCTTTTCATACTTTTTTTTGGTATGATTCTGTTCTCTTCCCATTCCGCACCGCTTAATGCTTCTTTTCGTTCTTTTCTTACGACCGATTCGTTCTTTTATGCTTCCCTTCTTGAAGCGTCCTCCCTACCGTTTCCTCCGTTCTCTACCCTCTCTTGGTTTGTGGTCCAAAAATACGTACGCTTCCTTCAAACCTTGTTCCGACTCGTCGACCAACCGCTTCTTCCACCGCTTCCTGCGTTGTTGCACTTGTGGAGAACGAGTTTCCCTTTCCGTACCGTCGAGATGATGGCGGCAGGGAGGGCTTCCTTCCTTCTTTTCCGTCGCTTTTCTTCGACGCTGCTGTTCCGCTTTCCAATCAGTTCAGAATGTCGCTTTCCTTCGTTCCAGCGGCGGGCGCATTAGAACGCCCTAGAGAGAGGAATCCATCGGGTGCAGGTTTTCGACGATGGACTTCTCCAAGACTCCGCGCTGGGCACGCCACGCCGGGTGCATCGAGATGCGTTTCGATGCATCGGTGGTGTGCAAGTGTATCTCCGTGCGTTTGTGTGTGTGCGTGTGTAATGGTCTCTGAACAAAACGAACCAACGCGCGCCCCTTCGTCCCTTGGTCGTAATCAGATGTTAACAACCATATGTTTAAGTAATTTCTTTCTCTCCCCGGTTTCCCTCTTTTTTTCCTATTACCTGTATGTGCGCGTGCGTGCGTGCGTTCTGAATTTCCTATTCTAGCGGCGCGAGCGCGGGGTTGGAGGAAAATCATCTGTGGCGTATCTCCAAGTTCTACGCCATTTTGTGTGTTGGGTTGATTGATTCGATTCCGAGGGGTTTTGGCTTTTGGGCAAACGACGCTGTCCATTGTGGACGATGATTTCTCCGTCGTACGGTGGACTTTAGGTTGGGTTTTTTTAAATTAATCTGTTTGAGACTAGGCAAAACGAAAACCATGCTCAATGCTATACAAAAATTGCATGTTGGTATCAGCTGCTGCCTGTGTGTTTTTTTTGCGGCTTAGCCTTAAAAAAAACCTAAAAACGGCTTATCATCTACACGCGATAGGAACACACGGATACGGGAAAGGGCACAACCCCCTACAGCACGCGGTCGATTGCATAACCTCTCCCGCCTTAGCACCATCTGATCGCAAATGGTCGTGGATGAAAAAGAAAAAGACCAGAATAGTCAAGAAAAACGACACGAGGGCGCTTCCGCGCCGCTTTTCTTGGGCGCTCTCGGGGGTAGGAGGAAGAAGCAAAAAAACAAAAATGCCCCATCACACAACAGCTGTGTACTGTGCCGGGGTGTTATGGTTGTTTTTATTGCCAGCACTATGGGGAAACGGTGGCCACCAGGAGTTGAAATGGCTATATCACGGGATTGTTGGATGAGAGAAAGTTCAAGGAGATGATTCCAATACTTTTTTTCAGAAATTTTAGTTAGTTTTTAAAACGAAACGTTTGGTTAAATTTTTATGTAAAAGGAAGACATTTTTGAAGCAAACATTCATTTATACTATCATGTGAAAAACCGTGATCAATGTTTATAAAGTCAAACCCTACCTTCCGCTCTGCATAAAATCTTTATCATCAAAAGTTTGTTTAGAATAATCCAAACACAATTTTGATGATTTTTTTAGAATTCAATAAATAAATTTGATTTTGTCATTGTAATGTAAGTAGTAAGCAAAAATTGTGATTTACAAAAAAAAAATAACTCCGACCGCTCATTCCCACGCTAAGCGTCCACAGTGCTGCGCACACACCGCGGGGCCGAAACGATGACGCCGTATACACACATCTATTGGAGGCGACGTTGTTTTGGTAACGAAATTACGCAGTAATTTTTATAACGCTTGCTACGTTCTCCGCGTGCGCCCCGCTGGGCTTCGTTTTTTTGCCCGGCGTCCGTTCCTGGAATCGGGGAATGTACGGTTGTTTTGTTGCCTCGGAAGACACGGTGAAGAATTTGAATGTTTTGCCTTTTCATTCGCGGGCCGGTTTCTTGGAGCCGATGGAACCTTTTTTCTGTTTATTGTTACAGCTCCCACCGCCCCCTGGCCACCCGTCCTCGTGGTATGTGTGTCAAAAATGCGACTGCCAAGCAGTTTGCTAATTCAATGAAAAAGTTGTTTTCTTTATCCCTGTTTTTTCCTAGCTGAACAAATTTTGTCGAAAAAAAAACCCGATGCCATTTTTTGTCGATTGTGATGACGCTCGGTGCCACGTTAGAATGGTTTTTAAAAAGTACGTTCTGTTGACAAGTTTTGGATAGAGAATTCTAAAATAAAATTTTATGTCTAGTTTGTGACAGTCAGCTGTTGTGCCGAAGTGCCGAATCCCATCCGACAAACCACCAGCTGTTTTTCCCCTCGCTGATTGCCTCGTTGTTGTTGTTGTAGCCTTGCCGGATCGGGGAGGGAGGAACCCCGTTAGAAGCCGCGCATCAACATTTCGACTAATTTATGATCATGTGTGCCGACGACGACGACGACGTACGACGTACGACGTTGATTCTTCGGGTGTCATGGGCGGATTGCAGGATAATCTAATGTGCCGGGAATGTTGTGCAAGATATCCCCCTTTATTCAATATTCGATCCCTACCAGCCGAATCACTTTTTTTGTTGCTCGGAATTCGTTAACTACGTGCGACCAAGTTGTATGAATTTACGTTATATTTTTTCAAACAATAGAATGAATGAATTTCTTTACTCATAAAATTACAAAAAGACATTTACTTGGAGTAGCTAATGGTGGAGTTTCCTTTCCGTAGTGGAACATCGAATGCTTTAAATGCAAAGAAAATGTTTCCCTGTTCGGTGCAATCTCAAGTAGTTTGTTTTTTAATTTTCGTCCCCGTGTTCGTCTCATAACCCTCTTTAACGAGAAAGAAATTGGTCCATGAATATTAAACTTCCCAAACACGAAGGGAAATCTTCACTTCCAATTCTAAATACACCACTACAGCTGCTTCAATACATCTTTTTTTGTTGTCTCCCTTCCGTCCCTTACGCTGGGCCATTTTTAATGCCCTTCTATACTCTAATGCAATTATGTGCATTCACAGAACACTTTCCCTTATGTACAGCGACACCGACCGGCCGAAGATGTGATCGCTTCGTTGTTGTATGCGTTTCTGTGTTTTTTTTTCTCTCCCTTTTAGAAGGAAAATACGCACGTTCCTCTTTTTCCCCGGATTCATTATGCGGCAGGGGAAGAAACAATGTGTGTAATTTGCCCGATGCATTAAAAATTAAAAACATTGTACGATGTTACGTGCGTATGTGTGTGTGTGCGTGTGTGCTTGAGTATGGCGTCCCGTCAGCGTAAAACAATTTTACGCAAAATTCAATTATCGTATCCTGGAAGAAGGAAGTCTGCTTGCCCTTGGGGTGAGAGTTTTCCGAGTTGCAGAACGGAGTGGTTGCAGGATACGAAAGGAGCCGGTAAGAACCATTCCCCCGGGGAAAGTGCTGCAGGTGTGTTGGTGCTACCCCCGTCCAAGGGAGGTGATGGTGGTGGTGCTGGTAGAAGGGATTTACATTGGCTCCGGATTGTTTTGTCAGCTGTTTCGATGCAATGATGGCTGCTTTGCATATGTTTTTCCCCGTCCTCCATATGATGCTTGTGCTTGTAGGAGAAACCGTTTGGTAAACCCTTGGTTTTTGCAACATTCGTTTTAGAGAAATTTGATTTCAAAGAAAAATTGAATTATTGAATTTTAACGAAAAAACACATTTATACAAACTTAGTAATTTTTTAAAAAGTAAGGCACTGATAATGTATTTTTCTACAATAATTTGAATGAAAGAGTTAAATCGTTCATTTTCAATTGTTTATGGTTCTAATTGTTTTTTAAAAAAATTCTCTTTTTCGAATTTGCAGTTTTTCTGTTTTTTTTTTATCGTTAATATCGTTAAGGCATGAACTTTTGTTTTTTTATAATGTTGCTTTAAATTTTGTCTCCTTTATTTCAAAAAATAGTTTTAGTTTCTATTGCGATTCATTCTATCATGCACTTTAAATCTTTTCTTGTTGTGAATTGAATTTATGTACCATTTTGTTCACACTGGAAAGAACTGTTCGAATGTCTTGCATTCGGGTTTGCCTTGTCTCACATGCGCCTCGAGATTAAAATAATAATCGCCCACTTGCGCTTATTGCTTAGAAAATATGTCCCCATCGAAACGGCCGGGATCTCGAAATAAGACATTAACTTAAAGCTCCCGCCATTCATAGTACCTCGTTTGCTAATCAGCGTACTATAATGGCTGTATCTGTTTCCCCCCCCCCCCACCCCCCACACCCGCCACCCCCCCATCCGGAGGGTAGGGACGGGAACACACACACACACACAATCTTACAGCTCCGGCTCAATCTTCTGCGAGAGTCTGCGAGAGATAGGGAACCGAAACGAAGTGCGCAAAACAGCTGACCTGAACGACGCGGCAAGAAGGCAGCCACACACCACCGGATCTGTTAGCATAAGGTTCGCTTCCACCACGGATCGATGCTCTACTGCGCTGCGGCAGGCGGTATTACAAATTCCTCCCATACTTGCATACATCTCCCCCCGGCATGTGGGGCCGCGAGGGAAGTGCTGATTGATGGATCGCAACCGGACCCCCGGATTTCAGGCCGAGGGTGGCAACGGTGGGTGGGTGGAGAGCGATGAATTGGATGGAAGTTCTCATCACCGTGAGTCAGATGTCTCGTTCTCGTCTCGAAGGGACGGCGCGCGGAGGGGAGAGGAAAAAAAAGTTACAATCCCACAATCGCACACCCACCATCACCATCACCCCCCACCCCTGTCGTTTCGCTTTCCCTCATCCGGAGGGCTTTCCGGTCTCGGCGAGATGGATGCTGACAAGCAATGGGGGAACGCAATTACTGGCGTTTGCTAAAAATAGTCTATCTCCATTCAGCGCCCCCGTAGTGGTGGTGGTGGTGGTGTCCTCCCTCCTTCCCAGCTTCCTCGGTCCATTCCCCCAGCAGCATTCGACCGGTGTTTCTCGCATCCGCCCGGGTTTGGCATGATTGTTGTCATCGTCGTAGTGTAGTAGCAGCGTGTCGCGCAAAATACTCCCTCGCACTCCTCCCCTCGCCCGGCCACGTGCCGCCTTGAACGAAGCTTTATTTACAAAACCGGGCTCAACAGCTATGCCTTGGACTCAGCTGGCGAGAAGCGGATCAACATGGCGTCGTGATCGAGGATCCACGAACGCGGGATACTTTCACTCGTTCCTCCTTATCAGACGGTGCCCTATTGTGACCACAGGCAGCACACACCAGTACACCAACACCCAGCAGTGCCGTGGCGTTATCAGTCGATGCTATTTATTTCTGCAGAACCCATGCACTCCGGTCAGCAAATGCAAATTTGGCGCCAGAAATAACTGGAAACGAAATCTCAACCATCTTCTGCTTCGCAAACTCGATTCGACATCGGCTTTGGGAAGCTGCCAAACGAGGATCGTCCGGTAGATGACGTCTTAAGGTTGTTCCTCTAATATCCGGGCGGAAGAGGCGAACGGTGTTTGGTTTTCCCCTGCAACGACCTACGATCATCGCCCCCTCAGCGTCTGGAGCTCCAGTAGGCCATTCGCCATAATACTGGGGGGGTTTGTGTAGTACGTTTGTTTGTTTTCTTGCGTATGTGTGTGCTGTACGCCAAACTGCAAAAACTCGCATAGTCTCAGCAGGCTGCAACTGCATCGGCTACGGAACGAAACTGTACAAAGTTGCCAGCAGCTCTCAAGTGCATGCGCTGTTTTTTTCTTACTACCCGGCCGGCCGGCACCCTTGGAGTTGGTGCGTTATTAGTTTTTCCCGCTCGAAATGGCTGCGTTCCACCCGCATATGGCTGATGATGATGATGGTAGTATAACTGTACAGCGGTTTCGTCGGTGCGAGGAACCGGGGAAGGGAACGGTCGTAAATCATGCTACCAGAGGGAGAACCGGTCGTTTGCGGCGCGTTGTAACTATTACACACGAATGCCTGGATTAACGTCACAAATAACAATGCAACAAAGTATGGGCCCGAGGTCCGGGTGACGCAGTTTTTCCGCAGCTCGGGAGCGCAAATCGAGTGATGCATGTTCTTCTTTGCATGGAATGCATTTAAAAAACGCGATTTACGCCACAGTGATGGGTTTAATTTGCTCGATGTTACAAATTATTGAACAAATAATTAAATCATTTTGTAATTTTTGCGTTTGTTTTATTTTTTGCTTCAATGTCTTTTCGATTTTTTTCTTTAACTATTGTATTTTAAAGCCCATGATTTGACTTCTAATATTCATCATTCAATTGGTATTGCCAGTCTTCTGCTTATTCAATTTAGTTTGATAGTCCCATGCAATCTCTTTGTTTAATACGTTCTACATTTTCAACCTGTTCCTACTTTAGTCGGTTTGCGTTATTTTTTCCAATGTTACAAATTATTGAACAAATACCTAAATCATCAGTAGACTTATTATTTCCGTCATTCAATTCATACTATTTGGCCTCAGCAATGTCTTCTGGTTATTTATTTTATTTTGTTAGTCCTTAGCAATGGCTTTGGTAAGTGCGCTTAATGTTTTCAACTTGTTCCTGCTTTTGTGGGTTTTTTTTAAATGAAATGTTCACAAAAAGGCTATAAAAGCGCCATGGTTATTTTATTATTTATTATTTTTATTATCAAATTGTTCGCCGTGTGGCTATACAAAGTCCAACTTAAAAGCTAACAGAAGGATAAACACAGACTAGAGGGGTTACAACAGGAACAGGATAGGGGTAACGAAAAAAGATTAGGAAACGGTGGACAGGAGACGAGAACGGAAGCTGACCAAGGACATGTGGTGGTCAAACAGGTGACCGACGGCGTTAAAGTCGGACAATGCACGTAGCCATGGGTCATTCTGGGCAAACAGAGTCCGACGTGTAGGAATGTGAAGAGGAGGACGGACTCGCAACCTGTAGGACGGGACGTAGAAAGGAATGGCTGCGAGAAGGCCAGGAGAGTCAATATGGCCATGTAGGATGTTAGCGATCAGCAACGAGCGAGCGTGGCAGTGGCGGTCCTTGACGCTAACCAGCCCCAGCAAACGGCACCGGACCGGGTAAGGAGGCAAGGTAGCAGAGGGGTCATTCAGGAATCGCCTAACGGCAAGACGCGTGAATTTCCTCTGCACACCCTCCAACCTATCCATCGCTGTGACGCCCGCGGGTGACCAGACAACGCAGGCATAGTCGATGATGGGGCGAACCCAGCAGCAGTACAGCGCCTTCAGGCATAGGGGGTCGCGAATTTCTGATGTCATGCGGGCGATGAGTCCCAGCAGCCTGTTGGCCCGTTCGACGACTGAGTCCAGGTGCGACCTGAATGTCAGCCTATCGTCCAGCCACACCCCCAGATCCTTGACTACAGTCACACGGGGGAGGGGCAGGCCACTGAGATGATAGTTGTGCACCAATTTGTCAGGAGAGCGACCAAAAGAGATGACACAACACTTCGCCACGCATAGCACCAGACCGTTGGCGATGCACCAAGCTGAGAAGGAATCTGCAAAGGTTTGCAGAGAGAGGGGATCACTGGACGAGGACACAGGAAGATAGAACTTGACATCGTCGGCGTACATCAAACAGCCCTCTGGTGGGAGGGCGCAGACACAATCCGAGATGAAAAGAGTGAAAAGGAGAGGACTCAGGACGCTCCCCTGAGGTACACCGGATAGGCCGATGAACGGATCGGAGAGGGACCTCCCGACCCTGACCCTGTACGTCCGATCCGATAGGAAGGACTGGAGCCAGCTCAGGAGTGCCCCCCCAAAACCCATCCGCTCGAGTTTGGCCAACAGTTATCAAATGTAAGGTTACATTTTCCCGGTCTTCTTTGTGGGTTTCAGGTTTAATCATCTACCGTTGCAACTGAATCTAGTTGAATACATGTTACTTTTTCCACACGAACTTAGTTTTCATAAAAACACAGGAAGCGAAAGATATAACTTCAACTGTTTTATTCTGATGCTCCAAGATTAATGCTGTGCTATTTTTACTTTCAATTACCTGCTACAGTCGCCCGAATTCGGTGTAATCCTAAAAAATAGTGGAAAGCATTGTTTTGCCCACTTATCCGATGGAAGCTTCGGAAAGGGAAAAAACAACATACTTGTTACAATTGTATCGTATCATACCACCTGTGCGTTCGAGGATCTACGATTGAGTGTGTTCAAAACAAAAACGGGTGGTAAACAAACCCCTCGGCCGAATGCCGACCACCCGCGTCCCACGGGTGTACGATCGATCGATAATTATAGTGTAAGCTCTCGTACACGTGTGTGTTATTGTTTGGGCAGGTGTGTGGCGCTTGTTGGAATTGTTGTGACGTTTGAAGGTCTTTTTCAAGGGAGGGTCGTATTTTTGCTTCGCGTTAGTTTCTGTTCAAAGGGCTCCGAAACACCCTAGTGAGGGTTTGTTGTTAAATACCTAGTGTCGTTGATGTTACAATTTGGTGGTTTTTAAATTATCCATTTCGCAAGCCGATTGTTTACGGGTAAAGAAATATAAATCATTAGATTAGTGGTGCTTTTGGCTGCGATGGACCTTGTTTGTGGTCGTGTTGTGCCGACCGAAAGCGAAATGCACCGCAATAACGCCCGGCACTGCATTGCATTCCAGCCGGCCCCCTTTGCCCGAGCTCGGCAACAAACCGTGCAATTGTTTTCATGCTTTCCCGCTCACTCGCTGCTCCGTCCGTTGCACTCGCTCGCCGGCCACGGGAGAGAGACCCTTTTGGCGGCAATTTGCAAAAAAAAAGAATGCAAGTATTCACACACACACACTTGCAGTGCGCCAATAATCGTTGCGCCGACGACCTTCGTGCGAATATTATCTCGTCAACAATTATTGGCAACGTCCACAACAACCTCGATTGGGGGTGCAATGATCACGCGGATGCACCGCTGTGAATGGGCGGGCGAGGAGGGGTGGGTGGTGGGTGGAGGGTCGGAAGGGCCGGAGCGACGAGTGACGAACGAGAACGCGAGCGTCCAAGACGACCACGACGAGATATATCATCGGGCGCTCGGTTTGGCGCCATGAGGTATTTTTTCCCATGGCGAATTGGAAAATAGTTCCTACACCACCTTCGCGCCTCCCCTCACCCAACACCCAGCACACCGTCTCGCACACGTTGCCGTTTTCCTTCACCCGTCAATGGAGATTAGTTTCTCGTGATTAGCTCATTGCATTCGTGCGATGGAGAGGCCGACGTTTGCTGTCGTTGTTTACGTGCGTCATGTTTAGGTTTGTTTACGGGAGGGGATTTACTTCGCCAACTGTCCCGTAAAAGATAACTGCCATTTTGAAGTCTATTGGCTGGTTGTCCGCGAGGGTAGCGACAATGACTTTTCGAATGGTGGTAGGGTAATGGATTGAGTCCAAGATCAATTGCAGTTTGTTTATGTTTAATTCTGTATAATAATTCTGGTGGCGTCATATGGTGTTAAAAAATCTCACGAGCAATTTATTATCAGTTTTTATGTTTATATTCGAATTGTAGGCTTGAAAATGCAATCTACGATGACGTGCATTTTGTGAGAATTTAAACATGCTTTTGCAAAAATTCTATGCAGGGACAAATCAAGCGTACATTAAACTCAAAAGAATGCCGCAAGAGTGTTTACATGAGCCCATACTTGTTTTTTTTTCTGCCTGGTCTTATACTAGCAAGAAACAACAAAGTGTAAAAAGGGTCAATAAACAAACCAACTATTTTAAATGACGCCTTCATCTAAAAAAGGGGTCCACATACATTTCCTAAAAAGGGCCAGATGATTAAAAGGAAACCAAAAGCCCAGGCCGGATACCGATAAACGATGATTTAATGTAAAGTTACATAAAAAGTGGTAAAGGTTAAAATATTTGAAAAAGATATTTAAACATTTTCATACATATTTTCGTTGAATGTTGATTGTTTTTTCAACGTATAACGGGAACACCTCATTCAACAAATTTAATCTTCTTTTTTGGGAAGAAAACATGAACAAATCCGATAAAAATTGAGATGTTTTTTTGTATGTAGTACTAAACTTTTCTTACGGGCCGGTATTTGCCGACCCCTGATCTGAAACGTTATGTTTAGCATCCCGCCATCCTGAGACCGCATCTGACTGGGCCTCAGTGGGAACTAATACTTCCGACTTCATTTCCCGCGCTCAGCTGTTAATCGACTCATACGGCAATCGAGGAGGCATGCAATTGTTTACATCGCTCGCGTTGTGGTGTTTATTACGAATACAATCAACTATCTCCTATCTTGATTTTTTTTTAAATAATCAACTTCATTCCTATTCCTACATCAATCTGTGCGGGGTTGAGTTCGAACTCTAGCCTGACTTGCTGGAACTATGACTGACCTTGCGGTGTTTTAGAATGAAGAATTCAGACCAGTGTAAACGTTTTTATATATAAAAGAGTTGGTATGGTTTCTCTTTTTTCAAAAAGTTTCACTCAAAGATCCCAACATTATTTCGAGTGAAATTTTTCTAAGAAAATAGAAACCACTCCTGCGTTTTGCGACGCCATTTAACACGTTTACATCATCATCTTTTTTCCAACCTTCCGGAGGAGATCCCTTCGGTTAGTTTGCGCGGTTGAACTTTGGTTACGTTTGCTTTTTTGCCGGTTACAACCGATTCCATATGGCCGTTGAGAATGTGTTTCCCCCCTCGGGGCTGCAGCCATTGTTGGTAGTTTGGAGGGTGTTGGTGTGTGAATGACGTTGGTCCTGGCGCCTCTACTCTAGAGTGGCGGGAACGACCAACAACCTGTCCCATATGGCACGCGGTACGAGAGAAAGAGCGAAGAAGATGTTAGCCATCGAGAGAACGATGATGTGGAGCGTCGTTCTAGCATATTGACTTTCTCCACCTCGGCCACGCCTCGGGGAGCCCAAAAGGACGCGGAGGTGTATAGCTGGTGCTCAACTTCCACCCCTTTTGCTTCCTTACCTCAAGGGGTGGGTAATTTTGCGCACTTTGCTCGAGTATACTTCTCCGCAGCTCTTCCGAACCTCCTTTCCCATTTCCTGATTCCGTTGTTGCCCCTGGCGGAGGACGTCGGCGACGTATGGAGACCCAGGAGGTGGATGACAGTCATCGATATCGATTTTCGGAAGCGTGTGTCTGGCAGGGGGAACGCGGACGGGCAGCTCTTGCGCTTCCTTCCCCCGGCTCTTGAATGTCGGGTTCCTGACGCCAACCGTCGCCATCATCGCCGTCGTTGTCGTCGGCGGTGGATCACATGTTCCGCTGGATGACTGTACCTTTCACGTGGCTCGCGTATCGTGCTCTCGTTGGAGTTAACTGAACTGGGAAGCATGAAGGAGAAATTAAATCTACTTGTAAAAGGAGCGAACGAAACGGTCTGATAGTGTGGCGCTCGGTTCGGAAGATACAAGTAGCACCAATAAAGTAGTCTCGTAAGTAGCCACACTCTTAAGGAGGGTTATGGAAGGGAGGCTATTCTGGCCATTCGTCCAGCTAAGGTTCTTCCCTCGATTTTGTACATACGTACGTTTCGCGCCTTCGGCTGACACATGCTCGGGTTAAATAGTGTTCCGAAATAGAAGACAGGATAGGAAACCGATCGATCGCCACCGTTGGTCTCGAATAGAATAGGACTGACCATGTGCAATTGTTGATTTTTGGCGAGAAATCGGCAGAATCAGGTTGACATTCGCAAATAATTTTCGTTTGTCGTTTGTTAATTTAATGTTGTAGGGTTGTAAGGTTTGTGACTAGAGTTGTGCCACTCAGATTCAGATTCATGAATCTTTACGATTCTCTGCGTTTTAGAGATTCAAGGATCTTTTCAGATTTCAGATCTTTTCATTCAGATGAATTCATGAATCCTACAGATAGCATATGCATCACACCAATGGAGGAATCATAAAGGTTTGTCATAGATTAATGAATCATTAAGGTTTCGAAAGATTCATTAACGTTTGAAGATTCGAATCCCAAAAGATTCATGAATCAATCTGAATGAATCTTACGTGAAAGATTCATATGCATGAATCTCGCCAAAAGATTCATAAGGCACAACACCAGTTGTGGCATATTTATTCGTTTGCCTTTTCAGTATATAAAAGTTACAAGATGCATTTCAGTGTTTTTAAGACAGTCGAGGACATTTCATTGAGCGGTGTGTTGTTTATCGATCTAACCTGAATTTTTATTTATTTAAAAAAAAACTGGTTACATTCTCCTTTTTTGACTTTTTTTTTTGGTAACTTCGGCATTCCCAACAACGTAAAAATGAACGAACTTAAACTCGGAATTAAATTGAATGGATTATAATCGGCTTTCAACCGGTGCACGAGCATACTTTGCGTTCGACCGATTGCATTACCGATAACTCGCGCCAATATTTGCTCTTGTGTGCGCTGGTGCTTTCCGGCGGATTAGTTCGCGCTTATCTGGTCACCCGATTATGATAGGCCACTCGTGGGCCATCGTGGTAGCATTTTTTCCCCCCTCCGGCCCCGTTATCGGTTCTACTACGTCGTACAATGCGCCAACCCAGTTTTTCCCGGTACAGCATGATGTATTGAGCAATGTCGCGCCTGCTGCTGTTGATGTTCGCCCGTTGTGATAAGAATCCGAAACGATTAGGAAATGGTGTGGTGCTGGTTCTTCCCGCGCGAGTTCAGAGGACCCCCAAAGGTGTGTAAGCACACAGGGGTGGCTTTTTCCACCCCGTTTTTTTATCTGTTGTTATCACGCCGAAACACACACGCACACACTTACACAATTTTCCCGCGGGAAACAAGTGTATCAGTTGGGTGCGGCTTGCGGCGTCATTGCCTGCATTAATATGGATGTACCGCGAAGACGGCGATCTTCCGCCCTCCTTTTGAGCGTGTATGTGTGTGCCGTGTGTGGTACCTGTAGGCTGTTGTCTGGCGTAAAGGCTGTGCATCATCACCCCCGGGTAGAGAGAGAGGTGGTGGTGGTGAGTGAGGGGTGCCCGGTCGATGTGGAATGGTTGAAGAAATTAGAAACACGTGCTCGGAACATGTGTTTCGTGCGCCAACCCAACTCAAGCAGCTGTGAGTGGGGAGCTGCCCATTTGTGTGTGTGTGTGTGTGTGTGTGCCAGGAGGATGTAGCCACTTGCAGTCTTTTGTACGTACTTTGGAAGGTTTCGTTGTGGCGCCAACAGGCGTTTGGCAAAAGGGGGTGGGAGGGGTGCTTTGATCCGCTTTGCTCTACGCTGATTGTAATGGTAGTAAGACGCTGATACGTGCATGATATAACCACGTCGACTTCCGCGAATCCAATTCGCCCTTTTTCCTGGAACTTTCAAGGCCTTTCGGGTGACTAGACTTCGGCCATATTTTTGTTCATCCTTGCACGCACCAAGAAGGGTGGCGGAAATGTGGTTGTTATGGCCTGACAGAGTATGAAAAAAAAAACACACACACACGACACCTATCATCCCGCTTTCGCAATATACACCTTTATGAAGTCGCATGGGTTCGAAGAAAGGTCCGGAAAAAACGGTTTTCAACATTCACACAACGTAGGATGAATAATTTATTTCTCCTTTTTTGATTTAATCCGCGGTTCTGTTTTGTTGGAAGTATTACTTATACACACATACAAACCCTCCGGTCCAAGACGAAACCACCTTTCTCGATCACGACGAGGGATGCAACGGCGTTGGGGTCTCAACATGTTCCGTTTCTCTGAGACCGTTCGCAAAAACAGCTGCCAACGAAGGCTGATCCTTTCGGTCGTTTTGGCTCAGGTTGATGGGCTGTTTGATGGGATACCATTTAACAACTGAAGCATCAATTTTTAAATTTAGTGAAACTTCTTCGTTTTGCTTTTGGAAATACGGACGATGTTGAAAAAAGGTGTAATTTACTATCATTTTGCTTATTCAAATAAAGAAATAGACATAATGATCGTAATAAATCGTTGTAGAGTTCAGCTGATCTTAGTTTTTAATGAAAAATAAATGAAAAAATAAAACGGCTTCTACCAGCTTCGCTCTCTCTTTCGTGACGATGCAACGGAAAGGAAAATCTAGCGCAAGCGACCACGCCACAGATGATGACCGTATGCCGAAACCCAACACACACACACACAACCCGTCAGAATTTTCGCCAAAGGTGCTGTGAATCTATTTTTACAATTTTGCAAACATATTCGCTAGCACAGATGGTTTTTTCCTTCGCCATGCACCCCAAGGCTTCCCTGCAGGCGGCGATTTCACTTTCATTCGCTAAGAACGAGGGCAAGAGGTGGAACGGCAGGTGGGGTGGGGTGCAGTGCGGAGGAAGCTCGAAAAAGATGATAAAAAATGATCCGCCGCGAATATCGCTACATCAGATGATAGGATTTGTTTTGGGAGCGTGCGAAAAGAATGTTTTTCTTTTTTTTCCCGAGCGAGGCGGAACATTTTTGCACGTTTTTATTTTTAGACACAAGAGATTCGATTTTCTGAAACACCGGTCGGATTAGTTGGTTTTTCGCTTCGGGTTAAGTTTTTTTTTGTAAAAATTAGAGCCTGATTAGCAAATGAATCAAATAATTTAAACTAAAAGAATCTTAACTTTGTTTCAATTAAATTTATATTTCCCATCTTCTAAATGCAGAAAACACTTCGAAAACGGTTGATTTTGCACGCTTTGTACCGGGACCACGGTGAGCCAAAATTCGCGCACCACATAATCCAATTTCGTGCTTCACCACCGCACGGTGCAGCATGTTGATGCACTCGTGAAAAACCGCACTTAAATGCATCGCGGCCGTCTGCGGCGGCGGGGGTTATTTTTGTGGTCTCGCGCGGGAAGCCGGTCAGCGGTCAAACGACCGACCGACGGTGCGATGGCAAGTGACTGATGGTGGCGCCAAGTCTGGCCATCCCGCGCGCAAATGTGTGCTGTGCAGCCGGGGGTGACGAAGGTGTTGATGCAGCTGCCACTACCTCTTCTCCCGCTGCTCTGGGGCCTGTCTGTGATTACAAAATCATTCAGTACCGGATTGGGGGTGCCGTCGTCCGTTCCGGGCGCACTGCACTGCATCAGAACCCATTTGCAGTTCATAATTTTTTGACCCGGCGCTTTGGGGCTTCTAAATTACGACAAAAATCAACCGCCTACGTGCAGCGTTTCGAATTAGAATTTGAAGTGCAAGCTAATGTAACGTAAATGGCGCCATAACTCAAATAGAGTTTTTGGAGGTGTAGAGACGGGATAATAATGTGGTAAGCTTTTTTTTCTATCACCCTCTTCTAGTCGACGCACTGTTACATACAGATGATTTACTTTCTACTGCCCCGGTAATAAATTATGCCACCCTTTTACGTACGGTGATTACAGGCAATATAGGCCTTAGCATTATTGATGCATTAAAAGTGTAAATTATCATGGGAAAAATTTACCCAACTTGTTAGAAAAAGCTTTTAATGTAAAATTGGAACGAATAAAATAAATAAAACTTTATTTATACTAAATCTAATCTAAAGTTGTGCCTTATAAATTTTTAGGTGAGATTCATTCATATGAGTCTTTCATCCAGAATTAATTCAGATGGATTCATAAGTTTTTTACGATTTGAATCTTAATACACTGATAAATCTTTCGAAACCTTTATGAATCTTTAACGAATCTTCATGATTGTTTCATTGGCGTGGATTATACGATAAAAAACATTTGTCTCGTTTCCCAATTTTTGGGCTTTACTTTTCGATGGTTTTAACCTAAGTGAATCTTTGGGACTTGTGAATCCCTCATTGAAAGATTCATGAATATCGTAGCTTAGGCAAAGAGTCATCCAGATTCATGAATCTGAATCGAAATCACACAACTCTAATGTAATTCGATGAGAATGTGTGCATAAGAAAATGATTTATTTTGAAAACGAAGACTGAGATAAGAGATACGAATAGTTTATGATGATAGCAGGTAAAAGTTTATGCAGGAAAAACATCATTCTCAATAATCACAAAGTAATTGGAAAAGGGGTGTGAAAGGAGGTGTTATTGATCGAATTTGTGTTTCATTATACATACTCAAACCTTTGCTATTATTTTTTATTTAAAGAAAAGGAAAATGACTTAAAATGGCATATGTTCAAAGATAGCATATGCTTAACACGTTGACTGCCATGTCACCCAAAAGTGGGTGACAGTTCTAAAAAGTTCTAAAAAGTTTTTTATTCATAAACAAATGAAAATGCAACATAAAAATTATAGTAATATTTTTTGTCAATTCTTTGAGTAGCAACATTTTTGCTTAGCCTGCAATAATCGTTGGTTTAATAAATGTTTTAAGCAAAATTTATTAAAAAAGATTGTTCTAAAAAAGTGTGCTAAAAACGCTTGGCAGTCAACGTGTTAAAGTGAATATCGAGCCGGGAATATATCACATATTACTATAAATATTCTAAAGTATAAACAATTACCTCGTGGTATACTTTCTTAGTAAAAATAACCTTTAAATTAAATTGCCTTCCTCACCGTTTTCGGTTCGTTCGTTGTCGGTGCGCACTTCTTTTTGCAGAAACTTTGAAGCACGTGGTAGCTTTTTCGCCTCCCTCGGTGGTGTTGGTGTGGACCCGACGGTCTACCACCTGCACGATATGTCAGCTGTGCTGTGTACGAACGATGTTGACCGTGCAGTGGAATTGGATGAGTCACGCGCTCACGCGATGCTGGCCGCCATCGCCGTCGGTGGATTCCCTGCTGATGATGATGCCGATGCCGATGGCGACGGTCGCCGATGTTGCCTATGCGTTGGCGGTTGTTGTTGTGGCGGACCTGTTCTGCCCGATTGCCTCCAAGTTCCGGGCGGGACCACCAACGATTGACTCCAGTCGATGAATCGGCTTCCATAAAGCTCTGCTCGCCGTAGCGAGTCTACGAACGAATGGAGACAGGTTACGTTGAGGAACCATTCGTTCGGTTGGCGACAAATTAGGTGACAGACCGTTCTGGTACGCCCCGTCGTCTTGCGCGCGAGCACTTCGATTGATCTCACGCTCTTTGACCGGCAGCTCCGGCGCCCTCCTACGCGCCTTCGATCGTGAATAATGCGCCGCCCGTCGCCGGACGTTACGCTGTGTGGAACGCGATATGCCTCCGTCTGGCACAGTGCCATATTTTCTGCCCACCTTTTACTGCTTCCCTTGCCAAGGCCGGGACCGTCGTGCGGCCAGCAGAAGGAAGATCCACGCCCGGTGGCATCGGTCGGGCCGGGTTTCGATCACATTGCCTTAGATGTCACCGAGCGCAACGCCTCGTAAAGTGTCTGGCGCTGGGCTGGCCGTATGAGGGGGGGAGCACACTTGACTGTCCGGCCGAGACGGGCATGAGCTCATCGGATGTTGTCTCACGCGCGCTCAGCATCGCGGACAAACACCTACGGCGTCAGCTGACAACGGCTTTTTCATCCGTCCGTCTTGCGAGCGGAACGGTTGTGTCGAATGATTGAAACATATCCAATAACTGTCGCATGCAGAGGTGGTAATCGTAAATATTAGCTGAAGTAAAAGTACGGTTAATATTGTGTCATTCACGAGTTGTAATTGTGGCACAAAGGTTAATCACATTAGTATTTTAAATAAACATCGTTTTTTGTGTGTGACAATTATGTTAGCTTATTGTTCCGAAAAAATCTAAATCCTTTTAACACAAATGTGTTAATTGAATTGAATGCCTCTGATCTGCAAATTACTGCTTTTGTTTGGTTTAACACCATGATGATGTTTTCGTGTCAAATTGTCACAGATCAGTGACAAAATGCTACTTAGTAAAGTCAAGAAGCAAGGACTATAAGAATTTTAAGTAGCAGTAGTAGTTATAATTAGAACATGTGATACAGTAGTTGTCTTTCTAACTAACATCCTTCCACATTGTAGCCGAAGTTTTTTAGCTTGGCAGACTTATGTTTCCTTTCTTATTAGCAGTCGATAGGTTGGAGTGGGATTTTGTTTGTTTAAAGAATTTTAACTAAGATGGTGGTTGTACCTTGAAACCAATCATCTTATTGCATTATTTTGTCCTTTTTCATAAAAATAGTAATACAAATAATAATTTAATAATAAGTTAGCGGGCAAAGTGGATAAATAAGGCGCCGTAGGTAGCCATCCTTCCTTGGTTGGAAGAGTGTTAAAAACGCAATTTAAATTTGAAATACTGCGAAGCTCGGTTGAAACAATAAAGTTACAAAAAATTACATTTGATCAAAACAATTTTCCACCAATTGATTTAAATCTTTTCAATGATTATCTAATAAACATAGGAACCTAGTTCTCTAACTCGAGAGACGATCTCCTTTATCCCAAGTCAAAGCAAAATATATGACGCACTTGGGCAAAGGCAAATTTTTAAACGGAGATGGATCGTTCGAAATAAGCAAGCGGCAGCGTAAGAAAAGCATTAAGAATTAAAAAAAAACAAACGATACTTTAAAAGGAAAAGTTTTTCGATTCGATACCGAATATATCCCACACTTAGCCGGTGGCAATGCGACGTTTTGTTATGGCTGTTAAATAATCTGATGCAACCCACACGTCTCGTTCGCTTCGCTGTCTTGCCTTGAATATGCAAAACGCCTACCGCTTCCTCCACAGGCCGAGTGTAAGGGTGGCAGGTGAACGGACAGCTCTTCCCGAAAAGATCCCTCGCAGCAACGGGAGGAGGTAATGAACCAATCCACCCCCGCGGCGAGTGGTGATCTACATTGTCGCGATCGGCGGCGGGACAATTTTGTTTCCATTTCTTTCTTTTTCCTCCGTCTGTGTCGGAGGGACGACGGGCCATTGGGGGTGGGAGGAGGACTCCACCGTTGCCACCACCATTCCTGCAGCAGTCCCGAGGCGCCACCTGTCGCGGTCTGTGCGCGAAAAATAGCACATCCATTCACGAGCGGCGGCCGACAAAAGTAATAAGAATACGGCGGCAGCAGCAGCATGACCGCAACATTTCGGAGTGGTAATTTTACACGGCTTGTTGTGTCAGGCCGCACTACACTACATCGGTCGTCGTCGGGGGGTTTTTGCGCGGCTAGACGTTTTCCAACGAGTGAAAATTACCATCCACCGGCCTCTCCCGGGGGTTCCCTGCTGCTGCTGCGCTTGGTCCGAGGCGGAAACGTCCTCTTTCTGATACCGAAATAGCCGTGCCGTCGTCGTCGTCGTCGTCAAGAATGAGAAAGTGGTTCAGGAACCGTTTGGAACGCTGCTCTTTATTTATGTGCTCTCGTCCCCATCGGAAATTGGCGTTACGTACGGCGTGTTGTTTTGTTGTGTCTAGCGCGGCGCCAGTAACGATCGTAATTAAACGATGGCCCGTAATTGCACGTGATGCACCGACTTCTTAGATTGGCAAAATGAAACGAAGCAGGAAGGAACGCTTGCGGGGGGGAGCTGGTTTGCGAAAAAGTTTTTAAATGCATAATTGATCGCGTGATTTCGAATCGTTTCGGGCGATTAATATTGTGTGCTCTGGCGTAAGGGAAGACGTAGGAAAATTAAGTGCATCTACAACGAAATTGATCGTAGCTAATTGTTTGACGTAGTTTCTATATATGAGCAGGAAGTCGGAAATCTTCTGAGGCGGAAACACTAACTTTTGGCTGGTTAAATTACGAGAATGTTAAACCGTTGGGTTTGCCTGCGGAAAAGTTGGATTCTTAAATACTTTCAACTGAACTGAACAAACAGTTTGATCAACAAAATAACAATTAGGACATAGATTTTTCGAATAAAATTCAATGTAAGGCTCATAGATTACTCACAACAACAAATATATTAAGTTTTCTGGATACAAACAAACAAGTTATTAATATGCTTATGAGAAGCACAGAAATATTTGTTGATTTATGATATCCTTGCCTTGGTTTTCAGGCTATTTCATACATAAATAATAATTTATAGTTTAAGTGGTATACCACTATGTCAGGTGCGACCAGAGTAAATGACGTTCACTCGCTGTCATCACTTGACACTAGACCTGATCTGATCGGATATAGATCGCCACTTCTATCTTGATCGTCCAGAAGCACAGACATGTAAATAAAGGGATCCACGACGTAACACATAATTTTATAATTTGTTTTATTTCAGTAGAAAGTACTCCTCTAACTGCTTAAAACTTTTTTTTAACCGCGTCTGAATTACTTGAAGAAATACTAATTTAATAGTTAGCAAGCAATAAAAAATTAAAAAAATAATAGTATTTAAATAGATACCAAACATATTTCAAAATGTCGTTTTTCTAAATTTTAATGTTGTACATACGTATTTGATAGAAATTTTTCAAAAATTAAAATTCAAAACTGGAGAATATTTTGTAAATTTGAAACAGATGAGAATAAACCTTTGCTGTTGTAGAGGATTCCAAAAGTTTCATGATATAAAAACATCTTTTTGCATGCGATAAAATATTCTTGTTTCTTTCAACCAGGTCGTATTGATTGAAAACAAATATAAAAAAAAAATCAGCAAAATTATAACACCTCTTGCTCACACCGTTGTTTTTTATATCTAACCCATCGTAATTGCTACTAATATAAGTCAAACTCCACAAGAGAACATAAAACGTTCCATTTATTTTAGAAGTACAAAAATCGCACCGGGGGACATCGCCAAGCCTTCTTTTGTTGACCTTCCCGGTTTCATTTCGCCTCGAGCCGAGCACCCACCACCACCATCGTCATCCAAAACATCATCATCTGTATTATCAGTGGCTTCATCGTTAGAATTAGCTTTCACTTTCCCTGATGAAGCGGACAGATATGCGAAGGACACCATCGTCGTTCGCCGCCCTCCCCGCCTCCGGCGAATTCTCTTGTGTTGGAATGAAAACACGACTTGCACAAATCGCCATCAAAAGCCGGGGGGACGGAATGGGGAGCGGCATGGATCAAATCAACAGAGAGTCCTTGAAATAAGTGCCCCAAAAAAAAAAACGAACAACGGGAAAAACATACTCGCACACACGCGGCTAAACATCGCTTCCGGTGGGTTGTTTCTTTTTCAGCTAGGAGATTTTTTTTTTCTTGTTTTTGCTTGCTTGTGTCCGTGAATGTACAATCGACAGATTCCTAGCTGTCGCATTTTTGCCTAACTATTTAAGTCTCGAGATCCGAGTTGCGAACCGTCTTCTCGAATCCCGCCTTCTCGCCGTGCCAGTGTGTGGCCGAACCTTCCTTATCACCGCGTCGTCCCAAAGTGCGTGCGTGTGTATGTGTGCTCGTGTGTGTGTTCCGCGAGCTGGCGACCACATACTTTCCGGGCCTAAGTTGATTGCATTCCTTTCCGCGACGAGCGCGCGCGCGCGCTTCTTTGCTTGCTGGTGGCAGATTTTCGGGTGTAGACATTCGGTTTTAAAATAACCTCTAGTGTTGTCAATAAAAAAGTCTTTCTCTCGTAAACCACCCCCCGGTCTTGCCACACACCCTTTGCCTGTGGGCACGGTTTGATATCATTCCGCACGGATGCCGGGTTTTTTTTTTTTGGGCCGAACATTTTATTTTGCGGCTGGCGTGTTGCTCCTGAACCGCGCACTTCCTGAAGAGGCGGAACGCGCGCTCTGCAGCATCCATCCAGCACCGGCCGCTACCTCCTCTCCCTCCCCCCTCCCCGCGCCATCCAACTCCCAGGAAGCCTATCTCCGGCTCGGTAGTTAGCTCTGCCACCAGCCGGGCGAAATGATGCTATCTTTAAACCGATTTAGCCTTGAAGAGCGAATCTCAACACACATACGCGCACTCGCTCGCCCGTTTCGTGCACCCGGAGGATGCGGGGATTCGGCCCGGTCTCCTCCTTCCTGCGCCCCTCCATCCGAGTCCTTCGCAGCGTTAAGCGAGGGGGCCGAGATTGGGGAGTTGGATTTCGGTCGTTCTCCTCCGGCTACTCCTCCTGCATGTAGAGGTTCTAAATTTCGCCATGGCCTATTTGCCGATTCTCTGCCCTTCCTTTTGCCGTTTTTCGCGCCCCCCTCTCCCCCTCCTTCCCATATCCCCAAAACACGGGAAAGATAGCATCATGTTCGGCCGCCCCGTTCATTTTCCTGTGTCGACCCCGTCGCTGCCAATGCCGCCTTCTCCTCTCCGTCTGCGCCTGAGTCGCAGTCGGTTTCGTGTTTCTTCCTGCCCACCCCTGGGTTTATTATTTCGTCAGCCGCTCTTTTGCCGGCAAGTGCCGGTTGCGAACTTCCGTGGCGAAAATTTAGATTGACACTACAAGGCGACGAGCGCGCGCTCGGATTGTGCGTCGTGCGTGACGCTCTCGGAACGATGGCCCGAGTGGCGTCCCTGATCTGCCGTCGTCGTGTGCGGTGAATTGGACGATGGGACATCTTGTTTGCTGGCGAGGTAAAACCCCGGCTCGGGTAAAGGCTCGCTGAGGTCAGAGCACTATCAAACGATTGGAAGAAATGTATTGTAAACTTTTTAAAACTGTTAAATATTATTACATTAAATCAAAGAAGAATATTAACTCAATCTTAATGAACCTTAGATGAAAGATTCATATGAATTAATCTTGCCTAGAGGTGCGAAAAAAACAAATCTTTTAATTATAACGTAAATAGTAAAATTTGGTTGATATTTTTTTCTCGTACCGATTGATTTTGTTTGGTTAGTTTTGGTTAAGCGAATTGTTTTTGATTGATAACAATCAATCATTAGTATTTGCTACAATAGGCAGAGGGTGTTTGATATAAGGCTGTTTTGATATGCTTCAAAATCTATTACTAAACCAATATGGAAGTGTCATTTTCCATCCCATTTACTTTAGAGTTCAATTTTTAATCCACTTTCAATCGATGAATTGAACAGTAAAATTAATGGTGTCTTGTTTTCCCTTCTTTTTCTTTCAAGGTATGTGGATTGCTTTTCCGATTCCGAGCAGTGCGGTGACAGATTTGGCCGACGAGAAGAATTTCGATGGAAAAGAGAGAGGAGGCGGGCGTGCGTATCTCGTTTAATCGCGGAAAGCGGATTGTGGTGTCGTTTTGCAAACCGGAAACATTGGGAGGTAATCTAGCCATGAAAACATACCACGAGCGGACCAACATGATGATGGGAGGCCACTGCTCAAGGCGGATGGCGAAAATATATACACACCAGTCGGTGTGTGTGTGCGCGCTCCAGAACTCCCAAGACGTTTTCCAGCCTGTTCCGGATTAATCAAATAACCGGAGGAGGGAGGACGGGATGCGGGGGGTATGCGTGTGCACGTACGATCGTATGACGATTGCCCCCGACGAGAAGGGGTTTTTCTGGCCTGACGGAATGAATGCCCGGTCGGTCCAGACGTAAAATGATAGCAACCTGACAACACACCACCCGGATCGGACCGGAGCGCGACGGCACGTCCGAGGACTGCTAAATACATCGTGTCTGGTGTGCGGTTGGTCGTAAAGCTTGTGCAGGACGAAAGGCGAAAGAGCGACAGAGCGAGAGCAAGAGCTTAGAGGCCGGGGGTCGTGAAGGGAGGTGGTTGTAGAGACGCGAGCGCATCGGTGGTGCAAAAGTAGGTCATAAACACACACACACACAAACCACGGAGACGCAGTGCAGTGCACTAAAAAGTGCTCACCGTTTGGCGCTCGACTCGCTCACCCGCACAGAAGGGGGATTGCACAGGAAGGATGCCGGAGCATAAGCCAGCCAGCCAGCCAGCCAGCCAGAGTCATAGTGGCAGAGAGTATGCACGGAAGGGATGGGATGCAGAGGAGCGTAAAAATTGCATGTCTGCTTTCAACTGACCGACCCAGCGCGCACCGTCCACCGTCCAATCGACCCGGCTGATCTGTCTGTGCTGCTCGGGAGACCCCGGGTCGGGAGGGGAGAGGAAGGATGCAGTGGCCGGTGGTGTTGCTGCTGCACTTCGTAAAATGCATTTCGTTGCGGGCGTGCGCATGACGAACGACTTCGGACGGGTAAGCGGGACAGCGCGACTCGTCGTCGGACGATCCGTACGCTCCCGCGTTCTTCACGAACCCAGTCGATGCCGGCTTGCTAGACGACCCGAATTGCTGACGATGATGATGATGATGATGTTGGAAATCATCGTCATCGTCTACCTCTTCGGCTGGAGCGTGTCCCCCCCTGTGCACCGAGCGATGAAATGTAATCATTGCCCAAACGAATCGAATCGAAACGAAATGGAACCCGATGCACTCATACTGCAGTGGGTGTGCAACGGGCGCTGCTCTGCGGTTTGTGGGTGGGCGTGAGTGGGAGCGCCCGGTCATCACTATCGTCTTCGGATCGTCTGCGTCTGCTCGACGTTTGCGTCGTCCGACGACCCGACGCTGTGCCTGTCCGTCCGTCCGTCTGTCTGTCTGTCTGTCGGCGAGCCGGGGATTTTCACCGGTTCGCGGAGGCCTTGGACGGCCGTGTCTGGCATGGCGTGCCCGGAGAGCGTGGTTGCATTTTAAATGCTCCTCAAGGAGGGCAGGACTTTGGGCTGGACATGATGGAGTGCCGCTTATTGGACTCTCCCTCCCGCCACTGTTAGCGGAGATCGGTCGATTCGGGTTGAGTGGGAACATCTGGAGGAGAACGGGTGAAATAAATCATTTTACGCGAACGAAACGACGTGTGAGGACCGGGCGAAAAGCGACACTGCATTATCCTTATCGCACAAAGAAGAACCCTCCGTGCAGGATATTCGGAGGGACCATTGGGGACATATTGAAATGCGCCGCACATCGGAGGACGGATGGCTTTGGCCCTGTCGGCCAAAGAGGTTCGCTCGAGACTGCACTCAATCGCCCACGAGAATACGCGAACGAAGAACGTCCAGGCACTATCATCCCTCCTTCCCGACGCTCTCAGAAGGGTTGGCTTCTCGAGCATAGCGTTCCGGTTCGCTGCCTGTCCCCCCGGGCTGGTTCACCTTGAGCCCGAGACCCGTGAGAGAGCGACAGAGAAAGGAAGCGCGGACGAGGGTGGGTGGAGGAAGGCACATGACTCGCGGCGGCCCTCAAGCGGCAAATGAATGATGAAGTGTGTGCAATGGGTGGGCTGTGCGAAAGATGCATTGTGTGTGATGCACTTCTGCTTGGCCGCCGCAGAGGGATCTCGACACCCTCCGCCCCCCACCAGTCGAACCCGGTGGAAGGGCGGAGGAGAAAGTGCCGGGGTAAAAGACAATGATTATCTTTTTCCCTCCTTTTTCTTTAATGTTGGTCCCCCCCGAAGGTGAAGTTGAAATGGTTAGGGAGGGGATGAACGTGAGGCAGCGGCAACGAACAGCCAAACAAGAAGAACATATGAAAATAAGCAGGCGTAAAACTTTCTGGAGCATATCGTCTGGACGAAGTGGACCTACCAGCCCCCCATCCTTGTCCCTACCTACCGAACCCGCTTCATAACTCTCTAGCGAAGTTATGCTATGCTGATTGCATTTTCTTGACCAATGTTCTGGCGGCTAGTCTCTCGGTTCTTTGGGTTGCGTTGTAATGGCTAACCGGCCTTCCGCTGACTGATTATTTTTGTATCTAACCGAGCCCGGGAAGAAAAGTAAGTGGTCCTGGTTTATGTGGCTTTTTATTTGCCCATTTGCATATGCGGCAAATGGCTTTATGCGAGGCCATGGGGATGTGATCGTCTCTTGGAGACGCTCTGGAATTGATGGGAATTTAAAAAGGAGTGTGATTTATTTATTCCGACAGCCATACTCCCATCATCATCACATCGACTCGTCCGATAACTATTAGCGCTGATTGGAAAGGTTCCAGGTAACGATGGCGGCTGTTAAAATGCTTTTTGGTTGAATGAAATCAATTAAATATTTACTTTCTTTTCTAGAGCCTCTCTGCGTTGCCTGCACGATCCGGCGGGTGGTTCGGGCACTGTCTCGACAATCCTTGACGACATTGTAGTGAATTCTGCTGGAAAAGGGCCCCTCGAAACAAACCACCGAGCAGACCACAAAAGGCAACACGTAATCGGTGCGCACTCGCCTACCTCTACCGTTACAATGGCCCTTTAAAAAATATACCAACTATTGGAGGGAGAGCGCGGGTCGATGGATTGTCTCGACCCCCGCCCCACCAACGCTCCTAGCCACAACCTGACAACCGTGGTAATTTGTGGCTATCCTTGGGGCGCTCTTTCGTGCGCCCGATGTGTCCCATCCTCGAATCGGATGGTTGTTCTGTTTTCTCCGTGTAGGGGCGGAGGAGAGGATTTGGGCAGCTTTGGTTGATGCCCGACCTGGCCGGTCCGGCTCGTGGGTTCCCACGTTCGGTCGGGATGGAACTCTAAAAATAACGGGTGGAAGGACTACCGCTTTCGGGGTTCCACGATGGGGTCGTCCCGCGGGAAGGAAGAGTGGCACGAAGACGGGGCACTCACAGAGAGGATGTCGGTGTAGGACTGTGTGCCCTAAATTGCACCCTTTGCTCTTATGCATTCCCTTCCCCCCCAGCGACTCCTCGCTCGGTGGTCGGGTCCGGGTTTTGGAAACGAAAGAGAAATCGCAAAGAATACGCAGCCAAGGTGTTGTAGGAATAAAAAATGAAAAATGGTGGCAAGTAAAAACGGGAACATAACAGCAGAGCACCAGCACCACCGAGGTTCCGATCGAAATGGTTTATTATATAAAGATTTTGTGTTTTTTTTTTTGCTCTCCGATCCTTGCCGCAGCAAATCGGCCGACGTATAGTTTTCGACCATCCTTTCGAGGGGGAAAGCGGCGTAATCGCGGCCGGATGCCACTGGAAAGGGCTCTTTCGCCATTCGCCAGCGCCTTTCTGCGGTTTCTCCACCGTTACGGTAAAGAATCTTTAAGACCTTGCCCGAACCCCGAACCTCCGGCCCCGAGGTTGGGTTTGGACAGCTCGCGCGTGCAGAGTCAACCTGTGCTCTGCTCGTACGTTGGACGAGTTTCTTTGCGTCTCGATATAGTACCGACGCTTGTTATTAATGTAGGTCATTGCGAAAAAGGAGCAGGAGGAGTATCAGAGTAGAAAAAAAGAGAATATAAATTAATCGCCATCCTTTCGGTGGCGGTTATTCGTTCGGAACCCGCGCATTATTATTAAAATGTCAACACATCGACCAGCAAGTTATTATCTTGCGAAGATTCCCAAGAACTGATTAGCAAGCAAGAAAAAAACATATCTGTCCTACCTAGAAGATGATAAATCTTGTTTAATTAAAAAAAGAAGACACAATCTACGTAATATGAAGTGTGTGAAGAAAATATCAAACGATAATCCGTATCTAGTTTTGCGAAAACATTTTCACATTTTTGCAACTTTCAATTTAAAAAGATCACCTCTGAATGTATGTTGTAACTGGATCGACGATTTTGTTTTATTTTCAAACCGTCGACACTCTCACGGTACATGGCGTTTGCCGTGGTGCGAAAAGCCACTACTCTTACTTTCCTGGACTCGCTCCTTATGTGTGTAGAGCCTTGCAGCTAGTGAGAAAAATTAAATTAATGGAACCCAATCTCTCGATGGCGATTGCCTCGATGGTGTGTGACACATGCGTGCGGGTAAATTAATGGCGAAGATGATTAAATTTAATTGAATGCATCGGTGCATTCGCGTGCACTGACTGATCGTTATCTGCAGTCTACGGCGTCTAGGGGTGCTTCTGCTGTCTGCCATCGCCATCGCTTTCTGCTTTTTTCATCCTTTTTTGTCCTCTCTCTCTCTCTCTCTCCCCCCCTCCCCTGCTGTCTAATAAAGTAAAATGTCAAGAACAACATGGCATAAATATTTGGCACGCAAGTAGGTGCGAAGTGATGATAGATAAATGACTAATTTGAAATGACTTGCATCGCTTCGGATGGTTGGATTACCAATCACGAATTTTTGTGTCCAGCAGTACATGCTGTACTATTTTGCTATCCTTAAACTTTGCACTATTCATAAAATATATATCAATCCTATGTTACCAGCTGCTTATATTGAAAGTTTTCTCCATCTTCTTAATCTGTTTGATGGTATGATTGCCAGTTTCTTACATCATTAAATACTCATAATTAAATAGAATATTTTTGTGTATTGAACATTACCATTTGGTATCGTTGTTGTATAATTAATACCTGTTTATGCAGAAGATTTAATTTTTAAGCAATGATGTTTTAGGTGTAATCCAAACACCAGTACTTTTTGTCGGCAAGTGCTTATTCGCTTTCGCAGAATAAACCATCTTTACCGACCCGACCTGAACCAAACTTTATGTTGAAGCTAATTCATTAGGCTTTTTTTAGTGTCATGGTGAGTGATTCATGGCCATAGGCGAAAACCCCCAATGCTAAAAGCAGATGATTTTCGCGCGAACCCCGTGGGTCTTTTGGCCTCCGGGACACTGGCCAGCTGAATCCGTCGAGGTCGCAATGTGATATACCTCGAACAGCATGCTCCAAAACTCCCTCCTCTCTCTCTCTCCTGGTGCTAACTCTCATGGCAACACGAAGCGGCCAGCTGCGTAGTAACATAATGCAGAAGTTTGCTAAAAAACCAGATGACAGGACATGAAAGGTGGAAACGAAAGGAAGAAACATTTGGTGGTGAGAACGAAAAAAAAAAATTGCACAATGTTGAAGGACGGAAGTAAACAAGCATCGTGACTCATGCGTTAGTGCGAGACCGGCGCACACGCATCCGAGGATGGATGGGTGTTTGGCGGGCAGGCTCGCTGGGTGTATGGTGTGGTAGATTGCTCCAAAAAAGTGCGGCCCTGAATTTGGCGAATTACCCCTCGCTCGTCGGAGTGACGATAGGAGCAGCAGAGTTGTAGTGCGAGAAAAAGGAAAGGCAACGAGTGGGAAAAAGAACGGGTTGGTCCTAAAACGAAACCCCAAACCAAATTTAATAACCGCTGATGGCGCGAAGGAAAAGTATGTGGCGGAAGAAAAAACGAAAAGAATCGCGAAGCTAATTTACGCACACAACGCCGCGGCCCAAACTAACGCGTCCAACTATAGCGAAACCGAGTTCTTTCGCTGGTGGCGCAAAAGGAGGAAGGTTCCACTCCACTGCCCTGTACACACACACACACACACACACACACACCCGCACGCACTCACTGGCCCCACACAGGCTTATAGTCTTTGGGGATTCGCGGATCGATGGACGTGACGGTGGAGGGTGGGCACAGCGCAGACGCGTTACACGTTGGCGCGCAGTATCTCTCGCTTTCCGTAACCCCCCACCTCGCACCGCCCACCGCCCACCGCCCGCCAGCCAACATGCGGAGCATTAACGGAGGCGCACGGTTATTCACGCTCTTCTGGTCTCTCACCTTGAACCTTTTCAGCCGGGGCGAACGGTTGGCGCGCTTCGGTCATAATCAGCCGATTTTTGCGCATAACACAGCTGTCTGTCCGCCGGGGGTTCGTCTGCGTCGCCCCGCTCACTTCCTCCCTCTGACACTCTCGGCCCGCAGGCCTCCCTTCTTCATCAAGTCGTACAACAATCTTGCCCGCTTGATGCTACCCCTCGATGGGTTGTGGGGAGGAGGTAGAGGAGTTAGGAGGTTGTTCGATGGGGAGCAGCATGATAGAGATCCAAAAAAAAGGGAAGTAAGAGAGAGAGAGAGCCATAGAGGGGGTTAATTTGTGTTTGGCGCGCAGCAGCAGCACGTGCGGTGGGGATCGTGTGCGCGGGCAGCCGCGACCTATGAATGTGTTCGCGGGCTCAGAAGAGAACACACCGAAAGGCGATGGAAGAGAATGAAACGCCGCAAGAGGGGACGAGAGTTGGGCGAGGAGGGATCATTGAGCCAGTGCTATGCGCACCGGGTGGAACGGAACGGAACTGACTATGGTGGAGAGTGGTCCATGGGTAAGGAGGTAGCGGGGAAGGGGGAGAGCGAGCATTTATTTCGCGCAGAGCTGTGGTGCGTCGTCGTCGTCGTCGTCGTCGTCGTGGTGCTCGTGTGTACGGATGTGGACCCTGGTGCTGGACAACGGCCCCCACGAGATGGCCATTTAAATCCGGCTGCTGACCGGCAGGCGGATGAGAGTGTTTTTAAATCACGCACGCATACACATACACACACCGAGAAGCAGCCGCGCATTTACGCACGTTGCGCGGACGCACATGGAACCGGTGGGGTCCGGAGGCCACCAACCAGCTGCCATCGTCGCACAGTGGCTCAGTGGTGAAGTTGTGGTGATCGTTCATCAAAGATTTTCGCGCATAATACTGTATGATACAATACTCCACTTATTGAAATATGAATTAAAACTATGAACTATTCTTATCACACACCGATTCACTACTACGAGGCCTCGTCGAGTTATCATATTGGAGAAATAGTAATTTTTGATAACTTACAAACTTATTTCCGAATTTATGTATCTTTTTATTCATTTTTTTGTATTTTATCGTTTTAATTGGATTTACTTTTACATTTTCTATTCACAAATCATTGTTTTCATCTACAAATTAAAAAAGACTACAAACTCCTGCCGATAACTTGTTCCTTCCAACTAATGTTTTAAGTTTGATGGGTTAAAAGTATTTTAATTTCAACACTCCTTTAGAAGCTATAAACTCTCTTAGATTATAATTTTTAACAGTCCCTTGAATTACAGCATTCTTATTATGGAAATCTCGCATAATACACATTCTTTGCATACTAGCATTCCCTAAGGTTTGCATACTAGCATTCCCTAAGGTGAATAGTTCTATCAGTTTACCGAATGGCAGTGCCCGATGACCACTTACATAAGACCATGTCCTGGGATGTTGAATTTAGTGAGTCACACTGTTTGCATTTGGATTAGACAAGACAAATCGTTAGAACTGAGACAATATTCTAAGCTCTATTAATGTTGACAAATAAAACAATCCATAACAGGCAAATTCTATGAAAATACTATCACTATCTTTCAGTGACAAATGTGGATCACTTAAGAACATTCTAGTGTCATATAGACACTATTTTTTATGAAAATCTGTTGTCCGTCGTGGTAACCCACTGTGCACAGCCGGTCGTCCAATATGCGATCTTTTATATCTGTACATTTATTTTTCTCGCACACTATATTTCTTTCTCGCCCTTCTATGCTCCCCTTTCTGGCGCATGATCATCATGCACACAGATTCGTGAACGCACACTACCACGTTCACATCTGCCTTTCGTATTGGAATTAGACGAATTAGATGGAATAATTTGCGAAATTCCAATCTGCTGCGGTGGTTCGCCTGCCCCTTGGTGCTCGCCTTCTTGGCCCCACGTGCGTATGGGTGTGTGTGTGTGTGTGCTTGGTTCGATTTTTCGGCTACCAAACCCCGCACCACACACCACCCATCCCGCATCAACGCACGTGTTCCGTTCTGGCCTACCGGCTTCTGCTTCGGGATCATGGCCACCGGCCGCGCCGCGACGTTATCGTCACAAAACGCGGCCCCGCAATAATGTAGGCTAACCTTGAGCGCGCGCTCGCCACGGATTCACATGGGGTTTTTTTTTTGCGTTTCACCGAATCGCAATGTTTGGGGATCGGTCTCGAGGTGACGAAGGAGAGAAATAAAACCGCGAACCGGAGACGACCCCCCTCAAGAACACAAAATTTATGCGCACGAGTATGTGTTAGATATGTCGTGGGTTTTTTTTGCTCAGGGTTCGTCCGCTGATACGGCCGGTTTGCACACTGTACAGTATTCTTTGCCCGTGCCAGCCAGCTCGGGTGTTTCGATTGGGCAGAATTTGTTGCAAACATTGCCTTTTAACAGTGGCCGTGTGTAAAACTTGACCCTGAACGTCGGCGGCGGCGGTGACGGCGACGGTGGCGTTGTCTGATTCAATTTCCTTCTCTTCTTCCAAAGGGGTTTAAATGGCGGCGAAACAATCGCGAAGGGCTCGGGAAATTAGGCTAAACATATGGTGGGCGCCGAACGGCACTGGCCCACATTGTTCCGCCATTAAATTTATTTTTAAATCTACCGGTAGAAAATAAGAAAACATACGGCGCCATTCGACAACAAAGCAAAAAGGCACTCAAAATAAATTCCTCCTAACTGTGTACCTTCATGGATGTTTTTTTATGAGTTGCTTTTAATGATCGTATCCCGCTGGATGGACGCTTTCCCAACCTGAGTTCGCTGGTTAATTGAAAGACCACGTGTTTGATCATCTGCTCCCGCAAAAGGGAGTCGGTGAAAATCGGTCCACCATTAGGAGATGCACGCAGGAAAGGGTAGTTTTGGCGCTTTGGCGGAGTAAAAGCGTTAAAATCATGTGTTACAAATTAGCACCGGGGTGTTTGGGCCCTACGCCGGGGGCGGAAGAAGCAACGATACGGTTCGCTGCACAACCATTCGCTACCGCGTGTATGCTGCGTTATCACATAACGATGTTAAACATAACGAGGAATAGGTGCAGACCCGATGATCGTGCGCTTGTTGATCGTACCAGTTAGAGTGGAGCCGACGTTTTCGGAGAGTTTCCATTTTAACGCTCCATCGGTACATTATAACGTTGCCCGACGTGTGTGTCTATGTGTGTTAGTGTATGATTGGTTCAACCGGCATCGTAATTCTTTCCCGAGCATATCGACAGGTTCCTCGGATCGTTTGGTTTTTGATGAACAATATTGCTTTTATCGACGCTATAAACGCAATATTGTTTAAGGCGATGCATAAATGACAAACTTAAGCCATGATTTACCGGCGATCTACTATGCTGCTGGACCTCGCACTGGCTAGCAGCACAGCATAATCCTCGGCAAAATAATGGGCTCCTGTCGAGATATGGGATAGGAATGGGTGATAGTTGCTCGATGGTAGTCCGGATTTGGCACAGTCAACACTATATTGTGTGCTGTTTCGTCAGTTCTCCCTTTTCGATGTCCGCTTCCCGCTTCCAAGAACCTAGTTGGGTTGTAAACATAGGACCGATTTCCATAAAGCATAAAAAAAACTGTTCGATCGTAAATGGCGCGAACGGCAGCGAATGGAACAAAAACCTCACTCACCAGTAAAGGAAGCAAGTTGCCGCCGCCGCCAGGAGCAAACGATGATAATCGGATTGACTTCCCTCTCGATCTTCCTTCCGAGGGCCGTATGTGTGTTTGCCTTTAAAAAAAAATGCACAAGGAAACGTTTAGAGACGGGAAAGAGTTTTCGCTTTTTATTGCCAACGTAGCTGGTTCGGTGGGGTTCCTTTCGACGACGTCGGAAAACCACAATCGTTCACCCGGCAAGCACGATGGATCCGGCCGGGGCAGCCGTCATTCGATACGAGTTGAAAGAAATATGACGTACTTTGACATGCCGTCGTTAATATTTTTATTACTTTCTAGCAGAGTTATGGATTATGATGGGTTGAAGGAAACAAGGAGCCGCTTCGAAGGAGAGCTCTGTATGCATTGGAAAATGTTTCTCCTCGAACAGGTAAAATGGACTTTTGCCGGTAAACCAGCAAAGGAAAACTATTCCACATGCGGTGGAGATGCTGAAAAAGGGAAAACTCACCGAGATTTCATGTGAAATATGGTTCGCTGGTTCAATGTGGACATGTTTATTTTTAGATTTGAAAGAGAGCAGTTTGATTCGTACCACTGTACTAATGTAATTGTTAACCGGAAACATTATTCTCTACTTCCATAATGAATTTTGTATGTCAAACTTCCACTTTGTATTTTGAAGCACTTACTTTTAATTCTAATGAACTTTTCATTTCTAATGATGTTTGTATGATCTGTGAACATGCCCCTCAGATAAGTTGAAACAAGAAGCAAATTTTGGGAGTAGAGAAAACCTCTTTCTGAGGTTTGATAACTGATGTGTTTTTGAGCTGAAATTGAACAATTTAGGTTTCCCTCGTCGGTGTGGGCCATTATATTGAGGTTAGAATGCTTCTTATTTTGACTGTAAATGTTCAAAATAATAAATAATGTTGCAAAAATATTCCTGCTAACCTTGTGCAAAATTTATTTGCACCAGAAAACCATTTTCCAACACAAGTGTTTAAATCACTGCGCTCATCTACGCGTTGACGAAGATTTTCTCCGCCGGTGGAAACGATGTGTTGAATCTTTTTCTTTCCTTTCCCATTCGCTGGCATAGATTATCATAACTAGGTCAACTCCACCTGTCAAATTTTGACGGCATGCTTTGAATAGCACGCTTAGCAGGGCCGGTGGGTGGACCAGACAATGCAGAGGGAGGGGAGAACGGGTCGGTGTGTCATCGTCTGGCAGTGCCGTGTAAAGGTCGTGCACCTACCAGCACCACCTCAACTGGCCAACATGGACGTACAATGGTGGGGTCCTCCACGATGGTGGTGTGTTTTCCGACGATGTGATGGGTGCATTGAAGGGAGAGGTTGGGGAGTTGGGCCTTTTTTTTTGTTACGGTAACGAAGCGTGCCGTCAAACACGTACGCATCAAACGCACAAAACGCCGCCAGACGGAACCGAACTGAAATTCGAACCCCCGGATGTGCACGACGTCGGGGGCCCATGTGAGTCACGGGGTTTTGGTGGGGCTCGGAAAAAACCCAGAAATTGAAGGCAAAATGATGGGCCTCGTCGCTATCTCGGACCCGCTCCCTCGCGCCGCCACCCGAATGCACAAACTCTCCCTTCTCTAGGAGGCTATTTTCGTCGACTTTGACAAAGAGAAAGAGAGGGAAAAAACGAAAAACCGGCCGGCACGATGGTGTTTGCTTCTAATGAAGTTGCATGGTTTGGTGCAGAAGTTATCAACTCTCGTTTTTACTATCAATCATCAGCATAATCATTGCTGCTGGTTACTTATCAAGCTGGTTTTATTGTTCACACAAATCAATCATAATTTAATTTCAAAACTGTGATTTTACGTTGAGTATGAATTCGAAGTATAAATTTATTCTTTCTTATTATTTCTACCTATTTATTACATTGCTCTGTATAAAAATCAAATTTTTAAAATATTTAAAATAAGAAGTTACATAGAAAGACAAAACTAAATCGAACCTATTGCAGGCCAAGATTGCCGACCCCAGGCGGAGGAGGCATGCGAACGAAGTGTGAACATAGCCGACTTTCTTGTTTCGTGCGTGTACGCACCGAACATGGAGGGTGTCGGTGTTTAAGACTACCGTGGACTTTGTCGGCCGCCTCGAATGTTACGCATGTCACGCGGTGTCAATCGAGCTTACGATTCCGTCAAACAAGCGCCTCCCGTGCCGGTTGGACACATGTGACATGCCGTACAATGCAGTCTGACGGACACAGACTTTTATGTCACACGAACAACACAGTTTAGGATTCGTTGTGTGTCCGTTGTGGCATTTCGACCGAAAAACGATTATCTTTCTTAAAATGCAACTGACTAAATCTCGGGGAAAAAAAAAGATCAACCGACGACAGAAAGAAAAGAGAGAGCGAGAGAGTATCAGTGTAGAAACAAAAAGAAGGGGAATTTGTTTACGTTTGCTGCGAGTCGAAACGTTGCACAACAGCCTTCAGCTGATCGATTCGGTGGTGTCCTGTTTTCGCCGGAAGGCAAATTCAAAAATAGTACCGCCAGCTCTCGGTTTTCAGCCTCGTCGACGTCGTTGTGTTTGGCCCCGGGTGGTCATCATCACATCTCCCCCTCCACCCTCGAGCTCAGCATTATCAGTCTGGGTGTAGTGTGCGGTGCGTGAAGGCCACATAATTATTTCCGGACCGTTTAACTAGAGTCGTTAGCCCGTTACTGGGCCACTTGGCCAGCTGATAGGCCGGGTGGACTGAGGACACGGGAGGAACCGGAATTTAGGTCAGCGAAGGATGCGACTGACGGTGATGTTTTGCGTGGTTTTTTTTGGCCTCCTAAAATACGCACCAAAAATCTGATGCGTAGAATTCGGCCGAGCATGTGTTGTTCTGATTTGCCGTTTATTTACCGGCGATTTTTGCGGCTCTCAAGGCTGAGAGAAAGTAGGTTAACTTCAAGTGGCCGCGGATTAGAAGAAGTTGTGTAGGCGTTTTTTTTGGTTAACAAATTCCTGGCGCACAGTGTTAAATATTTCACGTTCGTGGATAATAAAAGTTTTTTTTCAATTTTATATTCTCCCAAAATAAATCACACGCCGCACGCAATAACCTATTTCATGAATACCTTTTTCTGCCTCTCTTCCCGCGCAGATATGTGCATGTGAAAAGTGAAGACGGTAGTGGTGGAAACAACAACAACAACTGCATCAACAGCAATAACAACAACAACGGCATCAACAGCTCGTCGTCGAACAGCAGCAACAACAACCTGCAGGGTATGGATAAGGACGAGAAGCGGATGCGCCGCGAAATTGCGAACAGCAACGAGCGGCGCCGGATGCAGAGTATCAACGCGGGCTTTCAGAGCCTCCGGCAGATGCTTCCACACCACGAGGGCGAGAAACTGAGCAAGGTAGGTGCGAAAAAAAACTAAATGCTACAGAAAACTGGGATGCAAAAAATCGGTTTCATAAATAATTGGTCCGTCATGGTGAAGCTTGCCTTTTGGACGAGTTTAGAAAACATTTATCAATGACCAGGCGCCTCCATCATGGATTTGAATTATGAAAGTCAGTCGGTTTTTGATCCCAAAGTAGGTTAGCCATGTCTTTTCTTGTCTGGAGGAGAAATACTTAACGATTTCATTTATCGATTATATTGTTAGTTTGTTTTCATCATAGCCAAAAGATTAAAAATGTGTGGGTCAAATGGTCTTTTCTGTAAGAATATTTTTTTGCTAGCGTTTTTTAAACAAAAATCGATTTATAGAATTTATTTATCCTATATTTTACTCAGACAAACCTCGTGTACCCTAATAGTTGAGGTGTACGTATAAACTCAAAAAAGTGAATAGCTTATGACGCGATCTACGGATCATTTCGTTTTAACTCGTTTCTTGCTTAACCATAACTTTGCCTAAACAGTTTAACTCGTTCAATTTAACTGTACTGATAACATAGTTCAGCGTGGTTTAATAATCGCTTATCGCGAAATAACATTGTTCCCTTGAAGCACCGAATTCGCATTGATTTTAATTGCTTCCCTACAGCTTACCATAAATATGGGTGATTGGCTATAAAACTGTAGGAGTTAACCGTTCCTCCCCGTTCCCCGAATTGCATTCGTTTGGCTTCATTTGAGCGTGTTTAAGGCATCCCCGATGCACTTATTTATGACTCTGGGTGTGTGTGTGTGGGTCCTGCGTTCGCTTTCCGCTGTTGGCAAGCACGTACGCTGCCCCTTCCCACCATGGCGGTGAAGCTGCGTATGGTGTAATTAAAAATTAAAATAAATGTACCCTGCCCTGACCTAGCATAATTTAAATACAGCACATGCAACGGTCGAGCGAAGCGCGCCACGTTCACGGTTGACTGACCACATGGATTCGGTGCTCGCCGATTCAACCGGTCCGTTGCATCGAGCGCATCGAGGGGGGAGGGGTGGGAGTTGTAGCAAAGGGCGTAAGGAACAGGAGTGGGTTCGGCGGCTGGTGATGGGCCCGACGACCGAGAGGGTCAAGGGAAAACGTCGGTTTAACGTCGCCCATCGATAGCCGTCGCCGCAAACTGCAGATGCATTTATTACTCGCTAAACTCGTGGGATCCGTCGCGAGGGTGCGGGGGTAGGGGGTGTAAAAGGGCTCCTGCTCCCTCTACCATGCCCTTCCTGCCAGCTAGCTCCGCTTCACGCTCGTTCAATCACGAACCAATTCTGATCGCGCACCACCAGCTTGGGCGCTTCCAGTGGTGGTGAGGCGGAAGAAGTTTAAAGATTTCCTATGTTAAACCCATTTTTATTACTGGCGAACCGCTCTGTGAAGCTTTGTACCGTCGGTCGATCATAAAACTCTGACCACCGAGAGCCCGTAGCGCTAAGACTCCGCTCCCTATGGGCAAGATGGGCAGCCGAAGGCAGGCGAAAAAATATGTGAGTGGGCAGTTCTGCAGAAGCTGCAGAGGCTTCCTTGGCTTCGGAGGCAGTCGGTACTGAGTTCTTCGGGTCCATGATTGAAGCCACGCTGAGAGATCCGGTTTGGGGCAGCACGTTTACGTTTGCAGTAATTAGGCGTATGGAGGAATTGTTCGCACGACTCCGGCAACGGACTTGCTGTTCATCAAAAAGTGATGGTGGTTGCTTGGTTTTTACTACGATACAGTTTGTAAGGCTTTTGCTATTCGTTTATTTTTATCCAACGTGAGCTAAAATGAATGATAACAAGAATGGTGTAAGCTTACTGTACGTGGTTCAAATGCATTGAATAAAAGTATGTTATATTTTCATAATCGTGGATTAAAGAAAGTAAAGCAAGCTAGAGTTTTTGAAAGGGATAAAAAATGTACTACGTTCAATATTGTGTAATTATCTTTTTCCTGGCGTTCGGTCATGTATGTCCATAAAGGATTTGCTTTACTTGTTCCGTTTGCGTATGTTGATAGTCAGTTCTCTTGTAGAGGAAAGGGTTTGGTTTCGAACCCATGCCGTAGTGGGAGTATCTATATATAAAAAAAATCTTGTGCCACGGTTTTATTGGTCAAACTTCAGAACCAATTTTAATCAAACTTTGTTCACATGTTTCTTAGGCATGAGAATAGGTTTTAAACTATATCTAGAAGCTACATACTTTTTAATTAATAAAATTTTCTATCGTCATATATTTATTTGTTTGCATTCAGCAATGACCTATGAAATAAAATCTCAACTCGAAAGTATAAACAGCATTTGCAGCATGCCTTTTTTACAGAGCGTGGTGAGTTGATTTCGAACAATTCGTTTTGTTGCAATAACATGAAATTTTTTGTCGGTAATATTTAATAACAAAATTAGTTTAGTTTTGGTATCTATTACATACATATGAGTAAATGCAAACGTTGAAGCAAAAACATGCAAACGTAAAAGAAAAATTGTTTTAAAAAATCAAGATTTTCAATTCACAGATTTGTTTATACTAGCAAATAAAACTAAATGTGTATTTTTTTTATATTCTCAACCATTCCTTCATGATGGTCTCAATAATGAGAATTTAGAAATACATTTACTGATCTTCATCGCACATATCTTGCATGAATTCTTCTGCTCGAAAGTAGAGTTGTTCAAATGGTTCTAAAATTAGCTCATCCATTGTTTAATCGCAATGTGGCCATCGTCACCCCTTCAAACATCGTTCTCACAACGGGGTTAAGCGCAATCGAGCATTCTAGTACCGTTCGTTTTGTTTTCTCGCCCACTAAGCGATACTAAATGGGTGTGTCTTGGGCCGTTGGTCCGAGGGAGGTTTGTCTTCTTCTTTTTTTTCCTACGTTGGAGGAGGCATAAAAGAGTAACGGCGCTGTTCGTACAAATTACCTTCGCGTGATAGTCGTTTGCATAAATCGATGTCATCCGCGGACAGCTATTGCAATCAGTGTGTGCAGTGCCTCTTCCCCTCAGTCGTCTATTCGTTTGATAGAGAGATAGAGAGAGAGAGGGGGAGAGAAGAAGAGACTCGACTGGGAAAGCGTTAAAAGAGATGTTTAGGCAATTCGTTGTCCCTGCGCGAACGGAGTTGAAAGGTGTGAAATAAAAAGATATTGCGATTCGCTCAGCTTTGTACGATAATCGCCCTTTAAATCACAGACTTCCTTTCTGTTGTCATGCAAATTTATGACACGTGCTAGTACGGTTGATGACATTGGTTGTAAATATTAAATAAAAATACTAATTGATTTTTTTTCATATCGAGATGTCAAATGTGAAAATATGTTACTTATTTGTTGATAAACGTTTTCTCTTTCATTATTTTATGGATTGAAATCCATTTGCTAAGATTTAGAGAGGGAAAGGATTGATTTTTTTCTTTGTAATCATAAAACATGGTTTTAATTTTTAATTATAATCAACCATATGAAAAAAGATAAAATAAGATAAAGCGAAAGCTACTCTTTTTTGAACACATTTTGTGCAACAAACTGAACACAGGTACGGAAATCCGTTTGAACCCATCAGTTACGTGAGATAAAAATAGCGTGACTGAGGAAACGTCAACGGCATGGCATTCAAATCTTAATGAAATCCGGTACCGTACGACAAGTGTCATTTAACCGGTGACGGATGGCGCCTAGCCACATCAAATCGTATATGTGTGTAAGAGGAGGGTGGTTGTCGGCGAGTACCTTTCCCGCGGAATTTATTCATTTAAAATTTGTACTCTCACGCTCTGGCGCATAAATTCGTGCTTACTCCTCCGTAGTAGACGCGGATGGAAAAGGAGTAGAGGCGGTTTGCGCGCCAACGATTATGACGCCGCCGTTGGGCCAGAGTGCATTATTTTTTGCACTGTTTTTTTTTTTTTTTTTGTATGTAAGTACATAAAACTACTTCCCTCGCTCGAGACATCCACATTGGGGTGAAGTGTGTATGCTAAGCGAAAGGCGCGAGGCGCGATCCGCGAAGGGAGGTGAGGGAGCGCAAGAGATCAAGAGCGAGCGTCAGCTGGATCAAAGGTAAGGAAAAAGTAGGGGCTGTGGGAAGCGGGAGGCGTGAGCAAATTGAGCGCAATTTAATTTGCAACATTGTTGCAACTGCGAGTACCTCGTCGTACTTTGCACACTCCACTCCACGCCACTCCACTTCCACATCGGACGTCGGAAGGAGAAAGAGGGTTCAGAAAGCCGAAGAAAAATGAAACGTTACCAGTTGACGGCTGGGCATTTAATGCACCCGCCGAGAATTGTACCAGTCTCCCTTGGCCGCTCGGTGGCGTGTCCTCTCCTCCTCTCCCCCGCCTTGCTTTTTTCCGAGCGCGTTGGAAACGCGTCACCACAATTATTCCCTATCACGATCCGATAATTTATGAAGCGACTCCAAGCAAGCGAATCCGCGCTGCTGCGCTCAGCTGTTGCTTGCATTCGTAGGAAGGTCTTTCGAGCCCGAGCTCTCTGAGGGCATGATCTCCCGTCCCTATGGCGTCCATGGAAATTTGTGCGAGATGCGGTGATAAGCGTGAGCGCATCGTTCCCCGACCACGGCGTGGACCTTCGGTTCGGAGTCGCACAGTTTTCCCCACCGGTTGGTTTGAGGGCAAATCGATTACTTTTTCTTCTTCTTGTTGTTGCTATTGTGAATCTGCACGGAGGAGAAAAAAAGAAGTAGTGCCATTGATGGTCACCGCCCCTGGATTTTGGACGGGAGTGGGTGGGTTGGTGTTGGGTGTTGACCGGGCGATGGTCGAAGACGAAAACGAAACCAACATCCAACACAGTCACCACCATCACCACCGTTGTATGGCTGGGTTTAAGCAGTGTGTTTGCGCATGTCCGATAGTAAATGTAATAATCAAGGTTAAGTGCTCCATAAGCCGGCTTTGTGCTTTCAATCAAAAAATATCAATCATAAAGCGCCCCTCGAGGGGCAAGTGCCGTATTTGCGAGGGAAGATGGAAGCTGGAGGTAGAATGCACCGAGGTTCGGGGCAAAAGAGACCGTGCGCCGCAATGAGAAATGCATTGGAGAAATAATAATATGCGTACAGCGTCGGAGGCCGACTAAAGGCAAACAATCACGGGGGGGTGGTAGAGTATGCAAAGCAACTTTGTTGCAAATAAAACAATATGGCCGTAAGACCCGGCTCGGTGGGAGGGCGTCAACGCCGCACTTGGACTAGGATAAACCAAGCGAATAAGCGGGGAGGGGCGCGCGGTGATGTGATAAATTGATTGATAAAGTAAATCGACGTTTGATTGCGAAATAAAAAATAAAAACAATCGTAGGCGGATAAACCTATCTTGGGCGGTATTCGACGTTGATTGGCCGTCAAAGATAAAGTCAACTGCAGAGAAGAGATTCTTTATACTTGCAAGATCTCTATAGATTCACTGTTCAGAGATTTGCCTGTTTCCGACGTTTCTTCAAGCATTTTGAAAAAGAGCCTCTTTTTAGTTTTTTAAACGCCCTAATAATCTTTATACTCTTGCAATGTTTATACCATTTTTGTTTAGTTCACCAACGAACAATAATTCTAGTTGTTTTTAGATTTAATTTGAATTAATTTTTTTTTTTTTCAAATTTCAAGACATAACAATATCCCTTCCATATATTCATTGTCCAAGTTTGAATTTTTTGGCGAAAACTGAATTAAAATAGAACAACCAATTAATGTTTTGGTTGTATTTAATCAATTTTATTTTATATTTAATTCCTCATTATCAACCATTGTAATGTCTACGACACTTAAACACTAAATTTGCCCTGTAAAGTGCAAAAATTAAAGTATCACCCAAAGTTCTAATCGATGGCGGTTGAAAGAAATACAGAAATTTACAATTGATTGCACGTGGAATGTACAGTATCCTAATTGTATACTCGCGAACGCATAAGCATTGCCACGGTTCCGTTTTGCCAAAGCCTTGGCGGAAGACGGATGACGAGCCACGAACATGCAGCAGTGGCGGTAGCGTGCGCTACACGAGACCTTTTTTGCGCGGGACTCAAGTGATTATGAATGAATCGGTTGTAAACAAAGCGAGCGTATATAAATACGGCAAGCGGGGGCCATTTATATTTATGTGTGTCTGTGTGTGTGTGTGTGTGTGTTTGCCACGCAACAAGGCTGCCATAGAATGGCATGGGAACGCGGGAAAGCGAACATCAACAACAAGCCGGCAAGCAGCAGCAGCTCAAAAATATCATCCGTCGCGCGCGATCATCGGCTGCGAAGGCTGCGAGCGAGAGTTGCATGCCGCTCTTCTTCGTCATCAGCATCAGCATCATCGGCATCGGCATCGTTAGGCGGCGGTTGGTGGGTTTGCCTTGTGCACAAACGTGCACTTTTTTCGATCCCTGACACATGCCGTCATGCGTTCAGGCGAATGTGGGTCACAGCACTCGATCGGACACTGATTGTCGCTGATTGTCGTTGGCAGCAGCATGGTCGGGCAACTGCATCGGTTTCTCCTCTGACCGGGGGGAGTGCAGGGAAGGGCCAGGGTGTGTCGGTTTCGGTTGCACACCGCAAGAATGGGTTTCCGTTGTACTCCGGTGCATGCGGTGAGATGCATTTTGGACGGGAAAGGTTGTCGTTATAAATGCAGTCATTTGATACGCGTTTGTTTCAGCTTAATCGATCGCGACTCGGGTACACGCCCGTCATAAATTTGATTAAGATTGAATCAAAACGCTTTATGGACGAATTGATAAGCTGGGAAGAGATGATTTCATGAACAGCGACTCGCGCTTGGTCTTTCTCGAAGACAGAAAAAAAATGAGTACTTGTAAAGCTGCATCATCGTACAAATGAAACATTATTAAAATCCCATCAATTTATATTAGAGATGTGATTTATTTTGAATTAATAATTAGGTGATTTACATCATTCATAACATAGTCGTAAACAGCTTACAGTTTTTTTCCTCACTATTTTTAAGTATCGTTGGCATTACCATTGTGAATATCTGATGGGAATTGAAATCCGCATCATGGGCAACATTTAGAAAAAAAACCCTCGGCAAAAAATAATTACATTTTCTAAACCTAAAACGTAACCCAACCTTACTTATTAGCTTATCTCCTATGTTGAGACAAGTTTATTTGTAAAGTTCATGCTACTCATTTCACACTTGTAATAAAATTTGTGCATTTCTGTCAGATTTAATGCACTTACATATGCAACATAACAGATCTCTTACTTTTTAAAAAAATTAATTTTAAAAAGTTAATTCCGAAATTTTTCTTGTAATTTACATTAAATTTTTCATAATTTTTTATTTAAAACTTTCTTTTTGCAATCAGATTTGTTCGGAATACATTTTATAAGTAAGAAATCTTTTTGACGTATATTCTCAATTGAGTCCCTTTTGTGATCGATGTGTTGTTGTGTTTGTATCATATACCTAGTTAATCCTTACTTAATTTCTTCTAAGCATGACATAATATTGTGCCAAAGCTACGTAGAATTCAAACGAGTCTTATTAAAAGATTACATCCACTTTACGTGGCGTAATTTAGAGTTTCGTCGAAGTAAATTAGTGGCTTTTGTTTTGATTTTTTTCACCACACATTTTTATTTCCTGTGTGTTCTTGCGGGGCCAAATGATAGTTTCACCCTGGCCAAATGATAGTTTGTTTTTCCAACATTGCTTCTGTTTGCTTCTTTCGTGTCAGGTGTTGATTAATTTCCCTACTAATATGCAGGGCTTCCCTTTGCTGCCCAATTTCCCGCATGGTGCGCCAAAGTGAATGTGTGATCAAACTTCCTGCCCGTGCCCGGACATGAATATCGGTCGTAAATTTGTTGCATTTTCGTGTGGGGGGCCCTCCATTAATCCACCCCTCCCCCCCCCTAATGCTGCACGACCATATGGCAGTGGGTCGTCGCGAGAGCAATCTGCCTCCAGCTGCTCCGTGAGTGGTGGCGCGGGGGAAGGGGTGTGCTACCGACGGTAATTAGAAACGTTTTTCATGCCTTCAATAAATAACACACTGGCGCGCTAACGGCGCACCGGAACCGAGAGCGAAACTGTGAATGGCGCAAGCCGCGTCCTCTTCCTTCGTGGGTGCAATTTCGCTACGGGGCTCGCTGCAGAACAGAGGGTCGAGGGTGGGAGCTACAATCATGTGGCACGCCGACAATTGAACTTCCTCCCTCCACCGGCTGCCTCCATTGCGGTGTGGCCCGAAGCCAGAAGAAATGGGCCAAAATGTTGGCGGATAATTTATTGTAACGCCTTCGGCAGTTCTCTTCGGAGGTTATGACGACGACGACGACGATTGGAGAATGGGTGTTTATCTTGGCTTGTGTGTGTTTATACCGGGGAGGGTGCCGGCTTTCGATGACGATCTTTGCCATTGTATGCGCGGCGTGGGGGGGGGGGGGGGGGGGGGGTGATGAGGGTGGAGCGGCGAGTCGGGTTCCGGTAAACGAATCAGGTTACCACCTACCAGATCCTTCCGGTAATTTGTGGGATGTGCCGAGCGCAATGAACGAGGAAAGGGAGGTGGGGGAGAATGCATAAACATTCGAACGTTACACCTCGTCCTCCTCCGGCCTCCCTCCCTTCGCACCACCCCAAACAGGCGACCTCAACATAAACGGTCGGTTGGCATCGTGTGGCGGCGGCGCGTATGATAGAGGTGGCAACAATGTTGCGAAATTAATTTAGTTTTCCTCCAACCACACACCCACCAACTCCTCGCATTTTCCCTCCCCCCATCGTCAGGGGCTGGCGTGGTGGTGGTTGAATTATCATATTTTACGATCGTTACAACACGCCCGTGGCGAAAATATGGATTTCCACTCCCCGCCGTTCCTGGTGGAGGTGTGGTGGGAGGAGGAGCGTACCTTCGGGACCTAGTCGCGCCTCCTTGTGTCCACGACAGCAGCGTACGTCTCCGGCCATCGGGAAGACCTCCAGGAGTGTGCCGATTGCAGGACTTGGGACGCGCGTGTAAACGGGCCACCAGCATTTGTGGTTACCGCAAACAGTTTATCTTTGGCCAAATTGCAGCTAAACATCCTGCGAACGGAATTGCGGGTGTGGATGGGTGTATTTTTATCTTTCCTCCACCCACCTACAACAAAAGAGGGGGGCGAAAGTGAGAGAAAGGCAAGATCCCAGGTCCGTTGCTTTTGAATCTGGCTTTTTATTTACAGCGCGTAAAGGGCCTACGAGGAGGAGGTGTGGTACTCAGCCACCCGGAGAGCCACCCTTAGGGCAGGTCTGGGTTTGCTGCTGCGTGTGGATTTTCCCTTCAGCGAAGTGGTGTGGCGTTTGCAATCAGAGGAAGAGAATGCAATTTATTGCTTTCTATCATCGTAGGCGGCGACACCTACGAGGACGTCGAGATTCGCGTCGTACTCGGGCGCGATTTGATCGCGGATGATCTTCTTTTAAAGCCCCCATTTTACGTTTCCAACGCAGGGCAGTAAGGTTTAGGGCTATCGATTATATCAGGGGTCGATACATTCCTTAAAAAGGGGCCAGATAATTAACAGGAAACCGAAAGCGCGGGCTGAATACCAATAAACGATGATTTAATGTTTTCAAGGTAATACCATTTGAATGGAGTTTCAACTTTCCAAATAGTAAAGTTGCATAAAAAGTGGTAAAACATAAAATATTTGAAATTATATCTAAACTTTTTTAAACATTTCCTAACATATTTTTGCTGAGTTGTAATTGTTTTACAACTATATACATAGCAAGTACAGCTCGTTCAACAATTTTAATCTTCATTTTTAGGAATCAAATAAACAAACAAACATCGTGAACAAATCCGATAAAAATTGAGAAGGATTTTTTGTACGAAGCACTTAAATTTTCTTACGGGCCGGATAATTTTCTTACGGGCCAGTTGGTGGGCTTTTGACGAACCCTGGATAGTGGGGAGATTTTCCTACGAAAGGAAAGAAGCGTTCCGATCGAGTGACGGTTTCCATTTAAATGCTAATCAATGTTTCAATTGAGCATGCTACACCGCACGTTTTCAGTTTGGATGAAATAGGATTGAAACTTCAACTGTCAGTTTGAAAATAATAATAAATTATCTGACATTTTTATAAAACGAGATTGAAAAGAGCTAATAAAACTTAAAGAAATAAGAAAAAAGAATAGGAACGGAATTGTTGCACAAGAAAGAAAACATAAGCTATGCCATAAAAATGTAGTGTAAGAAGCTGCGAAACAAAATCATGTGTCGGTGCGAACGGAAATGATCTGTTATTTCCACATCTAGATGTTTCTAAGGTACAAATGATTGACTCGAATATCCTAAAAAAGCATTTGCGATTTTTTTTTTTTATCATTTTCATTCATGACACTGCGTGTGATGATGTTTATTTTAAGAATTTCAAGGCTCATAAAGCTATATTTAACCAAAACGGAATCTGTTTAGCAACAAGTTGATGAGCGAATTTTCTCGGAACTAATTAATACACGCGCGAACGCGATGGCGATATGGGCGATAGAAATATGGCAACAAAATTTCTCCATTCAACACTTGTTTATCGGATTACAGTGTTCCTAGAACCGATATTTCCGTACTGTACGGTTTTATTGCTGTCATAAATGCATTATAGCGTTTCGCGGAAGCCCGCTCCGGTGCGTTATTTGCATCGAAATCATCGGACTTTCTCAACGTTCGTTAGTGGGTTTGTGCTGTGCCCCCACCAAAAGGCAACTGCGGCCAGCTGAGATGGATTTTCGGAAAATAACGTTTATCGCGCCCACTCTGCAACCGCAAATGACGCAAATGCTCTCGCTCGGGGATTTGTGGACATTCCGATGTTTGTCATGTCGGACACGTTCAGCGACGATGGATTGTCGTCCCGCCCGCCCATGTGCATACTGAGCACTAGGTCCTACCCCCGCGCTTACACACACAACCACTCGGCTCCCGTGAGTCAGTGCATTCCGAGTGCATTACACAAGCCAGGCTTCTAATCAAAAAACGGGATTCCGTTTCGAACCGTACCATCGACCGTGATGGAGTTTGACTTCCACCCCTTTGCCAGGTGAGTTTGTCGTAGGTCAGTGTCAGTGTTGGGGCCGTTGCTTTGGCTGTTGTGGGGGTTCGTTGTTGTGATACTTGGCCTTTTTTTATACTCGTTTTATTTACCCCGATTGATCGTGAGAAAACGGTTCGGTCGGTTCACGGAGGTGGCGCTCGTCGTTACGTTATACGACGCCTAGGCATGTTATTAGCTGGTCGGTGGTATGCAGTCACCTTCCCAGCACCGGACTGAAATGCCTACACGGGCAATGACAGGTGAAGCAAGGTGGTATGGTGGTGTACTCGATGCAGTTTTGCGCCCCTTAGGAATGCCGTCGACTTTGGGTTTTAGGCTGTTGTTGTGGACGTGCTGTTTAGACGGACGGTGGCCTTTAGGCTGTCACCGGTGGTGATCGATTAGATAGCTGCCCGATGTGGCTATCCTCGGCTTTCGATCGAGGCTGTCCGATGGTATTAGCATTCGAACGCCCACGGGATGAGTCTGCGTCTGCGAGAGACGGTGCGTCTACAGTATGATTGACTGCAATTCTTTGAAGAATGAATAGAGCTTCGTTGAAATTCGCGTCAAGGTCGATGGGATTAAAAGCGTATAATGGTGTATTGTTCCTTTTAATCCTTGCACAAGCTGATGAACTAACATATATAAAAGCGATTAGCTTAAAGATTATTTTGCAGAAGAGGAAAATTATCAGAATAGCTTGAGGGGATATTGGACAAGGCTTAGCAGAAGTAATGCCCTGCACATTTTCAAACATAGTTCGCTAAAAAGAACTTTTTCGGTTTTTAAGAGACTCAATAACTAATTAGATTAAAATGAAAAACATTACATTACTCGTCAATTTTGTTGATAGAAAATAATATTCGTGATAAATGATTCTCTTCGCATGTTCGCGCAAAAATGGTGATGCGTGACATATGGTTTTGAAAATTAAGCTTTTGTCATTTTAAACTAGGGATAATATTGAGGAAAATTTTAATTTGTATTGTAGTTGAAATTTTATAAATTTTGAAATATAAAATAGATTGCTGAGTGCAATGTATGTTTTTGGAGCCTTTAGAACACTTAATCCGCCGCTAACATCAAGATATTAATGATAACATTATTGTCTACGTTCATTTTCATTTATTTTCAAATTATACATCAATACAGTGCATTCAATAGGAGAATTTAATCGAAAACTGTTAGGATTCTCTGATTTCATAAAAAAAGCTGGTTTTGTGTTCGAGTTTTCATTCCCAAAAAATGCATTTGCACTATGCACTACAAAAATCTTAGTTCTAGAAGGTTCTTAAATGTTATTCAATGACGATCTTTTTAATGAGTCGGTGTGTTGAATAATTCTTAGTTCTAAGTATTTTGCTAACCTTTAATGGTGATATTTTTACAGAGAAAATGTACACATTTATTCAACCAGCTCTGGAGAAGGCTGAAAGAAAAGCGTTTCGTTCAAGCCCTAGGTCTTCACGGATGATTCCAAAGATATCGCGAAATGCTAGATGAAAGCGCATATCCCCCCCCGACACATTCCCCGCTAAGACGGGCCCAACAACCATACGGTATGTTATGCATTTGTTTGTGACTCAGCCGGCGATCGGTTGCGATCTCTCCGCTGCAGTCGCCGGCCCCCGCGGGCCATCCATCCACTTGCATTCAAACACTCCGCTGTCCACGTTTGGCGTCGCTCCAGCTCGAATTAGAGAGGCACAAGCCGACGTCTAACTGAGGCCACGGCGGTTTGGTTCGTGCGGTCGCGGACACACTACTCCAAGAAGGTGGGCAGGGGATGGGGAGAGGCAGCTTGTTGTGTGAATGTTGTGTCGTTTGGCTGCGGTCGTCGCCGCTGTTGTGTTGTGTTGTGGATGGAGTGTGTGTATTTTTTTTTTTCGTTACCGTCCTTCCCTCCATTCATTCATTCATTCATCCATCCATCCATCGCGATGTGGACCCGGCTCCATTCATATAAACCTCGGCTCGCGCGCCGTTGTGTGTCCATTCTCCGTCCATTCATTATTGGGCGGGAGACTGGGTAAAAAAATCTCTCTAACACACGCACACACCACGGGCGGGGAAGAAAAAAAAAACGCGACGCGCGATACTTTATGAAGGGAAAAGGAGGTTTCATTCATAAAATACCGTTATCTCGCCGGTCGTGTGCGTTCGCGATGCGGTTCGGGTGGGTGCCGATCGTACGAACGGTTTCGATTCGATCTTCATCCAGACCGACGCATCGGGGGTACGTTTTCCATGACCACCGAATTCGTTGAAGGGTTGGTTATTGCACTGACATAATTGAAGATGTTTGTGTGAATTTATTTTGGTTCGTTCTAAGACGCTTTTAAAAAAAATATTTCAACTGTTAGTATTTTATAGGTAAATTTGTTTGAGGCGATCGTAGACCCCCTAGGAGCGATAACGATAAAGGGAGCTCACACGTTCCTGCCACTCGATGGAACCACACCCAAATCGAGCCGATTGACAGCGACACGCCCCGGCGCGCTGGTCTCTTCTGCTGCGTGCTGCTCTCAATCTTCCGGTCAATCTACGCGTTTCTTCTGCGAACAACTTGATTAGGAAGACGGACATCCGTTCGGACGTCGTCCACCGGCCACCGCACCACCGGGGACAGGAAGAAATAATTCATGAATAATGCATTCTTTCAGCTGGCCCGACCGGCCACGCCAAGCCAAGCCCCCTGCGCACGTACGATCGAGCGGGCCCAACATATGGTCTTGAAACAATCGTCGAAAGGAAAGGAAAAAAACCTCACGGGATTTTTTTTATTTTTGCTGTAAATTCCCCTGAGAGGAAGTCAATCAGTTCGTTTGTTGTTGGTGGCCCGAAGACCTGATCGTTGTCGTGTCGGAACGCAGAAGAAGGAAGAAAGCTGCACCGACCTTTTTTTGTATTTCCGAGACCTCACCGACAAGAATGGAACACCCATTAGGCCGTTGCGTTTCTCGATCTCGCGATCTGTGAAAGTCGTGCGTGTGTGTGTGTGTGTGTGTATGTGGGGCAGGGATGCATAATGCATTTTGAACGTGCACATTACTGATAGCGACAGCCCCGAGATGTACGCACGTCGCGTCGGTGCGCACTAAAAATGGCGATCAGCGCGCGATTTGGGGCGGTTTGGTGTGCTATCAATCATAATGCCTCCCATCCAAGCCAAAACCGGCCACACATAAGTGATCGGTGGGCTGGGCATCCTTCTCTGCACTCCCACTTGTGGAAGGAGGTTGATTATCATCGTTGTTATCACTCACCGTAGGTCATTAGCGAAAGGGTATGATCGGGTGGCAGTAACGATGACACTAATGATCTGCATTAGGTGGATGAGTGGTAAGGTGTGTGTGTGTGTTCCTATTGCGACGAAAGCCTCCATACCATCCATGCTAACTGACATGCATTTTTTAAGCGAGCACCATACTTTCCCGTGTGTGATAAAAATATCTATGAGACGCGTACGCGTTTCAAATCACATCCTCCCAGAGATAGCTGTTGTCTCAGATACGGTTGCAACAATCGCCCCGGTTTCGTATACAACGAGAAGTTGAAAATTAGAGTTTGTTGTTGAAGAATGGTTAGAAAATAAAATTGAATTGAGCAGCAGTGGCAATTAAAAGTACATTACCTGACACTATTTGGAATCGGAAAATAGACGTTCCAGTTTCGAACACTGATTTGTTCTCTGCCTTTTTTTTTTGTTACGTTATAGTATATTTTTCATCCATGCCCATTTAGATTTAAATTACCCATGAATCGGTGCCAAACGGGGGGTGGTGATGGGGGGGAAACCCTTCAATCTGTTTAACCTGTTATGCATCTCTTAAGGGAAAACATCCCGGTTGCGATAATGACACCACCGCTGCACATACTACGTTGCAATACCCCTTCGTGTGTCCCGCTTCGTTTCAGGAGTCAAATGGTAGGCTCGTTTAGCACCCCCCCCCCCCCCCCCCAACCCCCTCTCTCATTCCCTCCCGTAATTGCCGACAGTTAATCATAGTGTTTCACGGTGTGCACAAGCGCACCAAACATAATTGAGCCGGCGTGCGCTTATGGAGGAAAACAGGCTGAAAAGCGTGTAAACGTGAAATCGGCTGGGTTTGTGTTTCTCATTGGTGGTTAGGCATTTAATGATGGGATTTTAAATATTTGATGACGCGCTGGATGGAAACGAAAAAAAATGGGTTTGAAAAGATGTCCATCCTCCGGGACTGACGAACCATCATCCTGAGCATTACGGCATAGGTTTACAACAACATAAATCAATAACCCGAACCAGCGTTCATGGGGACAGGAAAGTGCCGATCATGACGATCAATCGACCGATAATGAGTCATTAAAACAATACACACCGGTGTCCGGCTCTATACTGCAGCACATAGGATGATGTAATTACTGACAGCACCTCGTTCCGGCCCTGGGAACACCGGGATCTTTAGTAGATTGATGAAACATATGACGCGCACCGTTCCGGGGAGGAACGTCAGCATAAAGTGAACACGGCAAAGAGGAGGAGGAAGCGAGAACCATTTACACGAGGGGGAGCTGCAGACAATCGAGCACAGGTGTCCGTCCGCTTTGCTGTGGTCCAGTTCCGATGCAGCCCTTCGCTCAAGGGCTTTTCCCCCGTATGCGTGCGGTAGAATGCAATCTGTGTGAAATCTGTTTTATCATGGTAAATTAGTTTTTATCCTACCTTTCCTTTTCTGTGTGACGGACGAGAAGGGAGAGAGGGGGAGAACGCTGGAGCACAAAATTACTTGCGCCATGTGGTCAGATTGACTTCCGGACTCCGGCGAATAATAGGATGATGTTGCGTGATATGTTGATTAAAGTTTATATTTTTAACACACCGAAGCACCGGATGGCAATGTTCGTAAATTTAATAACAGTGTTTCTCTCTACAAATTCTCTTTGCAGGTAAGCGAAACCCACCCCCCGGACAAAGCGTGATGTTTTAAGCAGTTCAAATGGAAAAACAAATGTGGAAATGTGGGTACAGAAATATTTAATCATGTTCACGGGCTTCATTTTAATGTAAAGGTTTGTAATATGATACCAATTGGAGGATGCATGGAAAGTTCCCGGCACATTCCGTATGCCACGTGCAACTGCCTGTAACTCGTTTGATATGCAAACGAGCATATTATATTAAATTCACCCACCGCACGGGAACATCCTTCCTCTTTCATCCCTGGTTTACTTTATTTTTATTTTTTTACACCGACAGCGACCCGCACTGTGGCAGTGTTTTGCGAAGCAATTAGTGGAAATAAATACATTCCGTCTGGTGAATTTTAAAATGCGTTACCACGGCGCAGAAACCGCGCTTATGCAAACATCCGCCCCCCAACCTAAACCTACTTTCGGGGGCCGCGACGGCGGTCATTCCGAGCCGATGATCCAGCCAGCGCCAAAATTGGCCACCCATTTCGATTCGGTTGCAGTCGCGCGAGCGCAGACAACAATTGTGTGTATGGGAAAGGGTTGAGCAGGAACAAATAAAAATAAAACCACCGGCTGCAGCGCGTGCGTGTGTTGCATTTGCATTCGCTTAGCCGATCCTGGTGATTAATGCATTTCCGCGCGCCGTGGCACCATTTAATGAGGTGGTGATAATTTAATGGGTGCGTTTTGTTTTCGCAAATTAAATTGGAAGGTTCGAAAGTCAGTTGTAACACTTTCAAGAGGAGCATGTTTGACTTTACTAACCAGACAAGCTAAGCAGAAAAATGTTTTAGCGAAGCATAAAAGACATTTGCCAGCGGACAATTGGTTGTTTCTGGTTATGAGAAGGTACAAAAACATAAAATAAAGTACAATGTATTCCTCGAGCCCCGATCATCGGAGATTTTATATTTCCAGTGTCCGATTCTCCTTCGTCCGATCTGTAACTACAATGTTACTCTTGTTACAACCCCCAAGTGCACTTGTAACACGAAAGCGTCAAGCGAAGGATACGACGCTTCGAACGCAACACGAAGAAGTACCACACCACCATAAAACGCCAATAAATTAGTCACGGCCGTTGCGAATCAATCGCTGTTAAAGTGCTTTTCTTCTTCTGCTCGCTTCGGGCCGGCGGGAAAATGATTGACGGCGCTCTCGCAGCGGACACATTGTTGACGATGGTGTGCGAAAATGGGGTTCTGTTTGTCCGCAGCATCGCACTGGGTAAGGTGCAATGTGCCCTGGCTGGCCAGCTAACTATGGCGGGTGTGATGTAAAACAGTGTCGTAAAACAGTGCAATCATCTTCCGGCGAGAAAAACAAGGGATGGAAAAACTGTTAGAACATGAACGGGAAAGGCAACGCACTGGAATGCAAACGGTTTTGGTGGCCATTTCTTCATCTCACAGTTGGTGGAGTTTTGTTTTTTCTCCCACTTTTCATTATCCTTTCTGGTTATATCTGGTGAAAGCTTAACACGTACCGTGGTGTGTTTGCTGCTGTGTTCCGCCAAACTATCGGAAACGATCTCAAAAATACGCTGCAAGTGTCACGCAAACGGTCACTTCGACTCCCTGTCGTAGGAAAGCTTTTTCGTTTACCATTTCTATTTTATGATCCATCACAACACCACGATCCCCTTCGCTGCGCTGAAACATGTTACACGTTCGAAAGCGATGCTGCAGCTCCTACAGCCTTCGGTGAAAGCAAGAAAACACAAAATCGTATGATAGAATTTGCCAGCCAACTTTACAACCATGCAAATATTGTTATGCACACCTTCTTCCTCTCCGGTGCATAAGAGGCAGAAAAGGGGCGCAAAAACGCTTCCCTTTGCAGATATGCAAAGTGGGACAAAACGATTGTCAATTATTTTATTATCGCACTTTGTACCGTTCCCCCTACGCTCGTGGGTGAACCGGTGGACGGTTGTTTCGAGTAGTAGGGGGGTTGGGAGAAATTGTTTTTGAAAATGTTCGGAAAACACTCGCCCCAGCGAAGATGGAAGATTCGTTACACCCAGAAGCGCATAAATCACCTTTCGCCTGCGAGGAAAAGCGTTCTCAACCCTTCACCCTTTTCTTTCGCTTTCCCACCTCGTACATTGCTGCCATATTTGCATAAAGCTGCATTTATGATGACTTCCATGGGCATGCATTGCATGTCCGTCGGCGTCGGCGTCTCCGAGACAGCGTGGGGTTGCAGTCGCCTTTCTCGAAGGATACCGAGGTTCGAACCGACCGAGTTGCATATGGGGGAGTACAAACGAACTAGACAGAGAGAGAGGGGGGATGTGGGGCTGGGGTTAGCTTCATTTTTACGAGACTCGCGGCCCGGAAAACTCATTAACGGATCACTCCGGCGGCGATCGTCAAAATGCGTCTCGTCGCGGTCAAACATTAGCATGGCCTGATTGCAATGGTAGTGCACGCTCGGTTGTACGTTTTTACGAGCGCCAACCAAATGGATCGACCCTTGGCGTGTGAGGGTCGCAAGTCGTCAGTCAGAGTGAGTGCGATCAGTGCACGGTAGTGTGCAGCTCCTTGGGGCGATTGCATTTGCACACCGAGACGACTCGGCGCGAGCGATGGAGAAGGTGAAGTTGGTTTAAAGGAATTACTGCTCACTACCTAATGATGGTCATTAGCATTGCCAGCAGGAGCAAAGGTGTTGGTATCAGTCAGTTGGTCGTGCACGAGCAGCTAAGGATATTGAAATTAAATCTGAACCAATGAGGTTTCGAAGTTTGTTTTAGTTTTAACTCGCGTTTAAAGACGCTACACTTATACCAATTAACTTCGTATCGGAACGGATTGGAGTTCAGTTACAACCCGGACACTTTAGCGACATCTGCTGCCATAGTGTGACGTCCTGTTGGTTGTTAAGGCATTTGTGCTGGCGGTAAAGTAGTCCAGCACAGGATTGTACAAAAGACGCCAATTGATCCTGATGGGAGTCAATCCGGCCGATCCGGATCATATTAGGGATCGGATCGACAAAATGAATACAAGATCAGGTTTCTGGATCATGAGCTCAATTCTGCTTCCAGATTCTGAAGGTCCAGGATCTAATCCGGAACGAGTTTCCAACTCATCATTATATTCGTCAGAAAGCTTGAATTTGAATTCTATGTTCGTTGTAGATGAATATAATTTAGATATAAACTAGCTTGACGCCCCGACGATGCCAGGTGAAGAAGGGATTGAGAAGATAATTATGGTTTAATCTCTTTACTTGAAAGTTGTGTTTTCATTTAATAGTTACAATAACTGCATATTTGAAATGGTTGATATTCCATCGATTTTTTCTTGCTGTATATACCTTGTTGTATAACTTTGCTGGATACACCTTGACATAAGAGTACATGCTTGTTTTGTTTGTGTTAGTAAAGCGGAGTTTCAACTGTAGAATTTTGATGATTTTATGAATTTAAGTAAAAATAGTGATTAAACAAATCTTCAACAACATCAGAAGTGCTTAAACTTAATGTGTTGAATGTTTCAGATTCGGCGGTTTTAGGTAAAGTTTTTAGTGTTCACAAAAGTTCATACATAAAAAAAGCTATAATATGTAATAGATAACAATCAAAATATGTTGTACCTAACGTATCTTTCTTTTTTCAGTGTTTTGCCTTGTTACGTCAAGCGAGGATTAACACTAACGAACTTTTATTCAGAAAATCTTTATTTTACCAGTTAATACACTGTTTTTCCGCTGGTTTGTTGTCGGTTTGTTAACAATTTTATGCTACAATCCAGTTGTCTGGTCAATGTGTTCGTAGATATTTCCCCGTGGATGTCTCTCCCCGATTCCGGTCAGATTTCGTTGTCCCCCTCCCGTTGCTGCTGGAAATAATTCTTCTACGACTGGGTGAACTTGTTGCATCTGCATCATCCAAGCGAAGGTTTTCAAGGTCTCTGCGGGTGAGGAAGGAGAATAGGTGTCGATGATTGCTTGTGGCCGGACGTTGTCGGTGGAAGCGAGAAGCAGCACTTTACTTCAGATCGGAAGGATGGGGTGCAACATATTCACCGTACGGCAGCAGAGTGCGGTGTGTGGAGGCCAGTGTTGTTTCGAATGCAAATCGAATGCAGCAGCTTGGTGTTGCCCCACATGCTGCCTGCGTGGTGTTCTTGGGGTCAGCAGGACCGACCGGGCAAGGCAATCGGGTGGTGGAGGGCTGGAAAGAAGGATGGCTTTGATCGCTGATATCGGTATCAGCAAACCTGCCGGCCTACCTCTGACAGTCGCAACAACCGGCCGGAGACGACGGAACCTCCAGTGCGGTGTGCATTCGTGTGTCCGAGAAGGTCTCTCGTGCTCAAGGTAAAGTGCAATTGCTGCAACGGACACGGCGGTTTTAATGTTGCATGCTTCCCGCCGTCGTTCTGTGCCTGCCAAGGGTCTCCTCCCGTGCAGCAGGATCCCGACCAGACCGACAGACGGCCGGCCCCAGACAGACGGCAAGGTCCAAACTGCGAAGACAAATTACCTGTCCCGGTGTGCACCTCTAGTACCTGGGTGCGGGCCAATGGCCACGAGAGATATTCATATCCGCCGTCGAAGGTTTTCCACTTTTCGTAAGCGAGAGCTCACAGCCGACAACTGCACTGGGACTTCTTGTTTTGTTTTTCTTACACAAACCCGAACCCGCTCGCTCCGGGTCCCATTCATATCTAACTGACACACAATAACCCTCAAATGGCTCTTGGATACTACCGATTTTGACTTTTGCGACCAAACGCCACGGATTCGTGAAATTGTACGTCGCCAACCCACGCCAGTAACGAAAAAGTTGTACACCATCTCGAGAGAAGGGAAGCCAAGGATTTCCCCGCGAAAGTGCACAGTGAGAGTGTGTGTGTGTGTTTGCAAAGCCACTCGTCAACGCTTTTCAAACGAACAAAGTGCGGTCCAGGATGCGAGAGATGTGGGATTCGCGCCTGGTGAAAGGATCGAAATATGATGGTCGTATAATTTGTTATTTTTTACCTCATCGACTTTGCCATTGCTTGCCATCCCCGGTGTGCTTTGTTCGAAAGTGTAAACAATGGACTCCGGCTCACACCGCGTTGAAGGATGCGATTGGCACTTGCTATTTTTTGGCAGATTTTCGCCTACATCGCGGTTTTGCTAAATGGTTTGCCACCCAAATACGGGCGGAGGTCGTGTAGGGTACGCTTGCGTTTAATGTGGGTCATGTTTGACCAGAAACCATGGTCCGGACCATGTTAGCGAGTTTTAAAAAATTAATAACGTTGAACAGAAGGCGAAAAACGATGCACAACAGTTCATAAGAGTAAGGCTAACTCTGATGTCTCACAGGTTAAGTTGGTGACATAATACGTTAAATAACCAATTTGTTGTTTTGCTATACGTGTGTGGACGTGCGATTATCCTAAGTATTACAGGGTCTCCTAGAAGTATTATTTTTAAATGTCATCGATTGATGTGGAAAAGCTTGCTCTTGCTAACGCTACGTGTAAGCATTGATTCGGAACCGGACGAGTCCGTCTGCGGCAAGAGTTCTTTTGCTTCCACATTTCGATTTCATTCCGGAGCCCGCGCACGATCGTAATCACGCTGATCGTGGCATGGAAGACGAGGCAAAGCGTGTAGAAAATACTACGCTTACCGCCAGCGCTCTCCCTCTCGATTCAACAAACCAAGCAACCGCTGGGAAAGGGAACGGTGTTGGGAGGAGGGAGGGTCTATTTACAGCTCCAAATTGGCTGACTGACTGACTGACCGACCAACCTTAGCCGAGTTGAACAACGAGGACGACGGAGGGAGGGGTTTTGCGGGGCGAAAAAGAGGAAAATGTATTTCATTCATTCACATTTTCCACCGTTTTCGACCACAATTGCACTTGCACTCTCGCGTGCGGCGCGTGTAAAGTTGGCCCCCGTTTTGCTACACGCTCTCGGAGGGGATTTTCAACAAGTGGAAAAAAGGAAGCCACCGTCCCATTACTTGACGGTGTAATAATGCTGATTACACCTGAATCCAACCGGCTGGTTTCGGTGTGGTGAAGAAGAATTTTCCAAAAGCCGTCAAGTTAAATTTAGGCTGTGGTGCACTCTTCGTTGTGCTGCACTTGGCTTCTTTGGGGGGAAAACACCTACTGGCGGTGTGGTAGCTGTGTTTGTTATGATATCTATCTTTGTGCCGGAGTAACGAGTTTCCGAGTGGAAAACGATGAGATTATCTTTCTAAAAAGACGACTGTCGAAAGCAAACTCATGTAATATAATTAATTCAATTTTAATTACCTTCAATTTCCGGTTTTTCTTTACGCTGAACGCTCGGAAAGTTCATTGTAGTTGGATGTGTTTTGTGTTTCTTTCCATTTCCCGGTGGGAAATGGCACAAGAAGAAATTAAACTTATCAAAATTCACCTTTAGACCTTCAATAAGCCTTCAAATAAGTTTTAGATTTCTTTCTCAACCATTTTAAAAGCCTCCTACAGTATTTTGTAAATGCAGTTCCGTAGCAATTAACAATGTCATCAAAATAACCAAAATAAAATAAAATAGTTAAAATTTAATTTAGAAAAGAGCTATGGCTTTTACTCTTTACTTGAAAGTTATATTTCAATTTAGTAGTTACAATAACGGCATATTTAAAATGATTGATATTTCATCGATTTCCACGTATCGTATAAACACTACTGTGTAACTTTTGATGAATACACCTTGGCATATGTCACTGAAATTGGATTACAGTAGTGGCCAACTAAGAGTACATACGCGGATTCTGGGTTATTTTTATTACAACCTTGTATGATTCTAAATTCGGGTTAATTTTTTATGAAAACCCCGAAATTGCTGCGAATAATTATTGTTTTTCCTAAATATTTCTGAAAGTTGTTGACAATCTTGAAAATCAATCTTTATTTGTTAATGCAACACAAATAAAGATTGAAAATGAAGATTTTGTGCTTTTTTATGATGTGTTTTTTGCCTGATGCTTGTTTCTGTTAGTAAAACAGAGTTTCAATTGTAAAATTTAGACGATTTTATAAAACCAAATAGTGATCAAACAAATCTCCAATAGCATCAACTTAATATGTGGAGCGTTTCAGAATTTTACATTTGAACAGAGATTTGGATAATTAATTTAAAATAAATGCTTGTCGTGAAATGAAAAATGTTAAATGACTAACCATGGTACCTCGAATAATTTAGTTATCGCGAGTTCTCCTCCCATTTGCTAGTTCCACTTCTAGGCGCAACAGATGGTGGAATTATTGGGTCAAGAATATTTCGCTTGTCGGTCGTAATCGCTCTCGCTCGCTGCAAGTGCGCCACTGCCCTCTGCCGTTTGTTCTAAAGAGTACTAGCACCCCCAGCTAACTATCGCTGCATGTAAGCAAAGCCGGGCGTGAAGATGGCAAGAAGAAACACCGCGACCATGCAGGCTCGTGCTCTCGTTTTTGTCCGCGAATTGTTTCGTGCGAATGTGTGTTGCTGGGAGTTGATTCGGAGCGGGCAGCTCTTAATCTGGTCTGCCTATAGCTGTAACCGTTGCCGAGTACATCGGGGTCACAGGCGACGGAGCACCACGGCGAGTCACTGCCACGCTTGCACCATACCGAGATCGAGTTATAGATTTGCGAAGCCTTAGAGAGGACTGCGGTGCACGGAATTGCGTTTGCGAACAAGTCCTAACGCTGCGTTCGCAATCTTTGGCGGTCGCTGGGTCTCGTAGAGCATGTAAATTTATGACTTTCTTCTCGCTCCACTTCGGCGACGGCCGGGCCCGGGGGTCGCACGCGGAACGTGCTCAATATGGGTAGCGAAATGGCCTTTCCGGGAGTTATCAGAAACGGCGACAGGCCCGACGTGTGTTTGGCTATCATCACCATATAAAACATATCGAGGCGCCTATAGGGCAGGTTCTTTTCCGCCGAACAAATCTGCATCTGGCCTGATCACGTTTGCGCGCATTGCTGTGGTTCGGGCGAAGAGTGCCAGGGCCGTTGGTCGAAGCTTAACAGTACGCTTGGGCACTTAATAGAAATATCACCCCACGAAGGGAGGGTGTAACCGTCGCCGGGAACGCGGGAAGGCCAACGGCGATTTCGTAGAAGTGTATCTCGCACCAGAGCACGGTCGGGCTAATCGAGCGATGCTGCCCGAAAGCCCCGGGACCCGGGCGACGTTGGTGGTCAAGCGTACCGTTGGGGAACTAGTTGACCATTGAAAATAGGCCGTAGGAGCAACGAGAGCTAATGATGCCATTCGGTACGCGACGGCTCGTCGATGTTGTCATTAGAGAGGGGCCCGATCGAGAGCTGCGAATCTTGTCCTCGTTTGCGACGAGCGGTGGTTCCCTCTCCGCCCCTCCCCTAGGGGGTGTGGTTGGGGTGGTGGACCCCATCCGAGCAGCGGGGAGGTCGACCTTCCCCGGGACCCGGTTGCCGCCGGTGGCTTCGTTGATTGCGGTGCTCTTTAAAAGTAATCAACACACTAAACCGAGTGAATCACGATCGTTAACGATCCGATAAAATGGCACATGTTTCGGCCGGGCGCATCCTCTCATGGACACACGCAAGCGTTTTACTTTTGCATCAGTTGCTGATTCCTCGGGGATCAGATGATGCTACGCAAATAAATACCACTAAGCAGGCAAAAGGTCAGAACGTGGCGACATCGATCAGCCAACAAGGTTCACCTGAACCACGATCTATATCGGTAGCAGCTCTCCGCCATCCACTTGCTGAGGCAAAATTATAGGAACATCACATAAAAACAACAACAAATGAACTGTTTGTGTTGGGACAAAAGTGAAATCGAACTCTAAATGCAACGCATTTTTTTTTTCTTCTCTTTCTAAAAAAGTGTTTACTTTGGCGATCATGATCGATCCTCTTCTGAATGTTGGAAGCTGAATTCTACCCATTTCCGGGTGGTTCGCGTTCAATTTTGAATGTTTATGTTTGCGAAATATTTAAACGCTGAAAGGAAGAGCTTTTGATGAGTGGTCGACGGTTTGAAGTGTTTGTTTGAACCTCTGCTATATATGGTTATTTGTTGTGTTTTGTTTTTCATCATCTATATTTAAACTCGTCTCCATTTGTATAAGCAAACAGGGCGCATCGCCGAAGCGAAAGGTCAAGCGGGGGATCATACTGAGGGGAGTTTTTTTTATAATATCTCCCCAACTCACGATCAATCGCTTTAATTTCTTACGAGCGTAAAAACGAAAATATTCATGTCAAGTTTGTTTAAAAATTATTTTCAGTTCTTATTGAAACAGAAATCAATAAATTTTCCCAATAGTCGGCACCTAGAGAGGCCATATGATTGTCTCGTGTTAGCGCACTTCTCTCGTTTGATAAAGTTACCTTATTTTATTTTGAACTATGAACTTGTAAAAACGTGTCCTTCGGTGAGAAAAGGGGCAAGTCTACTTAGAAAAGTAAGAGAAAATGTGTCACAAACAGTTCTATCAAAAGTGAAGAAAAGGAGTGACATGCAAATTGAAAATAAATTACACTACCGACCAACGCAATGGAGAACAAGTCAGTGGGAAACGATAAACAAACAACCGCAGCGTGTTCGACCTTCGTTGAGGGGAGCAATAAGCTAAACGCATGTTTTCGTCAAATGTTTTCCGGACCTCAGGTCTGCTATAATTTTTTGCTAAATCTGAGTATAAAAAAGATGACTTTCGAAAATATATTTTAAAAAGGAACCATAGTACGAAAAGGGAAATACAAATTAGTTGATAAGGAAGAAGCAAGACTCGGAACTGCGTTCTAGATTTACAGCAAGATCTGCATAGCTCACGGTTTTGCAAACACCTTTCCCCTCCGAGATCCACCGCAACCGGTGTGACATTCAACCGGAACGAAGCCTTGTCCTCCCCCAGCCAATGCCACCCTCCCCCGCCCCGGATGGCAGGAAATCCCAGCTTCAACCGTGGTCTGGGCAGAAGTGAAGGAATGTTGCCGCGGATATGTACACCTCAACTTGGGCAACATTGTAATGTTAGGATCCCATCACCGGCAACAATGTTGCGTCCGTGGGGGTAGTCACCCCGCCCGGTTTGTCGTTGACAGCGGAAAATCGATCATTGTTGCTCGTCCGCCCCGGGGAGGTCTGAGGAGGGTTGCCCGTACAAGGAGTCACCTTTTGGGGATGGGGGGAGTAAGGAGGAAGCAACCTGGGTATTGGGCGTACGATGATTGGATTGCGGGTGCAACGCGCGTCGGTCGTTCATTTCGAGTGTGGTTTTGTTGTTAGTCGAAGAAGTCGACTCGACACGACTGAACGAACGGCTCACAAGACACCCAGTGCCACTTTCAGGCCAACGGTCTGCGGGGCCGGACGTGTGTGCTCGTGGAGGCGTGTGGCGTCCCGGCGTTGTACTAGAGGGTCGCATAAATAAATAAATTAGTGTGTAACCTCGCGCAAAAGTAAGCCGCACCGTCGGCGACGCAGACGCCCGGACGGGCGTAAGTTATGGATCGGCGTTTCGGATGGATGGTAACGACGAAGCTGGGCAGGGAAATTACGTTCGGTGCACTATTGCTGCATATACATATCGGTGGCGCGCCGGAGAGATTTGAGCCCCAACCCCACGGTCGACGGCGTCGTTGTACGTTGGCGAAGTCGTACAAGTGCGTACGCGCCAACTGCGCGCGAGCGACATCCAGCCGACGACCCAATGCCGGATGGGTTGTCGTCCGTTTTGCCAACCGAGACGTCGCGCCCGCCGAGGCTGCGTATGCAAAAGTGTCGTACCGGTGTTGGGACCGGCCATCGTCACACACCGCCATTGCGCACCTCCATTTTGCACCGACTTGTTGCCGTTCACGAGCCGCCAATGTCGATGTAGAATATATCGTCTCAAACGGGGTTAAGCCGGGCAAACGGAAGGAAACGAGGTCGCGTGTGGTTTCGCAAAGTGGTCACATTTGTGATCTTCTTGTCAAATGACGAAAATAAATTTGACGCTTAAGCACCGATAATCAACTAATAACCTCCGAGTACATTAGCTAGGAGTAGATTTAACATATTCTTCTTTAATCTGTACTTTAACTAAGATTAAACCTCAAAGGTGTTCAAAGAAAATGAACTTTATAGAATTTAGATCAAGCCGTGTCGAAAGATTTGTAAAAAATTAAAACGTGGTTAATTTTTCAATCAACATTGTACAATATGTTAGTGATGTGCGTACTAAGTGAGAATGAATGATTTAGTTGAATCTTACTAATGAATGAATGATTTAAATCCTAACGGATAGTTATTTCAATCTAATTCAAATCTTTAAAATAGCTGTTATTCTCATCACTGCAAAATGTACAATTCTGAGGTGTCACAAAAAGTAAAATCAATAACTGTACTTTAACATGAAAGAAGAATATTATTTAGCGAAAATGTAAAAATCAAGCAATCAAATTACAAAACTAATTAATTCGTAGTGTAATTCTTCAATTCTTAGTGTAATTAATTCTTAGTAATTCTTCAATGTGGCACAGTTTGTTTTCAATGTCATATCTCAACACCTAAATTATATTTAGTATAAATAAATGATTTCTTTTCTCCATTATCACTTATCACACACTCGAAAAGTTTAAATACCACTTGTTACAAATGGTTTGTAAAAACCTTGTAACGGAGCAGCTCAATGTAACGGGCTGAGTACCAACTGATTACTTTTGCCCGTGGAACTCACGGGTAAAAGGATATAAAGGGGGGCCACAGATGTGGCACACTCAGTGTGAAAAAATAGCCCAATAAAGGACTAATTTTTTAGTTTTTCCCACAAAAGAAACTCTCAAAGAATTCCTTTATTTCACACTCTCGTTGCAGTTGCAACACCACTTTTGATAAAACTTTCAACATTGCTCTTAGTACAACGATCAATATTGACAAAATCGTCACAACTCCTAAATCAAACAAGATCATGATCAATATGAGATCAAATGTTAGTATAAGTCTAGGATATAAATAGGTTATAGTTAATAACATTTTTTTACTGATCACGTGGGGTTTTAAATAGAACAATTTTCCCACTGAATTCCATGAAAACGTCACATAGGTGAAATAAAATTTCATTTGACTAGTTCAAATATTATTACTATTTATGAGGAAAAATGAGATCGAACCCGATAAAAATCACTTTTTATATGTATTATGTAACAAAACAAATTATAAGAAAATAATACACTGTTTCTACTACTGCATTGCTCCATGTTCACACAGTTTCCGTTGTCGAAGGTTGTGCCTCTCCTGTAATGCAAACAAATGTTTAGTAAAAAAGAAAAAAGCAACTAAAGCGCCCGAAGCGCGCTAATCTGTCGTGGCTAATGGCGCTACACACACTCGGTCCGATAATTTGTTAGTAATTGATATCCAATCTGACCTCAATTAGTGCGTGCCGTGGCCGCTAAAACAAGTGCGGCAATTTTCTTCCATTCATTAGAATGCGCCTGTGTGTGTGTGCGTGTGTGAGAAGATGTAGAGTCATATGGAGTAGGAAGCATCAATCGATACGCTGTTGAGCGCCGACTGTCTTGTGATTCCTTTTTCGATGCACAAAGCGTAATTACTTCATTTAATTGAACTTATAGTTGTTGCAATTTGAAACTGATGCAGCATCACTCTTCCGGAGCTTCCCTGCATTGCGGTGCGAAATTCATAAGCAATTTAAAAGTAATCAGTGATTATCGATCCGTTTTCCGTCCAGCGAAGAAACCGCCGGAGCATGGTTTCATCGCTGAATCAGAAACATTTCGCACCCGTTTGTATTTTCCGGACTGTCATTTGCGCGTTTTCCATAGAGAACCCGTTCCGTCTCGACTAGTTCGCTCTCGTTCGAGCTTCCGGCTGTCGGATGTTCCGGAAAGAACTATGAATGCTCGAGTGTGTGCTGCTTTCGGTGCTCCATTTTCTTCCTTGTGCTTTTACGCCGTTTGCTGCATGGTTCACTGTCCTCTCGTGGAAGTAGTAGTAGTAGTGTAGTAGTGGCTATAGTAGTACAGCGAGCACAACAATGGATGGGATCCTTGCCAACAGCAGACTCCAGTCAGTACATAATGTACTACGTTTCTTAGACCTATGATTCGCACAGCATCCTGCAGTTCCCCCATCCAGCCCTCACCATCCAGTGCATCTGCTGCAGTTCGAGGGAATCGATCGATATATTTCCGCTGTATGCCACCGCTTATGTAAAAACTCGGCTAACGAGGACGATGCATTAGTACACGGTTGGAAGTTTAACAACCGAAAGGTACAAGAGAAAGAGAGAGACAGTGAAAAATTCCCGGAGGCTGCTGTCTTTTCCGTCTCCAACGGATGCATTGTTCGTCACGAGTACACATTTATATTAAACCGCTCGAGCCTCATCCCTGTATCCTGGAGTTTCCTTCTCGACGCAAGCCGTGGAATGCACGCTAGAGGAGTTGGCGGGGGGCAATTAGGCTAGCTTTTCTTTCACTCTTGCCTGCCGCGTTCGGAAAAGTAGCCCGATGCCGAGCAATAAAAGTCTCTCGCCCGGAGAACGGGTCCCACGAGTCCGGATGAGAGTGCTAGAAGGAGGCATTTTTGAAGGGTTATAATTTTACGCTACTAAAACTATCAAGAAGCGAGAACACCGAGTCGAGTGTTGCCCCGGTTCCGGTGCGTATGGTTCGTAGTAAAACATCAGCTGCTTCGCCACGCTACTCTCCGAGACACGCACACACACACGTGCGCAGTGTCATATCCTGGCTGTTGCCGTCCCAACACACCGTTCCCGGTTTTTTTTCGTCAGCTCGTCTGCTGTAGGGCGAATTTTCACTCGGGCATTGACGCATTGCTGCGCACTAACCGATCCTGTTGCCACCGTGCTTGACTGTTCTGAACGATTTTTATTATGATTTTCTTTTTTCATGATTGAATTTAATAATACTTTATTTTCTACATTCAACCGAGTTCTTTTTCCTTGGCTACGTGAAGCAAAATATGTATATCTGTTATTGCTTTCATGTTTAACACATATTATTGCTGTTCGGGTGGTGTGTCATTATGTCTGGCAAATGGTCAGTATCTGTCCTGTCTGGAGCAGATAAGAATCGATCGGTTTCGAGCCGCCGCGCCTTACCTTCGTTTGTTTATTGTTCTACCGGTGGCGTGTGCGCATTTCGCCATTTTCCATTGATGCCTATCTTAATGTTTCATGATTACAAATGTAGAACGATACCGCAGCAGCACCCCTTGGGACCATCATAAAGGAAGGTTCTATGTTGCTTGGTTTTTCTTTTTTGGGATTTTCATATGCTGTCAATTGGTGAGGTATGTTTAAAACAATTGCAAACTTTCAAACAACTTTCGTGCTCGGTTTTCAATAATTGAACGTTATAATATAAATATACACGTTCTTCGCACATTTCCAAACTTTCTTTAAGCATTGCGTAAGTGCTTCAGCCAGCAAACACCCAACACACAGTTGCAGATGCATATATATCCACATCAACTGCAGGATTTGATATTGTGCTCCTTCCCGCCAATCTTTGTGCAGACATCATGTTTGCTACTTTCCTTTGTCGATGGCGGAGGCTTCCAGCTCCTGCGCGGATGCTGCGAGGTGCGAAGAGGTATAGGGAGGAGGTGGCTGGGTTCCCAAAAGCAACAAAAACAACAACAACGACTGCAAAGGCGACAGGGTGGTACCGTCACTGCGCATGCTCCCACTCTATCATCTGCCACCACCAACACCATACCTTGCTTCCTTGCTCATCCTCGGACATTGGCTTCCAATCCTCACTTCCTCCGAGGGCTGTTTGCATCACCTCCGCAGCATCCGGTGGGTATATTTCTTTGTTTTTAGTATTGATTAAATTTTGTTTCATGGTTTCTGCAACGGTAGCAACTGTTGCTTGAAAAGACATTTAGATTGGCTTTAGTTTTAAAACACGCCTTAAACAGTTTTTAAATTTTTCTAACAATCTTTCATACGCATTGTTACTTCCTGGAACATGATTTTATTATATAATACAAAAAGAGAAAACAAGCAGCATTTTCGTGTTGCACAACGAACCGGGTTTTTGCGCCAAACCCAACGTCGGGCCACTAAACTTCCAAACTCCCAATTGACGCACGGCAAAAAGGATATGGCTTTTACGTGAGGGTTGCGTTGCTACGAGTAACCACCAGAACAGACGAACAAGACGAGGATGGTTTTATCGATCGAAAGATTTCCCGCACAAGAGGGCGTACATCTTGCCACATCTCGCGCGTCATCGTCAGATGAGAATGAGATCCGCTCGGTGAGGGTGAGAATATTTCCCTCGAAAATCCCGCGCTTTCAGCGCGTTCTGTGAATTCGCGTGAGGACGACAATGAGGGATGAGTAATGTAAGACCTGATGGAAACCGATTCTAGGTGAGATGGAATTACATTCTTGCCGGGTGAAGGCTCTTCTTTGGGGGAAGAAGGAGGAAGGACATCCTGACGGTGTAACTTCCAAGTCAAAAATGCGCTCCTGATCCCTCGTTGTAGCGGCATTTCTTGGGGTTCGCGTACACAACAACTGAAGGGGATGAAAAAATAAACGTCCTACGTTACAAGTCCAGGCCCTAACTTCCATGGTTACAACAGCTGAACATACCTCCCCACCCGGTGTCTCCTGCGTCCTCTCGCCAAATTCGTGCCAAACCCTAGCCCGAAAACTCTGGTTCAAGTTACAGCGTCAGGCCACTGCAGAGTTACACCGCTTGTAAAGCAGTAACAGAAGCGCAGAACGTCGAGCTGGTGCCACAATTTATCCATCACCTCCTTCAAAGCCCACGCCGCGCTTACCTTTCCCTAAAGGGCCTCCATGCACCTTCTCCCGGGATCCCGATTTTTCCCACCTTTGATCCTTTGACTGCGGGAGTACATACAACCCCCCCCCCCCCCCCCCCCTTTTTCCACGACCACCCGACGATGGTTCGACGTGTGCGCCTACAATGTTTTCCCATCTGTTTTTCCCGGTTGTTTCCCTCCCTTATCAGCCGAACTCATTCGCTCTTTCTCTCTCTCTCTCGCTCCCTTTTGCCGGCTACAATGTTCCTCATGCAGTCAATGTGTATACGAAGGGAGGCCTCCCATGGTGGAGCTACTTTGTCGCTGTGTGAGGGCGAAATGGGCAAACGCTCACAACAGAACGCCACGGCGCGCCCATTCAACGCGGGTCGATGGGATTTAATTCCAGGCAGCTCCTAGCCGGGCCCTTCTGTGTGTTGGTGTGTACAACAATGTTGCACATAGGGAGGACAAGAACCCCCCCCCCCTCACCCTCCCCCTCCCCCCTCCTCTCCTTGAGTGAGAGGACACGGGAGCCTATTCCGCCGTACACATTACTACACACTGGCGCACTCTCTACTTATACACAGCCACAACACCAGCCGTCACACGGCTTCCATATGGACGGAACCATCGACCGCCCTCTTTTGGTTCCCGTGTGTGTGTTTGTGTGTAAGGCCACAAGGAAGGATACGTTTTCGTACGGCCGGGAGAAAAGCCGCTGGCCCAGCTCTACGTTGTAATCAACCCGGCCCCCGAACAAACAGCTGCGAAGGTGTGTGGGAAATCAGTCAATGAATCACTGCAAGGTGTATAGCAGGGGGACGCCTGCGAGCTGCGAGTGTGTGTGCGCGGCACGAACCGGGCAAGGTACAGATGAACGATTTACATATCGAAGCGTCAACGCCGAAACCGGGAAACCGGGAGGATTACTGCGCCCGGGTTGAGTTTTCTTCCCGCTTTTTCCACTCACCGGGAGCTCAAACTCGTGGTAGTAGTTTTTAATGTAAGAGCTGACTGGGCTGACTGCCAGCTGGAAATGGAAAATGGGAGTGTAGATAGAGTGTCTCCGCTCGTCGTATCGCCTTTTTTTACAAACTAGCGTCGTCAAAAAATACAACCGGCCGACACGGGTTTTATGCCTCCCCCAGAGAGGCCTGACGGGAGGGAGGGATAGGTAAAATCCTATCCGTCGGCTGTAACAAGGTGTAAATATTCCACACGGTCGCTGTTAACCCAGTACGTGATGTTAACAGGTTGCGAGAAAGGTAAATGGCCTCGTTGTAAAACAGGTGGACACTTGGAACCACTTCGAGCGTAGTGTCATCCATCCTCTGCTTTTTAATGGCGTCTTTGCAGGGTTTTCAGACAAACCAGATGTAGGTGAAACCATAGTTCAAGTAACGCTTCTTGTAACCAAAAGATTTGTTCCACAACTTTAGCCGGTTTCGGTTTTTGGTAAACTTCCAAAGTGGGCGAATATTTATCAGACCCGCTATCAGAGAGACCGACCGTTTCCCAAACTCCCGAAGCTCCAGTATCCTTTTACAACTCGGGGAAAGTTCGCCCTTTACACGCCCAACGCAAAACCAACCGAACGTGGGGCCAAAATGTTCTGGAAACGGAAAAGTACCAGGCGCCCACGTTTCCGTGCCGGGGCTGGCTTTTACATTGTACAGTTGTCCGGATGGTTTTTCCCAGCATCGTCATCTGGGTCGAGTGCCCACCGCCACCTACACAACCACACAGTCGACGTCTCCCTACCGGTGGGGAGGGGAGGGGAGGGAACTTGCAAGCAGTTATGTACAGCGAGATATCCATCCTTGGTTCCATAGTAACGGCATCGATCCACTTTCCACCGCGGGCCACGGTTTGTGTGTTTGCCTGTTCGCGTCCGCGTTCCTGCACATTCCATGCGCAGGCAACACTGTTGATGACAGCGGCCACCAATGATTCCTTTTTTCCCCCTCCTTGCCTTTCCTCCAGACCCTTCGCCATCTCCCAGTTTCATTCAATCCGGTTCGGGGTTCTATTTACCATTAGGTAGGAAAAAGGGACATTCTTGTTTGTTTAGCGATCCACCCGCACCCATGTTCCCTCCTTCCTACCCACCCTCCACCTGCCACTTCTAAAAACTTGCAGTCCTGGTACTGAAACCCGAGCTAAACGCTGCCCTGAAACAACTGTTGAATAAAAACCCGAAAGGATGACAGGTTGATGTTGTGGCAGGTTTTGAGCGCGTGGGCGAGAAGAAGGAAGAGAGTGGGCGAGACGGACGAGGGGGCCTGGATTTTGGAAAATGATTTCTCAACCTCCCTCCCCCGGCGGCAATGTTGGTGGCGCAAACCGAAAACATCATCAAGAACACCCGGGGATGAGCTTCGGCTGAGCTTCGACTAAACGTGCCATTCTTTTGATTACTGTTTGTGCCAGTGTGGGCGCAAGTTCGTTGTGGACTTACACGCAATTGCCGATGTAAGGTGCGTGTGTTTTTATTTTACAATCATCCCATGGGCGATTTTCAAACAAAAAACAATGGTTTACAATGTTCTGTTAGAGTTTTAACTTCTATAATGTCTTTTAATTTCCCCGCTCAACATTTCACTAATTTTGTTTGTTTATTATTTTCTCCTTCCAGGTAATTTGACATGATTTTCGTTCAAGCACCATATGGTGTGCGGCAAAGGTAATGGACTAGCAAATTTCGGCTGAAGTGCGTCAAGGACCGGGGCTTAACTTCCTCCGCAAAAATTATCATCACAAAGACTTCGTCCCACCGGTAATCACCTTTTCCAGGCGATGAAACCTGAATCAGTTCTCCGTGTGTTTTCCCTTCCCAATGTGTTGTAACGAAGGGTATTCTCATTTATTTGCGTAAACCAACCCCCTCCATATGGGTAGCATTCCACCCAAACTCCTCCGCTTCGGCGCTGCACTAAGGCATCGCTTTGATCACAAGCGCAGCTCCGAGACGGCGGTGGCCAACGATTCTCGGCCGATGGCCGTGTCGGTACACGCTCGCCAATATAGGTGAAGGTCTGTACGCACGGCGTGTCCCTTCAATTTTCGTGCGCGTTCTCTCCCTTCGTCTACATTGCGTGACAAAGGTTCGATGTGGGAGGGAGAGGGTCCTTCGTGTACTTCTGGCCCCGAAAGTACAGCAGTTGATTGCCTTACCTTGCCGTAAAGGGTGTAACATGGAAGGCAAGGGATGGGCGATTAAGGGCATCTGATGAAAGGGTCTCTGTAAGATCCTTTGCATCTGGGGGCGGTTTGTTACGCACTTCGGTGAGTCAGAAGACACTGATACCCGTGCCCTTGAGGGATTTGAGAAGGAGGGACAAAGGAAATAGTGTACTACAGAAGTTTACTTTTAAGGTACATTGATGAGACTAACAACTTTTTTTTTAAGATTTAAATCAGAGTGAACAATCATCATAAGGATTCGAATTGTTAAGTCACTCTTTTGGGATTTGAAGCGTTTAAAATGAGTTAATGGTCGTCGCAGTATTTAAATCCTTGACAGGGATTCGAATCCCAAAAGAGTGAATGAGTGAGTAAAAGAGTTGCTAGTCCTAATAGAGATTCGAATCCGAAGAGTGAGTAAAAGAGTTACTAGTCGCCACAGAGAGTCGAATCCCAGGCGAATCTCAAAGTGGGATTCAATTCTCAAATAAGGATTCGAATCCCAAACTTTATGTGTATTCATGTATAGTTCGCATGTAAAGTCCCAGTTTGGGATTCGAATCCTTATTTGTGATTCGAATCCCAGTTTAAGATACGACCCTCTCTAGTGACTAGTAACTCTTATATTCACTCTTGGGATTCGAATCTCTATGACAACTAGCAACTCTTTTACTTATTCTCTTTTGGAATTTGAATCCCATGAAGGATCAAAATAACAAAGGACTAACAACAACTATCCGTTAGGATTTAAATCAATCATGCAATAGTAAGATTCAACTCAGTCACTCATTCTTACTCAGTACGCACATCACTAACACTTACGCACACGCACAATCGTTGAAGCATATCCAGATTTTATTGTCTGTATAAGGTCAAATTAAATTAAAACAATCTGGTAAGCATACATGCGGGCTTATCCGGTGCTCGTAATTTCCTCCTGAGCTTTAGGTGAAGCTCCCGGTATATGGCCGTAAACATCTGCTCGAGAAAATCACGGCGAGCTTAAGACAAATAGAGCGAATGAAAATAAGTGGAAACGGTTTTTGCTTGAAACAAAAAAAAAGTACTTCTTCGGCGCTTTAAGGACCGAGTGAGCATACAAATTACATAACAAGCAAACTGATCATCGTACTCTCCTTTTTCCCGACCAAAAATTATCCACGCTCCCACCTCGCTTGACAAGTTTTTGCTACCAGCGTGGTGTATGTATGTATGTACGTAAGCCCACCGGTTTCACGTTTATGCTGGTGGTTGGGTTTTCTTATCCTGCTTGTTGCAGTACAACGCGGCCTTCGACTGGTTCGTCCGTCCGTCCGACGAGTCGGCTTCTGCCCACGTACATATCCTCCATGGGCGCGGGATTCTACGCCACCCTTTTTGGTTTTTTTTTTTGAAGCCCATCCATGCGAATGAGGGTCGCCATGGGAATGTTGAATCATGAACGCTCGGAGCCAGAGCGGAGGAAGAGTGGAGAGTGTCCCTGAGCAGGGGTCTCGGGCCAGGACTCTCTTTTGGGGCCATAAACGAAAGGTAGGCGCGCGTCGTCGGCCAACCCCCTCCACCTCCACCATACGCGGTGAGGGTGGATTACATAATTGAATTTTCCTCGTGCCTTCATCGCGCCGTTTCACCGCCGTTGCAACTTGCCGAGACTGGGGGACCACACTACTGTTTCACTCGGATGCACATACATACAATCAAGCCTTCGGCGTAAGGTTTCCCTTTTTTTCTGGCTGATGTCCTTCACTGGTTTTTTGTTCAGTTGCGTAAAGGGATTCGAAATGCAAGGAGTATGGCAAGAAAGAGAGAGAGAAAGAGAGTGATTGTACCCGAAACTCCTTCCTTTTCCAGTTCCTAAAAACCAGCGGACGAGAAAGCGGTTTGTTTGCTATACTGGTAGTCTACTTTACTAAGGTCAAAGGTCGGCATGGAGCTTGATAGTTGAGACTGTTTACTTAAAACACGCGATAGTAGCGGTTAAAGTTCGATATTTAAATACTACCATTTTTATCTAACTTGGGAAATGAGGGATTGTTTTATTTTCCTTTTTTCTTATTTTGTATCAATGCATATTTTTTAATACTAAACATTCAGCAGTATTTATTTAAAAAATACCATAAAATGCGCTTCAAGGCCATTGGTGGTTTTACCGAAAAAAATAAACAAATTATCAATTCCTAAAAACAACACCAAACCCCATTACGCGTCCTTTCCATTACGTTAATCACCTGTATGGCCCGTATCCTAGTCGCAACACTTGAAACGGAAACCCGCCTGCCGTTCAAACGGTGGGGCCAAAAATTAATGCTTTATTTGCATTATCAAAACGATGTCTTAATAGGATATATTTTCCTCCGGAGGGTAGTTGAAAAGTTAATGAGATCTCCTTCGACCCGGGCAATTAAATGGGGGGAGAACAGCGTGAAGATCGGCTCGGTACGCCGGCAGTAGCTGCGTATGAGTGTTCACATACTGCCCTCCCCCACCTCACACACCATCCTTTTTCCTAGCGCGTGAATTTCCGCCCAAGATAATGTCCCTTCTCCACTGCACGGATTTTCCCACGAGACTCCTTTGCCGGGGAGAAAATTATGGCGCCTTTCTGCAACCGGCGGCGGCGTCCCGACGTCTGCCTCTGTGTGGTGGTGCAGGGTGAATGGGAACGGAGGGAAAAAAAACCTAAAAAATCATCAACACGCAAAAATGAGCCCCGTTACGAGCGGTACACCGAGGATAATGGTAATGAAAATCGTGCCTTATCAGCAAATCACGTCTAACTTGGAATTGAATTGGGTAGCTGCTTCTTCTTCCCTCTTAGATGCTTCGAGCCAAGTTATTTTACCGTGTATATATAATTTTTTGTATTATAAATACGCAAATTCGGAATACATTAACTATATTTAATTAAAGTTAAAGTCTAAAAATAGATAATCACACGAACACAATTTTATGTAATATACTCATGGTACCAGGCCAAGAAAAGTGGAAAAAAACTTATATTCTTTACATATTTTTAATGTTATTTATTGTCGCGTACAAACATATCAACGATGTAGAGTTTTGTTTGTTACCACAAATACCAAAAGAGCTACTAAAAATAAGTTATATAAAGTAGAAAAAGAAAGCGTAATCATTCGATGGCCCGGATTTCGCAACACGTAGCAAAGAAACAGTAAAGAGCAAACATAATAAAAATTTAAATTGACCCCCTTGAAATCACGTACCGACGATATGATTGAAAATTTATATGTGCCTGGTGCACATAAATACGTTATGATACGATTTCCATATATTGTCCATTGGCGTATGCCGCCTTTTCCCATACGCCGGCGTTCAGTTTTTCCACGTGGACTGCGTATTTTGCCCGCTACATTTAAGTGTGTCCCACGTGGCCCTTTGACTCAACACACGGTTGCCAAAAAGTTCGGAACATGATGTTGTACGGTAAAGCGGTGAGGAAAATCGTTCGTCGACTGGCTCGTGCCATATAAACAAAAGGACTATGTAACAGGGAGCGAAAAAAAACGTCACAAAGAAATGGCCGAGGTCGCTTCCAACCAGCCGCGCTGCGCGTGCATGCTACTACTACTACTCCCCTGTTTGCCATCAATCGTCCTTTTACGAAGGACCCACGTTCGAATAGCGGAATTAGTTGTAGGCTGTAACGGCCTTCCGGTGGTTCATGTTTATGGTACGAATATTTATAACCTGCCCGGGGTACGTTTTCTACCACTTAAATCTGGTGCGTTGGCCACTTGGTGCTGCCGTAACCGATTCCGCCCGGCCCAGGAAGCTTCCCAAGGGGCAACTGGTATCGATAAAACCAATTCAACTATTTACGGCTTCGAAGAACGATTAATATCTAGCTAACTTCCCCCGCAGGTTGTCGGGCTTGCATCGCGAACTGTACTCTACTCTATACGCTTTTGCCTGAAAGAATATGCACAAGTATCATTTCTCGAGAAATCTAAATAAGATTCGAATTCTTTAATTTCCATACTGCGATAGATAATAAAAAAGAAGGCTACAAGAAATCAAAAACATGTTCGACAAAATATATAACGAACAAAAAAGAATTACAAACTTCGACAAATTTGACATAATCCATCAAATAATGCGTCATTCACCATTAGTTGTGTTATCGTTGCCATTTAAACGATTTGATTTTGTGTTGTGAAACACACTCAATAGTACAGTCATGCGAAAGTGCATATTTGGCACAAAAGCAGGACGCATTATGTACACGCTTTAAAAAACAAAAACATAACGGCAAATATTGCAACCAAGAACCGGTTTACTGAAGCGCCAGCGAAACATTGCCAGAACCGGCAATCAGCGTACAACAGCGTAAATTAAGTGCACGAATGCTCGTAGGGGGGAACACACCAAACAACAAAAATGGTGAAACCAAAATTTAAAAAAGAAAAACGAACAAAACTCGACAGCAGAGTCAAAATGTGTCGGACGTAAACATAATCGTACGACGTAAACATAACGGTCCCGCAGTTCGCTCCCAGCCTCCTTGCAAGGGAGCAAGTGAATGGAATCGCTTACAATGATCGGGGTATGATCGATCGGTCGGGCCAAATTGGCGCGAAAGGACATTTCGTCTTGTTTCATCAACGTCATCGTCTTGTGGTCGTCGTTCAATTGGAGGGAGGTGGTATCAGTATAGCTGGTCCCGTAAAACCGGGTTTTTGTTTGTGCGATTATGCTACGGGCAGCACATCGATGCACAAGGATGCGATTGCGATGCTTATAATGGAGCTCTCGATATGATGATGGTGGGGTCATGCTTATTAAAATACCTCCATGCACGACGGAAGGAGGGGCGGCGGCGGCGTGGTTCCTTTAATTATCCGCTTCCTGGCGCTCCTTCGTTTCGGCGGGAAAATCGATCGAATTTATCAACATCATGGAGTCGGAGCTTGTGGTGTGGTTTCGCTTGCTATTTTGGGACTTTCATTTTGAAACTCAAGAAAAGGGATGAGAAGATAACGGTTTCAACGGTTTATTCAAATCGAACGATGGAAACAAGGTGAGCGTTGTCACTTGAAACTTTTGACTACTAGATTCATTAATTTGAAACTTTTTTACGTTTAACCGTCAACTTTTGTTCAAAACATTCGTTTTCTGTTCTACGCCAGTGCTGGACTGTTGTTTCTTATTTCTGTTAAAATTGTTGAGAAAGCTAAATAAAATATTGTAAAATAAATAAACGTTCAGTCATTTCATACTATCGTCGTTTTTTGTTGCACTCTATCTGGAAACAGAGCATTGTCCGATACTTTATACTTTTTTCGTCGGCAATGTTGTTGCTAGTCACTGCTTTTTGTGTCTGTTTTGTAATATCCATTCTTAGCATTGAGTTTTTTCATTACTCTCACCATTACTTGGCACTTCACATAACTCCAATCAACACACGTAGTTGGTTTGTTGTAAATTATATCCAATATTTTCAAATAACGTTACTACACCTTGAGTAATTTAGTCTAGGACTATGGTTGAAGGTTAACCAAAGCATTCGACGGTATATATTTAATTTTCTGATGTTTTCTGAATAAAATTCATGTTTTACGCAATTATAATATCACAAAACACAGTTCAAAAGTAAACAAACAACACGATTGATGATTCAATTGTTATTGACACACGCATAACGTCTACTGTCATACTGTAAAAATCGTTGGAAATGATCGTTCCCCGGATTAGGGCCGATTATTAATCTTCCGAGTTTTATAAATCTTCAAAAAATTGCGATCTTTTATGAATCGTCAAAGCTCCTGTAGATTGGAATTTAAAAATAAGGCTTCTTCAAGTAATTTTTCATCACTCTTTTTAGGACATCTTTAATCAATTGCCATTTTAAAAAGCGCGGTGATGAGATGAGTAAATGAGCTTTACAAGTGTCATCTTGGTATGGTATTTACAAAGCAGTGCCCCAAGGCTTGAAAAAGAAGTAAAGTCTCCGTGTGTTCATGCTCAATTCCTTCGATTGTCGGAGCGGCCACATGTGAATCGGCAGACGTACGTTGGCCATTTGGTGGACAGCCAATCTATTTCGTCCTTATACGGGCACGGTTTGGTGAACCTGCGTGTGTGTCTCGCTCGCCGATGCCAATAAAGGAGAAAGAGATTATCAATAGAGAACGAAGGACCAAGCGGAAAAACGGTGGGAGCAGGTTTATGCGGTACATGCAACACATTCCCTCCTTTATCGTTCGTGCAGTTGCTGCGTCGAAGTCAGTGGGCGCTTGTGAGGGCGCGTCGTGGGCGGGAAGACCGCAGGAAAAACCTACGCGTTAATGCGAGGGCGCCAGCCTTCCCTCCAGGTATGCAGAATGAGGACGATCTCAAGCCCGCGTCGGCCGACTGGCGTAGGTTTGCGAGAGAACGCGACCGGGACAAACCGCCACGTATGCGGAGGTGGACACCAATAACACAAATAGCAGCAGCGGGGCTACACAGCACACACCAACAGATGACCTTTCTCCGACGGTTGCCGGTGCCCGCGCTTCAACCAAGGGGCGGCAGCGAGGAAGGAAGACGGAAAACTCGTGATTCCGTGGACCCTCTCCAGGCTGCGCGGATCGTCCGATCGATCTCTCGCACTCCGATCGCTCGCTCGCTGGAGCTCGGCTTAATATTAATTTTTCTTTTATTGCTCAATTAAAAACGTGGGTCCCGTTCTTCGGCGTTTCGCCCCGAAGAGGGGGGTCCTTAATGGTTCTTTTGCCTTCTACCTGCGCTGCGGTGTAACGTGTAGCATTTCCTTGGGGGCATTTCAAGTCTCCTCCGCCAACGTTGGGTACTTTTTCCGAACATTCGTGTGGGGGTGCGCTGATACAAATAAAATGAATAACAACAACAAAAACTAGGGAAAGAAAGCGCCCGCAATCGGCGCTTTGGAGGAGGAGGTGGAGGAGAAGCGTGTGGGATTGAATGTGCTTGCACTACACAACCGACGACAACAACCAACACAGAAACGTCACCGAAACGCAACGCGCAGTGACAGCATGAGAAAATAATTCATTACCATCGAGGAATCAAACAGAAACCGTGGCACGGAGAGAAAGGGAAGGAAGGAAGGATAAGGTGTGGAAAGGAGGGTATGGATTTTTCCGGCTCGCATATGCGCTTGATGCGAGTGAGTGCAGTTTCGCCAACGCAATTCCATTTCCTGTTCCCACTCACGCGCTTCCACTTCCACGCGACGACATATTTGAACCAATTCCCTTCCAATGGCACTAACATTAAAAGAAACTCAAAATGGTTAGTTCATTCGCGAGAAAACGTCTAACGATCGATGGATGAAGCGTCGTCGTCCCGTTCGCCTGCAGCTGTTTGTCGTTGTTGTGTTTGGCATGAGGGGGGAAGGAGTGAGGAACTATGCTGTGCGCTAGTTTTACCTGATCCATTTGGTCGTTTATGGGAGGTACTTCATCCTGATGGTCGATGTTGTTTGTCTGCAAACATATATGCCTTTGCCCTTGGGCTAGGCAAAAAGAGAAAGATTGGAAGTTGGCACTGGTGAGATTGTTGCGCTCACTATGTTGCTCACTTCCGGTGATGCGGATTCCATTCGAAGTAACGCAAACGCTCGCCGTTGCGCCCAGTTCGAAGGCGTTCGAATTTAGGAATGCCGTTCCACATCCGTTGTCATCGACTGGATCGCATTTCGACGGGTTTTATCTGAAGAAAAAAATGTTATAGAAGACTCATTTCAAAGTGCTAAGGAGTATTTTACTAAGGAGTATTAAAATACTAAGCATCATTTAGTGCAGCATAACACATATAAACCGTATGGTTAAATTGGCAAGAACGCTACGAAACGAAACATATTATTTATTTATTTATTTAGGTAGAAACGAAACATATCTATAAATATAAAATTCTTGTGTCACGGTGTTAGTATTTAAACTCTTCTAAAACGGCTGAACCATTCCTTATCAAAGTTTGTACGCATGTTTCTTAGGCACGAGAATAGCTTTTTTAAGTATATCTCACGTCTGTAAACTATATACTTTTTTAATTAATTACGATTTTCTATCGTCATACATTGGTTTGTTTGTTTACATTCAGCAATGACCTGTAAACTCAACTCGCAAGCATAAACAGCCATTGCAGTATGCCTTTTCACAGAGCATGGTTAGTTGATTTGAACAGAGTGAACTCTTTGATTTTTATAGAGCATGGCACCTACACAATAAAAATATGTAGTTAAAAACCAGAGATTTTCAACAGTTGTATGTTGTTCAAATAATGTTTAACCGAGCCAGCTAGTGAATACATAGAAAAATCACATTGCCGATCATTGTATAAACAAATCCCTTTAAATCCCACGATTCTTCTGCGTCCGTCAAAAAATTCCGGCATCTGCGCGATCAACCATCCCAACAATAATAGGTTGAACTCTCAAAAGGCGTCGTCAGCATCCCCTCCCGATTCCACGCTCCACCCCCAACCACCCGGAAAGGGAATAATCCAAAAATACATCACAATACATGCACTCCACAATTTCGTGGACCACGCTCTCTCGCAAATTTCGTCCGCATTTCGCATCGTCGTCGTTTTGCGGAGGCTTTGGTATGCGCGAATGTTTTGCTTCATTTTCCAACCCACCGTCCATCCATCCCGCCCGTCAAGATAGCGATCATAACTCAGCTACAAACGCGCGCCTTAGAAAGACCGAGGCGAAGAACACGCACACAAGAAAAGAGCGATCGATCGCGTGAAAAGGGATTGCCGAAAAAAGCGCGCCAAGAAAAACTCCTGCTGGCGGGGCGGCGGGAGGCAGGCAGAAGGCAGCATAAGATGGACTGGGTAGAATGTAAACACACTCATTTTATACCCCACTCTCACATGCCCCTCCCCATCCCACTACGTTTCTTCTCCGCAGCGCCACCAGCAATCTGCAGGCGATTGATCGTTTGGGGATCTATTTTTGGATTTTTGCGGTCGTTGATCGCTCTTTTCGGTGGCCAAAAGCGACGCGCAACGGCAGGCAGAAGGCGGAAGGCGGTTCCCACCTTTTTGATTTTTGCATTACACCGAAATGTGTCCGTCATCATCATCGCCATCATTGAAATTGCTTTCAGGTTAGAAGAATGTGAGGCGAATTTTGTGGACATTTTTTTGTTTTGTAATGTGTTTGAATCAGAAATCGTTTTCATCTTTGTTTTCCATGATTCTTTATGGATATCTCGCGTAAATTGATTTCAGTAAATAATAGAATATGTTTTAATTTTTTTATTTGTATTCAGTTAAATTTGTTACCAGAAATTTTCCTTTCATTTCAATATGGCATAAAACAAAAATAACCAGAAAACCTGCCTTGTTAAATTGGCATACTTTTTACAACGAATTAAGCCTGATAGTCGTGTACCCTAAATGAAGCCATGTCCGACCGGTTACTGCGTTGTACAGTTTTCGACATACTTTTGCAGACGGGAATGATTGATCTTTTTTATTCGGGAATGATTGATCCCCTTTCGTCAACTTTCTTTACGCGTTTCGTTTCTCGGCTCGCTATTCGCCCCATTCCCGCCAGCGTGAAAAAATGGTGCTGCTATTTTTAGCACAGCATAACACAACACAGTCCACTCCCCCCTACCTTCAAGCGCTCCTCACTGATGCCGGCGCCATTGAAGGTGTGTGCCCCATGCCGACCCGCCTCGCCTCGCCCTCTCTTCTGCCTGATCAGTCCATTTTTGGGCACGATCGTGCTCCTCTCTCGTGTAAAAGTCGAACGACGATGGAACGGTTTCGACCGCGAAGCGAAACGGTAGATGAATGAAGCGAACGAAAGCAGATTTCGTTCGTCCGTTGACCTAGCAAAGTATTTTTTATGTCTATCAATTGTTGATGTTTTCGAGCATTTCTATGTTTAAGTTTGTGTGTGACAGGAGTGTTTTATTTTATTCTTTCTATCTAAATCTAATTATCCTTTCCCCAATCTTCATTCGCTTTCTTCTTCTTCTAAGAATTCTATACCATCACCATAAAAATTAAGCTGATTGCTATGTTTGATGTGAGTTTTTAAATGCTCGCGGAATCTGCCACACTCACACTAATCCGATGGCTTTTGTGTGGCTTTCCAACAAAACAAAACAAACTAATCGAGACGTGGTAGAATACTTTCGCGAAACGATCCACCGATGCTCGACGATGTGTTCAGGTTTCCGTGAGGTTCGTCGCTGATGTCTTGCGTTGATGTCTTTCTTGTTTTTATTATTTTCGCACCAATTGATACAAATGACATAAAATATAATTTAAGATTTTGTAACATAATATTGCGGCTTTCTTCGTACGCAAAAAAAAGTAAATAACCTCATAGATGTTCCCGTGACGATACCATTTCTTTTCCATCTGTCTCTTACACTACCCCAACGTGAGATGATCCGCGAGATAAACAAGACATTTTCACGCCAAACCATTTACTTTCCATTCAACCACGGCTAGCTTTTTTCGCATGATAAATAGCGCACACTGTTTTGCAACAAAGTTGTCTATTTGAGCGGCACCATTCCGGTGGAAAAATCCGGTTGGAAAACCATTTTTCACAGCCCTCCGTATCGTGCGCATTCATCCCCGTGCTGCGGAAGATTATCGGTTGCAAGTGTGATTTATAGCAAACGTCCTGGTGGTTTTATTTGTTGAATCTCTCTCCCCCGTTGAAAACGGGGACCGTGAAGACAAGATCTCCGCTAAGTACATTGTAATCGTTTTGGAAATTGTCTCGCCATGGTTTGGTGAAGTACTGAAGCTTACGTTAAAAAATTCAATAAAACAGTATCCCGGGAGAGGTCTCGCAGATGTGTATATAATTCAGTGGGAACCAGGCAAAGGAGAGCAACTCCGGGGGCCGGTAAAGGTCGCTCGATTCCCTTTCTACTTCGTTTCGGATCGTTTAAAATTCACCGCACACCGCCTCCCTACTGCCCCCTTCCATCTTCAACCGCAGCGATCGCGCAGTTTCATATTTAAATTAATCATCGTATTTATCGCGAAAATGCTAATACCGCTAACACGATAATTGCCATTCATTCCGGCGCTGGTAGTTGTTGCTGCTGCTTGAGTTGATGCGAAACGGAATGGCTTCGGGGCATTAAAATCGAATCTGTGTGTTTGCCGGTGGCGCACATCCGTCATCGTTCAACCTGGGGTTTTTTTTTGTATGTGTGCCGGTGCTGCTGTTCCCTTGTGAGGCGAACCTAGGCGAGCCTCGGTAATGAAAACCGCCGGCAGACAAACTAGTCCATCCGTGAACGTGATAACATACTCTCCTCGCTGGCCTGTGGCAGCAGGCCGAGAAAGGCGCGGGCCTTTCCGTGCGCCAACGAGATCAGCTGTGGAAAAGCAGCCAGAGCTCTCGGGAGACCTTAACACCGGCACCTTCACGTTCGCTCGCCCGCTCGTTGTCGTGTCCGTCTGGTGGTGGTTGGCGCTGATTGGCGGTGAAACTTGATCGATAGCCATCGCCGGCCGCCATAGAAGACTGTGCCCCGTGGGAGCATACGAGGCGTCGGGGTAAGGTGCCTTAATGGTTGTTGCATCTTTGGCCGCGGAATGCTGCTGTGTCCGCTCGTGACTCGTCAATCGAGGGAAGGGAGGGAGGATTGTAGGGATTCCGACAGACGTTTGGCCTTCCCAGCAGTCGTGTTAGCCGTCCAGGCGGTACCGCACACCACCACTCCCTTCTCCACCGCGATGTTTTCGGTGAGTCACTTTTCCCTTCCCACCGACAAGCTTCTTCGGCGAGAAGAAAATCCAAACAGAAGAAAACATCCACTCAGGGGTCGTGTGCTTTCGTGCTCGTGTTTCACGGCCACACCGAGCACGTCCTCGTGGAGCCCAGAACAAACTTGCCACGGTTTGAAACACCGCGCGTTCGTCGCTTGCCGCGCAGTTTATGTTTTTCATTCCCGGTGGCGGTATTTTCTCATCATCGCTACCGCGCAAGGAAAAATGCTCCCAAAGGGAAACCGATGTGCACGCTGCTATAAGGTGTTTTTATTTTGTTTTGTGCCTCACTTTTTTCTCCCAACCCCAACCACCGGGCCCGTTCTGATCGTATCAAAAGCAAAGCCGGGATGGCCTGCACTTTCACTTCTTTTTGCAGGCGGGGGAAGCATAAACGATGGGGTTGCTACTGCTGAGCGGGGGAAAAAAACTGGTGATGATCCGGTTTAAAAGAAGGGGGCGGGGGTGGGTAATCGCCAGTACCCTTGGGTCCCGATTGACTGGCATGGGAAGAATTGAGATAACGATCTTATGAATCTCGCCCGCCGTTAGCGATCGGAGGCGTTTGTAATAAAAGGGCACATTCCCGAACGCCATTGGAGAACGTTTTGCTATCGAAATTCGTGTGCATATCGGGAGCATCTTCTGTTTTGGCGCCTGTACAGCTATTTAAATTACAATCCTTATCCTCGTTAACATCTTCAAAGCAATGTCGAGATGCACGATACATCTGATCGAGGTTAGTGTGTGTGTGTGTGTGTGTTGTAGAACGTCGACTTCATTGCGCGGCAATTCCGAACAGCTGCTCTAACGACTCAACGATGTGTAGAACAATTTGCCCGCCGATTAGACGGAAGATTCCTCGAATGTAGCAATTCGATTTGGTATGCAAATAGTTCGGCATAATCGGCAGCTGATGTGAATGCGCGCTGGAATGCCATCGCATCGGTTCAGAGCCTCTCGCGCCGATCGTGAGAAGCAGCCATTCAGCCTCCTCACCCGTGGATTATTCCTCCGCGCAACGTTCGGTGTGTAGGCAGCGTTTATGCGCTCTCTCTATTCAAACTCTCCGCTGACCCGAGGGACAGTCAGCTGTTTTTTCTATCAATGGACTCCTTTTAAATGGACCCCACCGGGGAGGGGAGACACATACACACACACAAGCGAAAGAAATAACTCACCTGCAGCACCGCAAGCGAGCCCACCGGATCGCGCGCGGAGAAGCATTCCAACGGGCGGACCACCTCGATTGGCGGTGGAAGAAGGGCCAACGAACTCTACCGGCGTGTGTCCGTGAGCCTGGTGGTGACGGCGAGACTAGGCTACAAGTTCACCTAGCCCACGTCGATACCGAACAGCGCCTATGGACGACAGGCCAACTCCAATCGCTCCACGAAACCGCTCCGGAGCCGAGGGCGATTCAAGTGACACTCAATCTCGCCCCGAAGGGACGCGTCTCGGGGAAAGGGGCAGAGTGAGGAGGAGAAGAGAGATGGTTGGTATGATCGAGATAGCGATAGATAGCGGGGAGGAGGTGAAAGAGAGAAAAGGGTGACCGCACACACCCCCTGCTTCGGGCCCTCCGAAAGGCTAAAGCGGAGTAATAAAGTATTTTCAAGCCACGTTTTGGAGGGTGAAAACCACATTCCATTCAGAACGGGGCTGGAGGGTCTCCCCTTTGCCTTCCTTCCCTCCCGTCGATGGTAATAAGAGAGCTTTGTATGTTTCTTTTCGCTCTACTCCTTCCTCCGGTCTTCGGGCGTCTTAGGCAACACTACAATCCACCGGCTGATTCGCGATCTCCGGCGTGTACCGGTTTCGAGGTAAAAACGCGCTCCTTGTATGTGTGCCTGCAGTGATAACGCTGTCCTGATCGGAAGACAACAACCTCCCGGGACGGCGTGACACTTGCGTCTTCTAATGCGACATCGTCGACATTTGCGGCTCGCGCAAGACGAAAGACGAAAAGTCAAAACGAAGGTAGAACGGAGATATTGGAGAAATGGGGCAGGGGTCGCTGGGAGCGCTTGAGTTGGAACTTTATCTGCGTCGTACCTTCAGACCCACCAGTCCCCCAATCCCCCATCGTCAGCAACTCTTTCCTCCGCAAGCGACGAACGCATGTTTCTTCGTCTTTATCAGCCCCGGTGTGGCGTTCTTTGGGTGTTTGTTTTGATTTTTTCACCATTTCAACCATCTCTATCGGCCATTCCAATCTCGCAACGTTCTCCTCGACTCTCCTCTAACACCCCGCCCTCCCCCCTCCCCCGCCCACAGAGGGGTGGTGCCATTCCTTTGGATACTCGTTCGCGTACTTTCTTTCTCTCTCTCTTTCTCTCTCGATCGCGTTCGTTTCCCCGGAATGTGTGCACATTCTTTCCACAAGTCCAGCATCATCATCATTTCCACGGCCCACACAAGACACAGCACACATCCAGCTGTGCCTCGTGACCACCCACCCCACCCTCCGCCGCTTGCCTTTGCATGAAGATCACGCGGCAAACATTCTTCTTCGCGGCGTCGGCTTGAAAACCGGCTGATCGGAATCAGAACAGGATTAGTGCAGTGGCTCGCGCAGTGTCCCTCCCTTCTCGGGCTCTGCTTTTTGGTATTGGTGAAAGGGGAGTTTCTCGCGCGGTGTCGTGTGTTTTCCGTTTGAACTGGTTCAAGCGCGCGACAGCGATCACAGGACACGCACCACGTGGTTGCGATGGGCAAACATCGTGAAATCAGTCCGTATGCTATGGCGAGCGATCAAGGCGTTAGATTCCCTGGTTATTGTTTCGAACCGTTTAGATCCGGTTGAATGCAATGTACGAAATGAATGTTTGCCTGGAGTGGTGTTAGACTCCATTGGAATTGTTTCCTAAACGCAAGGATTTGATTTTCAACATGGATTCTGATCTCATGTGCCAAATGAAACTTTATCTGTTTTGAATTTATTTTAGTTTAGTCTATATCAGGGTTCGGCACACGTTGCTTGAAAATGACCAAATGATGAAACAGAGCCAGAATACTGTGGGTCAGATATCTCAAACGATGTATTCATCTTTTAAAAATGATACTAAACCATTTTAAAATGGAGTATCAATTATTTAACCCGAAAAGTAACACAAAGATGAGATAAAATATTTTAAATTTTAACATTTAATCATTAATTTTTATATTTTTTTTCGTTGAATTTTACTCTTTTTCAAACATCAATCTCTTTTCGTATTAATCTCTTTTATTATAACTAAAATTAACCATTACGCAAATTATTTTAGCATAGCAAATTTGTCAACAAAACTCAACAATTAAAATAGCTCAGCTTCGGGAACAGTCTAATAAAGTTACCTATGTATTGAACACTTCGTTTAATACTTTCAACGTACCAAGAAAGAAGTTTGATACCGAGAACAAATCCGATAAGGATTGAAATGTTTTTGCTTTCTGTATGTTGCTCAAACATTTTATTCCGGGCCGGATAGAATCATCTGGTGGGCCGGACGACCCCTGGTCTATATAACCTAGCAATTCTGTTTTTTCCACATCCGATAGTGTGGTCTACCGAATTTTTATGATTCGTGGTTTTAAACGTCCGTTGCTAAATTTCCTATTTTCTAATCTTCCTATATTTATCCAAGCGTATACCCAAACGTCTCTATGTATTTTTTTTATAATCATTCCCCTCGTACGGTCCCTCGTACAACATCCCGTTCGATTATGTACCGTTGATTTGACGTCATTCGTTTGAAGCTTTTCATTTATCTCACGGTAATGTGTGCCATTTGTTTGGGTCTGTTTTTTGTCGGCTCATGCTTTACGAATTTCACACGATGTTATGTCATCGCGGACGGGTCGAGATATCGTTGAAAAAAAAGTACCACAAAATTAGACGAAGACGGGGGGACGTAGCAGATAAACTGGGAAAGGCACATCGGAATGTGGCTGCTATCGCTAAATTGATATGAAAACCCGCTCAGTGTAGGGGAGGGTTGGTTGGTTGGTTGGTTGGTTGGTTGGTGTTGAATGGATTTAAATCACTCCTAGGCCTTCGAGCGCACATCGAACCTCAACGGAACGCGGAACGGTTCTTCGCCAGCGTTCGCTACAAAGTCGACTTTAACGACCAAGTTAAACACCCCGCTACCACCCTTTTGCTGAAAGTCGAACATTGTTGCCCCAGTGTATGTAGGTGATAACGCGGGGCAGAAATAGCAATCGGGGATCGCTGGGAAGTACGTGGCCGGTCGTCGCCCGGTATCGCAAGTGAGTTCTCGCGAAATGGCGTCGTCCCGGGGACATCATCAGCTGGTGCGAGGTGCAAAATCGCACCCAGTTTTGGTCAGCTGATCCGTTTGTCTTGTGCTCCGGTGTAGCGAACATACACACACACACACACGGCCGGTGGCCTACATTCATTCGTGTACCTTGCGGTTTGTTCCCGTCCGGGAGATCGGGCAGGGTTCCCTTCGCGTGACTTGATAAGCGCAACGCGATAAGTTAGCATGGAATTTCGTAGCTCACGCTTGGTTGGGGAACGCTCGGCTGGTGGTGGTGGTGGTGGTGGTCCATAAAGTCATCGCTGCTGCAAGTACAATCGTGTGTGCAGTGGGGTTTTAAAATAATGCACTGACGACATCCTTCGCGCAGTTAAGAGCTGGGAACTCGAAACCGCGAAAAAGTCACGATTCTTGGCTTTAGGTGTTTGTGTACTCCTCTAAACGATCGCTACCAGCTTAGCAACGCTTAAATAACATCGTCATCAACACCCCGGACTGCCCCAGACCCCGGGTTCGATAGCGGAAGAACCCTCCCCCGATCCGCAAGTGGTGGGTAACTAATGAGTAATTTTCTCACCGTGTTCGAATTTCAAGCGCATCACGGCCCAGCTGGGCGTGTCCTTGAACTCGCTTCTGCATCTCTTTAAAACACGTTTACCTACTCCATTGATCCGTCTTCGAGCCTTCGCCGGCCGTGGCCAGTTTGCGTGGTACGACCGATGGTGGTTAAGATGTTTATTTATGGCCGGAAATATTAAACCACTCCTAAACTCCTGCCACGAGGGGGAAGGCTTAGGCTTGTACTCGGGTCGTCCGTTGAATGCATCGAATGTGCTCCCCGTCGGAATGCATCTCCCCATCCATCTTTCCCCCCCCTCACAGCAAGGAGTGTCGTATTTGTTGAAGATGCGGTACCGCTGTACACCCACCGTGACCACACTGTCGGCATCATATGTTGCATCTGTTTTGATTCCTTCGGGGAGGGCAGGGCACGGCTTTGGACACGTCTAGGCCGGCTCACCCCTTCGAGAAATCATACACTCAAACGGTAGCAGAATCATCGGTTGCGGTCAGCCGCCTTCGTCCGACTTTCGATACCGTGGGAACAATTGGCAAACCTTACTGATATAGTTATCAACTTTTTTTCTTTCTTTTTGCAGGTATGTTTGCGCTGGTAAAGGATCATCACTTTGCGATTATCGCCGGTTTTATTGTAAACGGTTTATTTGAAAAAAGGTCACAGGTATTTAAACATGTTTTTCATTGCCTCCAGATTTTCTCTGTTGATCTCTTCATTAAACATTTCCTTATCAATAAAAATTATCGCTCCTTTATGGAAAGGCTTGTATGACAGAACTATAGTTCTGCAATTCTTTCTCTTCGATTTATTCAAAGTTATTTACAAATTTGTTGTCTGTTCATAAACTACATTGAATTATCGTTATCCGTGATGTGATATAACTTACCTTTACCTTTGTTTTCTTTATTACATTGAATAAGGTTCATATTGTGGTAACTTTTAATTATATTAGTTGAAGTCCATCGGAGATAACGTTGTTATCTTCATAGACGAATTCACTAAAATGTTTTAAAATTACCAAAATCGTATAAAATATAAAGATTCGCTAAGATGACATTGAGATGTCTTCTTTTTTCGATTTTGTTATTATTGGTGAGAAAAAGCTTTTTTTTAAATCGCGTTCTATTTTACCTTATTTTTTCCGTTTATCTCGTTCTATAACCGCTCTTTGAATTTCCTTATGTAATTACTAAACATAGCTTTTTTATGATTATGTTATGGAACATGGTCGAGAATGTTTAAGTGTAAAATAAAACCGATCATCTTTCATGCAGTTCCCTCGTAATGCATTTGGCGCTCTCCAACGTGGAGGAGGAGGGTAACTTGCAGGGGGAGAAGGGAGCATGGATAGGTTGTTTGGGGTGGTGTTATTGCGCGCCAAAGAATTCTGCCCGCTCGAAGGTGAGCAAAGCCGCGGAAAAGACGTCGAAACCGAGGTGATTGACATCCATGTTAATGTTTAAAGTCGTCGCCGAGCCGGCCGCTCCAAACTCCATCCCCAACTCCTCGCGCGAACCTTCCCGTTGACCAGTCACACACACTGACGCCGCCACCTCATCCCGTTTCTGCAAAAGCTCCCAGCTCGGCGGCACCTTCACGCCTTCCATACGCAAACAAACGCTTTCCAAGCCAAGTGAAAGGCATCGAAATACGGCGTGTCGTGTTTTGTTTAGTCGTGTGTTCCCAGAACACGCTGGCCCGGGTGGCGTATGTAGTTTGTAATTCGATTCCGCGGGGCAGCAAAACCACGGCAATGGCCGCCGTATGGCCCTTTTCGCATCGTTCCCGCTCCGGGCGTGGCAGATTTCGGTGCTTGGGCGCATCATCTCACCCACGGTCGGTGGCAATGGAACCATGTGCTTTTTTCACGAATCCGAACCGGTCGATCTGTCTCTCTCTCTCTCTCTCTCGATGCAAAGTGGTTTTGCAAATGGGTCTGGTTTTTTTTTGTTCTATAGCAAATTTTAATGTTGATTTTCGTTCATAAATCGAGCACAGACGGCGTGGAACATGCGTTGTTGCAGTTCCTAGCGCCGCCGTCGCCGAAAACCGCGCTCATTCCGGCACGTCGCAGCCGCAGTCCAAGAAAAAGTTCCACGGAATCGAACGAGAACGAGGGGGGCCGCAGGGTGAAGAAAATGAGAAAACAAGAACCTGGGGGGGAAAAGGAAACGGTGGATAAAAAAGTGCACACGGCGAAGACACGTAAAATAAAACTCCGAGCCAAAGAGTTAACCGCAAAGCGCGGGAAGCGTAGAAAAGTACAGTACCGTCAAAAACATCGCACCGTCGAACGAAGCGAGCGAACATCGCTCTCGCATCATCGTCATCATCAGCCGGGACCCGGGGGTACGCCGGTGCGACCGCAACGGCAGCAATGTTTATGCCGCGTGCGAGCGAGACGGAGCCTAGCGGCGTTATGAGCGATTTGTGAGCCGCGAGTGTGTGTGCGTGAGAGAACGATCCGCGCGCGGATCGGGGACGGTGCGTGAATGTGTGTGCGTTACGACGCTGCGGCAAATGCTGCGGTGGTGTGCGAGAATACATAGCACGGTGACAGAGTGGGATGCGTGGATGCGGTCGGACGGTCGTGCGAAAGAGAGAAATGAAATATTTATAAACATAATAAAACCCGGGACTTTTTCGATATGGAGACGATGACGATGAAGATGATGATGATGATGCTGATGATGATGATGATGGTGGTGCTGATGATCATGACGATGATGTTGGTGATTGGGGTATTTAGAAGTGTGCGTAAGCGTCGGCCGGCTTAAACGAGAGGAGATAGGAATAGGTTTGAGTAGCTCGAGGGAGCGAAAGAGATGGCCAATGTCATATGATGTTGCTTCTAGCCATCGTTTTCTTACGCATTTCCATGCACATAACTCCACACACACACACACACACTGAACACACTGATGTAGTGAAGATTGTACGCAAGCGTGTTCTTTACGACCGGAAAGAGCGAGAGACGCCGCACCACGCGGCGCTAACCTTGCCCTTCACTTCACCCCGTCGGCCGTAAACCTTCCCGGACACTTGTCCCCGTACCTGCCGGGGAACGGGGAAAAAGGAATTCTGTGTGCCTCCTGTCCATAATGTTCCAACACGCGCACGCAACGCCGCCCCGCAACCATCTTCATCATCGTCGTCGTACGCAACGCGTCTGTCCACGCCATCTTCTCTGGATGGGGACGACATTTTTGTTCCTGCAGACCGGCTACAACACACCGACCGCGCGGGAGCTGCGGTTTGTGGGGGAAAAAACTGTAGCCAAACTCCACGCACACTCCTCCCAGCGAATGCCCTCCCTCCTGGGTTTGCCTTCTTCCGAGATAACTCTTGGACGCCGCGATTCCGGCACTCTCGTTCTCGTTTCTTGATTCTCTTCCGTTCCGGGGTTTGGCGTTTCGTTTTCCAGCTCGGTCCTAGCACAGCCCGCCCCTGTACCCCCGGTCAGACTTTTCTTCGCTGCGTTGCGTTGCACCACCCCGAACCCGACTTGAGGGAGAGACCGATGGAGGTGGAATGGGCTAGAATTTGTGCCTCCATCTTGGCTGGATGCGTCTCGAGTAAAGTGGACTCTCGCGTGGAGGTATTCGTTGGGCTTGTAGACATTCAGAACTTCCACCAAAATTTTGAAACCATCTCCGCTTTTTCGGAAAACTTTTCTTCTGAAGCGAAAGCATTGGATGCAACTGTTGGATTTAGAACCAACTGACTATAATTTAAATAGTTGGTAGTTCCATAGAAAATAGTCAACTTTATCAACTTTTCTGTAACAAATTGAAGCCTCTTTTTCATGAAATAATCCAACTTAGATCAAATTTAGATTCAGATGTTAGGCGGAATCTCTGGCCATGATGAACATATAACAGGTGTAAATCTCAGTTCTATCTCGTCTGGTACGGGCATGTATTCTACATTTATTTTGGGATGTCTCAAAATCCATGGCTGAGGCAAGCTGAGGGCGTGACACCATAACTTCAGCGTAATCGTCAAGCAAAAAAGTTATCGGAAACCACGAAAACTTCTAATAATAGACAGTCAAAAGGGCCCAAATTGGTGGACTTGGTTCTCGGAGTTGAAATGATCTCTGGTATCTCATAAATTGATCCTAATAATATTCAGGGTATAACAGTTTCATGATCATCGTCCAATAGATCGTATACACCATAGAGATGAGACAATATGCTCTCGGTAGTAAACCACCACAGTTTCGACTACATAGCGCCGATACTTGCGGACTCCCAAATAATCCCGTGCATGTCTGCAACAGTACATCGAAAGTGGTTCCATCAGCTTGGACTCGTCCGGCGATACACTTTGCCGACCATATGGCGTGTGTGCCCGTTTGTAGCCGCGGTGTCCATTATTTTACATCGCTTTCCGTAGCGTGCGGCAGGTGTTGTTGTTGTTGTTGCCGTTGGCCCTTCTTGCCTGCCGTCTTGATTGCCGGCAACACATGGGGCAAGGTTACTTATTCCCTTTAAAACAGGTAAACAGTACCCCGGGTACACACAGTGAGAGAGAGAGAAAGAGAGAAGAGAACCAATCCTTCGCGCCAGACTGAAAGGCAAACGAAACAGAATGGAGAGAGGAGGTGCAGAGGTGTTTTGATGTTGGTGCATCCCCGTACCATCAGGCCGGAGATTGTCGTGCATTAGGAGGATCAAGCTCGCCCCGAACTCCTTCGAACGTGACGTGACGCTTTGGTGGCGTTTCATGTGTCGTTCTCCGAGTGCGCCGAGTACTGTACTCCTCAACCCTTTTAGTTGGGTCGGGGTGCATTCTCTCGCATATTCCTGTTTAAAAACGGGAAACGTTGTGCTGTTTACGCGGTCATTTAAATACTCCCGCCCGGCTCTCGATGCAAATGCGACTCCATTTTTTCGACTTCTCGCCCGGTACTCGCCGAACCGGTTCTAATCGGTTAGCAAACCCCCTGATCGCCAGCTGAGCGATAGCTACTGGATATGGCTGGATACATTGTGCGGAGCAAACACGCTACCGATGGCACCGATCGATCGATCGATCGACACCGTTCACATGATCGCTACGAGGGTAATAAATTAACGCGACCTGCCATCGCTTCTAGTATGTGCAGTGTGCACTACCTTTTTTATGAACACATCGTCGACGTCTCCATCGGTCATGAAAGGCTGAACCTTGTGCAGAGCGTACAGAACCGTGTGCATCCAGCATCGGGTTTCCCGGAAGCGAAACGGACTCGCAGGTCGTCAATTTGCGCGGTTCTTGGCGCTTCTGCCCAAACCGGTTGTGGTGCGCAGAAATTTCCCGCGCAAAAATAACGCGCATCAGGAAGCCGACGCATCATCGAAACGCGTGGCGAAGAGTCTGCTAACAAGGAAGTTGTTTAAAGGAATCGGATGAGAGAACCATACCTCTTGTTCACCGTATCACATAATACTACAACTGTAATTTTTCATAAGAGTTGTTAGCATGAAGAACTTAAAATTAATACTTTTAAAAACAACAAGTAAAAATTAACAAATTTTAGATAGTTTCCAACCGTGGTCTTTAGTAACGCGATATTTTTTGTAACAGAAAAGACCGTTGTCTGTTTTCCGCGTTCCTCATCTTTAACAGGTGCTTGTTAAAGCGAGTCCGGGTTCGCAGTTCCGGACTGTCTCTAACAAATATAACACAGCTTATGCACTTCAAACAACCGATTCGGTGTAAAACAATTCGGAAAGCAAATAACATGACCAAACTCAAACATGACGCTACATTAGCAAGTCAAACCATTCATATGTCATAAATACCAAAACTAAACAAATTTTTTATTATTACCGACAAATAACCAAGATTATTTTTCATGTTATTGAAAAAAAAACGATTTGGTCGAAACTTTCACGCTCTGTGAATAGGCATGCTGCTGTGACTGTTTATACTTGTGAGTTGGGACTATAGTTGTCATTACTGAAAATAAACAAGCCAGTATATGACGATAGAAAATCGTAATAAATAAAACAAATATTTAAAAAAGCAAAGTTTGCAAAGTTTGATTTATAATAGTTCACCCGTTACTGGGAGATATATAGATTTCAACTGTCAATTAAATAAAATTATAATAAGGACCTTGTAAAAGAATTCAACATAAAACGGCAACCATTCCAACCAATCTGAACTTGAATTCAAACCTCGAGTCGTCATGGGTCCAAAGCAAGTGCAAGCGTTGATCTAGTGCTCGCCAATCCAACTTCTCGAGGCAGATTTCCATCAGTCCGGGCCGAGTGTTGCCCTCGGCCAACGGCCTGCAAAAATCGAATGCCACGCTGAGCGCTGAGTCAAAAAGTGCGCGTAGTAAATCTTCCGAACCCGAAACGGACCGTGGCACCCTTCGACGATGGTGTGTCTGCGTGTATGTGTGCGCGTACGATCCCCAATCAGCCCCAAGATCCCTCCCCTCTGGCCACCAACTCCCCAAGCGAGCAAGCGCGATCTCCGTGGAGCTGCGAATTTTCGCAAAATCTCCAAACTTAGAAGTCGCTCAGGGACGTCGAGGGGTAAAGGGTGTGTGTGTGTGTGTGTGTGTGTGTGTGTGTGTGTGTGTGTGGGGGGGAGGGGAGTATTTGGGTTTCGAGTACTGAAGATTTTTTTTTGTTTTCGAGGTTTATGCTTTCAACTTTGCATCCCTCACCCCGGCATATCCCCTCCCCCGTTATGTTGCACCCAACGGTTCGCGGGCTTTTGGCCGCTGGCGCGCCTGAGTGTGTGTGTGTGCTGATGGTATCCATGAGATCCCGCGCTCGACATGATGTAGATCTTTTTTTTTCTTTTTTTGTCGGTTGGAGCGCGAAAATTAACTTTTTTGCAAACCACCATGAAGTTCGGCGCCGCCACGCACGATGCCGATTTTGTGACTCCACTCTTGTGGATGGAGAGAGACAGAGAGAGAGAGGGAGAGAGATGTTAGCGTATTTTTCGTGTCCTACTCACTCGCGGAAAAACACGTGAATCGACGATGCCGGGCTTTTTCGCGAACCGTTGGAAGGGCATGAAGGAAGGACAGGGGAGGGGGGGGGGAGAAGGAGTTAGGTAGATGTTTGATCTTTTTTCTCTGTTTCCTTTTCTTCCGATCCATCCCGCGGTCCTTTCCCCCCGCCGTACGTCTTATTTCCTTTGAGATCTCGTTTTTTCTTCGACCGCATTCTTTCCGCAGCACCGTTTGTTGTGTTGTTTGGAGATAATTTTGGAGTTGGCGGTTTCGGTTATGCTGTGGCGAGGCGTATTTTTTTTTTTGCTTCTTCGTAACGAAAAAAAACCTTGCTGTTCCTGCTTGTTGTGTTGTGCGCCTTCTCTCCCACAGCATGGCTGTATGTGTCCGTGATTATGACCCTCCTTGTGTGCGAATATGTGTGCCCCAAGTTGTGTTGAGATTTTTGAGGTCTGCACGCAACATCATACATCCAGCCAGCAGCTGAAAGGAAGGGCCAAACACAACATACGGGAGAAGCAGAAAAAAAAACCCGGTGGAAATAATACTGCGCAATTTCTTCAACCACTTTCCGCCCTACCAACACCCCGCGCCAAAGGCCACCACTGCCGGCAGGTTTTTGGTTGGGGTCTGCTCTTGCGTTATCTCCCGAGCGTGCACTGTTCCCGCGGGTTTCGCTTCTCTCGCAGCGCCACAATTCGCAAAGCGTTCGGAACGAAGTGAAAGAAAAGAGCAACCGAAAACCATCATCTGTTTTTGGCGAATTTTCTCCCCCCCCCCCCCCCCCCCCCACCCTCTTTGCGCGGTGGTGGTCAGCAGCGTGTGTGCGTTGCTCCCACCGCACGTGTGTGCCCTTTTCTTGATGATTACCCCCTCGCGCAGAAATGGGTGATGTGATGAGCACACATGCCGCTTTTTCAACCTGCCGGGAATGTTTGGCGCTTCGGAAGCTCCTCGAAACAGGGACCATCCGTTTGGTGGAGTTGTAAAAATTGTATTTTCGCTTTGAACGAGCTCGCAGACGCTTATTTTGTTGCTTTTAGCTTGTGGTTTGTGCAACAACACACTTACAGCGCAATGGGGTTTAAAAGACTATACAAAAGGTAACTTTCTTTTTTCTTAACGTTAAAAAAATAAGCTCGAAAGATGACGTACTTTGCGCCATATGTCAAGAGCAAAAAACTTGGTTACTGCTTCTGCTTGACCACCTTTTCCAATATAATTCTTGTGCTACAGTAAAAATCCAAAACATAAACCTTCCAATTGCTTCCATTCACAAATTGCCTGTAACGGAAGGAGAGGGACGGAGTGGTTTTCCCCTCCGAGAGGGACCTTGTTTTTTGCAGCAATTTACTACGGTTACGGTCTGCCGAGAATTCTGGTCAAAATCGGTAAACTCATTCCGAACCACCAATTAGTTTAATTAAAGATAAAACAAAAATAAAATTCATTTTCACATTTTCCTCCCGCTCACCTGTGGGCCGCGGGGGTCTCTCCACCTTATGGGGCTGGGTCGGACGCCCGAGTCCCGCCGGTCATTCAAGCGCGCATGGGTCCGATAAAAATGATCTCCTGAGGGGAGGGGCGGTGAAAAAAAAATGAAGATGTTCCACGGGAAGGCGAGACGTGAAGTTTTTGAAGCACAGGAGAAGGTGCATGTTCATGCCATTCGGTACATTTCGGGTCCTCGGCCTGCGACCCCAGCCCTTTCCGCCCGACGTCAATAAAGTTCCGCCACGTAGTTGTTAATTAAAACAGCAGAATCGAAAGGTAAGCGTTCTGGAGTAGCATGAGACAGAGAGAGGGAGAGCAAAAGGAATAACTGAATGCCTAACCAACAACGCGGCGGCACTCGGCTTCCGGAACTACTCTTGGTGGCTAATTTCGGTTGGAATCGCCTCGAACTGCCTCTGTGGGAGGGTTTCTAGTGGGTTCGCTTCCGAGCCTTCCCGATAGTGGAAGACCTATCCAGCCGTGCGCCCAACGGTCTGCTGAACATCGCGTACTCTGCGAGCCACGAGTGGCTAAATTCGTGGTTCACTGGGTTCCGAAATCATGAATGATTGCGCTCTCCCTCCCTCCGTCCATAAGGATAAGAAGGTACGGTGCATTTGGTGCCCAACTGTGTGCTTGCGATAAAGAAAAGAGCCGATGGCTTTCCATCTGGATGATAATGGTCAGCAACGTGGAGCATTTTTCTTTTTTAATTTTCCTTCATTAGAGGGTTTTCCCGTACCCGTTGGAAGCGCTCTTTTTGAGTACGGAAGAGTTTTCTTCCCGCGTGAGGCAACTGAAAGGTTCTATAAATTTGTCCACTTCCGTGTAACGACGGTACTTGTCGTACAGATGTGATAGAAAACTCGGGAAAAAGGAGTTAAAATGCGAAAAGCAACTGAAGATAATAATATGAAGGAGAAAAACAGCACGAGGAGGAGTCGACGTTCTGGAAACCTGGTAGAGTTGTCTTCATTTATTTTCTTGTTCGTTAATAGCATAGGAATATGATAAAATTTTATTTCTCTAGGTAATAGAAAGTTGATGAAACTAGTTGCAATTTTAAAACAATACTCCAAACAGCTGGTTTAATGTAGTTGGAGCAGCTGCTTGCAAAGGAAAAAGATGCAAAAATATAGAATCAAACACACGAACGACAGAAGAATCGTCCCGTTTAGATTTTCTGTGTACCATGTGTTCCGTTTGTTTGCCCAGCTGACTTATTGAAGCGAAAAAAATACAGATCCATGGGTTTGATTGTTCTGCGGTTGTATTTTTAATTCAAAAGGAATAATAATTCGAAAGATGTACTGAACGTTGATTTCCGAAACCCCAAATGAAACAAATAAAATCTTTCCTATCATCATCAAAAGTGTGTCCATCACTGGATGGAAATTCATCCCGCTCGAAAAGTGCGGGAAAACAGGGAAAATCGTCCGGCAATCAGCAGTAGGCACATATGATATGGTAGCGAGAAAATGCGTCCGCAGCGGCGAGCTCAAGCGTTTCCACCAACACTCGAATGGAAATCATCGGGCGTGTACCAGTATCGATCGAGAAAATCAGGCGGGCTGTGGCAGCGTTTCGGATGGAAAATCCGGCCCACACCAGTGCAGGAGAGGTAGAGGACGATCCTTATGTAGCTCAGCTTGAGCCTTGCAGTACATAACCACGGCACGCACACACACACAAGTGTACAAGCCACACACAGCAGGCACACAGCGCGAGGGAAAACTCCCGAACAGATGATTACGTTAAGCGAGCCTTCGTGGCACCAGTGCCGCAACCCGGTGTCGGAAAATACCGGGTTTTTATGCTCCTAATGTGTGTGTGTATGTGAGAGGGATAGGGAAAAATGCGAATGACAGGGAGGGAAAATTGTGCTGGTCGGTCGATCGGGGTAGACTGCAGCACGTCATGTTGCTCTGGTAGAAAAGCGCGCCGAAACGCGCGCATTTTCGGAACGTCGGCTACTACTGGAGCCTGCCCGCTTTCCGCCGGCCACTGTTGGGGAGTGTGGGTTGAGGAGGGAGGGTTTGTGCGGGAAAAATAGACCCTGCCGTTGACCGTAGTGTTTATTTTTCTGCACCATCCATGACGGCATCGTTGACTTTTGAGAGGAAAAGCTATGGAAAACTCGCCTGGGAGGAACGACACAAGGGAGGGGGGACTGCGCACGCAGAGGATTGCGTACGTACCCGGCTGGATGCTGGAACGGGGACCAAGAGGCGGGAAACTCCGGGACTTCCGTCGTACGCTGTTGTGCAGGATACGGTCCGACAAACAAAAAAGGAACGCTTTGGGAAACTCTCGTGGAAGCGCTTCCCCGGGTGGCTTGACGTCAGCGAGAACATCATCCTCATCCTCCTTCAGAGCTTTCCCAGTTTTCCGCACCACAGGCGCATGCGCCACAAACCACGACGCCGCCAGGTCACGTCCGCCTTTTCGAAAAACCACCCTCGGGTTCGTATATACATTTATTCCACCCGAAGTCCTGGAGTGGGTTTCGTCCACCCTACACTCGCTCCTTTTGCCGCATAAACCTGCGTCCCGGCGTCCCCAGTACACTCCCCTCCCAACTTGCCTGGCATGTGACGTTTCGTGCGACCCGTCGATGATGATGGCAACGAACGATGATCGCTGCGCTGACGACAATGACGACGGTGTAATGCGCCTGGGCGATGGCCTCCGTCGGTTCCGTCTGGCCATGGCCTGGGGTAGGGATTTTGGCGGCTTTTCCAAGTCTCGCTACTAGCGCCACTACCACCCCGCATATTTTCCACCCCCTGCTGTGCTTCTCGAAACAGCTGGTGGTTTTCCAATGCGGCGTCGCCAACGTCGGACGGGTCCGGTGTAACCCGTACACGGAGACAGGGGAAAGGAAGGAGAGCGCGGGTTGTGGGGTTCGGGTGGCATTTTCATTTGTTTTCCCTGGCGCTCCCGGTTTGCTTTTTTTCTTCTTGTTCTTCCAGCCGACCAGCTGTACATGCGGGAAAATCCTAGCCGCCGCTTCATATGTTTCGCTCCAGAGGAAAGGATCTACAACAACATCGATGCGGATATTGGACCATGCATGAGTTCAAACCAGGAACCGGAAGGGCGGCCATCTTTATTTTTTGCAACACACACACTTTTTTTCCTTCCTGCGAACACTTCCGGCGGGAATTAACAAGACGGAGTTGGCGCGCGAACCCTGGGACAACGCCCATTTTTCCACTCTCTCATTCGTATCCTCTTGGCGTTTGCTCCATTTCGTAAGGGGTTTCGCCCGTGTGTAGGTGTGGGTATTTTAAAAAGCTCGTTGAAAACGGTTGCTTCCCGCTTTGAAATGCGGCAGACTGACTCGAGGATACGGGTGGCACTTGGTGGTAGTATTTGTCATCGTTGTGGGGTGGATGATTAATTTGGGTCAATTTAAATTTTCCTACAGCAGCACACCAACACTTGGACAGGTGGGGCCCATTCGTAGATGGCAGGTTGGTGTGGCCAACCCGGTTATTTACCAGGATTCGGATGTGAATTCTGCCTCCAAAAACACGGGCTGGCGCATCTCCCGCTCAGACGAAAGAAGGGTGTGATAGCGTACGTCTGTCTGCGTAGGATCTCACCGTCGATGGGACGACGCACCCCCAGCAGGATGCATTGCTCCAGTTCCAGACCATGGGGAGTATGAGGTTCGTCGTGCGACACAGGCGCGCCTTGGTATCCCCTGCTGCAACATGGCGCTCAGCACTTAGCAGGCGAAGGCTGGTCGTTTTTATTCGCCACTGCAACAACCAGCTGCTGCTCCCCCATACCTTGTCGACTAAACAAAAGCGCTCCCCTCGGGTGACGAACTGCGGCTAGACGAAAGCGATTAAACCTTTGATGCTTATGCCTGAATTTTCCAGCGTTTCCCAGGGTGGGACGCCCTGTAATCGTGTGACCCAAACGAGAGCCGGGAGTCTGAGATATGCCGTCGAGACGTTATAGGTTCATGTACGTGTGTGTGTATGGGGTAATTGAGCACAAGGACACGGTACGATGACCTATTCTGCGGCGTTACAGCTGTGTGTGCCGCCACATATCGATCCGGGCTCGCCAATGATGCAAACGTACAAACCACTTACTTAGCTGGCGAGTCTAATTCGCTGTACGACAGTGAGGTCTCCGTACAGTTCGTAGAGCTCGTCATTATATCAGCTCCTTCATTGTGCTTTCTCATATACGGGACCAAAAATCCTTCCGAGCATCTTCCTCTCGAACACGGCTAAGAAGGTTTCGTCAGATTTGGGCAGAGTCCATGTCTCGGAAGCGTATGTGAGTACTGGACCTATTTATGTCCGGTATAGTCCCAGCTTCGACTGTCTTGACAGGTATCGAGAGTGGAAGAGTTTCCTCAGACTGTAATATGACCGGTTGGCTGCCAGCACCCTAGCCCGAATTGAATCTTCCATGTTGTTGTCGGTGCTAACCTTTGACGCTAGGCTTTCGACAACCATTGGCAGCGGAGCTGATGGTCATCTTGGGTTTTTCCCTCGTTAATCTGTAGTATGAGGTTATTCGACGCTTGCTCGATCCTTTGGTATGCTTCTGCTACCAAAGGAGAGTCTGCTACTAATAATATAAATATCATCAGCGTATGCCAGGATCTGGATTGACTTATAGAAGATAGTCCCTGAATTTGGTCCATATCCGAGTCTCAGATGGCCCTCTCTAGCGCTAGGTTGAAGAGTATGCAGGCAAGCACATCCCCTTGGCGCAGTCCCTTGGCGCAGTCCCTTGGTGGTAGGAGAGAATTTTCTATTCAGCTTCACCTGACAAGTGCCGTTGGTCTTCCAAATGAGCTCATGGCATGATACAGTTTTACCCTGGCTATGCTATCATATGCGGCTTTAAAGTTAATGAAGAAATGGAAAGTGTTTTGTGAATACTCTTCCACCTTCTCCAGGACTTGCCGTATGGTGACGATCTTACTACTATCTCTTCAGCGTATGGGTCAAGTCGTTCTTGAAGAACGGGGTAGAATATTATGTAGGCCGTACAGGGGTATCTAGTTACTGCAGTCTAACGTATCTCCCTTTTTGTATATAGGGTAGATGATACCAAGATTCCAGTCACAACCACTTACCTACACAAAGGAGGTGGCAAAACTCTCCGGGCCTTTTTGGCAATATTTTGATATTGAAATCAGATGAGAAGCGAAATCGGGAGCACCTTTCGCTGCAACCCGGACCCGGGGACACATTAAACTTCCTGCCGTGAAAGTAGCCACCAGAAGGATTTGTACGCCTGCAAAGCGACAATCAAAGCGGAAAGTATTTACAACCAACGTCCCGTAAAATAAAAAAAACAACGGCTCGCTCGTAGTATTTATGGCACCACTATTTTATACGACGTTGAAAGGTAAAAGTCAGTTGCGATCCGATCCGCTGCCGATCGGCGATACGCCGCCATTTTGGTGTGGTAGAGTTTCTTCGCAACACACCAGTCGCCCGGCCAGCGTCGAATGTGCGTCTTAGAAACTCCCCATTCGTCCAGAGGTCAACAGCCTAGCCTTGCCAATCATGAAAGCGTCAAAAGAAGGCAAAGAAAATCTATACACGGCTTTTGAAGGTTTTGCCAGCAGAAGGGAAGCGACTCCACACGGTTTGGCCTAGGCTAGAAAAACCGTTCCCAACGTGCGCGCGCGCTCGGTGGTTGGTGTGGTGCAGAATGGGCGAATGGGAACAGAATCACGCGCCCAACGAAGGAAAAACAACACCAACAACCACAACAACAACAACCACCGCGCCGGGGAAGGGAAAACGAAAATTCGCAAGCTCTCTATTTCGTTTACGGACGTGAAATTCGCCAAGCAACGAACCCCCGTCCCGCTTCCTGAAGAAACGCGCAGCGGTCCGCCTCGACTTGTTTTTGGCTTTATTGGGGCCGGCAAATTTCGGCTTCCCACAATTTGGCCAAAATTCCAGCTGGCTGGCGCTGTTGTGTGTTTTTGGTTTTGCTCTGCTTTTTTCCCCCCGCCCCTCCTCCTGCGTTCCTCGTGACGGACCGGGTTTTTCGGTATGTATTTTTGTAGGCATCTTGTAGAGTGTAGCAGTTGTATCTGATTTTACGCTCCACGTCTTCACGGAACGCCGCCAAGTCCGCGGAACGAACATTACGCTTTGGCGGCTCCAGGAAGCCATTCCCTGCGTCTCTCTCTCTCTCTCTCCCTCGCTTGGAGCTGGAACGAATTTTTGCCAAAATCTGGCCACGGTGTAAAAAAGGCCCCTGCCCCCGTCCAAAGAAGCAGGTGTTGCGGAAGTAGAGATTTGCGAATTTTGCCGACCGGTTGTGGAGCGTTAAGCGAGGAACCCGCGGGATGCAATGTCATACCCGGGTGAATGGGGGACATCTCGAGGGGACGCGGTAGAGAATGGTTGGGACGAGGGATCAATTTGCTAAATAACTTCCTGTGGTGGGATTGTAAGAGGAGTTGTACCCACGCCGTTGGGAAGTGTGCACAAATCCCCTGCCCCCAAACTCTCATCCGGCAAAAAGAAAGGGAGGAAAAAGTAGAATAAGAATCGCACGAGAAAAGAAAACATACTACACACACCCTTGGACCGGAAAGAAAAATCTCTCCCACAGTCCATCACATTTTGACCGATCCGTTGTCTCGGAGCCTCACGCTCATCGGTGCATAACCAGGGTGGAAGATCGACGCGATCTTCCTATAGCCGCTTGGCGAGGAAAGTATTTAAATTTTAAAAACCACCCCGCCCCAACAACCGCCCAGTTTTTGACCTCATTCACTCGTTCGCATTTCTTTTGTCCCAAGGAGTGCTGTTTTTTTTTCTTTTTCTCTACGCTCAAGTTCGCACGCACCTGTGTGAAGGCCTGAAGGCGCCAAAAACGGAGGGAGAAAGAACCAAAAAAAAAACGCGAGGAGTACATCCGGACGAACAACAAACGCACCTTTTCGGGTGCGTACTCACGGGTGCGTAGCCCGATCGCCAAAAGCGCGTAAAAGTGAGATCAAAACAAAACCATCAAAATACCTGCCATCCCTCCGGGTTGATCCTCATCCTCAGCATCATCGCGAACGATCATGATCATCGTGATCATCGTCTCTTTCGCTTGTGGGTTTTCATTTTTCGTGGTCCCTTTTCGTTTCCTTTTCAACGCATCAACACACGCACACGCTTTTTCTCGTGTTGCGTAAGGAGAAAGAAAGAACATCTCCCAAAAACAAACCTCCCGCGCGGTCCCTCCTTCCAGCATTAGGTAACGTCCCACCGAGAAAAGACTATGTATAACACCACCCTGGAGCTTTGCCGTTGTGCGTACACCAAGTGCGTAACTTCCTGCGCGCGGAATTCGTCGGTGTTGGATTTGCGTAAATTGTAAATACGGATGGCTTTGGGGCGGGGATTTTTCGGGTTTTCGCCATTTCTCGCGTTCGTGCGTCTTTCTAAACATCTCCCGCGAAGAGGAGGGAGTGGATGTGGGGGCCCAGTGGGGGGAGAGATCTACGCAACATAGCAAAGTCATCAAGTTCACGATCGCCATTCCGGCTCTTTTCATGGGCTACGCAACGATCATCATCGTGGCGGCTACAGCTGGAGTGTGTAAAAGGTCTTGTTTAAAAAACCACGCGCGCCTCCAAGACACACCTATACAGAGATGCCTGTGTGGCCCCGCGTGTAAAAGGTGCGTAAACGCACCAAACCCGGCGCGCGGGTTCATTCACAACACGGCAGGGTTTGGCGCATTTTTTCGGTACGCATGATGGGGAGGGATGTTTTTATCCACTATTTCTCCCTTGTTCTATTTACAATCTAACGATTGTTTGCTTTGCGGCGAAAGGGGCATCGTATCTGATTTTGGCGTTGTGTGGGGGTTCTGCCACTAAACATCAAGTTCAATGTTGTTTTGGGTTTCTTTCTGCGAGCAGTTTGTGTCACGTGATGGTGTTTTCTTTTTCAAGCTGATGGCGCCAATTTTTACGAGTACGGCGGAGGCATAAAACCGCGTGTATAAATTTGTTTTGTTTGTGTTTTGAATACAGAGCATCTATGGAGCTTCAAATTATGACGTAGTGTCCAGTTAAATAAGAAAATTGAACTAAAATCTTCTTCCTTGATATATTATCTCAACACAAAGCCAATGGCTTATAATCTTGAACTATCAAAAATGGTTATTTAGAATTGTCGGTTTCGGAGTTTCGATTAATTTCTCGTCTTCTAGGATGAGCAACAAGCATAACTTTGTTATAATTTTATCTTCTTGTTAACATGCTATTGCTAACCATCTCCAGAAACGAGGTAATCAAATTCTTCGAAGACTCTGTTTAGCATGGGAAAGAGTAATAAGCGTTAGTTGGCTCCAATAAATGTATATTGCGGAATAATTGATGACTTTCTAGACCTTTATGTTCTTTAAATAAATATTGATGATTGATTCAATGTTATTTGTACTACAGAAAATGTTGTAAAGTGTATGTGTATTTATATATGAGACTGCAAAAGCAAAATGATCATGATTCAGGTTCGAACGTGAAACTAAAAAATCAATGCTTCCAGCTGATGAGTTTCAGCAATATTTTTTAAATAATAAGTAAACAAAAACGACAACTGTTAGGAACATTTTTCGTTCCTAATTCACATTTGAACCGAAATAATTAATAAATAGACATTTGCATATGTAATGGAAAATGTCAGAATAACAGATTACCAGGCTATTTTTCATGGAACACCGGGCACAGTGGAACATGGAACGCAGGATCGCAAAAAAGTCTTTGGTAAATAAATCCACTACTATTAACAGCTGCTGAAGAGAAAAAATCAATTCCCGCCAAGAAGCTGTTAGGACCGAGTGTGAACTATGCTTTGGATAAGCCGGAGATCAGATACGATTCGCCCGTTTCGGTGCGGTGTTTGGTTCTGTCTACCTTTCAGCTGTATGTTCGGACCAACAGGCACACATACACACACACACACACTGTATTTCTCCCTCTCTTTCACTCGTTTCCCTCTTCTTTATTTGCTCCACTAAGTGTCTGTCCCTTTCGCCGGCGTTAAACGTTAAACTGCGTGAGCTGATTAAATATGCCTTTTGCCACGGCTGTTCGGTGAAGGACAAGAGGTTTTTCACCTGAGCGCGCGAGCCCATCCATCCACCTGGGCCGAAGACCGTCTGGGTTGTTGCTTGTGGTGGTGGTGGTGGAGTAAGCCCGCGCGAGCTCACCCGTTCCTTGGCGGGGTGTGTATTCTGCGTATAAATCTGAATCTACGATCGCGATCTTAACGTCAAACCCGGCCAGAATGATGGTTCCAAGGGACGGGAAGGAAGAAAAGTGCACGATTATGGTACCCGAACGAACCTCCGGAACTGGGAAGGCTGGGGGTTGAGCTGGTGGTGCTAATGATCGCGATCGTTTCCCAGTCATCAACTCAATCCCGGCTGCCCCTACGGACCGTGGATGCAAGCAGATAACCCGCGTGATTACTATTCAGTTACATTATTTATTAAAGTAGCATCTGATGAGAAAGTGTTTCAAGTAAGGGGTAGCACCTCCGGCTTTTTATTGTTTTGCTGTGCTCTCCACGACGCCGTCTTTTGCGTGTGGGTTCTGTTTGCTTTCCTTTTTTCCCCCTTCTGCTGGGCGTTTCTTGCGCCACCGAGTCTTAGTGGGTGAGAATTGGATTTTCCTGGTTTTAGATCTGCTGGATATACCCGGGTCTCTTCCATGCCCACTCTTTCCGCTGCTTTTGGGAGGGATGCATAACGATTTCCCTTTCTATGGCCAAGCGTGGCCAAAGAGCTCTTGTTAGAAGGTTTCCCGATGGCGCCCGCGCCATAAATATGTATATGAATTAAGTGGAGTAAAAACGGCGCGGAACCGACCCAGAACAAAGCCCTATACCAGCACCAGGACATCCCCACCACCACCCCCACCGGCGAGAGTGACTTTTTATTTTAAGGGGTGATATCTTTCCGACGGTGTTTTCAAGCTCGTTCCGTTTAGAATCTCATGAATTTCATTTACATCATTATTGATATTTTATGCGCGTCGAACGTTGATAAAACGACATATGAACCGGGGCGCAGTGGTCGGAAAAGTGTATCGCAGATGTGTTTCGGTTGTGTGTTTTGGTGTGCATGGGAAAATCAAGCAGTAAAAATATCATCGAAGGGTGTAACAGAGTAGTGTTTGACTGTTCGGAGCTAACAACGGCGATGGTGTTGTTGCGACCAGTTGGTTTTCTTCGGAAAAAAGGAAAAAAGGGGTTCCGCTTTAAAAACAGCAGTTGCTAATAAAGTAATAGCTTTGAAATTCGATCAGAAAATTGTGGGATGAGGAAAGTTTTGATTTCGTTAGTGTACAAAAAAAGATCACGTTACATCACTCCATGTCAAATAATGGTTTTAGGACTAACCATCTCAGTTATATTATTTTTCCGTTTGCTCATTCATTCGATTGGTGTTCATTTTTCCATGTTTCATGATTAAAAACTCAGCTTTAACTATTTACATTGGTCACCGGTGGGTTATGTTTTTTTTTAAATCAAAGTCCCGGCAATTATGTGGCGTTTTTACTGCGCGCATCGGAGCAATGCATTTGCGAAGCGAAAAAATACAAACATCACTTATTCAACCGCAAGCCGGCCGCTTCGTCCTGGCTAATGATACAGGTGTCGACACCTTTCATCGACAAACGTGTCGTTAGTGCCATTAGGTGCGCTAACGCTGTGGAGTGTGTTTTTGTACTGTCTACACACAACGAAACAACAACAAAAAATTAATAAAAGAAACCCTTTCGAAACCAGGCGAGCTCGAAAGTGGATGGTGGGAAAACGCTTAACGTACCGTTTAAAGTAAAAAAAGAAAAAAAACGGCAACCAACTCTGGATAGTCGGGCTGTTGTGCGGATCGTCATTCATTATTCATCCGTAAGTAGCACGCGCGACACCGTACCCCTGTGAGGGTACGAGTTTTTGTTCACCGTGAAATTTATCCTTCAGCTCATGTTTTTATGGACGCGAACATATTAAGGTTAAATAATATATGACGGGTGCGCGAGCAACAAAAACAAAACTCCCGCAAATGAATGAAACCGAATCCATTCACACTTGGTGCAAAATTAGCATTAAATCAGGTTTTTAGCCGCTCTTTTCGCGGTGCCCACCGTGCGAGGGGCTGATCTTGGAGAACATGTGTCCAATGCAACCGCGCTCAGCTGCTCTCGAAGCTTCTCGCAATCGAGACTACTCAGTCGTCTACCTTTGTCCACTCATTAATCGCGCCAACGGAACGAACGACTTCACCTGGACACAGGTGACGAAAGTGAAGATGCACGCCGTGCAATCCTGTCGCATGATGTCAACTGCAACTGCCATTTGAATGCTCATTTTATAGCATAGTTGTTTTGTTCAAACATGCTCACCAATGAGCCGATCGAGGCTACAAAATCACAGTTAATGGATTTTTTTTTCATTAGTCAGCGACGTTTTTTAAGTTGTTGACTATTTTTATTTGTCTAAATGTAGAACTTTTTTGTTGCAAGAAGCAATGAAATTGTCATCCACCAGCGTTGTTTTCAAAGGGATATCATATAAAAACTATCTATTATCTAAAGTATCTTTAACGTAAGAAATTTAAATGTTGAACCTTTTTGGATAAACCACTTGATTTGTACAAAGCTCAACAATCCAGCGCGCCCAACAATTCAAAGCGATGCCTATCTGTATCCAATTTTCATCAGAGCTGACAGCTCTTGCAGAAAACATTAGAATAGAATTTATTTCAAACAAAAAGATGTTAAAAATTGATTGCTGTAGTAAGAATATGTGTATGGTTCAATTATTTGCTAACGACTATTCGTTTTATTTATTTTAATGGGTCAAGAATGCCCAGTTAGTCGTCCATCAGCGATTGCTGGTGGTAATGCAATTATCGGCCCTAGCTGCTGACCTTCACTTGCAATTAAAATCAGATTTGGGATTTAAATGATTCTCCCTTATCGTGATGTGCACTCCACGGACGAATCTCTCCGCAAGCAAGCCCCGGCGTGCAGCGAATGCTCGAAATGACCGAATGACGAACGGTCATGGCCTTATAATGACCGCCAGCCGCTCGCCGAACACTCCCCACACCGGTACCGGTCGTTCCGAATGGCAAGGTTTCGCATCTCGATGACGATGTCTTTAGCGTGCAAGCATAAACCGACAACCGAGGGGCAGAAAGAAAAGTCGGCGCATAAACCGCACATGGTGCTGCTGCTGCTGCCACCAATGGAGACGCCCGTTGCATATAGCGTGCAAGTGCAGTGCCGTGCCGCCGCCGCCGTTGTTGGGTGTTTATGTGTGTGTGTTTGTTTATGTGTGCGAGACTGCGCGACACGATTAGTCGTAACAGATATTCTAAATATAAACATTTTATTATATCGCCTGTCTGCGATCTGTGCACCCGAGCATTCGCAGCGCGACTGCAACCCACGGTTGCACCAATGCTGCGCAGCATAGGTTTTTCGAGCATGGATAGGACAGGGGAGTGGTCGTGAAGCATGCGAATAGAAGACCGGCATGCTTGAGAGCGTTGCTTCAGGATTTGTACTGTTTCATTCGTTGGCGCGCAATTTTATGCACTGGGAGATGATTGTTAAGTCATCATGAATTTGTCAATTGACGTTGGCAAATTGAAATGTGTAAAAATTGGTGTTTGAGAAGAATTTCTTACTCCTGTAAAATGTTTCAAACTTGTTTACAATTTACGTTTGAAAAGCCACAAACAACATACATAGAATATTTATACATTATCTAATTTATCAACACAACTTTGCTCAGGCTGTAGATTCCTGCGATCTTTGATCATGTGATATTTGATGTCTGATGCGTGCTGAACTTTAAATAGATGCAAAGTTAGCAAAAGAAATGAATCTTATCGTACGAATCATTAAGAATTTAAGAGTACACACATTGTGAGCTCTACAGTATCTCCCTGATGAATATAATATTGAACAGCAATTTAAAAAATATTGATTATTCTGGCCGTAACTGTGTTTTTTTTAACTTTCCGACTGATATTTTACCCGACATTCTACAAGTGAAAACGGGATTCCCGGCCTGTTCCCGCAGCAGCCATTCCTGTAACTCTGAATTGATGGTGAGCTAAGTCGAAAGATCTACGACCAGGGGAGAGAGGGAGATGAAAGTGGATGCCGACCTCGACTTGTGGGAGCATATGAGGGTTCCGTATTTATGTAGCTGCAAACGCAAACGCAGCCATAACCGCCCGATCTCCCCTCTCCGCCGGTCGAGCCGTCTGTCTATCTCTGTATGTTTCTGTCTGCTGAGATCAGTCCGGCGGATCGGTGCGTTCCGTGGCCAACTTCCAACCACGGGTAGTGCACGCATTCCCCGGTGGCGGAGGTAAGAAAAAGAGATGAAGGCGAAGCTATTTGCATATCGACTGCAAAGTGCACCGGCGGAGTGCAGTGCGCGCAAAGGCAAACGCAGCAAGGGTGTTGTGTTTGTGTGTGCTTCCATCGCCCCGAAGCCTATCCGGCGGCAAAACGGGAGGGGGGGGTTAGGCGCGGACCGTAAAAACCACCATGCGATGCACCATCGACGACGACGACGTCGACTGCCTTTCGTCGTTTTGCGTTGGGTCTGGTCATGTTTCTCCGTCCCAGTGCATTTTGTGGCCGGGGATTACGATACGATTGCGTTTCTGGTGTGTCGCTGCAAGTGGTGTGCGGATTGCAGCCGGCCTCGCTTGTCGGCTTTCGGCACTAGGATCCGCACGGACTTGGGATGCATGCGAATGTGTCTGATCGTTAACGACGATGACGATCGACGGACGACGACGGGTAAGGGAAATCAAGCGGTGAAGAGGAAGTTCTCGGCATGTGTGCTGTGGCCTCGCATCTGCAGGTTCGCAAATTGTATTTATTTTAAATCGTCTCCCTTCTGTACCAAATCCACAAGCATTTGCGTGTCGGTGTTTCTGTTCTCGTATATGTTTTGTGCCGGTGAAGAAAGCATATGCACTTACGTTAAAAAGGCCAACATATTCTTCGTATAATTATTTTGAAAATTTCGTCATCTTTGAGCAATAATTCGATGGAACTGCAGACAATCGTCTCCTATAGCCACGACACACAAGATCTCGGGCTATCAGGTGCATCGGATCAAGCTTATTTTCAATCGACATCATAACAAACTTACGAACTTTGTATAAAATAACTTTATTAACCCGCTTGGACCTTGCACCTCTTGCTTCGACATTTTTAAAGCATATTTCAAGATAGCTTCGACAAGATCTTTTTTTTGTCTTTCCAATCCAGGTAACTTGCTATCAGATCCGATCGAAATCACTAAAATGAACACAATTTTGTGATTTGAAATTGATCTTATAAAGTTACTCTAAGGGGGAATAAAGCCATCGAACGGTGTTGCTCCTTCGGAAGGCTTTCAGTATGAAAAAGAGAAAAAGTTTTAACGCAGATTGTGAATGCAGCACATCAGCCTTTAAACGAAAAAATACATGGCAAAAAGGGAATAATGGTTCTAATATACATAATAATACTAATCTGCAGTATTTGAACCTAGGGGAAACGCATTTTGGGGATTTTTCCAAGGATGGAGCTATACATGTACCGAACTTGAAAAATCGACTTTAATGAAGAATTTCGTCTTAAAGGAGGATGGAGCATAGGTACTTGTTTGGAGCTGTTATTGTTAAACTACTTCAATAAAATGCTTTTTTTAATGCATCAGCGGGAAAAACAAAAATAAAGTGCAACCATGGAACTTTTTTACTGGCTTAGTAAAATGCGCCATCCAAAATTGTACAACACTTATTTATTGTTTTCTTTGTTTTTATTCTATTTTTAGGCCGCGATTTTGCAGCAAACCGCCGAGTACATCTACTCACTGGAACAAGAGAAAACCCGCCTGCTGTCGCAGAACTGCCAGCTAAAGCGGTTGCTTGACCAACAGGACCACAATGGTGATAGCGCCTCGCAGGTCTCAGCACCGACCGTCACCGGCAGCACGATCGTGGCCACCGGCAATGGCGGCTCGGTTGTTTCCCAGCAAACCGGAACCGTCGTCACGACCGTGGCTAAGAAGCGAAAAATCGACACCATCGTAACCGTGCAGCCCGTCTCGGACTCGTCCGACGAAGGACTCGGATCGATGTCGCCGGAACCGGTGACGTTACGTGGCGTCAGCGTCACCACCGCTAGCAACGGAAGCAACGTGTCCGGTGCGACGACGGGCGGCGTTTCAACGAACTCTTCCTCCAGCAACAACGGCCGCCAGTGCACGACGGTGAACTTCTCCGTGAAGGACTATCTGGAGCTGAAGCACCAGCTGGACGTCGAGCGGCGACAGAAATCGATCGTTGAGGATCGGCTGAAGGCGCTCGAGCGGCAACTCTACCCGACGCGCGTCCAGTACCAGGACTCGCCGGACCTACACGTACCCAGTGGAGATTGTTCCACCGGCGAGCCTCAGGAACAGCAACAGCAGCAGCAGCAACAACAACAACAGTCGGCTCCGGAAGAGGTGGCCGTTTCGATCATCCACAAACCGATCGTCGCAGGAAGTGTGGTCGGGGGGAAACTATCGCGGAGTGGCCAGGAGTTGGACAGTGGTATGTCGGTGATCTCGCTCGATTCGAACAGCTTGGGCAAGGGTCAGCAGATAGTGGTCTGCTCGAGCGAGCTCATAGAGGAGGCACTTTCTATGCAGACGGCTTCTGGTGGAGCACCAGCAAAGCAACTGCTGATCCCGCTGAAGGACGAAAAGAAGATGTTCATCAAGCGCTCCCGGTCACGCTCCCCAACGGTGGGCAACAGAGGGGAACCGACGGTGGTCACGTTGCCACCGAAGAAGAACCGCTTCCCGTCGATCCTCGAGGCCGCGATCAAGGCCGAACCGAAGGTGGAGGTTGAGCGAATCAGCTCACCGTCCTCGATCGTGGTCACCGACGATCAGATGATAGTGACGTCGGCGGGATCGCATATGACTCCGGTTCAGCAGCCACCCATGAACATCTACCACCGCCACAACCTCGAAACGATCGTCGAAGCCATCCGCCATTTAGAGGGCGATGTGTTCGACAAAGTCCTCCCAGCACAACAACAACAGCAGCAGTCGTCTTTACACCAATCCCAACCTCAGCCCACACAGCCTGCTTCTCAGTCGACGATACAGCAACGACCGGTGCAGGATGTGCCCCTCGCGCTGACCACGAGTAAACAGCAGCAGCAACAACCGAAAACCGATCGTGACCACCGTCAAAGTCAACTCGAACCGTACCTGAAGTTCCGCACGACGCCAGGCAGCACCACCGGCACTGCCACGACAGTCGCGATTGTTGCCACGGCCGACCCAAACAATATCGTGACGGTTGCAGCACCGCCGCCAGCTAGTTCGATCATTACCGTATCGATCCCATCGACCGGAAGCAGCTCACACCCAACCGCCACTAGTGGAGTCTGTCACTCGCCCGCCGCTTCCTCGACGACAACATCGACGATCGTTGCCAATGGAACCGCCGCGGCCGCCGCTTCCAGTATCCCGCAGCATACGCAACAAACGACGGCAGCACAGATCCTGCAGCAGCAACAGTGTCGACCGGGTGTGATCGTGGTGAAACAGCACTCATGATTACCTTCCGCTCCGGCGGCTAGTGTCGCCACCGGCAGCAGCCCAACCGTTACCCCGTCCTCGTCGGGCACCATTACGTTGTTTTCGACCACGGCGGCCTCCCAGTTCCAACTTCAGCCCCAGAACAACCACCACCACCAGCAACAGAACGGAATCCAGGGCAGCAAAGCTACTCCGCTGCTGGTAAGCGTGAGCAGCAATGTTGCCAAGCTGAAGTTTGGCCCCGGTGGTGGTGCGATCGGTGTTCGATCTACAGCAGCCCCAGCAGCGACAGCGGCAACACTAGCAGGCCCCGGAAGCAGTATCCATGGTCACAACGGTGGTGTTAGCAGAAGCCATGCAAATGTCGTCATCAAATACCAGAAAACGATCGATGGCGCTTGAGCGATGATGCTCCTATGGAACGATGTTCGGCGTCCCATTACATATATATACATATTTTTTTTTACAACCTTGTTTGTTAATTATTTTACTAGATGTTATAGTTACTTTTTTATGTTCATCTTCAACCACCGCGATCGCGTACCATTTCTTCGAACCGTCCATCGACCACCCCGTACCACTACAGTCCTTCGTCACGAAAATCACCTCGGAACGAAAGCTACCTTTCTCACCTAACCTCTACCCCTCTTATCCTACCCACCCACCATATTGTGTAGGGTTTAGCAATAACAAGCGTGTATTATGTCGGTGTTTCCTTAGCCCGAGGGCACACTGGCACTCTAGTTTTGCGTTTTCCTGGCGATGGACGGCAACAAAACACACAGACACACACATACACACATGGCTAACGGACGAACTTATCGATACGCGCTTGGGAATATTTGTCTGTCTCCTCGCTGCGAGGAGACAAGCGTTTCTTTCCCTGCTGATTTAGTGCTAAGCGTAAGTGCGTTGAGCACTGAAAAAATAACGGCATAACTGCAAGCGTATGATTTTTAGTAAGCTTACGTTAACGAAATAACGCAACAGCGATCTTAAGCGACATAAGGGAGTATGTGTATGGAGGGGTTAGCAGTTAAGTATAGCGCGTAAGATCCACGATAAAAACGGAATGATATATCAAAAGTAACGTGTAAGAATCAAAGGATGGTATGTAGCAGAGTGTGTACAAGAATATAGGAATTGGTGGCACGTGACTGGCACTAATAATAAAAGTTCGTAACGAAGCGAAAATAGGAGGAATATTTGCAATGGAGTGACGAAACGATACGGTTGTACACACGAGAGAGAGTGGATGCTAAGAGAGTGGTATAGCAACCCATTAGGAACAGGCATGCATGTGTGGTAGAGCGTACATTCAGTAAACTCATTTAATTATTTGCCCAACATTGAAAATATTAATAATAGTCTCTAGGGTTTCCATTTGCATTTCATTGTGTGTAAGGATGATGAATGATATAAACTGTACCGGGAATAATGTAATTTTTTATTGCTACTTCTAACTATAACCAGGATAAAAATCTAGTACTACTTAAGACGAGTATAGTGCGCGATAGGGACGGCTTTTACACTGCTATCAATGATTTGCGCCATGACAAAACAAATGCTGAAGTGAACGGTAACCTCTAGTTTAGCACCGCGGTTTGCTACACAGCGCAAGGAGGGATAGGGAATTTGCGGAAGGAAGCGATAGATAAAATGATGCAAAGATTTTCCATCCCCTGAAAGGGTTTGAACTTTTGTTTTTGTGCAAAATATACTACCACTTTTAGTATGAAGCTTGGCTAGTATGATATGATTGATCTAAATAATTGGTATGATATGATTGATCCAAAATTGTATCATTAGGGGTTTGAGCTATTTTTATTTATGTATAGCTTATTTCATTAAAATCTAATTTGAAGGCAAAACGATGCAACGTGGTACAAGTAATATTTCTAAGAAATTAGATTGTCCACTTTAACCGAGCTTCCACAAAACTCGGTTAAACATCCCGAAAAAGAAACTTGAAAGGGCAGAAAAACGGATATGCACTACTAGCAGATTTGGTCATGTTCATGGATTGAACTTAGTTGATCCTCTGTTTACGTAATATGCCTCGAAACTCAGTTTTATGCAGCCAATTCCGGCTTGCCCAGGCCTAACTGCAGGGTCTGGAAACAATCAGTTTTGGTTTTATTTTGTTCACATGTTCATCCCTGGGAGAAACATAAACGCTATGCACGGTGAGGGTCATAAGCCTTACGCTCTTGCCTGGTTGTTAGAGTGTGATGCAATTTGAGCGATAGGTAAACAGGAGATGGATTGAAGAGTAGCTTTCAAAAAGGTACTCATCGCCCATTTAGACACTGATTTAACCTCAGAGACAAAAAAACCGTGGCGTAGCAGGAAAGAAGACGTGGACATGATAAAAGGCTGAATCACTGAGTGTTCCAAAGTATTGCAATTTCATAGTTTCTAAAACGAATCCTGAGTGGCGTGTGCTGAAGCGGAAGCAACCACAGAGAGGACTGACGAATAAAATTCGATGCCAGTGTACTTTCGTTGCTTTTACTTTTTGGCAAAATCGTCCAGTAGAGGATGCAAAAATGTGTCCCAGCTGATTCGTAGGGATTTTTTAGGCGGAAATTATGTGATCTTAAAAAAGTAGTTTATCCTTTCGATTCATTTCTTTTTTGTATTCTTTTACCGATCATAAAAACAAAAACTCTTGTTTGGATAAGTGTACTTGTTCATCAGTTTGGACCATGTAGAATCAATTCGGTAAATTAAATCAATTTCGATCAGTTCAACCGCAGAGATAGACAAATGTTTTTCTTGTAGATCAAATGCAAAAGAGTGTTAAGGAACCTCTTAAAACTAATTCATCGTAAGGCGGCGCAAGGACAGCCTTATAAATCAATTGCGCTAGCAAATTTGGCAACAAACTAGAACCAACATCCAACGATGAAATTTGGAATTGTTTTAGCAACGAGCTAAAAGGACTGAGCAATACAAATGCTTATTTTGAGTTTTTTTAACCATTCTTACTGAAACTTTTACAATTTTAACTACAGTAATTTGTTTGAATTACGGCAAATACAAGCTTACAGCAACACCTGGACGGAATCTAATATTACAACATAGTTTTAAAATAAACCACCATCAAAGACCTAGGTCACGGTAACTACCGAAATGAAAGCACTGCATGCACATGCTAACCTTTCCCATCCGTATTCAACGAAGCAATTGAAACAATTATTAAGATATTAGCAACATTAATTGGTTATCAATATCCATACTTTCTGTCGAAAGTGAACAATCTCAACACATGAATCGAACAGCAAGCGCAATCTACAATCAAAGTGAAATCATACGAACTGATTGCACATGTTCATTCTGATAGTTTTTTATATCGCGAACGTGCAATTTCAAAATGTGCCCCCTTTCTTCTGCTCGTTGCAACTCTACGTTGCCAACGTAAGCAATATTTTCAATTCGATCAACAACTTTCTACGTTAAGTTCATTCCTTTTTTAATGCACACAAGGTTAAGTAAACGCCATTCAAATACAAAAACGATATCCCCGTGAACCCGATCACTGGTGGTAATGTATAACGCGTATCGCTACAGTTCAATATTAAATATAAACATAATTTTCCTCGCGTTGATGATGCATTTTTACAGTAAGGAAGACTTTAATTTCAACTGAACACCCTCGCCGCAAAAAAAACAATAGTTCTCACACCGAACTGACGGCTCGTTGTGAAATATTTGAATTTGAAATGCACTGAACGGATGAAGAATCGGGTAGTGGTAGACAACAGAGCAAAGTAAAACACGGAAGGGAAAATAATACCATGAAAATCGTAACAAACGGGAATCAGTGGAAAATATAAGTATCTAAAACATAGCTTATAAGTGGAATAGTATGCGAAGAACATTCTGACGGAAAAGCGAGCAGTAAAAAAAGAAAGTAAAGCGAAGCAAACAGGAGACAGCTTGATGAAGTGCGCGGAAGGTGGCAAAACAGATGATCAACAAAATTTAAAATTTCGTATATTACATTTACAATCTCTTGCAGGGACAGTCCTTTGATCGGTCTTAAAGAAGCCGATCGTCGGTATAGTTCAGTGCTGCATCGTATTTACAATTGCTAAACCATGCCTGGAAAAGTGTAAGACGACGCTGCATCGAGCGCGGGCTAAATATGATTTAGAAGAGTCTACCCCAAGTAACAGAAGAAGGCGATGGTTCCGCAAAAAAGTGGTATGTGAAGTTGAAGCAGGAAGCGTAATAATTAATAATTGTAAATGAGTAGACACACAACGGTCCACTCTCATGCACACTAACATTTACACGGACAGCATCGTACGCAAACAAATAACGGAAAGTAAATTGATAACTGCCCATGAAATGCCTGAATTCTTATCCCCCAGAAACAGTTTTTTCGACGACGGGAACTATATTACAGCGAAAGCATTCACACTTGGACGGGTTGATCCCGCCGACAATGAATGTATGTGAAAGCATTGATTAAAAATAACAGAAAAAGCTGTCTCGGAGCGTTTATGAAATGCCGGCAGAATGGAGCTATATTAAATTAAACATTACAGCACATTTACTCAGCAAAAACCTTCCCTCGCAAGATACTGCAGGAAAATTAGCCAACACACATAAACGACCGGAAATTATAACCTGGACAAAACCCGGTGTGAGTTTTTCAGTCGATGACCTCGTGCAGGTGCGTCAAAGAGCTACCCGAAAATGCAGGAGTCAACCGACTGAATCGTGTAATATGTCAAACTGAAACGAATTTCCACGCGTTATCAAACAAAATTCATACTCAAAATTCAAAATTTTCTCCAATCAAAAAATCTTTCATAAGCTTGTTCGTATGAGAAAGGGAAAGCAACCCCTTAGTTTGTTCTTGTATCATAAATCTGAGAGCAATAATTAAACAAAAGAACTTAATATGGCGACCACCATCCCATGGCAAAATTTAAATACAAGAAACAAGAGCACAAACAGATAGGAGGAAAATAACGTAAGCAAGATATGAAGGAAAGGATTGCTAGCTTTTGGCTTATCTGAGAAGAGGAAAGATATGAAAGGACGAGACAATCGTAGTACGATTGTAAGGCTGGATTTTTTCCTTCCCTTGATCGTCGCGTTTCTCCTCTGATCTACGATTTCCTTTTTTCGTTTAAAAGCTATTTTTTACTTTGTTCGTGAAGTATGTGATTAACCAAAAATGAAAACGAAAACCAGAAACTAATTAGAAATTGTTTGCCATTTTTTATGATATGTCTCGGCCATTTCTTTCTATTTTGTTTGTGTGTCTAGGGTGGCTGTGTTTGTGGTCAGACGATCTGGTTAAATGCCGTCGCTGGGATCGACCGATCGCTCGATCATGGTTTTAGTCCTTGACGAAACGATTGCATAATTTTGGCGCGATAGTTTTGATAGTGAAAATTTAGGCTTAAGTACGTAAAAAGGATAACCGTGAATGAGTGAAACCCCTCCCAAAAAAGAAAAACAAAACACTAAGCAAGTTTTCTTCCGCCCGCCCCATCAGCTGTGTCGAGTGAGGAACCGAAAAGGGAAAACTAAACCAAGAGCATAAGGCAAGCAAAGCAAAGCAATTTATATAGAGATATATATACATATATATATACAGAATACGAGTACATAGACAAAATGTGTACATACTAATATGTAAGTTTATACGTAAATATGTTTACATATTTATATATACTCTTATATATGCACATTTGCATCCCCTAAAATATGTTTTAGGTCAATCATACGTCAAACCCATCCACTTGCCGGTGTTGCGCGGCCATGCCGTTCCATCGGGTGTGATGGATGGGAGGTAATTTCTGTGAAATTATTACGTTCTTTATTAGACATCGTTTGTTGTGTGTACAGAATCAGCTTCCCTTACTGAGCTAAAACGGTATCGTGGAAAAATTAGGCAAAAATAACCTGTTTGTTTGGTTGAAATAGAAAACAATGCATCGGGTGAGGGTTAAGGGTTAGCGGAGCAGGAAAAAGTAGCTCGAACAAAAAATCATAAGGAATCTTTAAAGGGGTTTAAAGTTTCTTTTCCTGATATCCTCATTGAAACATGCATCGCTTAAGAAATTTGGGTTCTCTGGCTCAGTTTCACCCCGTTTCGTTACTCCCCCTTTCATTTCTTTTGGCAAATCTGAATGTGAACCGGAAAGAAAAATTTGGTTTGACATACTAAAAAACGTTAAACATAGAAAAGATATTCCAAGAATACCATCTCTGCCGATGTAAGAATACAGGAAGGCGAACATAGAAATTCAATGAAAGTAATACTGAAACAACATTTGGCCATTCGCAACATAAGCATAAAAAGAAAACTGAAACGATAATCCTCTCCGAATAATTGCTGTACTCTGTCAAAAAAAATAATCTTCAAATTAAATCTTTTAAAACATACTTCGCAGACATTGCAAACATACTTAAGCGACTCATAAGCCAGGAAAATTCGACAGGCACTGCTTAATAAACGAAACTTACAAAAGGAATACAACCCTTCAACGAAAACATAATTGAATTGTGCAGAAAAGCGGCTAGACAAACAAGAGACTCGACGACCACTAAAAGTAAAAATACGCAATGAGCAAAACAACAATAATTCTAATCGTTTAATACTTCTAACTGTTTCATCATCTTTCTTCCGTGGAATGTCTTCTTGTGAAATGTTTGAACAAAAACAGCAAAAGAAAAAGCAAAAAAAAATCAAACCAATAAACTTAATGACGATAGCACAACAAAATTGGCAACAGAACAACAACACCTGTTGAGAAGCAAACGACATGAAAGATATGGCAAGCAAAAGGAACAGCTTTTGATTCGTTGAGATACACATTACATTTGACGCCATCATCGTAGCAATTCACGATTGCGCTTATTGTTCCTCAAGTTAGCATCAGCTTTAAGTTCATACATATGTTCTCATGCGTATAAATCGCATTTACATCAATGCTGTATTTTTCAATCATGCATCTGTTCAAACGTCCTTTATTTTTCATTTAGTTCGTAATGCTGATAGGTTTTTAATATTTCTGTATATTTGTAAAGTAAAAAAGAATTGTTCCTTTTATTTAAATCTTTATATGAGATTTAATACTTGTGTAAGGATATGAGAGAGAGAGAGAGAACGAGAAGATACAGAAAATAACATTAGCGCTACGATTGTGAACAGACAACACTGCATCGTCATAGAAGAGACAACACAAAATGTCAAAAGCAAATGTAATGCAAACGCATTGTCTCTATGAAAGCGATAAAGGCGTAAAAATAAGGCGTGTAGATTTTTCTTGTTTCATTTAAATGTGCTTTCATTCATCGTTTGTAAGCAAAGGTGGAGCAAATGCCCGAAATAGGTAAAGAGAGACGAGGCACCGAAGACCCAAATAACTGTAAGGAGAACACACACTTCCTCCCCCATTCGTTGGAGTTCAGTTTTCGTACGGTGAAATAGGACTACAATTGTGTTTAGTTTCACTAGAGAAAGCAGTTCTTCGTACTATTGATAGAATAAGGTTTTTTTCTAAAGATTTTTTTTATTGACTGTAATAACATAATTTTGGAATGTTTCTTCACTTCTTTGATGATAAAGAGAAATATATAAGCTTAAGGGTATGTTTAAAAAATGCTTGATGATCTGTACTTGTCTTATTTTTACAAATTTCTTTATCCGAAATCGTACAATTTCTACCATTGGTGATCCTTCATAATACCCAAATATTTGTGATAGTTATACATGATTTTAATCCAGAAAGTCAACTTGTAAGCATGCACCATATCAACAGAAATTTGTTTCCAAAAGAAATTGATTTTATCGGGAATCACACCAGGCAGCACACCAGGTAGGTAATTTCTGATAAGCGTACCACGAGAGACGACGTTATTCCAGCATTCATGTACACCCCTGTACATGAAGGTAACCATACCTGCATCCTCCTACTACATGTAGTCGTGTGGATTGGAGATAATACTAAACTTCTCGAGCTGGAAAATTTTTCTCCTGCTTAAAACGCGTAACAGAACATACAAAAAAAAAAATAAATCAAAAGGAAAATAATTAAAATCAAGAGGTGCATACTGCCTTACTTTCCCCTATCTATAAACAAGTCAACATGAAATGTATGTTTAAGTTGTTGAAATTGGAATAAAACGTCTCACAACCAGGGATAGTAGGATTTTGAATTATTTAAACCAATCACTAGAGGTAGCAATTCTGTTATTGTATCCAGCACAATACTTTGTTCGTTTAACGGAATTTATTTGAATTTGGTTTGTCAATTCTTTCGAACTTTCAAGATCGCTCATGATACGACTAGGTCAAGTTAGAAGCGTTTTTCGAACTTGTTTTGTTGTACAGATTTTGGTAAAAATAAAGGTTTTTGATGCACATAATGTTGTTTCCTTCTCTTTTTTCTAGTCACCTAAATGAATCGAATTTACCAGTTGAACATGTTTAGCCAACAGCTTATAACAATATATTCAAAATGGTGCATGCATGAGACGACCTGCTGTCTTACAAACACATAGCCTTGGTGAGCCGCTTGACAACCGGCTGTTGATCAAAACAAATCGACATCAGTTCAGTTCCAAACATCTCAAGTTTAAGCGTGATAAAAACGATCCAACGTACCGTGTTGTGCAGCTTGGAAGATCTTTCGGCCGGCTGGTTACCCTTTGGCTGAAGGCAGAACCGTTAGTTTCAATAACTTAAAATGGGCAGCAAAAGAAAAACCATGGAAGACGAAATGTCACGGTGCGTATTAAAGTTGTTCCATCACAAGACCACGCTACAATTTTACTTGTATATTACAGCTTTGAAGCGGAGATTTCGAGTTCCTCCGTCACTTATCCTGTACCGGCTGCCGCACCGATGCCTGCTAGTAACCCGTTCATACCATCCCAGGTACGCACGGTGATCGGTTCGCAAACATACAACCAAGTGCAGCAAAAATTGGCCCAAGTACCACCACGGATGCCACCGCCGCCGATGCCGCCGTATATGCCCTCGTACAGTGCGCCTCCACAACCATTGATACCACCAAAGTCGTATTCCAGTGAGCCTACACCGGTCATTGTCAGCAGCGCACCGAAGCTGTACACGGCTCGTCCAACTGTCGGCATTGCTTCGAAACCGGAACCATCCGCTGGACCCTCTACAAGTTCCGCTCCTACAGTACAATCGGTAGTGTAACTTTGTTTAGCTTTGCCCAAAGCTCAGTTTTATAACAATCTAATGTTGTTTTTCTATCTCGTGTACTTTTCAACTCCAGTACGATATCGCCAACATTCAGTATGAAGTGTCTAACAAAATGAAGAAGCCCAAGACCGAAAAGTCGGGCCCAAATCCAATTGCCGAGGAGGCTATTAAAGCGGCCCGAGCATCGTCAGCCCTGCAATCTTTTGGAAATAGCGAACGTCGAGGGAAAAAGGATAAAAAGGTAACTTTATGATGCGGGAATGGCAAAAAGGGGATGCAAAAGTGGCAAAAAGGGGATGAACTGCAATAACTGGTTAGACAAGTTGGCAACGCCAGGCCGTGCTAGCTTCTTATGCATTATTCGACCTCGCTTCTATGACGGGACCGATTTGTGGACATCTGCCCGTCCAGTCTGGGAATGCATGGAAATTACCCCTTTGGATAATTCTTTGTGGTTTTGTGAAAATCAAGTTTTGTATGTCTTTATCATGGCGTGCATTTCTTCAGTTTCACAAAAAAGTCACAGAATGACCTCACACCCGGAGCACATAATTCCGCCAGAACATATTCTTAACTGTGTCAATCTTTAACACAAATCAAAATGTTGCTTGCTTAATTCCACGATATACGTTCCAGGATTCTATTTTCGCTAATATCATCGCCCTATTTGAAGTTGTTCGATGATAGTTGATTATCATTATTTTTTTTTTTAATCCGTGCCCATGTTTTTTTTCCAGAATAAGTTTAGTTAAACTCTTGCATGTGGCATAACAGAGAAGTGCATTTAACGACAACGTTTTGTTTAAGAAAAAAGCCAAGTGAATGGCATATTGGAATTGTTCTGATTTCATTAATATTTAAAATTAGATAGATCAAACACTTCAACAGAGAGGGACATTGTTAACTAATGTTAAAAGTTATTTATTTACATAAATTTATATCATAACATTACCCTGCTATTGAACAAAATAAGAAAATTATTAGCAATGTTTGACATTCAAATTAAACAAGTTGAACAATTAGTATCAACCAAATTTTGCTGGATAGAATTTGGCATGAAACAAATTTTTAATAATTTAACCTTTCCTTAGGTTCTCCTTTTGAGTGAAAATGTACGTCATCAGAAAATCTCCAATTGCTTAAGATAGATTCCAGTCATTTTTATTTCTATAGTGTTGCTACCTTTCAGCCTTGTTAAATTAAAACAACCCACACTTTTTTATTTTCACCATCCACTTGGTTTCGGATTGTTTCTTCTAAAGCAAACGGTACGCGTCGCTGGCGGTCAGACGTGGGAAGATATGTCACTATCCGACTGGCCGGAGGACGACTTCCGCATCTTCTGCGGCGATCTCGGCAACGACGTCAACGATGAGCTGCTGACGCGAACGTTCAACAAGTATCCCTCCTTCCAGCGTGCCAAAGTGATCCGGGACAAGCGGACGAGCAAGAGTAAAGGGTACGGTTTCGTGAGCTTCAAGGACCCGCAGGACTTTATTCGCGCGATGAAAGAAATGGACGGTGAGTAACACATTTGCACGATGTAAGATGTAACGTGTGAAAATAAGTGGCTCTCATGCGAGATCTCTGTATTTGGTATTCAAGTTCGTTTGCAACTTCCACAGATGCTTTCTTTGTATATTTACGACACACTTTGTCATGGTTTTGTCATGCATTTTTAATAATGTTATATATGAGAGTAATTTTAAAGCATTTTCTTATTACACATAGAATGAGACATGAATTATGCTTTCGTGTTGCCTAATTTTAAACACCTTTTTTGTTTTGTGGTTCATGCACGCGATGGCACGGGTGGGTCCAAAGATGTGTTAGGTCACCCCGGTCCACATTTATCCCATCGGACCCCAGCCGTACGATACAAACAGTTGCGGCACTGTGTACTGACGTCGGGCCGTGTTCACCTTGCTGGTCGTGCGCACCGAAGGCGAGCTGTCAACGTAGTCCGTGTCGGTTCGCAGTTGTTGCGCGTGTACGGCAACGACTTCCGGCTCGTAGCGGGAAGCGTAGGGACCGCCAGGATTGGCCGATTCGTTCGCCGAACCATCCGGCAATGGAACGGGATGCTTATGCAGCTCTTTTTGCAGCAGCTGCTGCTCCTCCTGTATCCGTTGCAGATCTTGCTGCAATGGTAGCTGTTCCTGCTGCTGTTGCTGCTGCTGCTGCTGGGCTTGCCATTGCAATTGCTGTTGCTGCTGCAGCAGTTGCTGCTGTTGCAATTGTTGTTGCTGCTGCTGCTGTTGCTGTTGCTGTAGCTGACTTTGGGCGTAAGCTTTCTGAGCCTTCGAGTAGTGGTTCAGGTAATACATTGAGAACGGCATTCCCGAAGCTCCCCAGCCGCGGGACATGAAGAGATCCTTCTTGATGGCAGACGGTGTCGCTGGCACAGCTGCCGGCACTCCCAGGCCCGGACTCTGCATTGAACCTTCTAGTGTCCGCTGGTTGCCACTGCTGTTCTCCGTTTGACCGTTTCGAGCACCTCCGGTGCATGGCAATGAGATGACTCCGTGCGGCGCGGTGATAATCACCATCGCCACCAGGCAGAAGCAAATTCGCGTTATATGACGACCCTGTGGTGGAGAAATCGAAAGACGGAGAGAAAGCGAGGGTGAGAATGATAGTGAGACACCAGATAAGGAAGTGAATAACAAACCGGAGGTTTACCGGTGGCAAATCCGGCTAGATTAGCGCCATTGCTCAATACCAATTATACGTCGTTCGAGTATGATTGTGTGTGTCTTTCTTGTAGTGGGTGGCCATTCGAGATCTGTTTATTATTAGGTGTTGGAAAACCATCAAATCCTTTCAAATACCACGTGCTAAATAAATTATAATGAAGAGCTTTTTTTATAAAAAAAATTTGGATAGCAACATAATTTAAAAAGTAAAGTATACACTTGTTCGATTCTCGTGAAGCTGTCGTGCCTTAAGGCTAGTTGGTAATGATTTTTTTAATAATATGATTTAACCGCTACACCAACGCCAATCAGACAAAAAGCGGATACCGAGGATCTCATCAATATTTAGCGCCAAAGTAAAGGTTAAACATTCCCGCCGGTGGCTTCGATTGCATTTAAAAGGCTCCGATCAACGTTACATTATTCTACCAATCAATTTGCTGAATGCCTACATGCAGACGACGGTGTTCCAGTCGCGTCGCTTAGAGCCTTCTTGGTTTTGCGACCTTTTGGTCCACTTTCATTCGTTCAGCTGGTTATTTAGCTTTAAGCATTTTGGCGCAATGATATGGCACTATTAGAGTTTGAAAGCAGATGCAGATCTGCTCAGAATTTTGTAAAGAATTCGCTAAAACATTGTATTTGTTTTTCCTTCGATTATATTATTCGATCAGACGGTATTCTATCCCAAACAATTGTTATTTTATGTATGTTTAAAATACTGAAATTACCAAGAAAAATTGGTGTTGTTTTAAAATAATTTATCCATACATTCTTATTAATATTGTATAGTTTTCTTTGCCTTCAGGTACGATCGTAAAACTATCAAGTTTACATCATATCCTGGTAGAAACAAGCGCAGCAACAACAATCCCCTCCCATTTAGGTGAAAAGGGCACCAAAAATGGAAAAATTCCAATTGCAGAAAAGTCCAACAACACTGATATCGGCACTTACTTAGGTGTCTGACCCCTTGGTGATAGCGAGAACTTTTCCGAAAGTTCACAGGCACAATCAGTTGAAAATACGATCGAAAATAACCCGCCTCCTCCCCCCCACCAATCATCCCGATCCTTGGGGTCCTGTTTCATCTAGCGCCGTTGAATCGGTTACTTCACGCGGCGATAAGCGGAATTCGACCGAGTGGATTCCCCATATCAATTCCAATTCCAGACCGACCGAACGCATCTGGTTGTTTGTTCGCGGTTTTCTTTTCGGCGGCGTTGTCTATTTTCGGTCGCCGTCTCGGATTTTGTTTACTTTCCACGGTGGGAATGTTTATATATATATATATGGACTAAAATTGTGTGCAGCTATACTTTGCTTCACAGCCCATTGGAAGCGTTTGATGTACGCTGATTAGAGTGCTCGAGTAATTAATTTGATTCTCCCGAAGACGACTTCGCTGGTGTCCAAACACATACACACACACACACACATACGTTGAAGGCTACCCAATGATGCACGCCGGTCGAACCGATGATAAGGAGCATGGACTGATTGTGGTTTTTACAAGAAAATACAACCGAACCACTTTTAAAACGTTATGGCCAGAGTGATTAAAATAGATTAAACAAATAAATAAAAACACTCACCCAGTGGGTGTACGCGTTCCCGCTTGATCGGCTCGCGATCGATCGATCGGTCGGCCAAAGTTCAGTGGCGAAGGTACAAAACGGAAATGAAGGGTCGTGGCAGCGGTTTTCTACGCCTCATCCGTCTTATCCCGGCCCATGTGCATGCAATGTGATGCGCCAGTGACAAGTGGGTCACATTTGTTATTTCGCACGCGAAGGCAAAACGAACCCCTTTCGGCCACGGGTTGAAGCAACCCCTCTTCCCGTGCCCTGACCCATCACCAGGGGGCGGGCGCGAAAAAGGGTTTCGAGTTGATGTTTTCGATTGCAGTGAGCATGATGCGATGTGGTGGGTGTTCTGTGCTTTTTTCATTCGAGTATTTTAACGATTTTCGTTATCTTTGATTCCATGATCTGCACGTGAAACTTAATCACCGGAGAGGCAAGCACATTCCATCAAAGCGCCAGCCTTTGCGCCGTTTCTTGGTGTCACTTTCAACCGGGGTTGAAGTAGAAAAAATAATCACCTTAAAACATCTTAGTCTGGGGTCATTTTACTATGCGTTGCAATGTACTAGGATTGGATTTTAAAGCAATTGTGCTATGTTTTTGAGTGGGTAAAGGACTTTTTAGCGCCAAATAAGGATTTACAAATTAACTCAATATTTTCATCTAGAACAAGTGCGTCCTTTATCAACTTATCCAACTTCAGCTCCCACGCATGCCCACGCCTAAAAGTGTTTGATGCAGGGAACTTCAGTTTATCGCGCCGAACTTTTCATTCTGACCGTTGCATTGTCGGTTCGACCAGAAGTATTCTTCGTCCCCTTCAGTCTTTCGAGGGTTTAAAACGAGAGATGAATTTTAAGTTTTATATCCCCAAAGATTCCCTTAGTAATAATCATTCCATTGCCTTGGTTCTCTTTTATCCACTAAAGCAATTCCATCTTTTTTTTTCCAACGGAACAACTAAACAAGGACTTATTTAATATTTAATTATTCGACTAGGCTTTTTGATTACTTGATTTGATTACTTTGAACTTGATTACTTTGGCGCTCACTGGCTTGAAGTTTTTAAAATCTTACATTGTATTGTTCAAATGCCAACAAAGTTCGCATAGCGCTCCTTAGTCAATAATTAAACACTGATGAGGAGTCAGATCTGGCTAGGTGAAACCATTTTTTAATTAATTTTTATCAGCAATGCCGACAATTATTAATTAATTATTACAAAACCTGTATCCTTGTGGATCAACACAAGGATATCTGTGCACCGAAAAGACACCTCATGGAGGAAAAACTCTTCGCATCTCTGTTGGATTCCAAAGCCAAACGTCCATCCTGCTGGACCAACTGGATCGAAAACAGTACAAACAAATGCATCGATGTTTTTCATGGCACACGTTCGTGTCACCCTTTAGCCCCGCCGTGCGCCATAAGCACACATCAGTCGCATGATTTCGTATTCACGAGGAGTCGTTCAATGTCGAGCATTGACAAAACAGCTACGCGGTGCGCTCGCGATTCTGCAGCCCCTGCCGGTCGAACTCTTTCCCGCTGGGCGTTACTAGGCGCCTCCATCGGTTTCGATCACGGTTAATCACAAGTGAACGGCTGGGTGAAGTAATCGCGCCGTTCGCTCGTCCCGGTGTTCCCAGGCAAGGAAACGAAAGGAACGAGGGTACGGGTACGGCCTCCACCGTGCTGTCCTATCTTGTTTACGCGGCCACAGTTCAGTGTCGATGGTCGGATTTCGTGTGTTTTTACCATCCCGGGTGGTGGGTGAGTAAGCCCCAAACAGCCGGTCAAGTGATTGGCTAGACTTTCCCTGCGAATGCGATCGTCATGTTGCCACGATTGAATGATATTGTATTTTAATTTCGTTGTAGAACATTTTACACTCTCGTAAGCGTTACACTGCGGACCGTTGCTCAGTGAATATCTCAGGTGTCAAAGTTCGTGTATTGGTTCCCCTCATGTATGGTTTGGTTTTCCAACGACTCAACGAGGCAAATGGAATCGGAAGCAGCGAATGAATATGAATGTTGGCAGGCACACAGTTTGGTCACAAGTGTGGTGGTTGAATGTGGTTTACCGATCGCTCCTATCCAGCTTACCTTATCCATATTCGGTCGTATGTTAGTCGGAAAGTATCCTGCGAACGTTCTTGCTCTGCTCTGATGTCCGCTGAGACTGATGCTGGTGCTGGGCCCAAAAGCGAAATCACACAAACTATCTCCAGCTGTTGCTAGCCGGTTGGCTGCCGAAAGCTCAATCGCGGGATGGCGACCTTGACGCGATGACGTCCCTGTTTTTTGGGATCCGGAGTGAACGATCAATCACGGATCAAAGCAAACCCGGGTGAACTTGTCGGATGGATCATGGTGCGTGGGCAACCGGAAGGGCTGAATTACTTGCACTCTCTCACTCGTATGCACTGTTCACTGTTCCGCCGCGGTGGACACACGCGGTGACCGTCGAAATTCCGTGCCATTGAAACACATTTGCTTGAAGCTAATGGTGGTTCCGATCCGCATACAACCGTTTCTAACGTCAAGTGTTCTTTTTCGATTACGATGATCGCGTCCGTCCGTGGCGAAGATCCGCTGCAACAACTTCCGTACCGTGTGTGCCAACCGAAAGGCTCGAAATTCTGCGACAGAATGTTAGCACCCGCCGGTCGGAGTCGGCCTTTTATCAACGTCCGCTCTCTCGCACCGACTACGAGGATGTTGGGCGCTGTGGGAGAGTAACACTGATACACACGCACACACAGCGTGTGTTATCAAACCAAGCTCAGTGTAGCACGAACTGCACCTTTAGAGCAGGCACATCCCCCCGAGCCTGCCGACGCCTTGAGATGAGCATCGTTGAATCACGTTGAAGGTGAGCGACAAGAGCGGATCTCAACACTTTCATCTCGTGGGGGGAGGAAGAAATTGCCGTTGTTCGACGGCGGCAAGGACTCGACCGATGATTCGCACCACGGACTTCCAGGTATTTGCGCGCCAAAATCGGATCCCAATCGGATGCGTTGATCGCGAGCAAACGTGGCGCTCCTCGTACCCAGCGACAAATAAGGACAGGAAATGAATGCTTTGTTGATTGCCACCACAGAAAAGCCTTTCGTTCGAGACATCGATACACTTTTGTTTTGTTCCAATGCATCAAACAAGTATATTGACAAAGTCAAACGTGTGTGCTAAAAGAGTATCGCTGGAACTGATATTGCTGGTCAGGTTTTCTCGTAAAAATCAATTCCATAAATTTCGTTGAATGCTGAAAGTAGCGAAATCTATTGTTCAGAAAACGCAATAAGGCTTGGTTCATTTAGAAATGGGGCAGTTTGTTTGAATGATAGCGGAGCCCCCCGTGGACCAAAATGGACAATTTTTACAACATTTGGTGACAAAATTACATACTTTAGTTGGTCAAATTTTCACGCCATTTAATCATGCCTGCTCAAAGATATTCGACATGCAAGAAGAGAAGCAAAAAATAATTGTGCACAACTATCTGCAGAATCCATCAGTGTCATCTCGAGAGCTAGCAAAACACAGACGAGTGCCCGTAAGGTGCAAACTAAGCGATGGAGTGGAACCGTAAATCGTCAATTGCGATTGAGAGTCATTCGGAAAATCAAAGCTAACCCAAACATCTCGGACTGTAATTTGGCCGAAAATCTGTACGCCGACCGCTCTTCTGAACGGCGAATCCGACTCCAAGAAGGCTTTAAGTGTTATCGAGTTAGTAAACATCCAAATTGAAACTTAAAACAAAAAACAATGGCCAACAACCGGGCTCGAAAACTGTACGATCAGGTGCTGATCAAGCCGCATGGTTGCATTTTAATGGACCATGGAATCAATATTAAAGTCGATTTTAAACAAATTCCGAGCATTAAATTTCATAAGGCTTATGCTCGTGCCAACGTCCCCAAGAGGTTCAAACTTTATTTCGCTAAAAAAATATGATTTCGCAAGGATTCTGTACATGTGGCAAAAAAACCACCGTGTTTGTGACGAATAAGGACATAAATTCGGACTTGTATAAGAAAGAGTGTGAAACAAATTTTGCCATTTGTTAGGTCTCATGATGGTCCAGTTATGTTTTGGCCTGATCTAGCAAGCTGCCATTATAGCAAGGACATGCTACAATGGTACAACGGTACTGCTGTGAAATTCATATAAAAATATAAAATAAAAAAAAAATAAATATATATTGGGCAATAATGAAACGAAAATTAAAGAAGAAGAGTGCAGTAACTAAGGACATAATACAAATGAAGAGTTTTTTTTTAATTTACTGGCTAGAACAGTAACTAAAGCTGTTGTGCGCTGGTTGATGGGCGGTATCAACAAAAAAGTTCGAGAATATATTCGTAAAGCCAGAACGTAATTTTTTTTAAATATTTTTTTAAATATATTAAATCAAAACCTATGATTCATTCAAACAAAGTTTTTCAATTGGTTTAATGGTATAAAAGATACACGCAATACAAAGTGCCCCATTTCTAAATAAACCAAGCCTTAGTTCAGGGTTTGGGACGAATTTTTGTGGTAAATTAAGAATTTTATTCAGTCGTTAAATAGGTTGGAAACATCAGTTTCCAGGAGTTTTCGATGGATAAGGCAAGCTTAAACAAGTTGAGTATGCTAATGCAAAGAGTGGAAGTAAAAGTTGAGTGTACTAATGTAAAGAGTGGATGTAAAAGGGGTTGGGGTTGATGATGTACATAAATTATTATATCATATTCCAATACTCGATGAAAAGAAAATGTAGGTGGCCTGCCGATTGCTCTCTTAGTTTGGTATCGTTCTGTTAAGTAATCCCTATATATTTTTGTTGATACCTTACACAATAACCTTTCCAGTGCTTTCAAATTTATCTCTACATTATGCAAATGAAGAAATAAGGAATAATTTGTTTAAATTTACTCCAAAAATTTGTTCGTAAATTTGATAACTGTTATTTATCGATGTGTTGGACATTTTTTATTCCACTTGATAAATATCAACGCCTTGCTTAGGAAAATTGTTGCCAAATAGTAATTCATGTTTTCAAAGCTGGAAAATCTTAGATTTTACAACAAAAGTATACTCCAGTGAAAGGACCGAGTGCACATAGAAACAAGTTTGTGTTCTCTCATTTAAAAGTATAAATCAAAAATGAGGTGCAGTTTTTCTCTGTAACTTTCGCATTTTATTACTTTTTCTACAATTTATATATATTATTATTATTAATTTTGGTTTTTGTGTTTGTTTTAACATTTAATGTTATGTATACTATTTTGCCTGGTGTCAGTGCTCTGACGTTTGCGACTTTATCGTGTATTCGATTCAAGTGTTTCCAAAATTTTCACAAATTTAAAAAAGTTAAATGAATTTAACTATTTTTTTTAAAGAGAGAAAAGCTTTAATTTCGGGTTTATAAAATACAGTTTGGTTGACAAATAAAATCGGATACGACGATCCGATAAAAACAAATTATTTGGATTTTACCGTACCGTTTTAGGCTACTTTATTTATTTTAGAATATTTTAGACTTCCGAGATTGCCAAAAAAGTTTTTTCTGTTTTTATCGGGTTGGTAGGTCGGTCAAACCGAACCATTTATTCTTTACTGTATGAAACCTGCCTTTGAGAGCCTGGAAACGTAAAAAAAAATGCTCAAATAATCCCCCAGACCGCATGGCATGGCTAAATACACGTTAGGACAACGTGTTGGTCAATCCCACGGGGATCGATTTACCATCCCGCTTATCACGAGCAATGCTAAGCAATCGTATTCTATTATTATAGACTTTTGCTTTTTCGCATGTCCGTATGTTTGCATTTTTCCGATCGACTTTTGATCAGCAACCACCCACCTACTCGAAGCGCGGGGCCACTAGCCCAGCATGGCGTGGAGCCGTGCCTATGTTTAATCAAATGCGCAAAACAAGACCTTTGGGCAGAAGTCGGTGCAATCGGTATGCACTGGCAGTAACGTATTAATCTAGGGTGAAACCCTCCCCTTCTCTGGCAAACAGAAAATTGTAAACTGCAACAGATCAACAGATCGAGCAAACAAACTGCAATCACGCATCCTTCCGTTGGCCTTGCGTGCATAAATAGATTGTTGGTTATTTGCAGAACAATGTGTGTGCTCCCTCTTGCCGGTTTGTAAAAGCGTAAAGTTTTCGTTTCAATTTTGATTCGCATCGCTTTCGAAATGATAAACTTGTCCTTATGAAAATAATTAATTTGCGAGATTCTTGTGGGGTGTCGCATTTGAATAATTGAACAGCGAGATAGCGAATTTCCATCACCGTTACCAAATCAACACTAGCTTTCGACAAAACAAGACTCAAAAGGGTATATTTAGAATTTACCCGTAACAAACGAGATACCTCCTGTTTGGTTAACATACATGGGCGTCTGGATTCAAAGAGGCTCGACTATTGGCAATTCAAATCACATCGAGCTCGAACAGTATGGAAACAAAGACCGCTAAAGGACGTACGGTTAAAGTCGCAGTCAGTGCCACTTGCGCGAAATTAATCCTCGTGCCAGTCATCCATCATTGTAGATGGATGAATGCGCGTCTAAACTGTTTTTATCATAAGGCTCATCGGTTATGCGAGGTGGTGCCAAGTGTTTACTTGTTGATAGTGCTGCGGTGAGCAAGCACAACAGATGTCCAGTAGAACGCAAGACACGGTGGTCACAGTTCCGGCAAAAATCTGCATTCTAATCGCAAGGACTTTGTAAACATTAGATTTTGTTTTCCTCTCTTCAAAGGACAAGACGCGTGCAGAGCGATGAGTTGATCACAAGTAACAATAGCTTTGGTAAACAAACAGCCATGCTTCGTCGCACGAAAGACCTTATTTATCTGCTAAAGGTCGCACATTTTGCATCAATTGCGCATCGCAGCGCAGAATGCGATATTCTGCCGTCAATCGCACCTAGTGTATAAGTGGCAGCACATCTTCTAAGGCAGATCTCGATAATGGCCAAATCCCATTCTGTCAGCTGATTTTATCTGAACTCTTTTTCTTCAAAAATGTACGTCGAAACTGTTGAACGAGGTGTTCAATATAAGATGACTTCCTTCATTTTTACTATTGACCGAATTAAAATTACCCAGTATCCTGAATTTAATTCAGAATCCAGCGACAAAATAATATATTCACTGTGCATCCACAATAACTACAATCAAGAAACACGATTTTTAACTCTATTACGAAACAAAATATAGTTCAAAATAACCTAAACATCCAGAACCAAAGTTATTTTAATTACTGATTATCAATTTCAAGTATATTACAAACAACTAATTCAAAGTACAACGAACGTACAGTCGATATCAAAAATGTGGAAAATTCCACGAAAATCAGTATCGAAATTAATGATTACAAGTAACACTTTGAAATATTTTACCTTACGTTTACGATGCTTTCCAAATTAGAAAGGTAATACTCCATTTAAAAACATCATTTTCTTTAAATTAAAATTCTATTTAAGATATCTAGCCTGCGGTTTTAAGCTCTCTTTTATCATCTGGCCCCTTTCAATAAACGTGTGCCGATCCCTGTTCTAAGCCGTTAATCTTTAAAAGCTCTGGGCAAGATGAAATTAAAAGATCCATTGAAATCTGGGACCAACATACTTACTACATTATACAATAGCGTACCACACAATACAAAACCTACTGTATTAAATACCTGCTATAGTCTACACTAGTTTAAAGGAAGTTAAACATATTACATAAAAGGGATTAAAATTCATGGCTATAACAACTATTCTAGTGCCTTTTGGGTAAGCTCAAGTGGTGCTTGTTATGTTCAAATAATATTCCGTTTATCCAAAAAAATCCCTTTACACTACTCGTGTGCCTTGTAAAATGCCGAATAAATTAGAAAAAAAGATTAGATAAATAAAAATTACATCATATAATTATTTACTTCATGTCCTGCAAACATGTTTTTAAGAATAAAAGTATAAGAGCGTGGCTATTTTGTATATGTATAGCATTTGGTATACACACACGTAACACGCACAGACAATATGCGTAATTAATTCCTTTTGTTCGGCTTGCATATTCTTCCTACATCTTCAGTGAGTTTGGAACAAATTTGTTCTAAAGCAGAAAGCACCAGCACTTGAAAAATCAAGCTATCAATTCGTACCCATGTTGCGAACATAAAAATCAATCAATCAATACGAATATTAGCTTGCCCTATTGTTTATCCTCACAATGACACGTGGCAGGTATCTTTGTGCCGGCGCTTGGACCATCCGTGGAAAATGTAATTTTCCAAGAATTCAAACCTGGGCCCAGTTTTGCCTCGTAACGGAGAGTAATCATATTGAATTGCCTTAAAGCGTCATAATGAACGCAATATGGAACACTAAGGACACATCGGAGCATGAGTCTATTGAATACTACTTCCTCTGTAGGTTCATTCTGGCCATTTTTTGGACTGATTTGGTGGCTCCTCTCGGCTTGAACGGCTTCGATTTCGCATGGCCCCCATGGTAACCACCCATGAACGTGCGTTCGTCCTTATTTGAATGGGAAACATGTGACTGTATTGCTGGCATTAGAAGGCGCAATGGTCCGATGAAACCAAACTCAGCTCCCAGCATCCGATGCTTGCGGCTGTATGTGAACAAAATGAAGACTTTCTGTGAACTGTTTCAATTCCCACTACCGGCCAGCACCACCAGAGGCTTCATATTCGATGGGAAATGTCATGGCAAGATGCTGGCCTTTTTCTAAAAATTGCCTCCAAAGTTCTGTTAATCTTTCTTGCGCTAACTTATCTGATTGTTTCCACGCCGTGTTGGTGGAGAAACCAACATGAGGACAGAAAACTTTATCTCACTTGCCGGATGCTTTACGGTACATATAAAGTGTGCAGTCCCCGATGACATTTATGTTCTCTCGCTTGCATATGGAAACGAAGTCCACCATTGCAGCTGCCGCTTGTGGCCAACAAACGAAGATGTTAATGATGTTTGTTGAAGTTTGAATATTGTTTCCGCATATCGCCTTGAAGTCGTGGCGATTGGTCAATATGCCAGCTAGTTTAGCCTACATTTCTTGTGGCATTATAAACTTTTCTGTTGTAGTTTTCGGAGAAATTTCTTGTCCAACTTCGTAACTTTCCCCGTGGCATGGCGTGTCTGCATATGAGTCGTTTCATTTCCGTAGAGCTGTGCTAACCTTATTGCTTGTGATGACATTTTCGTAGCCGTGTCGAAGCAGATTATCCTTAAGCAAATCTTTTAGAAACTTAAAAAAAAATACGAAAGTAAACCACGGAAACCTTATGATTATGGATCTTATGTCTTTCTTTTTAACTATTTCCCTCAGGACGGTACGTCGGCAGCCGACCAATCAAGCTACGCAAAAGCACGTGGAAAAACCGCAGCATCGAGGTTGTCCGCAAAAAGGACAAGGAAAAGCAGGCGCTTCTCAGTCTATTCAATCAGAGCTAGTAGTGCGACGAGTTGGCGTGGACGGAGATTGTTTCGGTGGAAAATCGCTTCTGATGTCCTCGTGGCGAATCGGTGGAAACCTGTCTGTCATGCACCTTGTGGCGCGTGATCGTTGATGCTCCTGGAATTGCGTCATTTGGAACCGACTCCGACAAGCATAGAGGCGGAAGTGGTTAGACAATGAATCGCGAAAATGCTCTACTATTTTCAAAGAAACCGACAAAGGTTAGCCGAAAAATACCCGCCAATTAAACGTTCAATTCTTATCGAAATTGTTCACACTAGTGTTTCGCTTGTGTTTAATTATTTTAAAACCCCCTATGTTGTTTTAAAACCACCTTAAATTCTCATTTTAGCGAAGAGTTAGGTAAAAGGATAATATAAAATGCACATTTTAAATTAAAATTTTGCTCTTGGATTTTCTCCCCGAAGGAAGCAAAAACAAGCCATATTTGTATCTAGTTTTCTTTGATAAAACGGATTCATCATTTAATCCAGGCAACATGAACAGTGCACAGCTGACTTCTGACATCCTTGAATCCCCGGGAGATGTGCTGCACCCAGAAACGGCGATAGATCTGGACAAGGGTAAAAATGAAAAGGAACCCCACACTACATCGGTGCCAGTCCATTGTTTCAACATTAAAGTAAGTGGTTAAAAGACTCAGCCGTAACGGCAGTCTAAGACTGACCATTAATTGAATATCTTCAAGTAGCGTTATGATGGACCACGGAACAAAAAGAACGAGCCTAGTGGGCCTGGTAGTGCGAAATTAATCAACGGCGACAGGTACGAAGGCACGTTTCGTAAAGGTTTGTTCCATGGAAGCGGAGTCTTGAAAGAACGAACCGGACATCGCTACGAAGGTGGCTTCCGGAAGGGGCTCCGAAATGGACGAGGCACACAGACATACCCAGACCGTTCCTCGTACTGTGGCGATTGGAGAAAGGGAGCTCGGCATGGATATGGCGTATATAAATACGCAAACGGGGATTGCTTTGAAGGAAACTGGTGCAACGGTAACAAACATGGCATCGGAACGTACAACTTCGCTGAAAACGGTCTAAGGCTACGTGGATCATGGAATGCAGGAACACTGGCTGGGCCCGTGGAAATATTGTTCGGTAACTTGTGGTTTCATGGCATGTGGAATGAGGTTGGCCTTTTGGATAGTGTCGAAAGTGTGTTCAACATTGCATGCAAATACCTGTTGCGCGGTGTTATTCGTTGCGGCTCGTTCGATGAGTACGTCTGGTCACCGAGCGCTATCGAACGGTACAGTTTTGCTAGTCTGCCCCTAGAACCACTTCCAGCACCCATACCGCTCATGGTTAAATCGGATTCCAACTGCTCCGATGAATCTGTAACTGACAGTTTGAAATGTGTGTAGCATGGAGTTTTTTCGAAAAACAGATTCGATGTTCGAAACCAACCGTCATCGCATCGATGACAGTTGCGGCTGTCAAAACAAAGCACAAATTGCGCGAAAAACAGGGAAATTGGCGTTCCCTCGCATTTCACTGTTCGTCTTCGTCCGCTACGGTCGGGTTTTGGTTGCAGTAAAAAAATATTCATCAGGTGTTCAATAAATAAAACTGCTATTTTACTTTTCGTTAGCTGACAGTTTTGTTAAGTGCCTCGTTTTGGTGTCTTTCAAGTAGTAATCTCATTCAGTGTTGTCTATTCAAGATGGTTCTGAAGTCGAACAAGATGTACGTCTTCAAGCGAGGTAAGATTTTGTTAGCAAATCCGAACGCCATTACGAACTCATGGCTATCGAGAGAAAGGAAGGTTAAGTGAGCAGGGATTGAAACATGCATTTTATACTTATTTTTCTCAAAAGATGGGCGGAAGGAGGAGGTCCATCTGGACAAGATCACCTCCAGAATTCAGAAGCTGTGCTATGGATTGAATATGGATTTCGTCGACCCGGTATGTGTGTAAAGGGCAAGGGGAAGGGTGCACCCCTCTAAGGGTGTCGAGGGGAACTTGATTCATTCATGTTCGTTCATTCATTTGTCGTTGAGGCATTGCAAGGGAAAGGTGTTGTTTGGCTCTGTGTTTAACCTGATTTTGTGTACCTGCACATTCCTTTTCCCATATTGTCCTCGATTCATTTTTATTAGGTGGCAATAACGCTCAAGGTTATCAGCGGGCTCTACTCAGGTGTGACGACGCAGGAACTAGACAATCTGGCCGCGGAAACTGCTGCAACGATGACTACGGATCATGCCGACTACGCGATACTGGCTGCCCGGCTTGCTGTGTCTAACTTGCATAAAGAAACAAAGAAACAGTTTTCCGGTAAGTGTGCTTGCTGCGATTGAATGAAAGCTACATTTGATGCAAAAGTGTGCGCGTGTGTTGGTAACCATATCCTTGCGGATGTGTCATTTCGCCCTCGGATGCGGTGATCATGATCAGCTGTGTCATGAATTTTCTTGTATCAACATACAAGAATATTCTTGTCTCAAGTCACGCGATCAACGCAACTGCATTTGTACCAATGCGTCGAATGTTTGCATTCCGTGTTGCAAAATGTTGGAGCACATAATAAAGTATGCTATGAAATTTATTCTTTTGCAGAGGTTATGCACGATTTGTTCATGATGGAAAACGAATTCCTTAAAACCAAGTCACCAATGCTTTCGGAAATGCACTACAAAATCATCATGGACAACGCGGACCGGCTGAACTCGGCCATCATCTACGATCGCGACTTTGGCTATAATTATTTCGGCTTCAAAACGCTCGAACGGTCGTACCTCCTGAAGATTAAAGGCAAGATCGTCGAGCGACCTCAGCACATGCTGATGCGCGTTGCCATCGGCATCCACGGCGAGGACATCGATGCAGCGATCGAAACGTACAATCTGCTCTCGGAGCGATACTTTACGCACGCCTCGCCGACCATGTTTGCGGCGGCCACGCAGCGGCCGCAGCTGTCGTCCTGCTTTCTTCTCACGATGTCGGACGACAGCATCGAGGGCATTTACGACACGCTGAAGCAGTGCGCCCTGATATCCAAGTCCGCCGGAGGCATTGGCCTGAACGTGCACTGCATCCGGGCGAAGGGAACGTACATCGCGGGCACGAATGGCATCTCCAACGGGTTGGTTCCGATGCTGCGCGTCTACAACAATACGGCCCGTTACGTTGACCAGGGCGGCAACAAGCGTCCCGGTGCGTTCGCCATCTACCTCGAGCCGTGGCATGGCGATGTGTTCGAGTTTCTCGATCTGAAGAAAAACACCGGCAAGGAGGAGGTCCGTGCGCGCGACATGTTCTATGCCCTGTGGGTGCCGGATCTGTTCATGAAGCGTGTGGAGGCAAACGAAATGTGGAGCCTCATGTGTCCGCACGACTGCCCCGGGCTGTCGGAGTCGTGGGGAGAGGAGTTCGAGCGGCTGTACACGGGTTACGAGAAGGAAGGCCGGTTCATTCGGCAGGTGAAGGCCCAGGATCTGTGGTTCGCGATCATCGAATCACAAGTCGAAACGGGCGTGCCGTACATGCTCTACAAGGATGCATGCAATCGCAAGAGCAACCAGCAGAACGTGGGCACCATCAAGTGCTCCAACCTGTGCACGGAGATCGTCGAGTACTCGTCAAAGGACGAAATAGCGGTGTGCAATCTGGCGTCGATTGCGCTTAACATGTTTGTGCGGCCGGATCATACGTACGACTTTGTGAAGCTTAAGGAAGTCGCGAAGATCGTCACGCGGAACCTGAACAAAATCATCGACATTAACTACTACCCGGTGCCGGAAGCGAAGCGTTCCAACATGCGCCACCGGCCGATCGGAATCGGTGTGCAGGGAATGGCCGATGCGTTTATTCTCATGCGCTATCCGTACGAAAGCGAGGACGCGCAAAAGTTGAACCAGCAGATCTTTGAGACCATCTACTACGGCGCTTTGGAGGCAAGCTGTGAGTTGGCAGCCCGCGAAGGTCCGTACGAAACGTACGAGGGCAGTCCGGTGAGCAAGGGAATCCTGCAGTACGACATGTGGGACAAGACTCCGACGGACCTGTGGAACTGGGCGGAGTTGAAGGAGAAAATCGCCAAGCATGGCGTGCGCAACTCGCTCCTGCTGGCGCCCATGCCGACCGCCTCCACGGCTCAGATCCTGGGCAACAACGAGTCGTTCGAACCGTACACCTCGAACGTCTACAATCGGCGCGTGCTGTCGGGCGAGTTCCAGGTGGTCAATCACCATCTGCTGCAGGACCTGACGGAGCTGGGCCTCTGGGATGACGACATGAAGAACAAAATCCTCGCACACAACGGTTCGATACAGCGGATCGAGGAAATTCCGCAGCACATCCGCGACTTGTACAAGACGGTGTGGGAGATTTCGGTAAAAACATGCATCAAAATGGCCGCCGACCGTGGTGCGTTCATCGATCAGTCCCAGTCGTTTAACATTCACGTGGCCGAACCGAACTACGGCAAGCTGACGTCGATTCACTTCTACGGCTGGAAGATGGGCCTGAAGACGGGCATGTACTATCTGCGCACCAAGCCGGCAGTGAACGCGATCCAGTTTACGGTGGACAAATCGAAACTGTCGCAGAGTGTCGCCGCCGCCAACCAGTCGGCGAATAACATCAGCCGCATTACCAACGGCGGTGGAAGTCCCGATTCGTCGCCGCCGCAGCAACGGTCGCTGATGAACGGAAGCAGCAGTACGCCAAGACGTGGCGCCGATGGCCAGCAGCAGCAGCCGCAGCAGAACGGATCGTTTGCGGAGCGTGATCGACGAATGGCGGAGATGGTGTGCTCGCTGGAGAACAAGGACGAGTGCATGATGTGTGGATCGTAGAACGGTACACCATGATTTTATTAGGCTTAATTATTTGTCACCCATTTTACTATCGTTCATTTTAAGAGATAATAATTTCAATCTAATCCAAATATATGTTTCAAACCAAATGCATCGTTTATTTCTGTACTCTGCTCCCTAAGTGCGGTATCCCTGCCCTAAGCCTCTTCGTCTTCCATAGAATTCGCCTATGCTAGACTTCTTGTCGTTTCCTGTCCCAGGTGCTATATCTCTACAACTTTGTCTGAATATGTAATAAGTAGGAAATAATATGATTTAAGGATTAATATATGTAATGGTAGAATTTAGTAATACCGTCCACATCAAACGCCTTCGCCATTTCGTTTCTTCCGTATACGTTTTACCGTAGCAGGTCAATGAATGTACCGCCATTCTGGAGGACATGTGTTTTCACTCCTGTCCGCTAGTGGTAACTGGAAATACGATTAAATTGATTTATTGCAGGCATGCACTAGTTAGAATCATTTTCGTCGCAAATGCAGTACTTAACGAATCATCACTATTCTATTTTTAGCGTTGATATTACTTACCGGGATAGCTGGAGGATGTGGTCCTAAGTTCGTCATTCTAGGGTATTTAAGTAGCTCTTCCTCATCTATTTCGGCGAACATGAATTGCAACATTTTAAATTTGTCTCTGATTTCTCGTTCTATTCGCTTCTGCGAATTGAGTCGAACGTATTGATCTTTTAGGCTTCTAATGTAAGCCTCCACGTCCGAAGCAGTTGCACTGGGAACCACTTCCTGATACATGACTAGCAGCATTTTGATGGCAGTATCGCGTTTTCCCTGCTTATTATAGCCACGAGATTGCTTATCCCACAGGCACCGAAGTTCGCGTAGGATGGAAATGAAGCGCTCTTCGAACGTCTCGTCCTCTTCCCCGGAATCGTACTGTATATGGTCCATGACGTAAACTCGATGCGTGCTCAATCTAGAATTAAAAGAATAGACGTTCATATTAAAGCAATAGCTAAGACAACTAATCATCCTTCAGTACATTGGATAGAATCTTGAAACCTACCGGCTCGACCTGAACTAGTGATGAGAAGAAGGAATAGCTTCTTATGATCCGATCTGCTCTCTTGATTATATAATCTGATCTGATCCGAAAATATGAGAGCAAATGCTCCATTATGATCCTAGTGACGCCATTACCCGTAGCGCTATGACGATGTGTTCTGATCTGATCCAATACGCTCTTTGCCGGCAGACCTATGGCGATGTGATCTGATCTGCTCCATTATGATCCTAGTGACGCCATTACCCGTAGCGCTATGGCGATGTGTTCTGATCTGATCCAATACGCTCTTTGCCGGCAGACCTATGGCGATGTGATCTGATCTGCTCCATTATGATCCTAGTGACGCCATTACCCGTAGCGGTAAGGCAATGTGTTCTGATCTGATCCAATATGCTCTTTACCTGTAGACCTATGGCAATGTGATCTGATCTGCTCCATTATGATCCTAGTGACGCCATTACCCGTAGCGGTAAGGCGATGTGTTCTGATCTGATCCAATATGCTCTTTGCCGGCGGGCCTATGGCGATGTGATCTGATCTGCTCCATTATGATCCTAGTGACGCCATTACCCGTAGCGGCATGGCATTGGAGTACGATTATGCTCTTCTGATCTGATCCGATCTTTGACTAAGAGCAAATGATCTGATCTGCTCCTGAAATTTTGGAGTTTTCTCATCACTAACCTGAACTCCCACTTTTTGCAGCTGCACTGAATGGCCGTTACAAATCGCACACGATACACCGACTAGTGTTGGCAGAATCGGGATTCGGAAGATTCGAAGATTCGATCCCTAGACGGATTCTAAAGATTCGAATCCCTTTGTTCAAGGTCTGTAGAGAATGAGAGGCTATGTTTTGCAAAGCCTTTATGTTTATCATCCTGATGGTTTTCAGAGTTGATTGTCACTTCACTACGCATGAATTTATAAAGAACGTTTTACACGACAACATTCTACAGCTACAGCTTTTTTGTCAAAGAGGTTTTTGATGGGTTGTTATTAACTTTTTCCCTTCAAAAGAGTATCTATATTGCTTATGACTTTGACGTCCGTATAATTTATGGTACAACGCTTTACGTCCGGTATGTTTGATCCAGTTGCTCCGCATCTAGCCCCTCTATTTATGCCCTCTCTTTTTCTATACAGTACCCGGTTGACAAAAATTCAAATTTTTTGCAGCTGTCATGTAGTACCAGCAAGTTTTTCCATGGCAGATTGCTGGGACTCTTGCTGGAACTACATAGTACCAGCAACAATGTCAATTTCTGTCAACCGGGTAGATATCCGACATACGCGGATTCGGAGACGCGCGGTTTTCAAAATTTGACAGTAGATTGCCCGGTTGACAGAAATTGACATTGTTGCTGGTACTATGTAGTTCCAGCAAGAGTCCCAGCAATCTGCCATGGAAAAACTTGCTGGTACTACATGACAGCTGCAAAAAATTTGAATTTTTGTCAACCGGGTGGGTTTATTACATCGATGTAAATTTTTGAGATGTGCAACCACACGAATAAATATGTAAATTACAAATTTGAATAACTTACGCTTTTTATTTCGTTTATTGCAATTTATTTTCTTTGAATACGCCTGCATTGCATTCATATTAACGGACAAAGTATTTTTTTTATATTCTACCCGGTTGACAAAAATTCAAATTTTTTGCAGCTGTCATGTAGTACCAGCAAGTTTTTCCATGGCAGATTGCTGGGACTCTTGCTGGAACTACATAGTACCAGCAACAATGTCAATTTCTGTCAACCGGGTATGATACATGTACACAAGAGCACGATCTCCTAACTCCTAGTAGGGGAAGGTGGGGCAAGACGCGCCGGTGGGGCAAGATGCCCCGGCCTGTTTTTCGCTTAATTAAGCCATTTTAAAATGATTTAAGTAATAGAATATGTTCATCAACGTATCTACTACAACCTATGTAAATTTTACTGCACGAAATAACCATTTCAAAAAGAAAACGAGAAAAAACCAAATTGACTCTAAATGATCTATTATTTTGTCACTTTTATGTAAGGTATGGCATGCTTTGATATTATATTTTTTAAACACCGAGGCTTTCTTTTACTACCTGATAATGTATTTAACGAATACCGAAGAGAAACTGTTTTAAAATTCTCAAAATTTTGAATAAATTACATAAAATGGATGATCCTCAGAGTGGGGCAAGATGCACCAGCCGAGGTGGGGTAAGACGCCCTAGCATTCCAAATGTAAACAATGGGGCAGGACGCACCATTAAAACAAGAGCCAGTCGCACGGTGCCTCCATTTTCCACGCATTATTGATTAAAATAAGTCTTATATTTTAAATGTCATGTGAGTTTCATAGAAACGAATAGCTTTTAGTTCTTCATATGAAATTTGTGTTAATTTTTTATGATGTTCACCAGTGTTTTCAAACCACAGATCATCTGGATTACAAAACGTCAAATTTTGACTCTGTCAGAAGTGCTACCTGCAAGGTTGATGTAATTGTAAAGGTTGTACTAAGGCGGTTGTATAAAAGGCCAAAAACAAATCCGTGAAAATATTCAATAATTGTTCGGAATTCAGCAACGAATTTATACCCAAACTGTCTTTTGAATGGTACACCACAAAATTCAATCCAATGTGGGTTACATGGGCTCAGTATCGGACTGTTTACTAGTGCCTCTGCATAGACTAACCTTTCAACAAGCAACCTTGGTCCATCTCCTGTCTGTTTTAGGCCATCGATGGCTTGATATCTTGCCCCATGTTTACGTTGTGGCGCGTCCTGCCCCACCGGCTGGGCCATCTTGCCCCACTATTGCCAACGGAGCAAAAACTGAAAGGCCCTTCGAAAATCTTATTTAATATGAAATTGATTAGTTTGATATAGTGTTTGATATTTTTCATACATAAAAAAGATGTTTATTTATCTAACATTGAAAATTAGAGACTTTTTAATGAAAGAAATAGAAGAAAATAATGTTTTTCGCTTAAGGGGCGCGTCCTGCCCCACCTTACCTTATAAGCTATGTGTCAAGCAATATTCGAGATACGCGTAAATTCGAGATACTCGAATTTCTCTGTTCCCCATTATCCGCGTAAGTCGGATACTGAGGATCGAATTTACTCCAGCACGCCTTTGAAATCAGCTTCCTGCGCCTTTGCTATCTCACCTGAAGACATACCAAAAAACTGGTACGCTCCAAGTGTCAAACCAGCCAACCCAGAAGTGCTGGGTTGCATTTGGTATGGTACGCTGGAGCTCGACCGTACCAAGTTTTTGGTATGGTACGCCTAATGTGGTCACGCAGATAGACTTCTATTATGTTAAGGACCGGCTACAAAGACCGTATGACCTGATTTTCTGTGATTACGAATCTCATATATAATTATCGTAATATTCATATATTTTGCGAATATACGTACGAACTTCTTCTTCTTCTTCTCTTCGGCGAGGATTTACTCCAGAACGGCTATTGAATCCAGCTTCCTGGGCCTTCGCAAACTACCTGGAGACATAGACCTCTATTGATTAAGGATCGGCTACTAAGGCCATATGTCCGGATTTTCTGTGTTGTTCTGATTTCCTGTGATTCTGATTTTCTGTAGGCGTCGCCTTTTGACTGCCACCATGCGGCCAGGAGCACTGCTACCCAACCACGCTAGTGCACAGTCAAATTGTGGCTGTATAGGGTCTCCGAACGGGTTTAACCCCTGGTCACAGCTTTACGCAAGGTCGTACGTTCGCGTTTTTTCCCATGGGAGAGATAGGGGCTGTCACCGATGATAGCATGACAAGCTGTGACCCGACAACAAATCCATTTGTTGTTTTTGTACTTGGCTTAAACCGTTCTTTGTGATCCGTATGGCATTTGGCAAGCTGACCTGTGTATAAACCAGTATGAAAACGTAAACTTTTTGGTTGGGATGTAGTAATGAAATGTCTCGTGCGTATGCGCAACCTGAAGCTACCGATGCAACTGTCAGCGATACAACGTGCCCCGCGTGTAGACGCGCCTTTAGCAGGCCTGAACGTGCTGCGAGGTAAACCGAGCTTCACCTTCCTTCGCTCGTTTCAGTTGCTCGACGAGTGCGCTGTTGTTCGCCGGTGTCTTTTCAGTTCGTGTGCGCAATATTTGGTACGCGGCCGAGGAAAAAAAAAGTGTAGTTTGAATATACCGTTTTTCCAGGTACGAAGCGACCTCGTTGAATGGCGAGAGATTGAGCGATTGAGCAGGAGAGTGATTTGTTTGTGATTCTTGAAGATGCTCTCCTAGTGTCCCCTTTAAAGTGTATTGCTTGTTCGTTGTTGTTGCGATTAAATATCGCTCCATTTAAAAAAAGGGAAAAGAAGTAAAAAAAAAAAAACGGGTACCCAAGGAGCAGCAGCTGGATAATTGGCCCAGCTCTCGTTCGTCCGCCGGGAAATGCGTTTAGGTGCTGTTGGTCAGCTGGTGGTTGGTGGGGGGAACAATCTGCTAAAGGTTGGCCCTTTCGGGCAACCAGTTGTGCTGTGGTGTTGCCAAAAGGAATATTCGTCTTAAAATCGTAGTGGTAATTCGAAGCAGGCCGTGTTATCTGTGAAGGATAGCAGGTTGTTTAAATTCGGCTATAAACAGGAAATGAAGTGATGTTGTGGATCCGGTGGCCATCGTTAGTGCAGCGGAACAGCACCTTCCGGAATGGTTGAACAGAAATAATACCAACAAAGCATCCGGTGGCATTGGCCAATCAATGGTAAGAATTAATGCATAGCTATAATAACTGCTTGTCGAAAGCAGTCGGTTCCCTCGACTCCTACGATTGTCGCGAACGACAACGAGCGCCGTTCCTTCGCTTTCGCGGGGTCGTGTTTGGGTTTTTTGGGGCTACAGCTTTTATGCTGCTTGGAGCGCGAGAGGAAAACGTGCGTGCCCTAAAGGAACGGGGAAAAAAGAGCGCTTGCCGGCTTTTCATCCCAGCATCGAATGCGCGAGGCGTGCATTTCGCGAGAGGTCGCTGAGACGAGCGAGAGAAAGCGCAAGACGGCATCCCATGCTGGCTCTCGGAGTCCTGGAAGTGGTTCGTAAATCCACGACGCTTTTCGCTTGCATTACACCCAAGAGCTCGGCTCCTACACACCTACGGACGGCGGATATGCTGGCGCTGCAAGTGGGTTGGCCCGCTTTTACCCGATTTTTCATTTTGCTCCACCAGATCAATCCATCGAAGGTGGAGACCGAGAGGGAAGGGCAGAAACTTGACTGTGGTACAACGAGCGAAGCGTGCCCCACTTTCCATCCCCCATGGTCTTCCCATGTTGTGTTGTGCGAATCTGGTTGGAGGTTGTGTATCCGATTTTCTTCACCCGCGAGTTGGCTGCAGTTGAAATCTTTTCCCAGTCAGTGTTTTTCCCGGCCGAAGCAATGCATGCTGCTGCTTTTCCGTGCACAGTAGGCTCTCACTACTACACCAGCGAACCCGTACGCGTGCTAGGGATTCACATTCGAACATATCGTTGCCCCGGATGGATGGCATTTCGTACCCTTTGATAAGGCCTTTCCTCTTCTAAAGTGGCCTCGAAGATTTTCGCTTAACGTTCGACCCCGTCTCGTGGTTGGAAAGCGTTGCACTTCCGACTGCCAGTGGAACGATTCACCTGCCGTACGCCACGGATCCAATGAATAATGATAACACCACGACCGCGACCCCGCCAACGGCGGGATTGTACGACGTTTGGTGGCTTGTCTGCAATTTTCGTGGCTTATGCTAAAACGTTTATGCAAATGCAGATGCAACCCACGGCTGCCACCGGAAAGAAGGTCAAGGTTTCAATCGATAGCTTTGCCCGGTGCATACATGTGTCGGTAATTGTGGCAATGTGATATGGTGATGGACGACGATTAGCTTTTCCCCGGCTTGGCGATAAGATTGTGCAAAAGAAAATTAGATTAAGAAGCATTAGCTTGATGCATAATTAAGCGTATGGTTATCGATTTATTGCAGTGTAATTGATAATCTCTCCTTTTATCGGATTACCTCTTTTTTTCTATCACATATTAACCACTTGATGATTATCTGTGATTCCAAATCTGTCCTCTAAATTTCAAAGAATCTGTTTATGGATCCAAATTTCCAAGATGCAATATTTACAGCCTTGCAATCAATACATTTGTAAATATTATAGAAGAGTATTTTCTTGCTACCAGTTCATTTCTATGTATTCTACAAATTTAGAATTTTCTCAAACGTTGTTTTTCAGTTTTGAATTCATTGTTTGATTTTCAGTAATTCAATACATTTGGTGATGAATGTACAAAAAACTCCGAATTGAAGAGCACAAAGTGTGTATCGTGACATTTAAAATAGGGTTAAATTTTGAACACAAAAGAAATCGTTACATTCATTGTATCGATCATATAACGATAACATTGGTATGGTAATGTAGAGTAGCTATTTAAGGATGTAATAAAATTCATATCATTGAGTTTATTTGATGTTTTCACTGAAAAATGATCAATTTTCGAACTCACTTTTTGACACTATTTTGGCCCACTTTACTTCTATCTTGGTCCACCTGTGTACCGGTTTTGGCCCACTTACAAAAATGTTGATTTTATGTATTTTATGATTTAAATAATGTTTAAAATTATTTAGAAACTTCTGTTTTACCTTTACCATAAACGAGATTAAATGTTCAATTTTGTATTTTAAAATTCTTTTTTTTTTTAACGATGGATGAATTTTCGTCTAGAAAGTCTCGGACAATCAACTGTCAGTGTCAGAATGCATAGAAATTTCGCTTCAGTCCAAACCAGATTTCCTTACATTTATTTTAGCCCACTTTTACATCGAAAAAAAAAATCGAGCACAAGAAAAACAAGCAACGTTTTGATAACGTTTGCATAAAAAAAAGGGAAATTTTAACGGCTTTTCATGCAAAAACGCAAAAAAAAAGCAAAAAAAAAGAAGCATTTTTTTAAATTTAGAACAAGTTTGACAACTGTATCTTTTGAATTGACTCCGCCGTGGCCAAAACATTCAACCATCTACGTTTGATTGTATTTTAAAACATCCAACTTTATCGGGGACCACGTGAGCAAAAATTATTTAAAACCAGACGGTGGCAAGTGGTAAAAAAAACCCTGGTACTTTAAGTTGCTTTTGAAGCTTGTTACAGTATATTTAAAATGTTTTGGGGTCACTTAACTCCCATAGAACGCCATATCATCGGCACAAAATCAGCGAGAAGGCTATGCACAAAATCGATGTTCTTTTTGTCAAGACTTCCGGCGTATTGAGAAGTGTATAGTGTGCAGTGCCTTCCGGAATTAAAGGCAGAACTTCTTTCAACATGTTGAAGTCCAAAGGGTCATGAATGCCTCACAACACCTGAAAAACATCCATACTAGGGCTAACGTTTCGGCCACGGACCGTAAGACCGGCTTACTGGCTATCGGTATATTTTTTTAGAGTATTTTAAAGATGTAACTTTACAATAAAATTTACTCTATTCAATTAGCTTGTTTAACTTGTTTTTCTTATCACCCATGAAAATTTGTCTATTTTTTTAACGCAAACGTTAATCCTTTAAACATTCAAAATTAAACAAAAAGCATTACTTTCGATTTTGTTAGGTAGTAATTGCTTATACTACAATGCGGGCGAACTACCTGCTTACAGTATTATGGGTTTAAAAAAAGGAGATTTTAACGATTTTTTCGAAAAAATATAAATTATAAAGTCGCTTCCAAATGTGGCATTTAACTAGAATAAATCAATGTCAACAATATGAAAAAGGTTATGGCGCCTTTTTTATTCGAAAAAAAGTGATAATTCATCTCTTTTCCAGTGTAGAGAACATATTTAAAAAAAAGTCAAATGAAATCAATATACTCAATCAGGCAGTGATAAATCATGTGGGATGTACAATTAATTCCCTTTTTTACTGGTTAAACTTAAAAGCACTGTGTAAAAACCGTCCTCGTAAAAAGCTCTCTTTTGCTAGCAAGTGCTGAGAAAAACTTTTAATACCCAACAGTGCGAGCTAATTTTCACTCTGCATTTGAAAACATCCACCGATCGGTTTGCCAACTTGCAAACAGTTTTCCGTTGTGCGTGTACCTTTTATTATGCCAACAAATCGATGGTTTGTTGATTTATGCGTTTTGCTACAGCGAAGTACTTCCGCACATGGCTGTCGTATGAAGCGACCGTTTCGGGCTCAGGAGAAGCAGCTTACTGCTGCACTTGAACTAGTGGCCTCATTCTTAACGTTGCGGTTGGTTTATGTTTTGGGGTTTACTGAAAGCGGACGTCGCGGGACGTGACTCAAGCGAGCCGATGCTTCCCCATGATTCACGGAAAGCAGTACGGTTGTGTGTTTTACGTTCAGCGAGCTTGCCACAAGAACTTATGCAGCAACGTTTCTTCTGTTTAGTTATAAATGACACACACCCATGAGCTTAACATGAACTATGGTAGGAGCTTTTCCCTAGGCCGCCCTTGTAGTTGTTGGAATCGGTTGAAATGGTTGCAATTACATTTCCCGGGCGCCTTCCATCTTCCATCACACATCAGGCGTGTTGTATCTGTGCGTTGTAACAACTTCAAGATCGCCCAATATCACGTTTCGGATATCGGATAACGCAGAGGTAAATGCCGTAGAAGTAAGCATGAAAACGGAATACACTAATCACGCAGTGTAACGGTGGCTAAAGAGCGACCGAGCCTCCCGATGGCTGCCCGAGTACGTGGTCTCAATAGCCGATGGCCCACGGGGCGTTGCAATTGGAAATTTACGACCAAGCTGCACTATGCATTAAACGGGTTGGGAAATTTATTTCCGAACTGTGCGAATGGTGCTCCAATTTCGAGACCAGCCGGACAAGTCACAACCAGTTTGTTGTATTTATCATAGGTGAGTTGTTGCAGGGAGGGTCTGGAGAGCCATCCACGCACGTTGGTTAGAATTCGGACCAGAAGAACTCTTAAAGGGAGAAGAAGAAGGTTTGACAGAGTGCAAACTAGCTAACAGAGATATTTTTTAGAATTTTATTGTGTGCGTAAATAACTTATCAAATAATTTTAATCTACTAGCTTACAGTCGAGAGTTGTTGGGAAAATTTTGTTCCAGACTGAAAATATTCTAGAACACCTATAATGAAACTAAAAAAATAATGAAAATAAAGAATAATTCTAAAACAAGATTCTAATATAATTAAATGCACAATGCGTAACATCATCGTCCCTTGGTTTGGTAACGACAGGGACGTTAATTAATTCAACGAAGTATTCTAGTTCCTAGAAAAGGTTCTGGTGTTTATCAACATTTTTTTATGTTAGTATGGGTTATTCAAGTTTTGTGTTGTATGGGACTGAAAAAAATACTCACAATAAAAAAGGACGATAAAATCAGCATGGGTCCAAGGTCAAGGAGACATTAGATGGAGCTGCATTCCCCTGGCGTTAGCGAACTTTCCGATGTTCGTGGCAAAATTGAAAACGGATAAAATAGCGCAGATGCGATACGGGGGGTTGGTGGGGGAGGGGTCGAGTATCGTTTACCCAGTTTTTCCCTTCGACGACTACAGGAGCCGGCATTGTTCGGGCCACGGCAAAATAATTCATTTTCTCCTCACGCGCTCCAAACGTGGGTTTATGGCCCAGTTTGGAAACTTTTTCACGACCGCCGCCTGTCTGTTTCGTTATTTTTTTTACATTCGCTTGGCTTTGCATGTTTTATTCCATCTCTGGCTCGCCATCCGACCCGGTATCGGGGTTGTAATGAAGGGACTTCCCACGACAAACGGGGCCGATGGTTAAAAAGATGGGCGCTGGGTTTGGTTCGGGCGTTGAAAATTATGCCTCAGCCAAAGTTTTCACTTTATTTGCAACACCAATAAACTGCGTTTTATCTAGAGAGAACATTTGCGAAGCCGCGTTTCGAGCGATCGATTCGAAGGTGGATTTGGGGGTGAATAATGCGTTCGGTTTTTTTGCTTTCGAAAACCTTTTCGAACCATGTTTGTATCGGGTATTAGGCGAATATGCTTTTTCGCAATTATGTGTTTACTGGTTGTTAGTAAAAATACGTTTTTTAAATTTTATATTACATTCCACACTTGTTTACTTTCCCCCCCACAAAAAAGCGTGATAAAAATGTGTGCAAAGTTTACAACTTTCAGTTCCACTTCGTGTTTGCACGAGCGAACTCTGGAAACGCAGCTGGCACAAATCTCTTCCAGCTTCGGCCTATCAATTAGCGACGACACAGTTCCGGACTGATCGGGCTGATGGAACGGAACAGGAAAAAAATAAGCCATCCAGCATGAACGTGCTAATGTACCCGACCGCAGTAGAAAGCATTTCGCCGAGGCTCCACCAAAAGCTGGGTGGTAAAGGATGGCCTGTGGCCCCGATTCACGGCTTCGGCTGTGACTTCGGGATGGATTCCGTGCCTTGGCGAGTGTTTTTTGGCATTAAAACCTAACCCCAAAGTGTCACGTTCGAAGTGAAAGTGACGTCCACCAGGCGTTCCATCGGGAGGCCGCCGGTTTTGGGCCGCCCATCTATCCTCGAACGGCAGCCAGCCGGCTTGGTTCAAAGGTTAGGTGAAAGGAAGCCGCAGTGATCCAGAACTCCGGACGGGGAGTGAAAATGTTAATAAACTCCAGCCACTTACCGGCTGCGATTTTGGTTATCAGCGCCGCTGGAGCCTCTGGAGCGTGGTGGACAATGGGTCGGCGTGTTGATTAGGAACGTTCACTCCTGCAGCTACTGCACATCAGTGAGTCAGATTTGAGGAACGGCACAGCAAGACTTTTGCTCCCAAGCAAAACGACCGGCTCGTCTCGGCGGGCGTGCGATAAGGAGAGGATCCATTATGCAAGCTGGCAGGCATTTGAATAACCTTAGTGATGAGATTTCTACCTATTTCTGGACAGTCTGGAACGTTAGTCCGGCTTGACCTTTCCGGTTTTTGCCGGCTCCAGCTTTGGGGCGTTACAAAAAATGTCAAACGGTACTGTTGCTGCGAGCTTCTGCGTGATAAGAATGACCGGAACGGACGAATGCGAAGCAGGAGTTGGGTCACATTTGCGCGAAGCATGTCTTTACCCAATTCCATTTTTGTGCATACATTTGGTTGGAGGACGTCAAAATCTTTATTCAGTCAGCAGCATTATATATAGAGTTAATTTTTAAAATGTATTAACACCTTGTCCGGACGATTCAAACATTCTTCATCGTTCTTCTTCCGCAGCATTTGTTCTGTTAATTCTCTGTATGTCTACTCTACTAGCGAACAAAACCTTACTTATTATACTTGTACTGATGCCCACTTATTATTCTTGTTCGTACCCAATGTACTGATTAAACACAACAAATCATTAAAATGATCTTTGCAATGAAAACGCATGGTGTTTGACATCCAAAACAATCTGTGTTTGTTTACAACGCCGATAGAGCTGTCATCTCTTCAAACCGGTGTGATTGGCTCAATATGGTCAATCAGCACGTTCTTAAGGCCTGCACAGCGGAGACTCCGGATGACAAGGTTTCAAAATGGCTTTATTTGTTAGATCAAAAATGTGGCATATAAGAGATACCTAGAGAAACTCGATTCATGTCTTATGAATCTGTCATCCAAGCGGAGATTTTTATTTGTTTTGTAAAGATATGCAAATTTCTAAAAGTCCATGAAACTGTCATCCAAAAACCATTAAACAAAAAGAGTCGACAACAATTGTAAAAGGGGTATCCGAAATTATTTAAAAACGTTTCATGAAAGTTCAGATATTCTAGGGGAATGTTTCTGTAACATTTGTGGTAACAACACCGGCGAGAAGGTAAAAGCTTATTTTAACGGTAGTAATATTTAACATCTGACTACATTTGACTTTCTCATATCTTTTGTTACAATCTTAGTCAAACAAAACAGTAATAATGTTGAATGCTACCCTAATTTGAGTTCATTCATGTCAAATATAAATAAAAAAAAATAACAGTCCAATAGTTATATTTTTTATAAGCTAGAATTCATACTTCCGAGACTATGTATTTAAACACCTGATTTGGCCATGGATTCGAATTGCAACATAACATCGCTCCAAAGTCTTGTGAAGGAAGCCGTAATAAACTGATCAGAAGTAGAAGGAATGTTTCACTACGGCACTTTGTCGGCTGACTGTGAGTCATCGTTTTATGGATACCATTCCAATTGTTTGTACAATAATAGTTTATATCGTATTATACGCTATTAGAACACACCTTTATCGTCTCTTTTAGGGTGCTTTGAAGAGCTTTTACTGGATCTGGACTCAACATTGAACTAACATTAAAGGGCGAGTTTATTGGTATTGCGCAAAGCGGTAAAAGTTACAGCAAAGCTCTCTTCGTGTCATTATAATGTGAAACGGAATGTAAGCTTCTTGCTTTCGGAGCTGATTTGAATGCATAAAATATTGTTGTTAATGATCGCATAGTTTTGGTTCGAACAAAAGTGGAAAATATGAAAATGCGCTAGCGAATACAAACTTCCACGGCGAGACCAAACTTTCACGGACGCCTGCACATTAGGTACGGTGTGGAAGACACGATTGACCAATAAAACAATAAACCTTGACATTAGGCGATGTGACGTCTTCGAAAACTTTAAAACGACCCGATCATCGCGTTTGGGAGGTGAAAGGAAAAACGAGAGATATATATTCGGGTGTCCGATCGTTTGAGTTATTTTATCGATCATCCGGTGGTTTTGGGCGATCGCGTGCTGAACCGAGTGAGGCTAAAGATAACTTCGAGTGTCTTGCAATGATAACGAAGAACTACGCCAAGCGTACTTTACGATTGAACAGTGGAACTAAATGCTTAGTTACTTGATAATAATAAGTATTATGTTTGTAACTGTTTTGCCAGCTGTCAGTCCGCTTCCACGCAACCCTTTGGGAAACGGTTCTCCAGAGCGCAACACGGTTCGCCGCGCAGCCAATGGCGCACAATTTCTAGGTCCCACCAATTGCCCTTTGCAAATTTAGCGAACTCTCAGTGTTAAGCGCGCTTGTTTGCGGTACTAGGTTTCTTTTACTTCGCCTTTGCGCCATTGGCCATAAGTGACCGTAGCGACCCAAATTACCCGTTCCACCGCAACTGCCGCCTGCTGGCGTGGTCCCCCTCCCTAGCTGCTTGCCCTACGCAGAGGGATGTATCTTTACCACCTTTCACTTTTGCGGCCCAACGCTCGACACCACGGCTCGGCACGGCGTGTTGGTGCAATTGCGGTGTGCTGTACTGTCACCCTATCCCTATCTGATGGTGACGGTCATGTGCGCCGATGATTCAAGAAGCCGGTTGTTTCCATGGCCGGGGGGGAGGGTGAGGGATAGCCAGCCGTTACTGTTGGCGGTCGTTGGTTCGATCCTGTTCGGGCCACCAATGCGCTGGTTTTCGCTTTCATTTGTTCCACGTATATTTGGGTGTTTTTGAGGTTGTCCCACTAAAAACCCGGGGGGCTCCAGCTGAGTCAAGGGATTGCATCACCGAAGTGTTGGAGCGAGCAACTGTTTGTGAATAAAATAATTGAATATTAGAACCTTTCAACTCAACTCCACAGAGGTTATATGCGCCTTGCTAGACCAACCATGAGTGTGTTCCAACCGATGCTTACCAATGGAGCAGAATTTGTTGGCTGAGAGGAACTCTCGTCGCTTAGCCAACCAGGAGATCACTCCGTGGTTCAGCTGGTTGCATTTTTTCCCTCCCTTTCCCCCTCTTGCTACCCTTCCATTGAAAAGGAGCACCGTACGGGTTTCACATTACGGCGCCGGCGTGGGGAAGCTTTCAAAATAAGATTTGCGCAAAAAGTGGTCGTTCTTGCAAAGCTCGGCGTTCGATCGCACGAGAAGCGTTTCGGTGCAGGATGTTTAGCAACGTTTCATGCCACCTTTGGAACGACTCGTTAGATCTCCACCCCGGTGGCGCGAACCATTTTCAGCCATCAAATGGAACATTTTTCACCTCCTCCTGTGAGAAATTGTTAGGAAACCATATCGGGGATAATGGTTATTGCGCGTTAAGTTTAAAATTTACAGAATTGAAATGATCGGTGAATTCAAGTTGGAACACCAGTGTTCCTTTCCATTCTTACGCCCAAGGCAGAGTGATTCTCAACCAATGTGGTACGGCTGTCTGGTTTACCCTGAGTTTAGTTATTCTGACCATAGCAACTCTTTGAAATAATTTGGTACTTCAGTGCTAACATTTTATTACAGCTTGGTTTTCGATTTCGCAGAATCCTGTGGTTGTAAATTTTATTCTGGATCACTGATGTTTCTCACTTGGCCTGCATATGTTGCATAGTCTTTTAATACTAAATATGTATTGATGTTATTTTAACATGAGTTTTTTTGAGTCTACAAATTAATGTTAATGTTCCATTGAATAGAAGCTTTGCTATGAAATTTTTTTCGGTTCCGTTCATTTTTCTGACAACTGTTGTTTATTTACTCAACTGTTATGAAGCATATGTTGGTAATAATATTCTGCAACTGTTCAGATGAATGGAGATCGTATGGGACAATTTTAAAACCGCTATCTTAAAAGCCAAAGTTGTATGGAGTTGGCACATGCGTCCGAAAGATGACGGGATGCTGGATTACTAACTCGTGCATGGTCTTGTTTTATGGTAGTGGTAGTTTTGTTTTCGTTTTGTGAGTCCAAAATATTCGGACTATAAATATCAATATATCAGTATTTTCATTTGAAAATTACATAGAATTTATTTAAAAAATTTATCACTTTTTATATTTATAATGTTGCAAATACTTTTGTTAAGTTGTTTGGTTTAACCCGTTATATTAATACTTCACTATATTTTGTTGAAGAAAGAATGCCGAAATTGAAATAAAAATAATGTATGTGTGTATGGTATGAACTTGTAAATTTACATAAAATTGTGCTTTTATCTTAAAATAAGTATACATGCAGCAGAAGTTATAAATCATGCAATTCATTCTGCTCCTGCAGAAAGTGTTGATGGGATGAATGAAGTGGTTGCGCTCCATCGCAAGTGGAAAGTGGAAATTTCCATTTCCTTCGCTGCTTTATGCCATCGTCAACATCACCTCAACTGGCGCGCCAAGGACCATCGCAGCCACGATTAAGAACAAGGAGCGCTACTAATGAAATGCCGCAAGCCATATTGCTGCTGGCGTGGTGCTGTACGGTCACATTGTCCACGGCGCGTAGTTGCTAGCGAGAGCTGCGAGCAATCAATTTTCATGACGACAGCCTTCAACAAGTATCCTTCCTTCCATTTCCGTCGCTCCCCGCCCCGTCCCCGTTCCCGACCAATGCATTGCGGGCAGCGGGGGAAATACATACATATGTCCCATCGCTCCAACACCCCCACGGGTGGTGGGGTTGGGCGGGCGCCTTGGGGTGCAGTTATCGCGAAGCTGCACGGTGCACTCGACCAGATAACCGAGGGTTAATGAATTCTCGCTAAAATGAGATGCTCCGGTGAGTGCACCGAGTGTTGAACGGGAAGCCGAGGCTGCGTACGAATGCATATAACGACGGCGTACAGCAAAGGGGTTGCACTGGCGACCAACGCAAACATAAAAAAGAAACCCATTTGGGAGCGCCGGCGGAAGATGCGCCTAGGTCGTTGTGAACTGTGCAAAAGGGAAAAACTGAAAATGAAAATGAAAAGATCGGTCGGACGCACCGGAGTGTGTTCATCTTTTCTTCTCGGTTCCGCCGAGGGTTTTTATTTGTCCTCCTTTTCGAGACGAGGCGAAAATGCTGGGCAACGCTCGGTGTCGCAAGACGGAATGTTTAGTGTGCGAATTTTCATTGCCGCAATTCATCTCTGGCGCTTTTCAGCTCAGCTCATTTCATCCATCCTGGGAATGTATAGCCGCGTTTCGTGCTTTTTGTTTGAATTTGGGTCGAGAACTGCATGTAAATAGAAATCGTTTGCATACTAACGTTACCGGTTGTTTTTTTTTGTTTCTTCATTATACTTTTTTATGTTTTACTTCAATCTTGATATTTATAGACGGTGACAAACTTATCAAACACGGAATTAAACCCGGAACCAATTAGTGAGCAACACACCGCTCCGGTTGTCTATCTGGCGGAAGGCTTTCTGAATATTCGATGCCATCAAAAGGGGATGCTCGTACGATTGAGTGATGAGATGATCGTGTCGCGTGATGGGGCGAGGAAGCTCAAGAACAGAGACTGTGGGGCGTGGTGTCGAATCGATTTAAATAATATCACTTCCGTCCCTGTGCCAGCTTCCGGAACGTTAGCGGACGCATCGGCCGAAATCCGGTTTTACAATTTGAACTAATTAACTATATTATGCCAATTCCAATCACGTCGCAAACAGCACCGAATTGCATCGAACCCCTGCCCTCGGTAGTGTGGGTGGGAGGCGGAACAAAAGCTTCCAGCAAAATCAGAAGCCCGATGCTCGTGATGCAATTAAGCGACGGATGGACTCTGGCCGGCGGGGACCGGTTTCTGGTTCGATGCCAAACAGCAGCAGCAGCAGCAGCAGCAGCATCATAAGCCACGACCACGGCCGGGGCCGTGTTCTGAAGTCTCGCTAGATCACTTGCCTGCTGCCAGCTGAGGGGAAACCGGGTGCTCGTGATTACGTTTCCGAAACAACGAAGCCAATTAGCATAACGAGAATATTTAGCCCCTCGTTCGGGGTTTCAGTTTCAGCTGCGCACCCCGGCTATCGTTTCGGCCTGGCGAGATAGGTAATCACCTACCAGCCGGCCGAGAGGAGTCCAAAGATCAATCATATGTGTGGCCGGCCCGGCCGGAGATTGTATCGATTCGAGCGCAAGTCGATAAACATTCGAGCGCCAGCGTTGACCGTTTAGTAGAACGTGACACGGATTCTTGTCGGTTGCGGCATGTGCAAGTCGCAACTCCCGAAGCTCAGCCGGTCGAGCGAGAAACCGGTGTCTTGCCTTCGACTAGAATTGGCAATCGGGTTCCTCTCGAACCGCGACCGGTGCGTCCGTCTAGGTGAGACGGACCGAAAGGCGGTGGTGTGGGTTGGCAGCATGTGCTAAGGATTGGAGCAAGTTTTCGAGAGCGTCCACCTGGAGGTGTAGTTCCCTAGTAGTAGTCGAGTTGCCCGTAGCCTCCGAGAAGGCTTACAACCGTGATGCCAGCTCCAGCAAAAACCGACCAACCCAAGAGTTGCATGCCAACAGCCTCGCGTCCGAGTTCGCCCGGCAAAGGCAAGTCTCAGAAGAGCGAGACGGAGCGATGCGTGCCGGTTTTCGGTTGCAATCCGACGAGCGGACCACACACTCAAGCAGGGCACACCGGTTCTGAGTTGATCGGTGGGGTCCCCTGTCGTCTACAGAGTCGGTCCCAGGCCTGACACCAAATCCCATAAACGAATTTCATCACCCGTTAAAGCTCTTGTGACTTTTGCCGCGACTCCAGCGGTGGCGTTTTTGCGGATCGTCGTGTCGCGTGTTCGCGCGATCGTTTGCCTTGCGAGTGTGCGATGATGTCCGACGGTAGGGCCTTACCCCGACGCACTTGGCCTGACCCCGTCGGTCGTCGTCGTCAGGGTGAAAGAGGTATCAGTATCGGCGGTTCGCGCAATTGTCCAAGAGGTGCACACTGCTGCTGGATAAGTGGGTCACCGGAGGTGGGAGGTTCGAGGCTCGGTAGTCGAGTGTTCGGTGACTTCGTTTAGAACTGCGGACCGATGAACCGGACCAATGGAAGGAACCGGACGGTGGAGTGTGCTACCGCCGACGCAATGTGCCGACGCCAACGGGTATCACTTGGGCAATCGTTGGGGTCTCGTCGGGGTAGATGACGATGTTGGTGATGGTGATCGGTGTGTTTTGATTACAAATTGAGATTTCATTGGTGTGCATTGCGTTGACATCGATGGTGTCAGAATGGGGTGCGATTTTTGCAATCAGTTTTGCGATTTTTGAGAGCTTCCTTTCACAACGCTTCCACTTCTGCTTGAAACTAGCTATTTGATGGACATACTGTTACCAAAGCTTTTAAACTACATCTTTGATAGAACGCGTCCAATTTTTTAACAATAACAGGTTCACATATCAAAGTACGTTTGTAACAACAGTTTTTCGTGCTACCTTAAAAGACCCACTAATAACATAAGGTATCTACATCCTTTTCCAAAAATGTTAACCATAAGGCTATGTATTGGGCTTACACACTGTTCTACTTCGTCTGCATGCTGACGTCAAACCTTTCAGGAGCTGTTCGTGACAGAATTCCGTGCCAAATAAGATTAATGGTCAGTAAAATACATCATCGGTGCAGTGGCTACATATAAAAACCCACATCGCAGTGGCTACACATAAAAACCCTAGGGTGAAGCTGCGAGAAAGAAAATAAATTTAGGAAAGGATGATGTGGATAAGGGAGAAGACTAGAGTTGTGTAATTTCGAATCAGATTCATTAATTTGAAAGACTCTTTGCTTCGTTTTCGAGATTCATGAATCTTTTAGTGAGAATTTCACGGCCAAAGTAAAGCCAAAAAAATGGGAAGAGACACACTTTTTTGTCGCTTAATCCTCGTCAATGAAAGAATCATGAAAGATTCATGAAAGATTGATGAAGATTCATTAAGTTTCCGAAATATTAATCAATATTTTAAGATTCGAATCCCTAAAGGTTCGTGAATCAATGTGAATGAATCATGAATCAATTTGAGGTGAAAGATTCATAAGAATGAATCTCGCTTAAAGATTCATAGGTAGGTCTAGTAGTAGCAAAACACAGTCTTTCGATGTAAAATGTTGCTTTCTTGAGCTGTACCTTGGGAACGTTCTGTTAGTTCGGCTCATTAGAACGCCATTACTAACCATCCCCCGGCCGCTCCGGCCGCAAACATGGCGACGTGGTACACTCACTAATTGCGCTATAGTGCTCATAGCGGGTGCATTTTATTGGTGATCCATGTGCAGCGTTTCAATTGATCTACATACGATCGGGTGTAACTATGGCCTGGCTCGGGCAGCGCGAAGCGTTGTCGCAAACAAGCACACCGGAGTGTCTCGAAGTGGGTTAAGTGCTTGTTTATTTCTCGACGGCAGCTTGTTGCTTTGCTCTCTCTTTTTTTTAACTTCAACCCCCGGTTGAAGGGCAGTAGGCTCAAAGGAACATTTTTTATGCGGTCATTGGTTCGGGGTACCGCATCTGTGGGAAAAGCACCTTGGCCATGTTGTTGTGCGGCAGCAGTATGCTAAGCGTGATGGCTATTAGGCCCAAAAGTTCTTTCGCTTATGATACATGTTCTACTTTTAGCGGGAATGAATTATTGCTTTCCGATTTTCTGAATCAATATCAAATTTAGATCTTCATGCTCGTATTATTTCACCTAGGTGAGTAATTTAAATTGTCCTTTTTTCCGTCTACGCTTACGCAACACTTCCAAAAAACTTCAAAATATTTTATTCGGAACAGCATTTTAATATTTCTGCCATATCTCAGGTAAATTATAGATTCCATTTTAATAATACACTGTTTTGAACATTTTCATGATCGATGAAAGGTTGTTCTGCAAATGCATACGTGTCTGAAACAAAATGGTACTAATTTGACGAGTTCTAGAGTAATTGACATATAGTTGGAGTTTTGGCGATCCTCACGGCTTTTAGCCATTCAAGCCGGTGTTTTGAGATGTCATACGGTGTGCGTATGTTAGATATATGCGAAAATAATAACATATTTCGTGAATCCAAAGAATGCCTACAACGCGGTTTAATAGCTCTCTGCCAATTAAAATAGATAATTTCAATTACCACCTGGTAAAAACCGGTAAGGGATGAATACAAGTTTTGCCCTTGCTCTGGACAAACTGAGGAGCAAAAATGAATGTGATGGAAGAATCGAGAACGAATAAGACTGGCGTGCTTGATCAAGAATGGTATGATACGAAATGGAATTGTCGATGAATGAATGAGTTCGAACAGCATTGGAAACAACTGAAAACTTCAAAGGTTCTAAATGCAACTTACTCAGTGGAAGTTTAGTGCGGTTCAGGCCCTCTACTAGTGATGAGAAGCTTCTTTTCATAGCAATAGCTTCTTCTGAACTGATCTGCTCTCTAGGTTACATGATCTGATCTAATCCGAAAATATGAGTACCATTATGCTCTTCTGATCTGATCTATTCTTTGGCTGAGAGCAAATGATTTGATCTGTTTCCGAAATTTTGCGGTTTTCCCATCCCTACTCTCTACGCTAATCTTTCTGATCCTATCGTTAGTACCAGCTTAGTATTTTCAAAACCTATGCTTAACCCTCCATGGTTCAGTTAACGTTTAACCTGGCTTCTCTAATGTCTTCTCTTGATGCCTACCGTGCATAGCGTGGTTTCCAGTTTCCGAATAGAAAAAAAAAATCGTCACCCCCAAAAAGTCGCCCCCGGCAAGTTTTGGCGCTCCCTCGTCCCCTCGCAGTCGACCTCGCCTCAGGAGTTACCTCAGGCGGGAGCGGGGGAAAAAAACAGTATGCCTCGATGTCAATGTCAACACGTTCTCGCGATCGCAAATAGTAGCGACGTCGGATGTCAGCCGCGAACGCAACGATCGAACCGCCGGTTGGCGGCGTTTTGGGGTTGTTGGTTTCCTTGAGATGCTGAAGTTCAGCCACAACTCAGTGTATCCTCGCACACACACAGACACTAATGGTGGGGTTCGCGGTCTACTAACAAACACATACACAGACATCGCAGCATGTTGCATTGGATCTACCGAAGGGAAGTGTGCCCACCACAACCCGTTGTCTATCCGCCTACGAAATCGGCGGAGTTTCATGGAAGACGTCAGCTCGTTGGAGGGAGAGCGTGGAGTCGGTTGAGCCAACGTCTGGGTGGTAGAAAGGAAGGCGACGATTTGTATCACAAATTCGACGGACATTCGCCGCTCCAACACCGCGGCGGATGTTTTGCGACGGAACAGAAGACGTTCGTAGGCTTAAGCGTTCATCACCCAAAGAAAAAAACGAAATCCAAACTCACGGTGAGCAACGTGAACATTAATGTTTGTGCTTTTTTTTCGGGGGAACCATAATTGCAGTGCACAATATGGCCAAGCCTTGCTGCCAAAGGCATGCCGTTTAAGCCCTTGCCACGACACCGCGGAGCAATTACAACGACATTGTGCCTTCCTCCAGCGGATGGATGACCTACCCCGGAGGAGGGGGGGGGGGGGGGGGGTGGCTTCGGATGGCACCAACACTGTTGTAGCGCTTAAGCGAGGACCAGCCCCCATCACCGGGGGAGTGTGGTGCGGCCGGGTCTCTATTGTGAGCACATAGCCACAACACTTCAACACGAGCTCGTTCGCCAGCTGGCCTTGCCATAGCGCTGGGTTGTCATTTTTCATGCCAACACGGCTGAAAGTGTCACGTTTCCTGCCATCCTCTATGAGCGCCGTTTTTTTCTTTTTCGCAAGCCGCCTTTGAACACGACCCCGAGGCATGGTGGAGGTGGGTGGCTGGTGCCACCGCCGGCCAGTGGTATAATGTCATGTGTTTGTCCCTCGCCGCCACCGAAGGAGACCTTCCCGACACACCGATTGCCGCCGGCCGGAACGGAAAGCATCCCCGGCGTGGTGGCAGTAGTACGCCGAACGTGCGCACAATTAACCTTCCCCAGTGCCAGCTACTCGCCGCTGCTAGTGACAGCAGTCTACCTTACGGTCTGTCACATCGTTTGTCGGTGGTGAGCTTCTGCTGCCTTCTGGTTTTGTTTTTTCAAAAACCCCCTTTGCTCTCTCAATTATTCGACCATTAGGCATGGGGGCAGGGGCAGGCTCGGTGCATCATCCGAGATCCCCGAGGGGACGACACCGGCCTGGCGCTCTTCTGGGAGGCTGCCCAGCTCCAGAACAGAGATATCTGCTGGAGATAGGAGAAAGCTCTTAATTGCGTAATAAACATGGACGGTATGGTCCACTGGAAGCATCCAACGCCTTGGCCCGGGCGGGGCCAAGAGGCCCCCGCGGGGTGTGCGGGCCGGGGGTTTGGGTAATGAAGAATGTCAATTTATTTCTCCAGTCACCCTTGGCAATGGGTACGTGAAGGTCGACCTAAGTGTGCGTCGCCGGCGTCGTCGTGTACGTCGTGGCCTGCGGAGGCTGGTTTTTTTTTTATTTTTGCTTTTTTAATTTCGTCCCTCCAGCGACATATTTCCTCGGGTTGATGCGGAGCGGTAAGGAAGGGGGAGAATGCTGTTGGTGGCGCATGATTGGATTCCGGTATAATGTGCGTCCTATGGCAAACGGGAGCCCCACACACAAGGCACGCGTCCAAGAAAGCAATTCCCTCCCTCCTGCTTTACTCTCGAAGGCTTTAGGTTTAATCAATTGTTTAGAGACGCTAAATGGAAGCGTTGCAGTTATTTTTCATCACGAAATGATTATCGGGTGGTTTAATGATTGCTACTTGATTAGAAACCGCTTACGCTTATCGCTTAAGTAGGGACTATAAAATGAAAGTAAGCGATTAAGTTGGTTTTGAGGATAGCTTGTACAAACGAAATAGTTTTGATGCTAAGAAAAAGCCATAAAATACGAAGGTAAGCTTACGCGCTTTCTCTATCTTGTTCTCTGCGATCTTTGATCCTAAGCACATTTCTTCAAAGATGATCAACATTATTCACACCTCGTTAAGGCTTGTATATTGCGAGTTCAGCATCCATTATAATTTGTTCGAATTTGCTGCACTACGACATCTAAATTTTTTTACTTATTATTATGTTGTACTGCGTCTGTTTAATAGTGTCATGAGTTTTATATGTTTATAAATATATTGGAAAAAGAATCTCAAACAACACTGTTTAAAGAACAAAAACGAGTTTGATCATGTTTAATTGATTGTTAGATTATTCTACAGTGTTTAACATTAGAACTTCTGTAACATTTTTCAAATTTACCTGCTATTTTCATAACTGTTTTAGGTGCTATGCTTCGATTGATGATCATTTCATAAATTGTGGGTTATATGACAATGAAAAAATAATTTGTTTTACATTTTTCTTATTAGTTCAAATAACAACAGAAACAAGAAATGTGTTGAGTTTTATATTGAGTTGTTGTTTTTATTTGATGCTTCATCGTTTTATTTAACAATTTCAATTATTTCATTTTATATCACTTTTATTTCATATCAAGTAATCTTAACTATAACACATATACATTCATTCGCACTACAACTTTTTTACAAATGTAGCCCTTCTACATGTATGTATATACATATATTACAAATATATCAACTGATAGAGTATCTGTAAAACTATGTCTGAACTGGTCATCGTTTGCAATAACTGGTTAGAAAAATTGACAGTGCAGGCAAAGTGAGTGTGTAAGTCAGGTGGGCTATAATTCTTCCACACTTATACATACTTCTTCTTCTTCTTTTTGGCGTAACGACCTCTTGGTCATGCCTGCCCGTTAAGGGCTTACGGCTTATTTTTACATTGTTTACTAATATGAAATATTTCAAGATCAAATCCAATTGGTTACGGTGTTTACAGTAAAATAATGAAAATGGCAGAGTGTTTACTCATCAAACCTTGAAACGATGTTTTGTTATCTTGAAGCAAACGCTATACTGCAGTTCAGAAGTCTAAGGACACTTTTACAAATACTTTGCGCAGAACCAAGCTATTTGCCATTCGAACAAAGCACTAGGCAAATGACTGGTCCCGGTATAAAATCCAATGACTTAATTTATTTTCAATATTAAATAGAACATTTTGTTTCGGAAAACATTGACCTTGGCATACGATTGGATGTGTAAATGTCATCCATTACCATCGGTAGAATTGTTTAACCTTAAGAAATAAATGTGACTGAAAGGTACCGGACCATACATTTTGACTTCTAGTCATTTCAAGTGTTAGCAAGTAAGACTATAAATGAATAACATAGAGGTTATTTTTACACTTGTTCTTTGGTGTCTTAAAAAAGCTTCACAAAAGACTTGTTAACTTACAACATTGGTCCGCATTTGCATCATTTCAAGATAAAAATACTACTTAAAAAAAGTTTTCATACAGAAAACATCTCTGCTAACACAAAAGATACAAAATTGAACCATCGCAGTTGTGTAAATATTTCTGTAGAATCGAAACCCCATGCTAGGATTACCATTTATTCATGGTTGTAGAGACAGGATGTGATTCGACGTCACCTTTCGCTGGAAAAGCAGGAACATGAGCCAGGTTAGTCGTTGTACGCCACTTCTGACAAACCGAACAGCCGGTTGTTTGTTGACTGTCTTCGACCGGCGTTCAGAAATAACCAGCATCGGAGTTGGATTATTTTCCCGTTCGCCCACAAGCGAAGAGAATCGCTCGAATGGTCAATGCAGTGTTGAACCGACGGGCGGGAGGAATGTGGGGGGTGGAAACTAACGGCACTTGGAAACATGGCCGGTCGATCGGGTCCGAGGAATCGAAATTCGCCGAGTCAAGCTCGAAGAAGGCCTCTGGTGCCGGTTTGGCTGATTAGAATTTTCAAGACCACCACTCTTCGCCCAATCGGCGACCTAACGGGAAATGCATCCCGGGAAGAAAAACGAACCGCCAAGTAGGGTCGTGAAATTTGTTTGCGTGGCTCAAGAAAATGGAGCTTTCGCAATGGCGGTGATGCTTGGCGCAGCAAGTCGTCCGTCTTTGGCCGAGGGGGTAAACGCGGAATAAGGAAATATCTCAATTGGGTGAAGTGTTTCTCTTTCCGATTTGCATAGCCTCGGCTTGGTTCAGGTGGCAGCGGCAGCTGCAACAGCATCACATTGTTGTGTTTCCCCACAGTACAAACGCAGTGATGGAGGTAACCACAAAAACCCATCCCCTCGTTCGCGTTGCCTCCACCATGCCCCACGACGCGGCCTTGCTCGCCGGGTTGGCCAACTCCGTGAGGGTTGGGAGAAAACCTGCCGCGAACGGGGCGCGGTGCTTAGTACAAAACAAAACTCACAACTTGGCGCGGTTTTCCGGTTTCCTGCTTTTGCTTTCTGCATCACGGCGGGGAAAAGAAACATTCACCTGTCCGCCGCGTAGCTGGCGTTCGGTGGCGTAGCCGATGGTAGGCACGCTCTAGACCGCGTTGGCATTCAATTGTTGCCGAGTTCGTGTGTGACTAATGCGGCACACAAGTGCTAACGTGACATAATCTGAACCGAAGGGACGCTCCAGAGGGTCTCGGTTTCCCTTATTGCAACGGAGCTGAGCTCAGCTTGTTTGATGCAACCATAGTGCGGGACATGGGGTGCACTTTTCTTTTCGACTTACGATCGACTTAGCTGATGCTCATTAATACTGCATCCGGAATTCACACACTTCTCACAGTTGGTTTCCATTTGTTAAATGCATTTTGCAACTGTGTGTTTATTGCAGAAAGCATGAATAATAAGGAAATTTTCGTATAAAATGATTGATATGTTTTTTATATCGCAAAATACGACTTACAAATTTTGCATGAGCTTTTTAGGACCTCCATTTTATTATACCACGCATCGAAGTTTCAAATATGTTTTTAAAATCAAATTTCTGAATCAAACAAGGATAATGCTTTGAAATTCGTTTGAATCAACCATCAAAAACATCGAGCGGATTATAGTTCAAGTCAAACGGACAAATAAAAGTATTTCTATTTAAGCTTACTGCTATGTTGTATTGTGCACATTCCAAAATATGAACAAAACACTTTTTCTGTTTCAATTGTATTTTAGATTATTTATAATTTAAACATTCTTGGACTTGAAAATATAGGACGCAACAATTTTTCAAATCAATCTAAATTGCTTTCAGATGAATATGTCAACTTGAGATGTAAATTAGTTTAACTAGTCTGAAATTTAAAATGAAACTGGATCAAAATAAGGGAATTCTAGGGCACGTGAGCGCTGTTTCGACTGTTGTAGTTAAACAAATGTTCTACTCGATTCTGTTTAAGGTTTGCTTTTAACATTTAACATATTTTTTAATTTCTCTTTGTCAACGAGAGAAATTTGTCTTTAATCATCGTCAAATTAGAGAATACCTTGAAAGTTGAACGTAATTTTATGCAATCTTAGGTTGTCATTATCAGAAAGTCTTCAGTATTTCGCTACGTTCATACATCTGTTCGTGGGACACGCTAACCTATTTTACATTTTGAATGATTATGTTGCATGTGATAACATGAGTTACTCTATTGAGTCTATTTAGCGTAGAGTCAATATTGCTTCACGCCTATTTACATTAGAATTCATTCAACTCCGCGAAGAGATTGCACCAATGCACTCACTGTCACTGATAAGCCTTGCTCTGAAATGTATCATACGCCGCTAGAAATCCAGTGCATCGCTGATAAAGTGTCTCGTAGTGTACAAATTGTGCTTCTCCCCACCATCACCTTAGCGTCTCGTTGACGATGCACTTGGTCATCTTTCGATGCTGCTGGTGTTGGTGTTGACCTGTTGGATGGGAATGGCAATCATAGTGAGCTTAAGAGGATGCCAGCCTCACTAACGATAGGTTGATAGAGGTAAAATCGACGGCTTTAGCTAAGAGAATTCTATGCAACGCGAAGTTAGGCTTTGGGTGGGGAATGTACCGATCCTGGTGTAAATTTTCCGGACAATGATGCTCGTCGTTAGTAGAAGTTGATGTCGACCTCTGGAGCTCGAGCAGAGGGTGTTGGAGCGGATGCAGCGGAATGACAGAATATTTTACGCGTATTTACTTTGGCGAGCTCGGAACGCCGCGATCTCTTTCGATCCGCTGCACTTGTAGTTGTGCTAGCGTAGATAGGGTGTCCAATACCAGATCGTATGTACTCGATCCGCGATCACACGGGAGAACTCTCGCAACGCTCCGCGATCATCACACTGTTGCTTACGGGGGTGGATTTCTGTATCAAATTTATATAAATAAAATCATCGTTAAAAGTTTTTCAATGCCAATTCTTAAATGTTTTAAAATAAAAAAAAAAAAATTTAAAGTTTAAAGTTTGAAAATTTTTCGAACTGGTTCCATGGACTTTTATGCCAGAGAAATAACACCTGAGCTTATTTAAAGCTTAGTACAAGTAGTCACAACATTTATAAAACGAAAGAAAAGGTAAAATAGAAGAAACTTTTGCCCTAAAGAACTTTTTGCCCCAAAATATGTTTAAAGCTGTAAACACAAAATTTATCTTTTGAAAATGCTTCAAACACTTAAATATCTGTTCCTATTTAAGCTTAAATATCTGTGAACCAACAAAATAGCTGCACCAAATTTGTACACCTTGTAGAATACGTTAGGTTCAAAGAAAAGATCAAGTATCGTAAAGAAGCACAACAGTCAGTTGCTTCTACAGCAATTACTTTCTTTTTGCCGTAATGATCGGCTTCAATCATGCCTGTCCCCACTTAGGAGCCTGTAAGACTTTTTTCCCTTTGTGTACGTAGATAATCAGTCTTTCCGTATAGGGGAGGATTCGGTTTTGGTTGGGATTCGAACCCACCCCGTCGAGGTGGTGAGCCCCAGCGCTCATTGGACAATATTCTAATCGGTGGACCGGTTGTCGCGCACCCCGCCCCTCCCCCCTCCCCACAGTACAACTAATAAGAACTCTAAAAAAACTGTAAAAAAAATTCAAAGCTTGGATTGACAGAACTGAGAAACAATTCTTTGAACTACATAAAAAATAGCTGTACAAGGTAGAATTATTACAAAAACTTATTTTATGAGAAAAGGTTTAAAAAAAACTGGGATTGCGTTATTGAAGGGTAGTGTTATACTTCAAATAATATATAGTGCTTATGTCCGAATATGTTTTTTTTTGTTTTTTTTAAACAAATAACAAGAAGTGCAATATTTCTCCATTTACTACCATGCGATGGCTTGGAGTATAGCAGAATACCTAAACAAAAATAAATTAAATGTTTGCAAAGAATGAAGTGATGATGGTTTAAAGGTTATAATTTTTCGATTTAAAAAAGATCAATTTGTAAAACGATTAACATTTTTTGCAATATTCTGTAAACAACTGGTTTATAGTTTTGAAGATCGCATGCAAATGAGATGACAACCGGCTTGCACCTCGCTGTGAACCACTGTGCGCGAGCGCGAGAGAGATAAATGAATGGAAGGGAGGAAGTCGTTTCGCCAACCTAGCACCACCTAGCGCATCCCGTCCGACGGTCAGTGTTGTTTTCTATTGTGAAGAGTAATGTTCGCGCACGTCTGGGTACGCTTCCGCAGGCTTTAAAGCTCCTTGCTCCGTGCAGTCGACCGTGGACCGAGCAGATCGTCTCGGACTCGTGACGCATTCGCATTCTTCGGGTGTGCGTTCTTCGGGAGGCTTGGTGTTGTAAGTGCCGCGCACCCTCCATCCGCCCTGCCGAAGAGTGGATTGCACAAAAGTCTTCTGCTGCACGCGCGCACGCCACACTGTTGCTATCGCGATCGTTCGATGTATTCGCGTGGAGAGTATTCGGTTCTGATCGTCGCCGTCGAACAACGGGAAATGAATTGCGATAGCGCCTGTTGGTTGGTGTTTGTGGTGGTGGGACTCACGCCGAGATCGTCGTAGTGGGGCTCCTTCGCGAACGCTAGCCTGATCCGGTTAGTCCACTTCTGCGCAGGGAGTTCCGAAGGTTATGGACCGTTTTGCCAAGGATTGCAGATTGCAGAATAGAGTTGCCTACTCGCTGGCAAACACACACACACATACACACCGATCGATACACTATCGATCGTCTAATCAGCATTCGAGTTGGGACCATCTATTGCCGTCTTGAGGACTGGTGGTGCAAGCCTCTCAACATGGCCGGGTCCCAACGACTGTCGATGACAATAAAACAAACAAAAAATCGTTGCAACTTTCGGGGACAGAACGGGGATTCACCGCTGTTTCGTCCGTTTCGAGTTTGGTTCGATTGACATTGATTTGATAGCGAGCGAAGCTAACCGGCTATCGCAACACTCCAGTCGACCGGTTACTTAGGTACTTTCTTGTGCAAACCTGACCGTGTGTTGCCAAACAAGCGCACCGGTATGAAGGTCGCGTATTTCGGCTTGTTTTTTACTAACCTTCCGTCGAGCTAGGGCTGCTCCGTGCCTTCCAGATCGTTTGCGACATCTGTTCCCCTAATTCGAGCTACCAAAACGACGGCGTGCCTGCTCCGTCCACTTTGACCGAGGTCAGTCAGCCAGTGGAGATCGTTTTGGGTTGATGCTAATTAACTTAGCCTCAGCTGTTTGATGTCGTGCTACCGTTGGCATAGCCGTTGGTCAAGAGAACGTTAACAAATCAAAACGGGCAAGAACTAAAACCGGTTTTACGAGATGTGAGGCAGCGTAAGGTTTTATTTTCGGTGTCACAGCTTTATGGAGACGCAATTTTCTGCGGAATTAGAAGTTCACGCGCGGTGATGAAATGGACCAAAAAGCATCTGAAGAGATATTCTTCAAGAGTTACGAATATGACTCATAAACTCATGCAATGAGTAACGTTTGGGGAAGTAAATGAATAGTGGCATAGTGAAATAAAAGGTTTGAAGGTCTGCGGTCCAGAACGAGCCTTGATGGAAACAGAATTTAGTGAGCTCCCTTGACCATGAACCAAAACACCACCCCGAAATCTATCATTAGAGCGCCCCCGATGCGATGGCCGTTAACTCCTACCTAATTTACCACTCCATTTCCTAATGCCGGGCGCAGCCGAATCCATAACCACCCGGACCCGGCCTGTTTGTGGATCGCCCTCGGAGCCAGAAGGAGCAGAAAAAGTTGAATTCGTTTGGTGCGAACTGTGTGTCCTCGGGTAGAACCGCAAAACGTATGAAAAGACTAAAACAAAGAGTTACTCTCCTGGCAGAGCGTGTGGGGCAGTTTACCTTGGAGAGTGTTCCTTGGAATGAGCTCAACCGACGGGAAGGATGTTGGGGGCGGCGGTGGGTGGCACATTATAGGAAAGAACTAGCCGCTGGACCTATTCGTTGGGAAATGGATTGAATTATCTAAGGTTAAGGTTGAGGTGGCTCGGCCAGTTGAAGGTCTCCGGTGGTGGTCTCTAGTGCCTTGCAGCTGATGGCAATAGGCCACATACACACATTAAATTACACCTTAAGGGGGGCCCGGTTGCCACCGGTGGTGGGCCTGTTTCGATAAGATGCATATCAACGCCTAGCCTTAGGATGGTTCTTGATGCAGGCAGCGGGCGGTGGGAGGGGCTGGTACGTCCGGTGCCTTGACTCACTTCTCGTAGGACCCGATTTCGCCAGCCGGTTGCCGAGGGCAATGAAAGGATGTGGAAAGATTGGCCCCTGTTTGGATGGAGAGGTGTCAGGAGGACATGTCGGGTCGTGGCGGTTCGCTGTGGTGAATGTATACCTTGCTTGGTAAACAACCTTAGCTATATCCTTCGGCACACACTCGTTCTTACCGCACTCCCCGAGGGGCGATGATGGTCGGTGCTGTGTCAACTCGTTCTTGTTCGATCTTCAACCTCGCTTCGATTACTTACCATGTTAGGTCGCGTACTGTGTGTGCCTGTGTGTGTATCCGTGGTACGGTGAGGTGCTGTGTCGACACTTGTAGCGATCGAGTTATTCTTGGACTCTATGCGGTGGAGGGAGCACATGTACATCATAGGATGAGGATAGACGACGTTTCATGTTTCGTTAATTTGTTGTTGTCGGTCAGAGGTCGGCAATATTGAATTGAGGAAGGATGATTGATTAATATTGATTGAAGAAGTGTTTCAAATGTGTTTGGCACACAGTCCCAACTACAGAACCACTAGACATTACTAAAAATATTGTAAAAGGGAAGCAAAATGGTTTATGTTTATGTTTTTGTTTATGTTTCAGAACATCTAACAATCAAACTTTGCAAATCGGGAAGACTACCAGTTCCGTAGAACAAGAACATTTCAGATGATATGTGGTCCTTAATTCCAGGAATTTCCAAAAGTCTCCAGGAAATCCAGGAGTCACCAAAATTCAGCTTAGGATGGACTCGAAAAATTGGTTTTCGCTACAGAATCACAACATAGGCTTTATTTTAAAATACATTCTTTGGGGATATTAAGTTAGCTCGGGCTGGTACGACCAATTCCGAAACGTTGGATCAACTTTGAACCAACTTTGCCCGTTGACTCCAATCAATGTATGTACGTCGAACTATTCAGATCATTACACTGTTTGAAAAGGATATTTACATCTATCAAACTCTAAAAACGATTGTACCTACATATTAATTAGGGACAGTACATTTTAAACTCGAGGGATAGTACATTTTAAATCTGGCACCCAATCATTTGGCAGGTTTTTATCAAAACAATATCGAGAGCGCGTGGATTCAAAAATATATATTCAGTGTAAATCGAGGTGGTCTTATAGCAACTGGACAGAGTGTAATTGGCTTAGATAAAAAAAATGTTGTCCATTTTGTTATGGCTGTAAATGGAAGCCTATTTTTCTTATTAACTTCTGCACAATAATCAACTAAAGTAAAATAAAACATTTTAAAACTGCCACTAATGTGACATTCCTTAAGTGTAATTTGAGACCGAAACGTGACTTTTTCTGCTAAAATCGAGGAATGGTTCAGCGCGTGCATGACATGGGTATTGTATATGCAATAAAACCAGAGTTTAACAACCCCTGTTCTTACTGTCTTTCATGATACGTTGCAGTAAAAGGAAAAAGCACAAAACTTCCTAGTTTTTAATTCGTTGATAAACGTAGTAAGTTGACGTAAGAAGTCATAGGAACAGCTAAATTTGGATTTTTCGCATTTACCAAATGTGTAATGTCGTCATGGTAATGGCATAACACCAGATACAAACAAGGACTCTAGAAAGCATGGGGTTTGATAGCTATCAAGATTTCCTCAATAAAAAAAACCAGAACAAGGTTATGGGAACGTTACTTTGTGTAGGGTTTTTACAAGTTGGTGATTTTGTAAATAACCGATTTGGTAAACTGTTCGCCGATGTTCGATGTAATGTTTTTGTTGTTCAGCTGTTCGACAATACAACAAAGGACATTTATCCGTTTTTTTTATGTCTTTGGCAGGATTGCTGCAACTACAGTACTTGCGCAACGAGTCAAAAACTTGCTTACTAACATACACCTGGGCCGGATGTTAGCCCACGGTCTTGACTTTTGCCGACCCCTTGCTCCAGATCCGTCCCGCAACCGATACGCAATGGACGAGCTTCTTGATAATTAATATGAATTTTTAATGCAACCAATAAGCAACTGTAACCCAGCGCCCTTGCGTCGCGAACGGAACTTGGAGCTTGGCCGGTCGGTGGATGGCTATCTGCTCCCATTTTTCACGCGTCTCCACCCTGACCTTCCCACCGACCTTCGCTGGCGTGTGGTGTGGTGCCGTTCCAGCCTTTGTCGCGGCCTTCTTTGTCGCCGAAGTCGCGCGTGTCGATATTTGTTGTAATCATATTTTTTCCATCCAACCCCCCCCTCCCCCTTGCACGTCTTCGACCCTAACCCGCCGCGGGATCGGACTCGACCACACTTCGTGCCATTATTAATTCTTGGCCTTCCTCTTCTTTACTCTGCTGCTGCTGCTCTGTCCCCTTTCGATTTCAGTGCCGTTCCAGCCATCGACTAGCGAAGACTGTGTTGCCACCCCGGTCACCAGCCGCGCTGCCGCCATTCTCCACCAACCACAAGCGGTTGTTCACCAAAGGGTTGCCGTCCGCCACCATTCTGCAAAGCTCCAAAAGCACGCCGGAAACTTCGCCGACGGTCTCGGTCAGCCTCTGATCCCGAGAGAGAGGGGAAAGAAGAGCGCACGGTATGCGATCGGGCGCCCTCAAACTCCGAAACTCCCGCCCACGTGTTCGTGTTCCGATTTGATTTGCACGGTTTTAACCGCCCCGGGTTCCGTGTTTTTCCTGCCAACTCATCCGATAAACTTTTGACCGTGAAACTTCCAAAACGCCTAGGAACGCGAATTACAGAATTGTGTGCCTATTTATGCCCCTCAGTTTATGTGTGTGTGTGCGTGGTCCAGTGTGCTTTGTGCAGTCAGTGAAAAGTGCAACGATGCAAACGGTGAAATTGGAGGAGTAGAAGTGGGGCAAAAAACGGAAAACTCCAATCGCGGCCATGCGATGCCGCGTTGTGTTCAGTGTCACAAGCCGGAAACGGGCCGTTATGTGATCGGAGGAGTGTATTGTTTCGACTTTTCGTTGAGCCAAAGTTGACCGAAGCCTTCCTTCGAAGGATGCATAGTGCAGAAATTGTTTTTTTTTTCACAAATTCACATTTATTCCGAGTCGTTCAACCGTGCGCCGTTGTCTGGAGGTTTTGCTGTTTTGTTTTCGTTGTGTTTGCATTGGGAATTTTAAAAGAAACTCGCTGTCGCATAAATTGGACATAAGTTTACCGTGGCATCCGCTGAAGAGTGGAAACTGATGCGCTGGCGTATTCGCAAACTCCGGTGCGTTTCCGATCTTCAGCCATGAACAAATTTGGCAACAATGCCCCGCTGTTCGGATCCGTTCAGGCGTACGATTCGATGTGTAAACAACGAACCGCCGAAAAACGGTAATAAATGGCGGATGATTATTTCCGTGCCGTGCCAGTCGGTCGGTCCGTGCCGTGTGGTTGAATGCCAAGGATAGGGACTGGAAATGGGATTTAAAGCGAACGTTGGAAGTTAGCTTTGCGTGAAATGACGATAAGGTGAACTTGGTGCAAAACCCGGGCAAGCTCTAGTCGGCCGTGTTGCTGCTCATGAGACGTACCGAAGGAGTAGTACTTCCGCCTTGCTCTGGTTGCCGTGGTCTGCAGTTTGATCGACGCCTTCAGTGATCTTCTGGGGGGAAGGGGAGAGAAACGCTAAATGGTGATCCTGAACTGAAGCATGGCGGAGCGTGCAGTTTTGCGTGATCTCCCAATAAGCAACAGATTCCGGAATACGAAACAATATTTGCCGGTTGTGGAGTGTGGTGTGCGTTAGCAGTGGTGGCGCCTAATCTAAAGTTCTTTTCTATGCCTTCTTTTCAGCAGTGCTCGGATCGTGCGTGAAGAGTTCGTGTGAGAGACAAGTGTACGGCACTTGCCCGTTTTTTTTCGTTGTTGCGATTGTCGCGTGAGGCAACGTTGGTGTGAAAAACGTGTGAATTTCGCTCGCCATTTTAACCAAACCAACCCACAGCCGTCTCTGGTGTGCCATTTTGCCTGTCTCGGGAAGAGGATTTCGCATTGAGGCAAGCGCCAAAGTAATAAGTGGTGGTCACAAAGTTTTCGTGTCCACGTCGCTGGAAAAGTGCAACCCCTCGCTGAGGCGATCCCGAAACGTTGGCCAGCAACATAGGAAAATCTGCTCCTCGCATAGGCTTAACATAGTGCGTGTGTTGTTGCGGAAGATTGCCGTTGGTCTCACGTAACGCCGCAGTGGACTACATTCTAACTCTTCGCAGCGCACGCAACTTTGTGCAATCGTGGTGAGAAGAATTGGTGCCGTTTGCTTAGTGTGAACGGTTTGCGAACTATGCTGGAGGAGTGTAGTGATTTGCCCAACAGTGCATAGAACCGGATAACGCGAGATCGAGATCGTCATCGGTAAGTGCATGATGCGATAATTATTTGGTGTAAGTTAAGATCTTATATACATTTCTGGCGTTAATGTTTTAGTGTTCACTTTTTAGAATGTGCATTTTACATTTTGAAAAAGGGAAAAAATAATTCAAATCGGTTTAATTCGATCTTTTTCGACCTTCGACCAAAAACTATACTAATTAATTGTGACTGGAAGGTACAGTACTAGTCTAAAAGCCTGGCCCAGATCTAGAGTTGAAGAATGTTTTAGCTGTTGTATAATTTTTAATCCTGCTGCTCAATCATCCCTCGAGCTTTACAAGAAAATTAAATTTGTTTTACTTTATTCTTTCCTTGCTTTATGAAAGCTATTTCAAACACTGCATATCCCCAAATTTATAAAATATCACAAGATTTCCACTTCCCGATAGTAACAACAATGCAACAGACGGCTTAGAGCTCCTGGTCTGTATATTTAGGAAAAAGCCATGAATCAAAGCGTAAAACGAAATGGTTTAGAAATATTTGCTTTTGATATTTTTCAAATATTATTTCAACTCGCTATGTGGTGAGACAGTAAGTCAACTCCAAAACAAGGCGGACCATTGCCAATCAACTATTCGTCGTATGAATTAATGTACAATGTCATATATTAATGCTTTGTGAGTCATTGATTTAGAATATGTACAATCTTAAATTGATTTGGTCAGGATAGCTATAAATTTAATTTGTTGAAAAGCTTGCCTAACAATTATGTATACCGGTCCATTCAACTCCGTGTAACCCGGTACATGTTACCCCATTATGACGATGTGTTATTTTCAGAATTTCGTTAAATGACATATTTAGATACTTGATGGATGCCTGCTTGATTTGACTATCTCATTTCTACAGTTGATTTAGCTTAAATTCTCGTGGGGAAATCATACATAATTTTAGATTTAATTTGCTTCATTTGGTTTTCTCTTTGAAATTAGAACCAAGAAGTTCAAATAGGATGTATTGGACACGTTAGTAAACGTATGTCCTTTTTTTTTATGTGGCACGACATCCCCTAGTGGGACAAGGCCTCTCTCCGAAGAGAGTTTGTGTGACCGAAAGGCGGTATATTATAGATCGGTGGTCAGCCGTTCGTAATACCGGAGGGTGCCAGACTCGAGATTCGATCCCACACCTGTGGTGTGGTGTTTCCTCGCGCTACCGCTGCGCCATGGGCACCCCCGTATGTCCTTATTCATATATTATTTAATTCATTTACCAACTTGTATTTGACATGAGCACCGGGGCTCACCACCTCGACGGCGTGGGTTCGAATCCCAACCGAGACCGGACCTTCCCCTGTACGAGAGGACTGACTATCCACGTACAACAGGGAAACAAGTCTCGGGCAGGCATGACCAACAAGGTCGTTACGCCAAGAAGAAGAAGAAGAAGACATTGGGTTGTAGATACTGCACAAAGTACGTCGGGCAAATAATGACTTATCACATAGAAAAGATCTTAGGAGTTGCAACTCTCAGTACCTTGTTTATCTTAGCTCTTATGATGTCCAACTTCTGTTTCCCGATCAGTCTTATTTAACGAAAAGACAGTAATGCTTCTCTAAATTAGAGTCCACGCGTTGCGTTTTACTCTTTTATTAATCTTTTGAATCCTTTACTTTTGTCCATGGCTATCTTTTGCTGCATATAATCAGAAGTCCACTGTGCTTAATTTTTTTAAAATATGGAGATCCGTACATTTTCCAAAGAAATGCTCGGTGCCACTAACAAATATGTGTGTTAAAAAAAGATACCACCATAAAATATGTGTGTCTTTTTTCTAAGTAATTCAATACAAATTACAAATGATTTTCAATGCTAGACACCTGTACAAATTGCCAGAAAATCGTACATCTTGGCAACATTAAATAAAATTATGTTCTTTTTATCTCGAGCTGCATAGTTAGAACCTAGCTTTAAAATTGGATTGATTTTAACAAAAAAAAAAAAAAAAAAATGCTGGCGCTGCAACCTGCTAGAAAGTCAGTGACGTGGGAAGTCTGGAATATCCATTTAACTTTACAGTTAACCAAATGCCCGTGGTGTGTGGCGAAACATATTTTTTTATTCCCACTATCTTAATACAGTCCGCAGCCGCAGCTGAAGGTCCTTGACAGATGCCGGTAGCGGTATCGCCACCGCTTGACGTACGGGGCAATAATCGGAATGGAAACTAGGAAGAATGCTTTCCGTTACCCTTTAGGTGTGCTGGTTTCCTGCTGCGTAAACAAACAGACCCACACCACGGCGTGTGCGCCACGCTCAGATGTTGCTCTCCGATATCCACGCGGGGTCCATCCATTAAATCGGCTACTTTGGAGGACATAAGGCAGTAAAGGGAACAGGTTTCTCGCCTACTCGCGTTGTGCTTTGGGGAGGGGGAGTGCTCTAGAATGGGGTGTTACATTTTGTTTTTTCGTTTGCTGTTTGTGAGATGTAATGGTTCGAAAATCCTAGCTCTTCGAGCGCTAATGGCAAGGAGTCGTTGAGCAAAAGGGCAACAGGCAAGAAGTATGGTAGGCCTTCGTCCGAGCGATGGAGTTGGGGGGGATTGGCTCGCTGCAAACCACCGGACCGAGGACGAGTTTCGCGTCGGTCGTTCTTGGTCGGTCGGTTCTGTGACCGTCAACATCAAGAAATCCTGCCTTCCTTCGAGGTGCCCTCGCGTATGACGCACTTCGATGCTGCTAGGTAAGCGCAACAGTGCGCAATGCTGCCCCGGGTGGGAGGGGAGGGCCGGGAGAAGAAGTGCCTTTGCATTATTTATGAGCAGGAATGTGCACCGCTGATGATGATCAATGACAGCGCCGGCAAGGCGAGTCACAAATGCTATCGCCACGCGGTGACAAAGGCTGGTTCCGCGGGTCGAAGGCAGGAAGCAGGAGCAGATCCAGCTCCTTCGGTCGTGTCGCCGTGGCTCGCCTCTCCGGGGTGTAGTGACCAATAATTATATTTCCCCCCGGCATCGTAAGCACCTTGCCTTTCCAACTCCTTTTCCATCGGCTTCCATCCTTTTGCCGGTCGGTCTTTGTACTCGGGAGTGTTTTTTCTCGTTTCGTCCACCAACGACGCACGACGATCGGCCATTCGCGATAACCTTGCGCGCTTGAGAAGCTGATATTGAACTTGATCCGTCCGTGGGGACAGTCTTGGAGGAGAAGAAAAAAGCATTTGATCCACCACCCCAAACAGGAGAGTCCAACGTTTGTCCTACTTTCACCCGCAGATTGTTTTGTAACTTTGTTCGACGCTTTCCTTCGTGCCTTGGAACTGCCAGCCCGGTTTCTTACCACTTCTCTTCGCTTGCAAATGTTCGCTTGACAAATGACGCAGTGTTTGGGCGCTCGAATCAAACCACATGTCTGAGTCAATAGAATCATATTGGTTTTCAGCCTCTTCCGTGAGGTAATCATTCGCGGGGTGATATCGCGAGTTGTTGGGCCATACCCCGTTGGCTTTTTCGTTGGGCCTCCCTCAATAAATCTTCCTTTATCTACTTCACCAAGCTAGGCATCGCGGGCAGAGATGTGTCGTTTCCGGTATCGTCTTCCGAAATTATATCCGCGTTGATGGCGTTGACCGAACCGATTGACTGATATTCGTTAATGGGTAGGGCAAACGTTAGGATCTCGCACTCCAACAACCACAGCGTCTGGTAGTTCTCGATTGCGTGACGGTTGGTTGAATGCACGAGAGAAGGAAGTTTGTGATGCGTGATTTATTCGATCTGCAATCGAGCTGTTGCTTATGTTAATGATAATAATATTTCACTCGAGATAAGGCTAGATAAGGAAGAACCCGCGGGTTTGTTCGATGCATATATCATTCTACGGACGTATTGTTCAATTTTCTTCCGAGTTAAACCCATCAATATTTCATCAAATGTGCAATCTAAATCGTTAAAATTGTCATTTAAAAATGATAATCTTATTTTATTGGAATAAGCTTTGGCCCTTGATTTATCTTATCTCTAGTTAACCATATGATACCTTCGGATGGTAAAGTAAGACTTCTCATCTAATGGACATTTTGTTGAAATACTACACTAATAGACTGTATAGAAATTTTGATCTCTTTTCGCTGGTTCCAGACAAACTACAATTCTTCTTCGACATTAAATTACACCTGAATTCTGAACGTCTTATCCCTCTAGTGTTTTTGATGGAATCCATGCGAGGGAAAATCAAAAGGATACCCAAGATGTAGACAGAAATAGGTATATTGATAGCAGCATCATTTGTAAGGCTGCCTACCGAAGTGAAAACGGGGAGGAGAATCAATATTACCTTAGGGCAGTGGATCGATCTAGCTTATTGCTCAGTGAACTGTGTGATAGTTGCGTGACCGGGCAGAATAGACACAAGATGGATGGTGTTACCGAACGGGATCAGTTGCTGTAGGGTTCATAATTTACATAACAAGGATGAAGAATAATAGCTTCTAGCGCAAGAGATTGTGCTGCCTAGGCAACACTGCTGGGAAAGACTTTGTTTTATGAAAATATCACCGTTTATTGAAATTCTCGAAAGTTTACGGTGGTGCTTCATCACGATGTCACGGATATTTTGAAAACTGTCCATAAACCGATGAATTTACTTTCGCTATCAATAACATGACTTTTTTTTATCAATTACGTCGAATTCATCAGAAAATGATGATGCTCAATGAGATGCGAATATAAAAATGAAAAACATATAGGAATCAAATTATTCATGCTAAAACAAGAATGTTAGTCGCGCTATATACAAAGGTCAACAATTGATAAAGACACCCTTTTAGATATTTTTAAATTTTTTGTATTACTTTTTACTGTACATCAATGTTTTAAATCAAAGTATCTTATGTATGATAAAAATGGTTCAATGTTTATACTGATGATTATTATACATGAGAATTTGCATTTTACAAAGCTTTCAAATGAACTTAATATTTTAATGTACCATTTTTTTGTACCATTTTTATTGAAGAATGATTTGAGTAAAATAAAAATAAAGTCATGAATTATTAAGCTTACACTCATTTAAAAGAAAATCATTTTTCATCTCCTAGATTCATACCTATGGCATTGCACGAAACAAATAATTAATTCATGAATCAGTTGGTTTATTGCACGTCTCTTGGAAGCAGGGATATTTGACATGCTACGGCACTCCTCTAGGAGCAAAGCACTCCGTATGCCTTAACTGATAACGACGAGAACGTTTTTGACAGCTCCGTGCGAAAAGAACATACCAATTTGTTTAGCCGTTTAATGGCATGATAACAGAGCCCCGTGCGGACAGGGTGGCACGCATTGTTAGCGCTCGGTGAATGACCTCAAGTAGTACAGAGACGCAGACGCATAATTGTGACGAAGGCGGATTATTTCGGATTCTGTTGTGTAATTTGCTATGGGCGAATTACTTCTTATCATCCGTGACAAAGGTTAGTGGAGCGCGCTGGTGTTTGATTAGAATTTAACAGAGGCAACCGCGTGGGCCGGAACCAGTTTGTTGTCTAGCAGTGATATAGATTCGCTAAGAAAATTTGAAAGAAGCAACAATGAAATGGTGTAGAGCAGGGGTCGGCAAACGTTTTCTGAAAAAGGGTAGATGATAAAAAACGACCGCGAAACCGCGGCTCAGATGCTTTAATTATTTGACAGTGATTCAAACCCGTTTAAAATGGAGTATTATTTTTTAATTTAGAAAGTAAAAACAAGATATAATATACAATATTTTTGATGAATGTTTTGTACTTATGGTATGTCGTTGGACTTAAAACTAATTGCTTTATCGTATTTCAAATTAATCATCTACTCTCTTTGTAATTAAAGTATCTCATCTTCGGGATGTTTTGAATATTGTGAATCATATTTTGTTTCGTAATGATATCGACAATGGTATTCTCTGAATGCAGTTATAATGGATGCAAACTTGTCACGAGATTGTGAATTTGTTTGGAATGAACAAAAAACTAAAAAACTTTCGACTGAAAAACATTAAATAATATTTAATATCTTTTATTTAACCGTTGCAACGTACATTGGAGCGAAAATAAATAAATTGGCCGACCCCTGTTGTAGAGTATTCAGGGTGTGACAGAGGCATGGTAGAGTGTATGAGAGAGGGCATTAGAGAAGCCCACCTCATCACCGATTTAAAGTTCAATGTCGAAAATATGGGTTTCATAATTTTGACACAAAAACCCGGGGTACGCATTAGCCCGAGTTATGATATCGCTTCGATCGACGCACACCATTCGATAGTGGCAAATTAATTCTGTTGTTTGCATGTCATCTGATAGAGTTGGGTTTTCAAAAGAACGGTCGTTTTATGTAAAAGGATTAAAAAACCGGATTACGGTCGGTTCGACCGAAGGAAGCAGAGGTTTCGTTAGCATGCATATTTGCATATTTTACAGCAACGTGCAAAAACTGGACTTTTTCAAGGTCTGCGCGTGATAGCAAGCAATCATCGTTTTCAACTTTCGATGGAAAAAGTCACCGGTTTTTGGGGGCGCATAAAATATGGTTCGGTTGTAAAACTATGCTTGATTGTCCCATTCGGAGCCGGTATTGAAAGTTAAAAGCGAGAGTGCGGAAGAGTTTGGATGGAAGAAGCCACCGTTTTATAATTCATGTTGATTTCTTTGTGTCTGCCCATTATGCGAGTGACAATGTTTTCAAGAACATCAACAGAGTCGCGCAGTTTGGTGTCCTTCGAGCAACTGTTGGAATTTGCTTACATCTTAGAAAAAAAAACCAAATATCATAACCGTTTCGAGCGAACTGAGTTCGAAGCGGCTGTTGGACAAACTGAATGATACAATTGTGTGAAACACTTGGGAGACGAAAAGTAACCGATACCACACCCCAACCAGGCGCCTCTTCGCAAGTGGTGATGGCCATCGAATCGATACCTATCTAGCCTTGGCAGGTTGTTAGATTCGTTCATCTGACCGGCATGATGTTCGTTACCGGCTCCTGAAAGCATGATACGTGTATAATGGAGCTGCTAATTTTCGCTACAAACGGTACTTATCTTCATGGTTGTTTCACGTTTGAGTTACAGTTTGCACGTTTAGTGAGGGTGAAGGATGGATATTTTTCCTTCGGTCAGTTTCTGACTTGAATCGATGGAAATGGACAGTTTGCTGAAGTTTGGTTTAAGTGAATATATTTAATCTTTTGGGACGAAACATTTGTTGTTTCAATGTGCAAAATGTTTAATGTTGAATATATTAGAACCATGATTTTTTCCCCATGAATACCGATGAAAACGATGAATACATTGCAAACCATAATATCACGTATTATATACACCATGATTTTATCTTTACTACAATAATTTTCAAAAATGCCATGCTATTAAGGTGGACGTCTAACACTAGCTTTACACGTTGACTGTCAAAGGCTTTTACAACACTTTTTAATACAATCGTTTTTGATAAAACTTGTTTATAACATTGGTTTAACCGACGGTTTTTGAAGGCTTAGCTTTCTATAGAACATGGTTTTAATAATACTATAGTTTTCATGTTATATTTTCATTTATTTATTTATTAAAAACTTTTTAGAACTGATTTATGGCTGCCAATGTGTTAAGGCAAATGTGTTCAGTTTGTGATTTTTTTTTTTTGATACACCACTCTTCATCGACTTTCATGCTTTTGAAAGATGTTTGTCTCATCAGGTCATCAGGAATTTACCTTAGTGGCATTACATATTGCTAAGTATTCTATGAAAAATTATAAAAAAATTTACTTTTTCAGAGTTAACGACCCACATGGGCTACCGTAACTGAACTAGAGTTTAGAGCTAATAACTGTATAGGGCTCTAAATCCATGGAGATGAGAGTGGTAGTGTGTATAACAAAATGAGGACTGGATAATTCTACTACCAGTGATGAAACTATTTGATGGCTGGAAAGTAAATTTGTAACAAAAAGTATATTTTTGCAATATAAAAAATATTAGGCTGAATGAAACGAATGACGAATGAAAGACAATAAGCGTTTTGAACATAAACCAGTTGAGGAAACTATATTTAAATTTTTACTGAATAATATTTTATAAAGATTTCGAACAGAGAAGATCAACAACAGCAGTCATCTAGTAAAATTTTCGAAAAAATATGAAAAAATATTAAACAATATTTAATCTCATAAACGAATAATACGAAAAAAGCTTTAAGTCATTCGTTTGCAGTTTTTATATGCATGTTTTTTTTCATATTTTTTGTGCAAATCAGTCTATTTTGTTTATTTTGTTAGTGGTATAATCATATGAATATAGGAGTGTAAGAATGTAAGATAATTGAGAGATTGAATTGCAAATTTCCAATTTATACTTTGAGTTTGGTGTTCGAATAATTTCGAATATGCTTACCTGTTTACTTGATCGATATGTTCATTATCTTCCATTATCTCATACTGACTGATCCCACTAATTTGCATTTCAATTTTATTACAGCGTTATGTTTGGCCGTGTGACGTACAACCATTCCCAACCAATCTGAAGGTAAGCCTTATCTGATTATCTTACTATCGATTACTAGTTTATCACTTGCCATATAACGCCCATATTGCTACGCCTCACATAATCATAAGTAACTTGTACGAGTGACACAAGAAAAGCACCGGCTGAAATCACAAAATCCCACATGGAATTCCGAGAGAGACGCAACAATGACCTTTTGCAATCGACATCTTATTACGAAGACTCATTTTCGACGTCTGTGAGTGTACGTCCAATCTGGCTTCAACCAAACGGTTCAGATACGATTCCGCCGATGGTCTCCGCCGACGTTAGCGAAAAAGTGTGTCATGTAACGGGATAAGCACGGAAGAAAATCACAACCCCGAGAGGGAGAATCCAATAACTATCATCGGCAGCCTTCTCCCCTTTGCTGCCGGGAGGTTGTCTTCGAGTGACGTTGGTTTTTTTTCTTTTTCACCCGTTTTATTCGCCAAATCACGCTGGTGGAGGGTTGCATTTGAAACGTGGAGAACCGATGAGTTGTTCCCGTCCACTAGCATTCGCAGCATCATTTTATTGTCTCACTTGGAAGCCAATCACCCTCACCATCCATCGGCGCTTTTCTGGATCGTGACTAAGTCATGGTCACGGTTCTCTGTTGTGTGCAATTCGCTTTCTTTTCCGCGAGTTCTTCTGATTTGTAGCTGCAATTTGTATCGTTTTGTAGGTTTTGAGAGTGCTGGGTATTGTTTGACGATTGGTTCCTCTAAAACAACATTTAAAGAGTAATTGTAAATCTCGAACAAACAATGATGTAAAGTGTATTGACTTCAATGGAGTGCATAAACTATACAAGAAAAAGAGGACTTGTTAGATTTGTTCTAGCTTTCTTTGATACCAGATTGTTTGTCTATTTTTAAAGAAAGCTTCAATATGAAAATATAATGTATTGTTCAATATTATTAATTAATAACATGCAATTAATTATTAAATTATTTAATGAATTTATGAAGCTGTAACTTATTTTTGGTGCATGTAAATTATAGCTGTATAACAGAAATCTTTCAAACAAAATAAATGAATCTGAATTTTTGTCCGAAAGATGCATGAATCTCTAAGGATTCATAAATCTTAAAATATTAATGAATTCATTCTTAATGTTTTTTTCATAAAATATTCACATAAATGAATCACGTACAAAGGCTTATCTGATGTAAATGATATGATATAAGTTAGATTATCCAGTTGGAGTAAATCTACATCAGAATAAATTAAATTTGGCATTACTTGGGTATTTTTAAACATAACAAAGTTGACCAAAAGAGCAAAACAAATTATTTATGTTTTTCCAACAAATTGCATGCAACATGTACATATAAAAATGTGGTTGATACATGATAATCATATCAATTTGATATCGGTTTGTTTATCGATATACCGCAGTTTTAATTAAAAAGTTCAATGCTTTTGTTTCCATTATTTGCAACCCCTGGTTACGAGTTTTACTCCACATTCAATTGCGATTTATTGGTCGGGGTAATATTGTTTTAATCAAACCAGTTATCGTTTGATGTGTTTTGTTCTGGCGCGTTAGCGTTGATCGTTACATGATCCCGTTCTGGCAACGGAATGATATCAGGAAAAGCGTCCGTGTCTTATTACGTGCACATTATCGCAGCTCTAGCCATCCATGTAATTTTCATATCAACTTCTGGCGACACTCGTTTCTTCACATGGTTTATCCCCCTGAAAATCTACCGGTGGGCGTAGTAATTAATCCTACGGAAGGTAGTTTGTTGGTAACGTAGCAAATGGCTACATGCATGTAAGAATCGGTTACACAATCATGTAAATTGAAATAGCTTAACAATGGCCACTACAACCCGTTGCACGCTTACCAGATTTTCTAGTAAGTTCACATATCGTATCGGCGTATTGAAGAATGCTTCTTGTTAATTTCTAGTTATGTAGTTTAGAGAGTTTTTCCTCATTTAAATTCACAATATTTGTTCACAGTGTCTTAAAGAATTTTTTCTGATAAAAAATATTTCATAAATCATAATGCTCATACAATTGCAGCACAGAATGTTGAATTTAGAGACATTGAAGTTGTTTACATTAGAATTCGTGATTAAAATCTTAACGAGTTTACCATTTTTGATGTTTTATTTTTGCGGAACGATTCATACTTTATCCATCTGCTCAGAAACGAACATGCTGCATATCCTTTTAACATCGTGCTATCGTGTTGTCTCTGATCGATATCGTTTGTGCCGGGACAATTGACCCTGCGACAAACCTAGGGAATTTGCGAATCGTATCGATGGTTATTCGACCTGATTCCGCGGACTGGATTGCGTCGTAAAAACAAATCGTAAAACATTTACCAAGATCGGCCGATGATGGATTGGTTTCCCCGAAGCACCCAGTTTCTGCTAGCCCTGCTGTCTTTCCAACCCTGCCCTACTTTTAGTAAGGAACACGACGTGGAATACAACAAAAGACAAAAGTTTTATTTTTGTTATGGAAAGAAATGTTATTTGCATGCATTTTATCATTGCTAATGGAGTGCGGTTAGAATCCCTGCGCCACGCAAATACGTATCAATGCCAAAAGTTGATCCTTTTTGTAGTTTATATAATAGGCAAACTATGTTGTAGAACTAATAGCCAAATATATTTGTCTGCAGCACATTGATAATTACTTTCTAGTCAAACATGCACGGATCGTAATCCGCTAACCCCTGACCTAACGAAACCTTCGTTTAAGTACTACAAGAACTACTGAGTTGACCTCAATAATTATGAAGTAAATTTTAAAGGTAAATATTAAAAACCTACATGAATTTGGCAAATAAAAAGGAATTTATACCGGTCAGTTTGAAACTGTCATAAGAATTGGAAATGAAACATTTCATTGCGTTGAATGAAATATTACCATCGGTTTGTGTCTATGCTCTAATGAAATATTTCAACTTGAAAAGTTGCAATTCCGTTCAGCTTTGTTCCAGTAATCTTGGTTTCTTTGTGATTAATCTAAACCTTGTTTGGCCGGTACAGCTTTCTTATGCTAACCTTGGAACCATGTGAATGTGTTAGTGTTATAAATAATTTTCTCTACTTTTTTAAAATACTAAAGAAGATAGAAAAATCATAGTTTGGACAAAATTGTAGGTCTTAAAAAGGCCTTTCATTTGAGGTGTCTACTTCTGAAATCGGGCTAGGCATCAAAAAGCTATGAACAAATTACCAATTTTAGAATTGTGTTCAAAATGTGACCAAGACTACTGTAACAACATACTTGATTGCAGCCTTTTGCCTTTGTAAAACCATGAAACATAATTGTTCTAACTATTTCCTTGCCGACTCAACGTAGTCCTTGGCAAGGACAAGAGAATGTTCTTTTCTCATGAACTATCAGACGAAAAGTACTACCACGTTAGCAACAGGATAAAGCCACCGGAGATTCCGTTGCAAGTCGATTCGAAACAAAACACAAACTTAAAGATTCCCCGTCTCGAGGAAAGTAGTTTATTGCAACAAACAATGCAAAACGTCCTAAAGGATGGCTCCTGCAGCTGTGGAGCTGCAGGGTAAAACAAGTGCATAGTGAAGCAGCCGGCCCTCCAACATCTCGGATGTCCTGTCAACCTCGTCATGAGCTGATGGAAAAACGATCCGAATACGTGTATGATTGTTTCAAATCTATTGGATCGAGCTCAAGTCTATTGGAGCATCACAATCAACCCAGGATTCCCGGGACTAACTAGAAAACCAATCAGGAGGAAGCCAGCGCCCCGAAGGACATACAGTTCGATTTTATCATGCTACCCTGTACTGGCAGCATCCGTATCTTCCGTGATTTTCCACTCGATTTATCGGTCCGGGCTGTTCTGCCAACGAGTGGGTCACAAGTTGCCGTTTTCAACGATTTACGATTTATAGAAACGAAGTTACAGATTTTTAAATAGAAAAATTCAGCAATTCCTTAACAAAATGTATATTTTTATAATATACTCAACTGTTTTTACACCCATTTCGCGAAAAATATTCTGATTTAGGAACTTATGTATTTGTTTGTTTTTAGTAATATTTTTATGTTTTTAATTATGTAAACAAGTTTGTAATTATGGTTGTGTACTATTAAAAAAAAGTTATAGAACATAATAAGCGTGTTTAATACATCATTTGTACATATCACGGCTCTAAATTAAGATTCAACAGAGCAAACAGGATGTACAATTTACGCTAGAAACCATGTAGCATTTCTTTCCAATAATTAAAGCTTATACTCAGAACTTGTTACAGTGTTGAAATTAGATTTTTGCAATTAAACAGACATTCAGAAAATACCCTATTATGTTAGTTAACCAATTCCGAATAGAATTGGATTCATAATCCATGCATTCTGGTTGTGGGGCAAAAAGACAATTTTTTTTCATGTCATTTTATTATTTTTTGAAAGTGTTCGGGTAGAGAATTGATCCGTAAAAAAATGGACTATCTTTCCTGAACGGAAGGCGAGAAGTTAATATTTTACGCTTAATCTGTGATGAAGCTTTTATTTAAAAAACTTGAAAATTAGTATTTTATCGTATCCTAGAGTTTTGCGATACATAAGAGGAAAAAAAAAATGGGAACATACAACAAAGCACAAGTTAATTTTCAAGCACACATTTCTAAAAGTTGGTCTACGAGACAATATCACGTACGTTAGAGGCAAAAATCTAAGCTATTTAAAAAACCAAAGGCCTAAGAACAACAGTTCATGAACTTGTTAAAAAATTGATGCTTTAGAAACGATAACATTAATTTTCGAGACAAAATTCAATGGCATCTGCTGTATGTTGCCGATTATCCCTTTTTAAACTGAGTACAGCTCCCAGTTGATAAGTGTTTTCAATATGAACAAACTTCCACATACGATCCTTTCACTATTGTTTTACTTTATTCATCCTCAAAGATTGGTAAAAAAATCGACAACCGTTGGAACCATGTGACATATCGTTCCTTCCAAAGACTACCGTCCATGTGTACGTGTTGCTAGAGCCGTTTTAATCCGTTGTTCTGTTGTTAATTTACGTTTCACTACACCTCAGCGTACCATTAGCTGCAGCCTCTCCCAGCACCTTTCCCACCCGTTCGATCCTGTCGTCATCCTTTCCGACGCAGTCTGCATGCATGCAAGCAGACAAAATGCACACGCTGCCTCGGCCATCCCCGGGAGTGCGCGTGGCGTTTATTAGAACCCTTCATTTACATATTAATTTATGCTCTGCATTTTCATAAATCAGTATAAATATTGTAATTATTGCTCCCGGTTCGCAAGCATTTCCCCCGAAGCCAGCGGTGGCTTTTCCACACTGTCCCTTTCGAACACGGTCATCGATCCGTTTTGCATACCTTTCCGTTTCCCGACGGCCCATCGTCTTTAGGGTCAACGGATTGGTGCATCCTTTTCCTCCCCCCCCCTTCCTGCTCCTTCCTTCCCGCCAGGGCAAGGGGTAGGAAAAAAGTGTATCGGAAAATATTTGCCGTTCCGGAAAAAAGGAAATTCCCTGCGCGCACAACCACCATTGGTAGTCACCCATACAAACGCACACATACACACCGGTAATCTATACTGCAATCGGATAGCATGTTACGGTTTAAAGTCGGAAAAAGGGGTTGCTTGCGGGAGAACGCCAGGACAAAACAAAAAAAAACTTAAAATGAAACAGCGAACAATGCAACGAGGCCAACGTAACATCGTTGACATAGTTTTTCCCCTCGGTCTGCTGCGTCTATGTGTACACACTGCCTCACGCTTGCCCTCCCGGCGTTCTTTCCTAACGGTTCCTGGTTTTCCCTCCGATGCCGGCCAGCCTACAGACCAGGCAAAGGATAATACGCGAGCGTGGTCCGTTTTTTTTTCTATTCGCAATGGCGTGAGAGGCTGCAGAAAGATTACATGACGGGTGAATTTAAAATTTAAATCCTTCACCCTCTGGCCACGTGCTAGAGAACTTTCACTTTCACGTGGCTCGAGCGAGGAGCAATCTGGGTGTGTGTGTGTGTGCGGGGTTTTTTTTCTGCTTCCAAGGCAATGTGTAGATGATGAACGGATGATGGGGAAAAATGTCCAAATTCCCTACCATCGTCTACCGGTTTCGTGCAATGCTCGGAACATGTTGTTTAAAGAGGCGGAATTGCTTTTGTGCGGAACAAAAACAAAGGCACAACACGGTGACAACCGTGCATGGGTGGAGCGACGGTGGAAAACCACGTACAAGGCAGCGATCTTAATTTGCATGCCCATTAGAAGCGAAGCTCCTTCAAGAGGAGCAACTCCAAGATAAATGGACGTACTTTTTTTTTGCGGCCCCCGACCGTTCGGTTGGAATGGCTTTTTTCGTCTTTTCGGACCACCTCGACTCGACTCCATCCTTGTCCGTGCGTCGTCGCTTACTTCCGTGTTTTTGATGCTGGGGTTTCTTCGGGCGGTTCTTCTTCGGCAAAACTTCTCCTTCAGGGCAGGATATAAACCACCGATCTCGCAAACTTCCTCCCCACTTCCCCGGGGGTTGGGAGGGATTTGCCCATGCCGTAACCATACCGGCTCGCAGCTAATCCCTTGGCATTTCTTCTAGTCGTCCTTTGCCTCCCGCCACAATGCCCTCCATCCCTCCGTTTCTCCCGTTCGTCAAGGGGTTTTGACTGATCATCGACCCATCGGGCCGCTTACCGCACGCGCCCGACTTGCCTTCCGTCGCCATTTTGTCATTCTTCGCCCATTTTCCTGCCCTCCCCCCACCTCCTGGCAAGGCGATTTGATTGCTATCGTTTCGCATTTTCCACCCGCGTAGGGCAACGGCGGTACGCACAGTGAACTGGAGGTTGATTTGATTCAGTTTGAAATTTAGTAGTACACAATATATTTTTAATAAATGTATCTTATTTATTTTGATTTTTCAAAAAATTCTTCTTCTTCTTGGCGTAACGACCTCTTGGTCATGCCTGCCCCGTTAAGGGCTTACGAGACTTGTTTCCCTGTTGTACGTGGATAGTCAGTCCTCTCGTACAGGGGTGGGTCCGGTCTCGGTTGGGATTCGAACCCACGCCGTCGAGGTGGTGAGCCCGAATCCCAACCGAGACCGGACCCACCCCTGTACGAGAGGACTGACTATCCACGTACAACATTTTCAAAAAATTATATTGAGAATAAAAGTTAATAAACATTTTTCAAGCGACTGCCGAACTGTTTGAGTACATGGTTCTACTTGTAGTAAAATATTTTTTGATGAAATTTGTTTAACCAACGACTTTTGAAAACAAATCAAAGAGTAAGCATCTCAGAACTACTATATGTTGTAGTCTTTATAGTTATGTGTCGTGTGTCGTAGTCTGACGTAGATTGCTGCTGTAATCTACTGAAATAGGTGATTTCGCAGTCAACGTGTTAAAGTATACGTTTGGGAGATTTTGAAAAGGTTTTAAAATAAAAAATAGGACTGAAACGATCCGCATTTATGCTCATAAACAAAATAAACAAAAAGACAATTAATTCACATTGTTTGGTAATATAAACTTAACACGTTGATTGCTATTTCGTATGTGACTGCAGCTATTCAAATCAGCCTTTTATCAGCCACTGAAGTGCTCTTATATAGTAAAAGGCTATAGTAACTATAAAAATATATCTCCTGAGAAGTATAGTCTTTGCTTTGTGTACCAAAACTAATGATTTGAAAAAATATTGTTCTAAACAATAAAACAGAGTGCTAGAAAACGAGTTAAAAGACAAGATACCAATTAGTAGCTAAAACGATGAAATACACTATAAGACACTTCTTAGTTTTTTCAACATTTTACTTTGAACGTAGGAAATACTGCGGTGTATGTTGTTTAAATGTATAATGAACTATTGCTAAATAAAATTTTCATTGCTAAATTTCATTCTTGATAGATCATTGTTTGTACAAGGATAAAACTTGTTGTGAATATCTTATTCTAAGGTGTTTTATTACATTTTTCACTTATTTTATTTCCTTTACTTAATAACGCAACACAGAAAAGGACTTTATATTATACCTATTTTAGTTGAAATTTAGTACAACTAGTATTAATGGTAACCATTCCACAGATTCTGGTTTTCCATCATATTAGTTAGTCCTCATATCTCATATCGAAAAATAACATAAAAATTATAAGGAAATTACAATGACCCTAATTTCCTCTAGCTAGCTCACTGTGCCGGAACATCCTGAATCTTTGGGAAACAGATGCTCCGATGGATGCTGCCACAACAGTTGCCTTTCATATACAAATCTAAACGAGCACGTACATCCTTACACACAAACACATACACACACACGCACCCAATACCGGCTCTTGTTTTTCCACCCTATCGACCTCCATCTCCGTGTTCCCTTATCGTTTGTTTCCGTTCTCTCGTCATTGATATCGACCGGCGGGCGTTTTGAATGAATCAGGGGTCGGCATTGGGGAAATACGACCATTTCCTCATTCATGCCCTAAACCGGTCGGGCCAACCCGATGGTGTGTGTGTTTGTGCGTTTTTGTGCCCGGTTTTACGATGGGGTGGTACGAAGTTTTCCACCGGAGTTTTTCCCGCGAGGGTTAGCTATTTTGCCAGCAGTTTCACGTTTTCCACCACAGAATATCCTTGCCGCACCACTACATGGGCGAACTCGAGCAGTTTGCCATTAGCCACCACCACCATCACCACCATTGGAGAGGGGATTCGGTATACTGTAGGGTGCGTTGGTGGTTCGATTCGGTTTCCCTTTAATTTTGCCTCGAAATCTACCTTACCTTACCCGCTTGCTTTTCCATTCTCTCTACTGGAAAACGCCTTGTTTTCGAATACGAATCGCAGAGCGAAAATGTCTCTGTGTGCGAGCGGCGCAGTGCACTTGTGTTGGAAAACAAACAGACTGTACGCGAAGCGAATGTTCTATCGACTTTCCCAACCCTCGTACACTCGATCCGCTGCTCACCCTGTTGTTGTAGATGTGCTCGGGGAAAATGGGCAGGAAAAACCGGCGTACCGCACGGCACAAGAACAACTTTTTGTGTGTACCGCGTGAAAAGTGCTTTACTTTTTCCCGAGGTGCCAAGAAACACCGCCGGAAGGTGACGCCTTCGTGAAAGGTTCCTTAGTACTGCGGAGCACAACACTAGGGTCTGGTGGGACGGGTGGACGGGTGGACGATAGATTGTAGGGTGGGAAAAAGTAAAACTAACTAAATTGGGTTGGTTACCTTTTTCGTCCCGTTGCTCCGGGTGTGATAAATTTCTCCAGAGACCATTCGACGAAATCATTTGGTGAATTTCTTTTCTAGCCGTTCTGTTTCGGTTTTTTTGTGTCGTTGGGAAATGCCCTTCCAAGAGCCATCACGAGCTGGCGTCGGAGTTTTCATCCTCGGGAAGTTATTTCTACCCAACATCTCAGACCCTTTGTGCCGTCGACGAATCGGCGAGGCTGACATCTTTATGCTTGGCCAGTCAGCAAAACGAAAAAAAGGATTCCCCCAAAAGCTATCCCCCATCATGTGGCTCGCCTGAGAAGGATATGTTTTTACGATAGAAAATTTGGATGGATGATTCGAGTTTCTACGGCGCGTCTCGGGCAGGCAATAGTATCCAATCGACATCGTTATCGTACTATTTTTACTAGGCGGCTTACAATACGGCTTACGGTCTGACCTTTTCATGAATACCTGTTGTGTTTTATATAGCCAGTATTTTGGGTTGGGAAAAGGGATGCGTGCTAAGAATAAAATGGTGGTTTAATTTACTACATCAGGAAAAGGGCGAACGAATCAGTTAAACAACAGTTGGTTAAACAACCAAACTATGAAACAAAACATTTCACGACTTTTTGCAGCGGAAAACGAATTACTTTGAAGATGGGTTAATTTTTCAACAGTTCAGTCTAATGAAATTTGCTTAAATTTTTAAATATGCTATTCTCTCATGTTTACCTTCAATAGTTTTTTTTATTGAAAACAAAATTTTGTTGCACTTCTTGCATTGTATTGATCATAAAATCATAAAACTGGCAAGGATTGCTGGAGTATGTAAGTCTTTAATCTAATTATTTTTTAAAAGTCTTTAGTTTAATTATTTTCTTTATTCTGTCTGTTGGTTTGGTTACACTGCAAAACATATTTGTAAAACATTTTTGCCAAACTAATCAATTTTCATAATTAGTTTGGTAGAGAAATTAAGCATGCTTGAAATAAAAAATACCTTTTAACTTTTTCTTTCCTATTAACTATTTCCGATACGTAGAAGAACTTGTTTGCTTGCTAATGTAAACTTTGTATGAGTATTTCGCTAGTGATTCTTTATGTTTTATTAGACAATAATTTATCATAAATTAATAAAAAAAATCTGTTCTACATCGTCTTTTAAAAAAAATCACACTCAGTATTGTTAGATGGGAACTTTACCACAGCAACACTGCAGTACTTATTTTGTACAACTTCATTTATCTCTTCCACTTTCCAACACTCGGGACGATACCAAGATATGTTGATAAAATTCTAAAATTCATCTTTGTTCCTCGTCGAGCGAGTTTTATCGCGTTTTGCTCTCGCTTCCGTCCATCTTTCTGGCAATCCTTTTACCTATTGTTCCACGCTGTTTGATTCACACCCCCCATCTCCCCGCCTCAGTTGGAGGGCAGATAGATTGGATTGGTTTGAAAGTTTGATAACGAAGATGCAAACCAATCGTAAAACTCCCCGGGCTCCCTCCCCGTCGCAGTGTCACAGCATAGAGGTCTCTCTCTCGCTTCGGTAGAAAAGTTAAATTGGATTCTCTTTCGTGTCCCGATAACGGCGCAGCACCATTTCGAGGACGAAAAGTATTGTCTGCAGCGCCCGCATCATGCCGACACAGGTTTTGGGGTCCGTTGGGGTGTGTGTGTATGTGTGTGGAGGCCAAAGGATCGCTGCATCATGAGTCGGTGGTAGGAAATTTGGTTTAATGACAACTGACTGTCGGCGCGGCGCTTGCATCATCATCGTCGTCGTCGTCCTCGTCTTTGGTAACGTCGTGATCGGCTACTTTATGTCAAAAAGTTGCACGACTCCGGTGCGAATCCCTTGTGTTTTCACTTCATCCATTTATTGAGTTGCGATGCGGAGGAAAATGCTTCGGCTGCTCCGTCAACGAAGACAGACTGGAGAGACGAGTCAACAATTTGGAGCCAAAAAACCTCGGACTGAAACGAGCAATTTTCGTAATGCACTTTCGCGTCGATGAATCGTTTTTACAAATTCAGTTGCCATTTGATGATGTCATCTTCTTTGTTCTTCTTTAGATTCATTGGTATTTTCTTGTGTTGGGCGCGTACAAATATTCTTTTAAGTCGAACACTCAATATAATAAGAAAGATACAGATTAAAACTTTTAAAAACTATTCTCAGACTAGAACTCAAGAAATGTGTACAATCAAAGAGACTATTAATAATTAGTTATTGAATATTTATGTTGAACACCACAAACTTTTTTCTTCTGGATTTGTCTGATCTAATGTGTACAGTTGACCAAACTGGTCATTTTTGGAATCCATGATAATTGTTTTGTCTAAAGGCTTCTTCAAAGACTAATAACGTGACGTAATTGCCTCGAATCGTTCTAACAATTCTTAACATCAAACTAACACATGTTATATTGAAACTGGTTATTTTCACTCAACCATTAGAGACGTGAGAAATAATCTATGTTTTGAAACTTTAAAAGAGTTTTCTATTGATGGAAATTCTCAGATTTAAAACTACCCTTTGTGCTGAGTATTTGGTTGCTAAAGACGCATGTCGAAAGTTTTCCGACTAGTTGTGCTTTTGAAATGGAAAAATGCTATTTCTTTAAATTCACATCTTTATAAAATCAGACAAACGGAACATTACATTTACAAAATTATTCAAAAACGAACAACAGATGATGAAACTCTCAATAAAACTCAGAGACCGTAGTGAATTGGCTCGAGTCCGGGCTGAGTCGATCTCTTACGTTACCTGTAGCGTTTTCTTTATTCGATTCCATTTGAAGTGGATGTAGCCGATTCCCGGTCGGGAAGAACAAGAATGTTACGCAAAAAAGCTCGCGCAGCTCTCGCGTTCTTCCGTGGTCTCGCAGCATCCGGCCTCAACATCTCTTCTGCTCTGGGGCTCGATCGGCTCCCAGAGGCGGGCATCATGGCGATGCTTGGCAAGTTCACGTTCGGTTCATGCGCGCCTCCGGTACCGGGCCGGCCCAGAACGAGAGAAAGGGAGCGCGAGAGCCTACTCGGAGGCTGGAGCGGTCTTCATCCCAACACTCGGGGAAGCACCGGCGAGAGGAGCCCGGCACCGAATGAACAATAAAATCCCCTATGAGATGCTGCACGAGTGCGCGAGTCCATCATCAAGAAATCGTTGACCGCAGTCAAGGTCTTGGCTTCAAGCTTCAGCTCGCTTCCGTAGCTTGCTGCGCGCCGTCCCTCCGACCCACATCGGTGGAACCGGCATCAAGCTCACGGCGAACGGCGTGTGAGATTTTGCCGTCTTACTTCCCATTGCCCGGCCGACGATCGACGCGTGATCGGCCAAATGATCGCGAAATTGTCTTCGAACCCGTTCGAATAATGTTCGTTTTCCGATACTAGAATTTCATAGATGACATGGTTTTAATTAGTAACCAGTTTGGCCACAACACGACCGGACGATCGGACACATGTTGTCCACTGGTAGCTCTTGGGACTAGTGATGAGAATAACGACTCTTTTTAAAAATTTGAATCAGAGTGAACGATCATCACGATGATTCGAACCTTTAAGTCACTCTTTTGTGATTGAAAACGTGTAAAATGATTTATTAGTCTTGGGATTCGAATTACAAATAGGGATTGAGTTTAAGATTTGACTCTATGTGGCCACTAGTAACTCGTTTACTCACTCTTGGGATTCGAATCATTGTTTGGGATTGGGATGCGAATCTCTAGCTAGTCTGACGACTAGCAACTCTTTTACTCACTCATTCACTTTTTTGGGATGCGGATCCCTGTTAAAAATTAAAATAAAAAAGGAGTAATAATTCAACTCAATCACTCATTCTTCACTCAGTACGCACATCACTACGTGGGACTATGCTTTTGGTGTCTTGTGTTATCAAGAAATGAAATGAAATGCTATTCAGAATAGGAACTTTATGTGCAAATATTTTTTGGCCGAATGTTCAATTCGACACATCGATGTTTTGAATGTAGGAATTTGCCTTACTGTTTTATGTTTAGTTTCCCGTTCATCTTACATGACCAACATATTACGTTTCATTTACGTTAATTTCTAGGCGACGAGAGGTCTAATGACGACTTTTAAGGTTTGTACACAAACGCCGGTGAATGTAAAACCTTTCATATTGCATATGGAAAGTTCATGTATGTTTATAGGTAACTGGCGGATACCCTTTCAAAAATCAATTGCTTACATTACCGGTAAGAATTTTAATGTCAAGATGACTATCACTTCTTCACTGAATCGACGAGAAATGTAAAGTGATTGGTTCTTCAATTATTGCATTCGATTGCAGGTTTTGCGGGGTTTCTTGATCTTAAAAAGTAGAAAGAAGATAACTGTCTTCCAAGTTTTCAGCTACGTTATCAGTTATGATTCTTTGATGTCTTTCTGCACTCTCCAGCTTCCAAGCCTTTCTCCAAAAAACTTGAATGAAAGGAATTACACAACTTTTCGTGCTACCAAATGAGGCTTTAAACATTTTGGAATGTTGTAAAGTTGGCTTCCACTTTTGATGCCAACGTTCTAAGCTCCAACCGGCACATATTACTCAACCCATCCGGTACGGCATTTCGGCTCGGCTAGTTCCGGTGGCGTAACGTTCCGTAGCCGTGGTCACGACAGTTCGGGTCGCGTAGTAAGAGGCTTGTTCTTTTATAGGCTTAGCGCGGTGTTCGCAGGCGACAGTTCTTCGTGCTGTTGGTCCCGGTAGCGGGCGCCCGATTTGTCTGAGCTTTGGCCTCCCGGAAATCACCATGACCTACCCTTGTCGGTTGTTCGTGTGCCTGTAGCGTTTAGTGCGCAAACATTCATCGCAAACGCACCCCTCCATCTTTCTACCATCTATTTTCCTAAGTCAGGTAGTAGCGTTTCTGCACAAGTCACGGCGATGGCTAGCGAGGTCTAAGAATAATTTTACACTTCAAGGATAGCTGCGTCGTTCGGCGGACCGGGACCAAAATCCGACACCGAAACCGAGCGCAAGCGCAAAAGCCTCCAAAATCCGCCACTGGATGGTGGGAAGGGAGGGCCGGTTTTGCCGTGGATGGATACGCGCTTCACTGGGCGTAAATTTTTCGGCGATCCGGTCGATGGGTCGATCGTATGCGCGCAGGGCTGCTTGAAGTGCGTGTGTGTGTGTGTGTGTGTGTGTGTGTGTGTGCACGTTGTTGTGCGGAAAAGCTGAACTTCACGGGAGCGTCACGAATCGATGAAAGTTTGTTGCACTCCGCCGTGCCGCCGCGGATCAATACCGTGACTAAAGTCTCCGTTTTCGTATACAGCAGTATTAAGTGGGTCGCTCAGAGGCCCGACGGCTTAGCATGCACGCGCCACAAGATGGCTGCGACCGGAAAGAAGAAGCCGGCCGATCAATCGGTTGAACAATTGTTTTGACAGAACCATCGCTGCAAGGCTCGTTTGGTTTAGTCAAAATAGAATCCAGTTGGTACAATTGTGCTTACACCTTCTTGAACCTGGAAGTGATCGTGGTTGGATACCAATCAGACGGAGAGAGCGAGAGAGACAACAGGAATGACAGCTATAGAAAAAGTAGAACACGAAAATAAAAAATTAAATACTACACAACATTGTATGAAGTTTATTCTGCCACATTTAGAAAAATTAAATTTTGTTCCTCCTGAAAACAAAAAAAGTACCAACTGAAGAAAAGATTGAGATCAACAAGAAATCAAACATTTTGAATGAAAATAAAAGAAGAGACCTAAAGATAATCTGTAAATATTATTTTTTTCCTTTTTGTTTGGAACAATCGCGTGTGTTTGCCAGGACTTAGTAACAAAATTTGCATTTTCTATTTATTTATTGTCCCTTTCAATCAACGATAGATTAGTAAAACGGTAAATAATAACGAAATCTTACAATGTAATTTAGAAAATTCAAGTTAGAACAAATGGTTCAACATAAATTTTTCGGTACGGTATGTTTTAATATAAATCTAAACTATAGTACCATTCAGCTTGATAGCTCAAAGTCTTTGCTTTATCAGTACTCGCGGTCGGTTAAAGCTTGAGCATGAGTATCCCTTGTCTAAAAGAATTATGCAAAAAACTAACATAAAATTATTGTAAAATTAGTTATTTTTTTTAATTTATTCACTCTTCAGGATTATTAAAATTATATCTCATTCTTGAACATGTATTTTGGTGCAATGAATTCTCCAATACACTGTGATTGATACTTTTTCGTATCATAGAATGTGTCAACATTGATTTATATTCTACTATTCCTCTAATCAAGATAAAAACAATCATTCACGTAGGAAATTTATGATAATTTATAGTTTTAATGAGACCCTGTAAATGGTGGTAACTTCGACCCTAATTCGCAAGATGGAAAGTAATATGGATTCTCTACAATTCTCATATTTTCTCTCGTAGAACGCCACTAAATATGTTTGAAAAAGTTTTCAAATGCTCATTTTGTATTCTCTTACTTTGTTTTGTGAATCTTTTTGTGCGGAAATTCGTGGCCTCGGTAGGAAGCTCGGATACGCTCTATAATGTATCGATATCACCAATAGTGTACCACCATATATCCACAATTCTGTAGCGTAATTGCAAAGGCTCTTGCGATCGTGACGACAGAATCGGTTCCAGATAAAAGTCGCACATCGTTTAGCGGAAGCGTTGCCTGGAGGTGAAAGACTGTAATGCAATGTTGAAACCGCGGCAATGTACTGTAACCCCAATCACGACCTCAGTCGAGTGGAGAGCAAAAATTAAGCATAAATAATGGTGCATCATCGTCGTCGTCGTCGTCGTAAGGCAGGCAGCATCGCTTTCCTGACATTGTTTTGCCTGCGAAACAACAACAAACCCAAGCACACGACGTTGGCCGTACGTTGCCTTTGTTGTCATCCCTGGTGGCCGGGTGGCGGCGGAGCGATCCTTCCGTTTCGTCCGCTGCGGTTCCGGCGGCCACCGGTTGAAACAATGACGACGGTCTCGGGTACGCCATCGCGTTTCGTGCACTTCCTTGGGGATGCTATCGTCGCGGAATAGGGGCGTGAAAGGAGGAGGGCCGAGAGTGGGCGACCGGGTGAGAGAGTCCTTCAAGGATAGAGGGAGGATGCGATCGTCGTGCCCACCCCTCGGTAGGTGGATGGATAATCGATAAACAAGGCCCGTTTCCAACCATCATCATCGCGCACGTCGTGCAGAACGACACAACAACGATGGGATCCCCCCTCATCCTCCCCCTCCCCCTTAACAACCACGTTCGGGACCAGCACCACACCAGCACAGGACCTTGAAAGCGAGCATATAAATTGCATTCAATGACCTCTGTTGTTTCGCAGACACGTTGCAGCATCAATTGCCTTCACCGTCATCTGCAGCACACACGCGTTGCTTCCGACCCCGAAACTATCTCTCGGGTCCTCGTCGCGGGTATGTTGGAATCGACATTCTCGAGCCACCTCGCCGCTTGGTTGGTAGTAACCTTGAATTTCCTACGGAACCTACCTCGACCGATGCTCGAACAAACGATGCGGTGCGGGATGCTAGCAGAACGACACGGGAAGGCCGCGGGCAATGCGGGATGTAAAATAGAGCTATAAAAGGATTAACCATCCACGTTAAACTATCTTAAACCACATGGCATTATTCGTTATGGTGCGGCGTGAGTCGTTACGAGGCAATTGTACGTTTTATAAGCGACCTTTTTATTGGGACGCGGTGCAGATGTGAATTGCCTCAAATCGTGATATTTGTTTCACACACATTCGAGGAAACATCGTACACATTACGGGTTTATTAGTGAATCAACCCGATCGAACACTAGTTGACATTATTTGCGAATCAATGTTTACGGAATGTGATTTAATTTATAATTAATTTATAAAGACCAATCTTTACAAGAGTTTGTTTATAAGAAAGCATTGTTCTTAAACTACGTTCAATCGTAGGACGTGTTCTTATGCTGTTATAATGTTTTTTCCCGTTTTTACTACATTGTTTTTACAACTGACCCTGTAGGTGTTTCCTTTTTGTTTTGTTTCATTTACTCTTTTATGATTTAATGACCTGTTTACTTTTCTCGAGATCCTTTATCCTACAGACTATTTTCTGAATGTACACGATTTATCGTTTTTAGTGGAAATATAATTGTACATGCAGATGTTCAGAATCATTTGAATTTAAATCGGATTCACCAACTACCTTTTCACGATGCTTCAGTTTCACTAAATTGTGTAATTTTCGCTTTGTCATTTGAGTGTTGACGCAGTAAGATCTTGAATTGCGAAACCAACGCAGCAAAACCACGAGGGAATACATGGAAGTGTACTTACGCTTCGCAGTAAATTATCACGATCCTCTCCAATGCAGATCTGTCACCCTGCTGCGCACATGCTCGGCAGCATAATAAGGACACAGCAGCATAAAAAGGGCACAATGGCTACTTATCAATCGCTGGTAATCGTCGTGCGGCGAGCGAACGCCATTGTAACGACGTGTGCCCCCTGTTTTGCTGATCGTCGAGTTCGCGCCATCGATGGCAATCGCAGGCCGGCCCTTCTGCAAGCTTCCTTCTCGGTCGTTGTTGCAAGGACCACGCACCGCACGGACCGGGAGTAAGGAACTCCCGGGCATCGGGTTTTGCATTGAACCTCGACCTCCGGATTTTCGCTGGCGGCAGAATGCAAACACCGCGCAACATTGTTGAAGGAATCGATTGGTTGCGGCAGCACCGGCGTCGCGGTCCGTGAGGTGAAGATTGATTCCATTTTTATCGTTTATGATTGCTTCCCCCCGTCCTCGTTGCGACCAACTCCCCCAGTCCTCTCTTCCATGTGAGTCTGCGCGAACGAATTCGCCAGTGTTCGACTGGCGATCTGTTCGAAGCGGCCAGTGTCTTTTTTTCGCTCCCTCCGGATCGTTGCAGACAGCCGTTCTTATTCCGTTAATATTCATTCATTTTGCACGCCGACCACCTCCCTCTTGCCCTCTGCCACTTTGCCCCGGTGCTGTTCGACGTTTATTGAACTTGAATTTCATGGTCGTCAAAAATTGAACTAGGACTATTATAGGACGAACAAAACAAAAACTACGATTGGAAAAGATGAAACAAATTGTAAAAGGGCTACAAAAAAATGTAAAACATAGCCAGAGAACGGGCCGGCTTTAGTCTGGGGGGCTTCATTTGCCATGCTTGATGAATGTTAATTATTAATTACAAAGCCTACAGCAGTTTCCCACATTCGAGATATCGGTGTTGCCCGATTCGATGTGCAACATCGTGATGGAGCTGGGTACGGTTCACTTCTCGCTGGCTGTCTGTCGATCTTGAATCAGGTGATCTCTTGCCTCGTGTCGTTGTAATGTTGCGAAATGCTTTGGCGTAGATGTAGCTTTTTTTATGCCGTTACCATTGAATTTTATGTCGAAATCAGGTAATGTTGTCTCTAATGCATCTGAGTTTGTGTCTATCACATCAGCTTTTGTATCTTGCCGAAAACTTGAAAATAAAAAGGGTAGTTGTGTGTTTCCTAGGTAGTTGCCCTGTAACAACAAAGAGCATTCATTATTTATGTTCAAAAACCAATTTACAGAGTACATTTTTGTCTCCGCATTTTGAATCCCTTACTGGAACGGTGAATTCGAGGATATAAACATATTTTCAAAGCTGCTAAACGTCGCTTGTTTGGTTTGTTTCCAATCGATGTCTTATACCTTTCAAATGTTGTTCAGTGCCAAACTTTTAATTTGTCAATAATTTTGCCTCATTTCCCTTTAACAAGCATCTTTATGTAATAATATTGAGTATAAATAAGAAAATAAGAAGAAATAGTTCTTATCGTGCTAAATAATCAAATTTTTAGATAGCGAAAAAATTGAGATCAGCAGACAAAATTAGATGGACGCGAGACAAAAGCTTATGAGTTAGTGACAAATACCAATGGGCTAGAGACAAAAGTTGATGCGCTATTTCAATCATGTTTCATGTATATGAAATTAATTGTACTAAGTTCTTTCAAAAATTCTTTTTATGCAAATTAATTTCATCATACTATACGAAAACTTATCGACCACGGGAACAAACACCTAGTATCGATCTCCCTGGCCTTCCTTACCTCGCCTTTGACGGGGGGAAATAATCGGCAAAATATCATCGCATAAAATGCAATTAATTGTTCAATTGTGCATATTAATTGCACATAAACGTATTCAGTCGCCATGACGGAAGATTGTGACTGGCACCGATTACGCCTCGCTTGCGGAAGAATGTGTTAACACTGAACCATAATTCAATCATCGACTTCGTGTCGGGTCGTCGCAGCGAAAAAGCGCCGGACTGGCTCAATGCACTAGTTTTTTTTGTGTTGTTCTCTCACTCATTCGCTCCTTCTTTTGTTTTACTTGCATTATCTGCCTTTATTAACCTTTTCGGGACGACGGCTGAATGGCGGTCATGGTTAATTTTCATTTATTCTTTTTGCATTCCCGCGCGCTGCTCATTTCGAGGTTTTCGGACAGTTTGGCGCGCTCTCGTCCGTGCGGTGTAGTTAATTTTTGCTTTCAGCCTGTTGTCATTTAGCCTCAGTCTTCAGAGAATATGTGTTTTCGCGAGGAAAACACACCGACCAAACCAACCTGCAGTCGGCGAGTCGTTCACAGTTTCGCTTGAGTTTTATTCCATTTTACTCGTTTTTTTTTTTTAAGAAAAGGCACATCCTCCCGATCTCCACCAGGGTTCGAGGAGTTGGGAAGTTGTTCTCCTCTTTCCGAATGCATCATCAGCCCATTTGGCAGCTTCAACTCTCCACCACCGCTCAAATGCAGTCGTTGCAGCTTGTGCAGCACTCTCGAGTGCATCCTGGGCTGCTGTTCCACCTCGTGTAGCCCGAAGGCAATGCTGAATGCCGCGCTTGGCCCGCATTGGCCGCCGTCGTCGTTGCAGAGTCGCTGCAGAGCCCCAGCCTCGCTGCCCGATGGTCATTCACGCGTAGCGCGAGTTTAATTTTAATCAAAAGCGATTAATAACCCACCAATTGCCGGCGCAGCGTTTTCTGTCCCCCCCCGGGCGGTGCCGGTTTCGGGGGGAGTGATAAAATGGAAGTTAAGTTAATTTTTACGTCCCCGGCACGCAGTTGACGTTGTTGTCGTTGTTGTCGTCGTTGTCGTCGTCATCGATGCCGCCATTGACCGCCCCTCACCGTTTACCGCTCGAATCGACGAGGACGACACACGGCGCGAATATCGTCATGCGTTCGTTCTGTTTTGACGATAATTTATTTTATTTTATGTTACTCGGCCATAAACATGCCCGACCTGAGGCATGCGTAATTCTACGTGCTTTGAATGTTACCTCACGGTGGAGATTTTAAGCCGGAGTGCCACGCGGAGCTTTAGACGCCGAACTTGAGCTGGCTTAAGACGCTCAAGGATAATGATGAGCTGAAAAACAAAAAATGGAGAATCGTTAACAAGAATTTCAGACTAATTTTACAAACAACTAGGTGAAATGGATAACATTTTACCGCACAATTGTAGGGAGAAAGCATTACTGAACGTTATCCTGGAGGAAATAGACTGCAGTGCTGGTTGTCGGTCGCTGTCAGTACAAACGGGGTCCGTATGTGTGCACGTGTGGCTTGTACGTGCACTACCTCGCTGGTTGTGGAGCGTCGTCGCAGACGCTGTGAATGTGAAGCAAAGCGGTTGGCCCTGAACTCTGCCAATGAACTTCACTTCGCCACCAAGATCGCGCAAGAGTCGGTCGATGTAAAAGTGCCAAGTGAAACAAAACAAAAAAAGAACCAACCGAACCTAAACCAACCTTGCAATCTCGAGCACGGCCACAAGAGGCACGCGCAATAATGGTCAAGAATACGAAACTACGATATGGTTTCCTACAACAAACTCCCGGGCGGACGGACGCACGGACTTTGTACTCCATCAACTGCATCCCTCCTCAAGGCGATGCACCGAATGGTTTGTGTGCTGCAAGTGCGTGGCACAAAGAATTCGCTTAATTTTCGGGAGCAAACAGTATGACGATCAGATAGGATTGGGTTTAGTACGCATCAAGAATTTACCGAAAACCTTAACATTCTGCGTCAGGTTGCACAAGTTTATCTTTTACAAACGATTGAACTGCTGATAGTTCTTAATACATAGAGTCATAAATGGTTAGCCGATTTGAAGTTCTTCATTTTGATGTGGGTCATTAGGAGATATTATGATACCACAGAACGATAATTTGACCACTGAAACTTAACAGCAATCCAAAATATATAGTTTTACATTTGCGCAGTGTTTAACGAAAAAAATATGCAACGCTTGTTCAAGTAGTTGCAAATAAGTTTTCCTATAAATTGAAAATCAAAGCAGCAAAAGCATTAAAAAACATTGAAAATGAAGTAAACCGTTAAATTTAACACACGCATAGAGCATAACAAATTGTATAATTCATGGAAAAAATTTACAATGCCAAATATAGGGGAAAGAGTGGCAAGATGCTCCAGTGAGGTGAAAGGCACAAGCACGTTTTTAGCTGAATTAAAAAAATATAAAGTAAAAGAATATGAAAAATATGAATTAAAAGATTAAAGTGTCTAATTTACCAGAGAAAATGAAAAAATAAATAAACGTCCCCCCCCTAAATCAAGTAAGATTTCCCTAACATAGTTTAGGCTATAATAAGTGGTAAAATAAAGTATTGCAATTAAGCAAACATGCATGAAGTACCTTAAGTAACATTACTAAATGAATACTGAGCTTAATTGTATTCATAACCCTTGCTTTGTAGTTGTAAAAACAAAAATCAAAACATTGTCAAACAGGGGCAATACGTACGAATTAACGTGTAAATGTTAGGCAAGATACTCAAGATTTCCATACTTATTCAGTATAACACTGTTCCAGCCAAATTAACTCGTACTTATTCTGCATTTACAACGCTTTCATGAATAATTATCGATGTTTCTTATTGAAATATATGAGATAAAATTTATTCTAAAAAACTTTTTTTTTTGTAATCGGAAGCACATTTAGACAGACTTTGGATAGCGTAAGCTGAAACGCGTTGATCGCCTTTGTGAACTCCGTTTACGCTCCTTGAAACTGGAATATGACATCTTGCAATCCTTCATCGCATTTGTGACCTTCATTAATGATTCTACACACTCGAATATGATATCCTTAAACTTCATTATCGCCCTGTCAGATTGCAGGCCGGTTTGTTTTAGGTTTCATAGATGTAAATTGTGTACGCATACATATATGGTCAACCATTCGATAAAGACGTTTTTCTTTCACCCGCCAATAATGTATTCTAAATACAAAAACTAAATTACTCTTATTTTGCATACACTTTGTTTGCTCTCAACAAATAGGATTATTACACATTATTTGTTAAAGATGTTTTCTACAATTCGTAAGAAAGGTATTTTCCTCATAGCCTTGTTGAAATTATTGTTCTGTTCTGTGTCGAAAATCGTTTTTCAAATTAGGCCCTATCGGTGTAGGTAATACGTAGTGCTTCCTCGCACGTACTGTAAATTTTCCCAGCGCAAGTTGCACCACAAACTGGTCCTTACAGCGCCGCCAGAAACGCTTCAAACTCAAAATAACCTGCCCGAAGGGACCCACGGAAAATCGATATAATTGCGTTTCGTTCGAATGCCGAATTGCTCGGCCCGGCAATGCAACGCAATGAAAGTTCGTGTTCCCCCTGGTGACGATGAGATGATTCCGTATCGCCGTAACGGCTCGAAAATAGGATCAAAACGTAGCTAGGGCCGCGCTGGCCTGGTGGTTGGGTGGAAACACAAAAAATAAGTTGCCCTTCGCGCTCAAGACCAGGGCAGCAAACGATGCCACCCGACCGCAGGATGTGTTTTATATAATTTTATATTGAATTACGCACGTTCCGCAGCGCGGACGACCCTCTCGGAACGGCTCTCGGGTGGCCAAAGATGAAATACGCAGCATACGCTGGGCCGTGTTTTCCGTGCGCCGTCCTTATTTGGACGCGAGCGGCGTGGTACGCATTGTTCCTTTTTTATTATTTTGGAAGGGAAATCTCGTTTCGTCCTTTCGTCGAAATCCACTCGCCCGTGGATGTGCGTTGCGATGTGCGCTCGCGTGTCCCATCCATACGGCACTGTTTTCGCTTGGCTCGCCTCGACCCTTGCGACCGTTCCAGGGCATGAACTGCTGCTCGGAAAAAGAGGCACGTTCCGGACTCGTGCACCCCGTGCCATGTATACGATTTCGTTTTCGGGGCTGGCAGCCGTTCTGCTTCGAGTGTGCTGAGTTCCACTCGAGCCAGGATACGAGCACGCTTTCCATTCGACTGACTCGCTGCACATTCGCTTGCGAGGGAAAAATCGTACACACATTAGTCACCCCGCCGGGCCCCTGGTTGCACGATACGCCGACACCCCCTCGGACGGTTTTGGCCAACATTCGACCGGCTCGAGATTCAATCCTGCTTTGGGCGCAGCGGTGTTATCCTCGGGCCCGACGCCACCGCTGTCCTGGGAGTTCCCTTCGGTGCAATTTCCATTAATCCCATCTTTTTCCCTCGCTTCCTCTCTTACCCGGTCGTGCTTTCTTCTCGCAAAGCAGCATTTCGATTGATTGACGGAAGAGCAAACTAATGGAAATCTGTTACCAATTTCTTATTCGTTTTTCCTGTTTTTTTTTGTATAACTCTACTCCCCAGAACCGGCCCTAGTCAACGAACCGATCAAATGGACCGCCAGTAGTGAACGCAGTCTAAGGTAAGGATGAGGATTGTTTTTTTTTGCAAACTAATACAGACTCCGGGTCCAGCATATCCGGTGGGTTGGCTTCAAACCCGTCCGACCGGTCAATTAGGGACGTTAAAGTGGTCCTGGTTGTGTTTGGGCATCTAACTCAAAACTTGCTCGTACAAAAAAAAAAAAAAGATACAAGAGGAAACGATGCAACTCAATGCAGATGGATATTAATTATTGTTTTAGTCCGAAATAACGACCGACATCGTAACTGGACATTGTTTCATTTAGGCAGTTCGATAAAAGGCAATTCTGTAGCAAAAATATGTTTACAAAATTGAGGAAAAGCCCAACATTGAGAGTTTACAAGCAGAGAATTACTAATATTAGCATTTGCAAATAAATGTATATGAGTTATAGTATAGTTTTTTATAAATAGCATGTATTTATATAAGTGCAATTTTCAATAGTTTTGGGTCTGACAGCAATATTTTTTTCTTAATTGCTAACTTCTTCAAAGAAGTTCCATCGACATGTGATTAACGCAAAATATGTGAAGTTAAACTCTGTATATTTCAAACGCACAGATATCTTCATTACAGTATTTGAAATCATTTTGTAAATCAAATTCATTTCTACAATCTAAAATTAAAATTCTACAATCTAAATTAAAAACTCTCAGGTTGTGCTTCACTTTTGTTAAAAAGATAATATTTGTGCAATAAATCTTAACAATTAAAAGAAATGTTTTTTTTTTGTTTTTAATATCCAATCAAATGAAAACGGACGGAAAAAGAATTAATTTTCAACTTTCACGATTTTAAAACCCATTAGAAGAGGATACGAAAGAGGAAATGAATTATGATATTAAATTTTGCAAGAAAGTTGCTGTTTGCATTATAATGTTTTGTAAAATATGGTAAAACGTTTTGATCAGATTTGGTTGCGCTTACTCCAGCAGGATAATAAAATGGTTTTTACTGTATGCTTAGAAATTCCTGTTATTTAACTTGGTAAAATTGTTTAAAACAAACATATTATGTTCATCGAACTCGAACTAACGCATCTTTTTCACCATCACATAGAGCATTTGTGTGCGACTGTGTGTGGCATGCAGAAGAGGCATATGGGGTGCAGCAGGGAATGTTCCTGCGGTGTAAACAGCTGTTGTTGAAAATTTAAAACAATTCCGGATCATGGCAGCGGTGCGTAAGATTGCACCAAACAAACAGCCACATCGCCCGTGCATGGCGCCCTTTGCTGACCGAAATGCGTTTTAAGTTCTACATTTTCCATGCCTGTTTTTTGTTGGTGTTGTATGATGCGGTGTGGTTTAGTTTTGGGAAAGTTGAATGTTCCAAAGGGGCAAAAGGATTGGCTGCATTCGGCGTTGTGTGGGGTACGGTAAATAATTTGTTGTACGTTCTAAACAAGGGTGGTAGTGCACCCTTAGAAGCGTTCACCACCGTTCGCTAAACAGTCATAGTTTTATTTCGTTCCATGCGCCGCTGCCAGTCGCTGCCATGGTGCACGCATTTGCGCATACAGCTGAAGAGTAGCGAAGCGTTCCACTCCTCGCCGCTGGTGATGTCTTTCCGTCCCGAATAGTAAGGGGGCTTTGCAAATCCGTTCCATATCCGGCGGTGGCATCGGCTCTGTTGACGCTAGTGGCCTGGATTTTTGACTGGAACTACCGCCACTCTCGGGCTTTGAGTGGACCGATATCCGGCTGTCAGAGCGCCTGATCGATGGCTGCCGGAAAGAGTGCGGCCGTGATCGCCCGAAAGCGATACGGTTCTCGCGCCTCGTCCGACAGCGCGTTCCACGTTTGGCGTGCCGCCGCGAGCACTTGATCCTGCGAGGGCCGCAGCTCGTACCGGAGCGGAAGCTGATGGTTGGCCTCATCTTCGCCGGGCTCATCCTCGAACGCCCCGCCGGTCGTCCCATCTTCGCGGTGTGACCTTTCGTCAGCTTCGGCGGCGGCGGCGGCGGCGGCATCGCATTCCTTATCGAAATCGCAAAGAAACAGCAGAAACGGATCGGAACAGACGGTGGCTTTCGTGCTTGAGCCGACGAAATCGGCGCAGTTCAGATACACCAGCTGGTCCGCGCGCGGCAGATTAGCGAACGTGGATGCCATTCTGCTAGAGTGAATTGTTGTTCTACCGGCTCGCGGGTCATCGACCCGACCGCCTTGCCGTTTGGCTGCCTGCGAACGGCGGCTTCGATTCGAAGAAACACACGGGGTTGGAAGGATTGCAAAATTAGCGAATTTTCGATCAGCATACGAGTGGTGGTGGTTTGGCTCTTTTTTGAAGAAGGAGGATGATGATGATGATGATCTCACCTGGCGATGAAAATGTCAACCGCTTTGTGGAATCGTTTATTTCGCGCCGGCAGCAGTTTGTGCGCTTCATTCTTGATTTGGACCTCCGGGCCGTTGGCGAGGATTCTGCGTGCGATTGGCTCCCGATCCGTTCGACGGATGCGACGTTGACGGCGAAGAATTTCGTTGAAAAAATTACAATCACAGGAATGTTTGGGCATTTTTAGGCACGGCTGCTTTTCAGAGGTTTTTGAGCGATGGACTATATTATGTTTTTACCAAAAGCTGTGGTTACTAGATTAAAGAATATTTGATTTGTCTTCACACTATCGTGGAGCATGAAAATATGACCGCATAAAAACCGCGATTCTAGACTATCGGAGTTCACAAATTACATTTGCTAGGTTTGACCAATGATTTTAGGTTAAAAATCAAATCAAAACAAGATACAGTAATCAAAACGCGTTTCTATTGAAAAGCAGTAAAATATTAAGCATCAAGTAGCTTGTTTTCAAAACAAGTTTGAAAGTAGAAAAGATAAAAGATTGAAAGTAGAAAAGATTGTCCATACTGAAAGGCAACCGATAAACAAACGGACTAGATCTTAAACAGTAACATCGGAAACTTCAAAAGTAAAGCTCAATAAGGAGGTGTCGAGAAACTTATTCAACTGGAAATAATGAAATATTACTGACTTAAAATAGCATTATTTCATAAGGTACAACTCTTCTGTTCACGGCATATAGTAGCATATAAAATAGCGAGTTAGTCGTAGCTTCCGTTTGAAATATTCAGTATAAACCAAGTACTAAGATACTAAGAATGCAATGTCTTGAACAGAAGTTAATCAACGCATTTCTGGACCAACGAACTATTTCTCCCGGTCGAGCCTAAAAAGTACCACGTTAAAACCCTTCGATACGAGATGAGGGACCATGTCCTTCTGTGTGTAAAAACGCTATAGTAGAATCAGTGCAAAACCTTGGAGTGCAATGATTAATCGTCGTGCTTTCGGATTTTGAGTTGTTGTCGAGAGGGCATTATTGATCTTTTCTCACCACGGAATCGTGCGCCACACTCTCGGCAAGGGCCAAACGGATGTCAGCAAAGGGAGCGGTAATTATAGTGTCCAATCCCGGTCCGAAAGCGCGAGATCCATAGCGGAACCAGGCGAAGCTCAGTGAACCGTGCGAGGCACCGTTCACCAGCAACTCTGGAGGCGTCCAGCTCCGCCGAAGTCCAACAGTTTCCCAGCGCGTGACGTTAACCTTCTTCTGGCGCTGTGAAACGAATCGGAAGGACACGCCGAACGTTGTTGGCGACATGCAGCAACAGCAACGGCAGCGTACGACTTTCCTGGTCCTGTTGACGATGGAGTTCAGTTTCGGGCCGCCGGACTTCGATGGCTTTTCAGGGAAGCAAAAGTCGGTCGTGTGATGATGTGATCGGTTTCAAGGAGAGAGAATCAAGAGAAGTGCGCTGGCGGTGCTGGGAGGGGAAAGGTTATGAAATGCCCTAGTTCTCTGGTACTTCGGGGGCAGGACGACAGGGCTTTCCACGGGTCTCGCTGCAAAGTGCTCTTGTCGTTCGGCTTCGTTTCGTTTCCTTAATCGATTGTTTCCGTTTCCAATGTCAGACCGCCGCTCCACCAGCCGGTGGTTGTTTCTGTCTGACTTCTGGAAATCCTGACCCGATCAGGTCTTCACTTGACCTCGGGGTACGTCGAGCTGCGGACTAGTTAATACGGCTCCGATGTGGGCCAAACCGAACGAATTGTGCCGGTATTGGAATAGCTAATTAAATACATACTTTGCTATTCATGTTCAATCACTAGAGCTCCCATAAATTTCCGACAGTTTGTTGCGATAAAGTTGATTTTATTTGTGTACATTTTTATGGCATGTTGAGAGACGTCCGATTGGCTCCACGCAGAACCGATGTGAAAGAATTGTATGCTGTATCCAAAGGATTTGAAGAATGTTTATTACTGATTAGACTTCCGACGATAGTATAACAAACGGTTTGTAGTATTAAGTAATGATTGAAGTTATTCCAATGCAATTAGACCGATCAGGGCAGCTTAACTATCTTACTTCCTGTGGCAACGGTATGTTGTTTAGTTCCGTTTTTGATCATCACATTTGGTCTTTCATTCTATTTCTGTACTTTAATTCTATGTTTCTCTGTAAATACTTTTGTTCAATACTGTGTTTCTCTTTAAATATTTTAATTTCGTTTCCTCATTACACTTTATCCTTGGAGATTTCATTCCTTATTTTCAATTTTTAAAATCAATTAATTTCAAGATTTGCGCTTTCATTCTCGTTTCAACTCTTCACTAACCGAATATAATTGAGATTTTTTTCTAAAATTTACTTTTTGTTGTTAATTGATTGGGAATTTATTTGATAACTACGAATATAATACCCGTTTTAATATTTTAAAATAAACCTTTTCTAATTATCAGTCTGCTTTTTAATAATAAAAGGATACCTGTATTGTCCTTAAATTCTACAATTTATTCTATTTCTTCATTGAGGATAATTACCTCGTTTTAGTTCTACAACAATCTTTATTTAATTTTGGTTGTTTGTTTAATTTAATGTTTTGAAAACTGTTCATAAGTAAAATTAAACGGCTTTTTGTATTGTTCTTTGAAACAGTTTTACTCATTATTCATCCAGAATATTTTGACAAAATAAATGTGCACAAAGTTTTAAGTCCTCACCCTCGAAGAAGTAATGGCTCAGCGAATGCTTCACATTTCATGGTCACATAAAATTACAAGTTTACGTGATTCAATTTACAGTTTTCTTCCCGTCCAACTTGCCTGCGTCCCTTTGATTGCTTGTTCGATATATCCTTGCAGAAATAAAAAAAATTACCGTTCTCAACGAAAGCCAAAAAGCCCTTCGCATCCGCATCGGTTGCGGTTGGTTGTTGCTGATGGTTTTTTTTCGCTTTCCATAACTTGCATCATTCTCCACGTATCCGACAGAGTTTCAGAGAGCTCCAAGTTGGAGCATGCGATTTTTGGGTGACTGCCCGATGGTCTGTTTTCCACCGCCAGCTAGCAAGCAAGCAAACGAAAGTCAGTATTGGCAAAAACGTGGACTCAAGCTTTCATCCCACGGACGGGCGGTAATTTACGGCTGAACTGCCAATCGGCCCGGCGGTTCTGTGTAAGGTCATTCCAAATATTAACCCAAAGGCCAGCCGGCCGCCGAAATGAGATGAATTTTCCCGTCGGTTTGACCTCAATATTTTATTCACCTAGTTCGTGAAGCGCCGCGTGAGCGCTTATCGGGTTGGAGCGGAAAATGGGATTGTATAAATAAACCGCACGTTTCCCGCCAAACCCGTCCAAGGACGGTGTGTCCTGCCAAGGGTGAGGGGTGGGTGCTGTTGTTGTGTACTTCCAATCGTTCCTGGCGTTTGCCGTGAGTTTATGAAAATTACCAACCGGACCACCGACCTACTCCAGCAACAGCTCGATTAACGTCGCTTACAAGGGCGGATGCGATTGGAGTAACTCGGTCGCTCTGCTACACGAATGCTTATTACAATTAGTGGCTCATTTTCCTACAAAGCACCACACGCGCCGAGGTTAGGCGCGCACCATCTTGGTCGGATTTTCTTCGCCCTCCGGTTGCCAGGTGTACGAAAGCAATGAACATTTATGACGTCTATACTTGGGCCGGAGAAAAAACTACCCAAGTGACCTTCGCATCGCCTGGCAAGTGTACTGCTGCCAGCAAATACCCTAGTTTATCGTAGCTAAATTTAGTCCTTGAGAGCAGCTCTATCTTTCTGCAAGAAGCAATTGATGTGCTCTATGGGGAATGGTGGTTCGTAAATAACGAAACTTCCATATGGGAACGATTTCTTAGCCTCGGCAAGCAGGTTGACATTTGACTGTGAGTGACCTTTTCGCCTGTGGCGGACAAAAAAGTCCACGCTACCGGCTTGGGTTAAGGTCACCGGCTATCGGGCTGCCGCTATCGGAATAGCGAATTCGCGTGCCATACGCCGCTGAAAAGGGCCAACATTCAAGGGTGCGTAGCTGTACCGGGGCCGTCGGAAAGGGAAGGATATTTTTCGGCGCACGATTCGGTGCGACAACATTGCAAACGGTCGGTGACGCGAGAGCCGCCTTTGACTTTATCCGTTACGAGTCTCCCCGGGCCAAGGACATGCCGGATATATATTTTCTGTTTGCTGCCTTGGATGTATTATCTTTACGCTTACGTTCCTCGAACGTGGGACTCATCTTTTGTGTCGGACGTTTCCGTGCATTTCAAGTAGTGATTACGAAACGGACGCTGGGTTGGCAGAAGGGAAAAAAGGCTGCAGGATGCAAGGAAGCGAGGCAGCAAAGGAAGCTCGCTGGTATGCTCTCGGCTACGATATGGTTTCGTGTGCATGAAGCCCCAACATGGCCCCAAGACGACGCACCACATCATGCACCTCGTCACGAACGTTCAATATCGGGTCGATGGTTGCGTCGGATGGTCTTTTCTTCTTGTATGCCCATAAGACAACAAGACCCATCATCTCGTCGTTTCCAAGTGTGTCAAGGCCAGTGTTGCATAGGTGCACTCCACTGCAGCCGGCAGTCGGTTGTTTCCGATGTTATTGCCGTGGTTCGATCGGCGCGTGTTTTTCAGTGTTCGCTCTCGTTCGTTTATGTTAATTCGTGCACTAGCAAATATTGTTACTTCGAAATTTATGTTCAGCCCAGGGAAGAATGGTCCCGGAAGAAAGGACGAGCTTTGCGGCGATTTTTGTTGTCATTGTCTGGTTGGGAAAGATTGCGGTTTTATGCGTTTAGCTATCATAAATTATGCATTTCACATGACAGGACATATTTTACTTGCTGTAGAAGAATTTGGTTCGTGCTGTCTTAACCTTCACTATGGTTTATGGTAGTAAACTATTTAAAATGTAACTATTATTTTTCCTAACCAACTCTTCATTGACCGAATGTAGTTGGGAAATTTTACCAACATTTATTATTTCTGTTTTGATTTATTGGCAATTTATTTGATAGCCACAAAAATGAGAGCCGTTATTATATTTCAAAGTAGATCTTTTTTTAAATTATTAGGCTGATTCTTAATAATGGAACTAAACCTATCTTTTACTTCAATACTTTGATTTATTCTGCTCAGTCTTTAGTTCCGTTGGGAAATATAATTTCGTTTTAGTTCTACATGTTTTTGTTTGAGAAAAAATTATTGTAAAATTACAAAATTGTTGTAGTTTTGATTTTTACGTGTATTTAACATGTTTCAAATAAGGTTCAGATAAGGAATTTGAAACTATACAAATTCTTGTTTGACTCGTTGCTTACTCCTGGACTAAAAGAGGTTGTTTGAAAGCACGACTAAAACAAAATATCCTCTTATTTTAAAACTTCTGCGACAAAACATTCTGAAATAATCTTATCGTTTTTGTAGTGGGAGTATAATAGTTGTAAATATTCAATACAATTTCAATGTTAAAAATGAAGAACATCCATTTTAATCGAAAATATGATAGTTTCCTCATGCCTCTTGAAAAACCTGAAACTCATGTGTATACGATTTGATTCCTAATCGTACCTAATATAATTATTTCTATGAAATAGTCCTTTATATTCATTTGTATTTTAACGGTGTTATGTACCACATAAAAGTACCCTTATAATGTAAATATTTTAGTAAATTTAAGTTGTTGTTGTTAAACATATTCGAAACGAATTGGAACACAAATCCTTCATGAACAATAATTCGAGTAAAACACGCTTACGCTCAAGCCTCTTTTAATGTACCATAAGGTCATTTACATGTCATTATATAATACTACATTTTACACACCTTCCCGAACCGCGAAACTGCGTGATTTAACAACCGTAGCGCTTGGGAATCATTTATTGCTATCGCCACCAATGACAAAATGCGAACAAACAAAACATGCCTACAACACATTTAAATAGATTACTCGCTGGGCATTGTTTGTCCTGCGGAAAAGGACGCGTTTAGTGGGCCCCAACATACGCGGGCTGATAATTTCCGGCCGACTATTTCCGCCCACTTTCTCCCCCCCTCCCCCCTCCGCTCCGTTCCCTCTGTTCTCAAACCGAGAAGAAAAAAACCCAACAAACCTATCACATTTTCCACACCTAGTCGCCAACTGTGTGTCAACAATTAGTTAGCCATCCTTTCATGTCGCTGAGGGTTTTGTACGTGTATGTGTGTATGCGTGTGCCCAAATGATGCGGGTGTCATGGCGAAAACGCGTCAAACAGTGCGAGTGGCGTTCGCCGTTTTATTTTTGTCCGGAACACCATTAGCCAGGGAGTGCGATGTTTTGAAGTACTAAACAACTATCACAACACCCTCCCCGCCGCCGCCGCCGCAACCAAAAGGGAACCGTTAGCTCGGGGTGTGGTCCTTCTCGGGGTTGGTGGCGGGGGAGGGGGAAGAAAAAAATGAACAGGACGTCCGTTTTTGAGTGTTCTATGCACGGAAACGGCATTATTACCGAATAGAACAACAGGATAACGGTGCGCTGGACTGGAAAGCTACACTTTCTCCTACCCGTTATTTTCCACCTTCTCCTCCTCCTCCTGGGCCTCCTTCTCCTTCCAGTGAAAGGGGGACATGGTCCGATTGGCGGGGCAGCAGTGGGCCACGGGTATTTCGGGGACCATTAAGGACAACGGCTCCACGAGTGCGTGGAAATCAGTGGATTGTAACGATGGCATTATTTCATTTTATGCAACATTGATTAGCACTGAAAAAGGACACCGCCTCGAGGTACGCAACTTGACGGCAGAGGGAGGAACAGTTGCAGTGCAGTCGTATCCCAAACGAAGTCCTTTTCGGGCTTGCGAGAGGAAGGAAGGGTGAACTGCTGCTCTGCTGCACGGTCGGGAAGTTTTGGAGAGGCAACTATATCAACAATAACAACAGCAGCAGCAGCAAAAAAACAAGATAAGTTCAAAAGCATGTCCGGGCCTCAAATAATGCGACCGGCATCGCCATAGCACCAAGCACCATTTTGCACAATGCGCCAATTATAATTGCTTCATGCTGAACAGTTAATGCGTTTTGCATTTCGCCTCGATGCATTAGCGACCACGAACGTCGCGCCTCCACAATGTCACCGCTCGTTGTGTCGCCCTGTTTATTGTCGTTGTTTTAGGACTTTGGAGTTGTTGAGGCACAGCGTGAATATAATAATAATTAAAGTATGACTGTCTGATGAATTTGATTAGATCGTAGGGAAACTAATGCTTGTCGCGGTACAGACTAAATTCACTTAGGAACTTAAAAGAGGAATGAAAAGAAACTAAACATTTATGCTTCAATTCGGAAAATCTATTTCGTGATCTTTTGATCTGTAGAAAATGTGGAATTGCTGCTGCATCGAACAAATCAGGAGTCGGCAAAGTTCCTAATTCTGGCCCACAAATGGATTTTTTCCGGCTTGTATGAAAATTTTAGTGTTTCATGCGAAAAACCCCTCTCAAATTCTTATCGCACTTGTTTATGATGTCACGCTTGTTTTATGCAAAAAATAAAGATTGAAATTGTTGAACGAGGTGTTCTATATCCGGCGACTTCCTAATATAATTTTAAATAGACTTTTTCTATCGTATTTGCATTATTGATCGTTCTAAAATTTCCTAGTCTCGTAAATCTCAATAAAAACGCAACAATAATATCTCGTTTACTTTAGCAACGCAAAAATAGCTAGAATACAATGTTTGACTCCATTACGAAATAAAATCTGGCTTGCAATACTGAAAACTTCTTGAAGCTGAGTTATTGGAATTACTGCGAGTACGCGAGTAAACCCAAAATACTGTAAAATGATTAATATCGAGGATCAAGTTCAAGTACTATTAAAGAAATTTATAGATTGTACATCAAACCAAAATTTATATGTTGAAAAATTCAATGAAAAACTTCAAATATTTGCTCCATTCAAAAGGGTGTAATATTACTTTGAAAACATTAAATCATCGTTTAGGATACCCGGCTCGTCCTTTTTGCCATCTGGCCTTTTTAAAAGAATGTATGCCGACCCCTGGAATAATATAAATTCGAAATTCGGAAAACATTAAATAAATATTTGAATTGCAAATGAACTAATTTATGGCCTTGAGTCGGATATCAGATTTGTTTCTTTAAAAAACGTATTCTAAATATAATTGGAAAATCGTGGTTGGAAATTGTGAAATTGGCATTGAATGGTCATTCTCATTAAGTTCTTTCCGATAACCGATTTTTTTAGGTGTCTTCGTTATTTTGATCTTTTTCTGTACTTCGCCAGTGCTAATCTTCGTTTTTTCCCTTCCATACTTCCAGTTATGTCCTTGCATTTGTCATATAAGCGATGACAGCAACGAGCTACACATTCCGCCAATCAGCCACCGACACTGCGTGCCTCAAACGGGCAAGCTACTGAACAAGGTAAGTTCACACGATAGTTTCGCGAAAACAATCCCGACATACATGACTGGAACAAATCGGGGACATGTGAAGTTAGGGTGTCGGCAATGCGGTTCCGTCTAGCCAGTCGTAAGGATTCGCGAAGGATATGAACGACGTGTGGCTGGCGTGAGTGCAACATCGTCCCACAAAAAAAAAACCAAACGGAAGAGGAAAAAGGAAAAACGAAGACTTTAGCAGACAGATTGGTTCCGAAAACACGAAACGCAACGAAACCACTAGACGGTAAATATTTTGCGCCCGATTTGGCCGAAGAAGCGAACGACCTTCGCCTTAGCGCTTTTGCCACTGAGGTGGAAAACCCTCTCCTCGTCGGGACATAAGGGGGGGAGCAGGGAATGGGTGTGTGAATGCAAAAGAGACTGGGTGGGAAAAACGAAAAAAGATATAAATACATAAGTTAAACTGTCTGCCGCGCGGGTCTTCGCTTGGTTCGGGAAACCCGTCTGACGCCCTGTGGTCGTTTTTGGGGCGGTTTGGTTGGGTAAAAACATGGTGTACGATATCTTTCTCTTGGTTGCTTGGTTTTCCGTGTGGATGGAAAAATAAAATCGATCCTAGGATCGAACGTGGAAATGGGTTCTTGCACTCATCTGTCGTCTGTAGAAATGCGTCGTCGTCGGTGATGAAAACTTTTAACCTCGTTGGTTGTGGGGTCTGGAGATGGGTGGTGGGAGGGAGTGCTGGGAAACTGTTTACCATCAAACGGGAAAAATGAACACGGGCGCCGACGGGGTGCAGAGAATGCCCGAGCGTCTTTGAGAGTGGTGCCATTTTTGGGCAACAGCAAAGGATGCGAAGGACGATTCTCCACGATTCCTTATTCAAAAATATAGCACTACATAGGAGGAATGTGCTGAGAAAAGAACGGAACGGTAGAGAATGAGAGGAATATTGCTGGCAGTGAGAGAGATTGGGAGATCGCCCGCCAGAGATTTAATTCACCAAGAGCTCTTTTTTAGTAGTTGTTGGCTGAAGGATTCATTTAAGTGGCTGCAACTACTAACACTTGCACAACGTTTGATGAAAACAAGCGACGGCACACTGGTCTCAACATTGGATTTTGAAATTAATTTAGATATAAGTTATTTTTTTGTATTCACAATTAAGTTATCTATTTGAAGCACTTCAGAGTAATTATTTTCAACCCACTAAGTTGTAAATGAAAATGATTCATGTAAAATAAGAAATCTTTACGTATTAAAAAGGGAAAAATGGATAGAACACATAAACAGAGAGCGAAATTTTTCAAAAATTTAATATTGAACACGTAGGAAAACATAGTGCAAACCCGAAACCGGATGATGATAGCAAGGACCTCTAGCGTCGGATGCACGAATGCTGGTGCATTTTTGTGTGAACCGTCGGGACGATCCGGCGCAGCGCACACACTGCTGCAGCACGCCGGTCGGAAAAATGAAGGAAAACACCCGAGATGGCACTCTTCGTCAATGCTAGTGGGAGTAAGCGAAGGACTCTGCCGGTGGTGGTGGTGGTATACCAGCAGCGCCATCCATCGCCGGTTGCGGATCTGTCCCGGGAAGCAGAAGGAACAGAAGAACCGCTTCCGTCATTGTTGTTATTAGTCGTGGTTCCTTTTTTTCCTTTTTCCTGTACCAAGAGGGGTTTGTCTCGCTTCGTCTGGCGAACCAAGAGAGTTGGGAAGGTCGGCATGCACACTACTAGCAGCGTGATGGTGATGATGATGTGTGGTGGGACTGGGGGACTGGGGAAAGTTTTGCGGGCGGTGGCGCAAGCCGGGCATGGAACGTGGGAATGTGCTCCGATGGGCACCGAGCACGACATTATCCTTGAATCCGGCTCGAACTGCGTCCGCGAAAGCATTGCCGTTCGGTATCGTTGGCAAACCGATATAGAGAGATAGTCCTGACACTCGCTTGGGAGTGATCGTTCGCACCGAAGGAAACCGCGTGTTTCGTTCTCATCAACCGCCGCGAGTGAGTTGTGTTGTTTTGAAAGTTTACGTGCCGCAGTGGAAATGACTCCGATTCCGGGAAGCATTGACGTGCCGGAGAAAAGTCCCCACCGCAGCGATCCGGTAGCCGGGAAGTCGTTGCTGGGACACCGTCCCCAGGTTGCGGGCCACCAACAACAGCGCCGGCTTATCGGCGACGGGTTGCTGCGCAGTGAATTGGATCAACAGCTGCAAACAATGTTGCTGATTCTGCTGCAGCAACCGCCTGCATTAATGTCGCCCCCGTTGCGGTCAGCGGCGCCGGTAACGAACCGAAACGGCGCTGGTGCGATACCACGCGCTCAACCCTCGGGCCGGAGGGGTCACAATCGGCCGGATCGACGACTGCAGCAGCGCGAGGAGCAGCTCTGCCGCGAGTCCTCCCTTCGGGCGCAACTCCTCTACGATTGCTACCGCGGGTGGATCGACAAACCGGCGACAACGGTTGGGGCCTCTTGTTGGGCCCTGCAGGACGCACTGTTGCGTACCTTCCATCAACTTCTTCGCGCTGGAAACCGGACCTTCCCGTACCCAGCCCCGCCGAGGAGGGCCCGGAACCGCCGGAACCAATATCGCACGGCGCAATTACCGCCACCGGCCGGGGTTTCCGCTTATCGGCCGACGATGACAACGGTGACACCCGGTCGTCGGAGCGTTGCGGTTGCGAACCCGATGAAAACCGCGACCAACCGGGGCAACAATTCCCTCATGCCGTTCCTGTTTGTCTACGTGCCGTTGCTAGCACCGGTGTCTGTTACCCAGCCGTTGTCCTTGCGGGCAGGACCTCCACCATCGACGCTGCCTGACAGGTTAGTGTGTACGAGTACTCACCAGTTTGCGAACAACAACCATTACAACCCTGTTCCCCCGATTTTGCGGTTACCTTGGTTGGGAGTTCGTTTTCCTCTTCCATTCCGGGGTCGCGATGCGGATATATTTTCCATCTGATCCACGTGGAATCAATACGAATTTTAATTACAGCGCTTCATCGTGTTTGTTAAAAATATTATCAAACTGTTGTGAAGCAGGCACCATGGATCTAAATCCATTTTTTAGTTCTTTCCTAACACATTTTCCGACATTCCGAAAACTCCAACCAAATGCATCCAAGGTTTTTTTTTTAAATAATCAACTTTAAGTTGAAGATTTCCTTTTTTCTCATCTCCCCAAACACCAATTGGATGTGTGCAGTTTTCTCTTTGTCGTCTGCCGGTGACGCGGACCGGAACTGGAAACAGGGAAAACTCCTGCTCCATGCACTCGCCGTGGAAATGGATGCGCCAGATGGAGCACGACGCGGTGGGAATGTAGTTGAACTGCGGTGATTCACAGTGTTCGTGTGCACCGAAACGAGAACGACGATCGATTTACAAAGAAAAGCACCGAGAGAGGGGTAAATAAATATTCAAGGGTGTGTTTGTGTGTGAAACAGAGAGAGAGAGAGAGAGAGAGAGAACGGGATGGCCGAATTGAACGGGAATGGCCGGCGAAAAAACCACGTGCTTTTAATGCTTCATTCGGCATGAATTCATTCGATCGATTTTCTGCGAAAATCTCGCAAAAACCACCCCCGTCGCTGGGGAAAGTGTCGCGCTGCGCGAGACGGAAATGGCAATCGGTGCGTTTGCTAACGAAGGACAGCACGAGGAAGGCATGGGAAAATGGGGGTGACGCCTTTGCGATTATCAGCTCCCGCGTGGAGTTGGTGTTGGAATTCGATTAAATTACTAAACGGCAGCCAAACTTCGCACCAATAATAATGTTTGCGCCAACACGAGCTTTATCTTAACTCGAGCCGTAATTACGTTACAGGAGTTAGGCGACGATGTTCTTGCATTCCGCCACCATTGCGTGTCCAAGCGGGGAGCGCTGCGGAAGAGAATCGGCGACCGACGAAAGTTCACCCAAGTTCAACCGGAATCTCCTTTCGTGACGTCGCGCAAGCGCGCCTTTGTCGGTGCTAGTATTTTATCATTTTTATCCATCGCTACTCGAAGGGGGCAAGGCTCAGGGAGGGAACGACGACGGGGGGTTGAAGTTTCCAAAGGCAGACATGTGGTTGAAATTTGACGAAACGTTCTCCACCATGATGTTCTGCCACCTAAACATACACACACACACTGGCGTTGGCATGGCGCACTTCCGATGCGCCTGCTTCCGGCACGGACGAACGAGTGGTAGATTATTTGAAAAATAAACACTTTTCTATTTGTGTTTCCCGCGGTGCAGTAGCAAAACTAACAGGCAAGGTTTTTTGTTTAGGTTTTAGATTTGTGTTCCTTGTTTGTTTGTCATAAAATCCAATCAACCATCGTGGTTTGTTATTGAGTTATTTAACCACTTATAACACGCTTTCAATGCGATTCACTAGTTATAAAGGCAAAAATTGGTCTCGTAATTAATTGTTATTTTTTCTTCTACGTTAAATTTAATTTTTCCATTCCAATTAAGTTTTTCTTGATGAATAAATACCTATGTTTTTTCTTATTCTACCTTATTTATATTTTATTAGTTGTCTGTGATACTTTTAAGCATAATTGAATGTAATATATCAATGAAATTTTACTGTTTTCCACATCTTATTTCACAGTTCTACGAACTACTCGTCGGCTTTATTTGCTGAACAATTAATAAATAATAAAAGCAAAATTTCATCAATCCGATTATCCATTGACTCAACCTACGCTGATATGAATAATGAAATATCCTTTTTTAAATCGTTTTTTAAACATCTGCTAACACACCTTTTATCAGCAATGAATACGAAATCTTGGAAACATGAATAAATGCTAAGCTGAACAAAGTTTTTTTTGTTTGTTTTTGTACAAACTGTAAAACATAATGAAAAGAAACAAAATCAATCATACTAGTAATAATGCAGAGTGCAATGTTAATTTTGTGAGTAGATTAGTAGAATAATAAACTCTTTTCATGGCCTCTTTTCTGAGTAATTTAAAAATGTAAAACTCTACCAAATCATCCATGAGCAGCCTTTGGGACCGATTCAATTTATAAAATCTTTTCAACACGTATATTTCAACAGTATCTCTTTTGTTAAGCTTGTTTGACGCAATAAAACAACAAATTCAATTATTGTTATACACAATCGTCAATAGGAGAAGTTAAAGAAGTGATGAAAAGTGCTGATTTACAACAAGTGTGTTTTTCCTAAAATTGTAGATGGTTGTAACACTTCATCTTTCATAAACAAGTATAGATTCTGTTATGAAATGGTAGAAATCCTATCATACTTTCAAAGCAAAGTTCTTTTACATCGTTATTGAAATACTATTTATTGATTTTAAGCGTTATGGCCCACAATAATTCCCTTCCTAAATATACCTCGCACTTATTTAATAGTACATCATTAAATATGGATAGTTTTATATCACCATAATTGTGCTTTAGGTTTAGGATGAATAATAATTGGACTTTTGAATCATCCACTTGAAAGGTAATGAAATTAGACATATCTCAATATTGAAGACAAAAGTAATGACATTTTTCAGCAAATGTGTTATGTGTTCCCCTCGCACTGGAGTGATTGGGAATGTGACTATGATCAATTTAATCCTTCAATTTAATAACTCGTTGTTCGTATTCGATGGCATTCGATGTCCAGCGGGATGTTTTTTTCTTCTTATGCACATTGCAACGTGCGATGCGTGCTAGAAACCATTTTTCAGTGTTCGTTTGTCACGCGTCGGCGAACGATGCGCGTGAAATGTTTTTAATCGTTGATTTGTTTGCATAAATTCCCTATGCTGGGGCAATCACAATCTCGGTGGGGACAGCAGTGCAGTGGTGAACCTAAAACAACATTGGCGTCGGCCTTCGCGCCGACTAGCGCGCTACAAACACTGGACAGCACAGTGTGTTCGACGCAGTTGGGAAGCTGCGGGGTGAAGATAAATTTTAATTAGATATTCGTTGCAGATGATTTGCGATCGAGAGAGTGTGTTTGTGTGTGTGTGTGTGCGTGCTTGTGTTGGTATGTGTCCATGATGATACGCTTGTGGAACGGAACATGGGAAGAACGAAGCTGTGAACGCGCTGTTCCGAAAAATCGGTGATCTGCATCATCGCTTTTCAACAGTGATTGAATTTCAATTAGAATGCGGTGTGCTTGTCCAGTGAAGCGTCAGCAGGCGCGACGTGCATACTTTCCGGTCTCTCTCTCTCCCTCGAACCTTTCCGAGACGCGAAACAAGAGTTGCTTAGGGTGGGGAATGTGCACTTGTATGGGCCTTAAGGACATCCTACATGAGGCCCCGAATTTCATCTACCGTCGACGATCGGAAACAAGATCGGACCGTCGAATCCAAGCGGCAGGTTCAGCCGACCTCTAGTCGCGAAAGATCTTTCGTGCGCAAAGTCGTGATCCTGCCGCTCATAATTTCTCGTAGCCATTCCCTAGCGAGACGCCAACTGACCTATCCTAAGATCCACGATCGTCCCGGAGGTCAGTGCATGTAAGCCAGCATGGCATGCTGCACATTGGTTCGGCGAACGGCGAGAGAGACAGAAAGAGAGAGAGAGAGCGGGCCGAGCGGCATGTGCGAATCCTACGAAAAACTCGCCATTCCGGCCCGCATGCCCGCTACTAACCCTGACATGCTGCTATTCGCGCGTGCCACACACCTTCTCCGTCGTCAAGTTCATGCGATCGGTTGCGGCGGCGCTGCATCATCATCTAGTCTGCGCCGAAATGTTGCTTTTTCGCGACCGCTGCAACTCTCCGGCAGCTGTCCGTTTTTGTTTTTGTGTTTTTTTGGTGGGGGGATATTTTTGCATATTCATCTGGTCACGCTGGGTTTAGCACGCGCACGTTTGCTATAGTGAGTGTGTGTGTGTGCCTGCTGTTGTTGTCTGGTGATGGCCATGTGGTCATTGGATGGTTATACAATTGTGCCTCGACGGCTGTGGGCTTTTGCATATGCTCTTGACTGCGCTCCGAACAACGGGTGACGTTGGGTGACGCCGCTGGGATGGGACGGTGGGGAGCGTGAAGAGTGAGAAACAACAACAACAAAAAAAAAGAAACAGCCAACGGTAATCATGTGCGAAATTACCGCAAAACACATCGAGCGGAAGCACAAACGTAATATGATCACGTTACCAAGGTTGATCTGCTCCGGGAACTCGATATCAACAGATGAATTAAGATGGAAAGAGGGTGAAGCAGGAGGATGGTGACGCAATTGCGCCCGGGGAAGGGTGCGAATGCGGGGACGTGTCATGCAAAATGAAGTCAAAGTCATCCCGTGTCACATGGGATTTCGTTAGCGGCCTGCACCTTCAGCTTTGCGTGGCATGAAACGGCATGATTGTTGCAAATCGCAAAGCCTACAACTCACTAAATCTCCTCCCCCCACCCGCCTTAACGGTAATGGTTTGGTGCAACACCGGGCTGCGATGACGATCGCAGCATGATCATGCATTTGTTTGCAAAGGTCAGTTCCTCCTCATGGGGTTTGTATGCAACGAGGCATTTCCGAATGCATGCGCCTTGCGTAAAAAAAAACAAGTGTGTGTCCGTGTGTGGACGAACCTGTTTAATGTAAACGGTACATTATGGTCGCTCTTATTGAGATGCCAAAGATCATGATCACTGGCGTAAAAAGTCCAATCACATTTTATGCAGCAGCATTCATTATGATGCTTCAATCTGGCGTTACCTTGGAAAATGATAGAAGTTTTGCGTAAACAGCCAACTGTCGTATGTTCAAGGTTGCTTGTAATTAGTAATTATTTGTTTTTGTGTCACGTAGTGAAGTCAATAATAATTGTTGTCAAGAAAATTCATGTCAAGTTTGCTATTGCAAGTAATGTAAGTAATGATAATTCTTCTCATTAAGCCACATTTGATAAACTTGTATTTTCAAATAATTATGTCTTTAACTTAGTTACCTGTTTAAAAAAAAATTGAATACTTCTAATTTGTTAACTTGCTACTTTGCTTTACACATCTACTTGTTAACAAGCCTGCAAGGTTTAAATACAATCAATCATCCTCATCATTTAAATGATAAAATTAGCTATTTCAGATGAGTAAACTTACATTTATATAACAATTAAGACAAATGACGAAATTTTGTAATTATAAAAAGACTATACGAGTATTAATCAAAAAACAACGAACGGATGCGATCATGTTATGTTGTTTCTTTCATATTTTGATTGACATTAGCATGAAAACAACTTCTTTGCTTAATGGTATACGTGGCATTTGTTCAAAAACATGTTCTTTTTTTGTCACTTGTGTGTCAAACCTATGTTATTGCTTTATTTATTGCTTAAATAATGTTGTTAAAAAAAATTAAACTTAAACTTAAATAAAATGTTGTCATTGTTTTCGATATAAGATACTTCTAATATCAAAATCAAATGAATTTCAAGCATTGCTATCAAATGGTAAACGATAATGATTTCTTAAGTAAATATCTGCCTGCACGTAATGCGTGGTTGTTAGGAAATGTAATTTCGTTCTATTTTGTACGCGTTTAGGAAAATAGGTTGTTATCAAACCGTGCCCAAGCGAGTCTTGAGTACCATTTCTCATCCTCCAGCGGGAGCAATATTGTAGCGATACTTGCTTCACAGATTCGCCAACGGCTGATGATAATGATAATGACCAGTTCGCGACGTACCCTCCTCCGCCGCCAACCTCTTGGAGGCTCTCTTCCAATCCGTCGCGGGAAAGAAATCACACGAAGCGCCATCCGTGACCGTAACTTCCGCGAGAATCTCAACAATAACTGGCTCACGCGCCACCGATGCTCATTTCCCATGGCGAGCGGTCACAGGGGCGGCCTGCAAGATATGGCGCTGATAGTGGCGTGCAGCAATAGAAGCTTCTTTCCACCCGCGCCTTCTTGCGACCAAAGGCGGGGAGGATGAGCACACACTTCCGCCAAATGGCCAACGGCAACGGTCGGTCGGAAAAACGAACGGTTTTTCGTCTATTGAAATGAAAATTGTGTGAGTTTTTCCAGCGCCAGCCAATTGAGATGAATCGCTCCCAATGTCGGAGCAAATAGAGGGAGCGACACGTTAGTAAGTGGGTGGGTAGTAGTACATTCGGGCGAAAGAAAAGAATTTTCTTCTCGCTCCGGTGACTTTCTCTCAAGGGTCCGCCCGCGAAGGGTAGTTAGCCCCGATCCTCGGCCCGAGGGACCCTGTCCTGCACGAAAGGGGTGGAGGGGAGCGTGCAGTTACTTATTTTGTTGCTGCTTTCTTCCCGCCGTGAAACTTGTCCTCGGATTGATCTAGCTTTTGCTGTCATCGTTTCTTGGCCGATCGCCCCCCAAGGAACTATTCCACCACCCACGCACATGCACACACACACTCACTCCCACCCCCACCCGGACTGCAGTGAAGCGCGAGCGGTAGCAAGTGTCTGAAAAGCGTTCTACGTCGGTGGTTTAATGGTTGATTGTCAAATCGAAATTAAGCACAAAAGTATGGAAACAAAAAACAACCGTTGCCTTTCGGACCGCGCGGCAGTTAAATCAAATAATAAAAAGAGAAAAATAAAATAAATTCTAGCCCAGCTTAAGATTCTAATCCGAAGGGATCGCGTATCCGAGGTTGCACTCGCCGCGCAGGCGGAAGTCTCCGAAAACCATTCCCTTTTTCTGCCGCAAACCTAAGCTTGGTTTTGTTTGCATGCTGTTTTTTTTTACTATTTCTTTAACTGCTTCCTTTCGTATTTAGGCTGTCGATTACTTGACGTTGATAATGTCACCCCCAGCATGGTGAACGGATTTTGGCGGATTTCGGTTGTGCTTTTTTGTTTTCGCCTCCGCTTGTCAACAGTGCCGTGTAGTTCCGGTCTGACTGGTTGGTTGCCGCCGATGGTGTCGGTTGCGATGGAGTAACGACGGAATCGACGAATTAGACCTTTCCATTTATCGATCGGTGTCGATAACGATCCAATCGCTCGGCGATTGACAAATAGGATGCTAGGGAATTGGGTTCCGTTGTTGTTTTTTGTTAACGGCACCTTGAAATCAAGCGGCAGCATTTTACTTTCCGTTCACTTGACTATTACCGTAAGACAAACGCATTGTGGTTTCGGAGCAGATTTCAAATGACAGATTCGTAATCAACTAAAAGGCATTGTTGGAGCTTTTCTGTTACTTTTTTTTTACATTTTTTTTAGGTTGGAATTGGTTTTGTATTTGATCTGTGTATGTTTTGGATATCTGATGACGTTCAAACTGACATGATCGGTTCAGTTATATTCGTATTCCATAGTTCCACCCACCAATTCTTGCCGATATGTCATTCGAATTATTAAAAAGAGTTTGAAGTATCAAATTTAAAAAATTACCTAAATTTGTTAGCGAGTCTTTCATTTATGCTTTGTTACATGTCATTGTCGAAGTATTTAACACGTTGACTACCACATTCAGTGCATTTCTTTGGTACAATCATTTTTGAAAAAAAGTGTTAAAGAATTCATTACCACGTTGTCTGCCAAGCTTTTTTTTTATTTTTTTGGGTTAACCATTTTGTTCAAAATGTGTTTAATATCATTACTTATTAATAATATTTATAATCAATCGGAAATTTTGCAATTACTTCAGCTTCTATTTTGCCTTATTTCTTTAATGGGGCAACCCCTTTTTTGAACTGAGGAAAGCTGCTCGTTTTAATGAATGCTCATTTTAATAGTTTTATTTGTTTTATATACATTATAATTATCATGCAAACTTTACCTCAAAATAAGGTTTCTTAGCCCGAGCTGATTGCTTACAGCCTTAAACTAAATAATCTAATTCTTTCTTTATTCACCATTCTTACATTAATCTTAGGCGATCGGCAAATTGATCAATCGATAATTACTTAACAGGTTTTCAAAGCGTTTGCAAAAAAGGGCTTTCTACGAATACGGCCAAGCTTACTTTGAAATCGGCCGGAATAATTAAGATTGACTAGTCCAAAGCTGAAACCTGGTTCTATTATGGTTTGTATTTTTCTTCCACCTTCTCTCGCCGGGCGTAAGTGCGTCTGGGCCGCCCACTTTCCGCGCCCGGATTCGAAAAAAAAAACCGGTCCACCGTCCGCTCTTTCTTGTAACGCTTGATTAGAAGGCAAATGGGTAATCGTACGAGTATCGTGACATTAAAGAGTGGCAGTCGGTCAAAACTATTTTTATCTGCAAGGCTGCTGGGGAGGGAGCTTTTTCTGGGGCCGGTCTCCGTGCTTCGTCGTCGTCGTCGGTGTCGGTAACGGTGTCGATGTGTTTGGAAATACCCACAGCATCGCGGCGGACGAGCCCCGGTGGACGAATGAGGTCGTATGGGGGGTCGTTCACTTCCTACCTACGATTTCGACTCGTTTTTAGGAGGTCGCTGATGTGACCGCGGAGTTGAGTTGCCTTTTCTGCAATCCTCGACCGTAATCTCGGTCCCCTCTTTCCCTTTGGATCACTAAGCCGGCCTATGGAGAGGCTGGTGGGGAAGGCGAGGTTAGGTTGCATGATGAAGAAGAGTGTTCGAAAAATGCACCGAACCAGAACTCCATTCTTCGCCATTCCCACCTTTCCAAAAGGGCATAGAAAATAGGGAAACGAGTCGAAGAGTCAGTCCCTCGGGGGTTTGTGGGTGGAATGGAGCAAATCGCTAGTAAAAATTACAAACATTTCCAGATGCGCCTCTTTCCTCACCTTACCTTTCCCTTCGAACGCCGGGTTCCTCGTTTGAATGAATACTAGAGCAGCAAATCGTAATAATGGTTCGGATGTGCAGCACTCGATGCACGGTGTTCCGTCCTAGAACAGCGTGGCGGCATGCCGGGGAAGCAGCGCAGTAGCTTCCAACTCCTCCCACACCCTGACCCAACCAACCCAAAAGAAAAGACGGACCCGAGAGAAAGATTCCCACAGCCTAAGATTTACTCCCACAATTCAGCGTCCCGGGAGCGCTTTTCCCGTTTCACGAAACGCGAGGCTTCCCCAAGGCACACGCTCACCGAGCCTTCCATCCCGTCCTCTGTCCACGGAACGATCATATTTTGTGAAATGCTTCGCCCCGGTGTGTCGCAGCTTAGCTCGCGAGATTTGTGTGCGGGAGATTATTTGCGCAAGAAACAGTTAGAATTCCACGATTTCCATCCACGTGCCTGGGAAGGGAGAGAAAAGGTGGGTAGGTAGTTCGAGGGTAGGAGGGTGGAGGCTTGGGAACCGAGACGGAAGAATGTCGGACCCTGTCCCGCTTGTATTCCCGTTCGTCGGCTTGGCTCACCGATCGCCGTTGATCTTCTAAAGGTCATTGGTTTTCGGACTGTTGACCGATCTTTCTCCCGGGGTCGATGGCATTTCCGGTGCTGCAATACGTCAGCGAGCTGGAATGTTAAAATTCGGGCGGTGTGAACCGTCACAGTAAACAGGTAAGACAACTAATTTGTTTTGTATCAGTCTTCTGTTGCAAATTTAATGAGAAGTAAATTTGTAAAGAGCATCAGCTATTCTCATATAATTTTTCGTTTAAATCCTGAAACAAGCCTACAAGAATATGTTTATAAACTTTCACAAATTAGGTATAAGTTCTTCACACAACCTTTTATTAGTCACACAACCTTTTATGAAAACCATTACAATCAACTTTGATCTTGTTAGCATTATTTTCTTTTCTTTTTTACAGATTCACTCAATATGTTATCTTTAGTTTTTTTATATGGCTAAAACTCGTTGGCTCTAACCAGATATTCGTGATCGTGAAACAAGTGTTCAATTATACTTGCGCATAAAAACTAAACTTCTCCTCAATTTTTTTTTTTGTTTGTTGTGACTTGTTGGCATTGTTTTGTAGTTCTGAACGTAACACCGGTGCCTCTTTTATTTTTATCAATTAGCAGTCTCATCCTACTGTTCATGAAATTATACAAAAACCACTTGTTTTAAATTATCCTGTGCTGAATACGCTTTACTTTCAGGAAGGGTTTAAGGAAGGAACATTCCAAACGCAGCTGATGTGTACTTGCACCATTATCAGCTCTTTAAAAACTGTCTCAACTCTGACTGAGGCTCGCAACGCTTGAATGAAAAACGGTTCAGCTCTATGATAGACCGACGGGGCGGGTTTTAAGGGTCCCAGAACCATGCCAGGAAAAGCCAGCTAGCAGCAACAGACACTTTAAAGAAGTCATCGCGCTCAAGTCGTTGCCGGTGGAAATGGCGCATACATATTACAGTGGAAAGTTATTTCCCATGACGATCACCGCCACTTGACGCCGGCAAATAGGGTTAGCGGCAGCGCAGAGTGGAGGGTAGCCGAGAACACGAACCCGGGAGTAGGGTGATCGAGACACGAGGTGGATGATTTTCCGAGGGATTTTCCTCCGGCTACGAACTGCTTCACCGGAACGGCGGGGCAAGCGAATCGCTTCCGCATGGAAAACATTCAATTCCGGTCGAGTGGATTGAACTCGTCGACAAAGAGAATGGTTTTTTTTTGTTTTGGTTTTGCTCGCTTGCTCGCTTAAAAGTCTTCATTCTGATGCATGGTTGGGAATCGTTTCTTCTCATTCAAGACGTTACATTTTTTCAATTTTTTGAATTCTAGTTTTCTGTTAGTATTGTTTCCATTTGCTGAGGCAACGAAACGGCTGAATTATGAATGATATTTTGTTGGTTCGTTGTTTCAATAAAGCCATCCTTTTTATCACCATAATATTTCCATTTGCATTATAACATTAAGAAATTCCTTTAAAACTGCAAAACAAACAATTTTCAATATTTTTAACCATTAACCATTGTTGCTCCACAATTAACCAATCCAAAATGGGCAACATCGTTAAGGCTCGCTCGCGTTTGTTCCGCGCTGGATTGCCAAAACCTGTGCGGAAACATCATCGTCAAGAAAAACAATTTCGTAATGATAGCCTCTCGATGCGATGCAATCATTTCCTTGTTCTCCGTTCAACTTTAATTTCCATTGCGTATCCAACAAGCGAAGCGCGATGCTTTTAAGGAAACGTGTACGGATGTGGACGAATCGAAGCATAATTGTTGGTCATTTATTTGCCGTCCACCGTTTTTCCTGCCGATCGTTGTACTTTTAGCGAATGAAAGGATGCAGCACCTTTTTCTTATCCTTTTCCTTTGTGACAGTCTCCAGCAAATCCGTAAGGGCAGCATAAAACGAACGGAGGAGGTTTTGTATTTTTCCTGACGAACCAAGTGTTCCGACCATGGGCATGGGCAAAGTGGAGTATAAATCGACACACAGGCGCACAGAAACATACTCCACGCTGATTCTTCATGCGAACGGACGTGTCGACGGCATGCGTACGGCACGATGCGAACGAAGTGCCTGGTAATTGTTGCCTTTGCTAAAAATATAAGGTACCTAGCAGAGGCAGCAGCACCAGCGCCGTACCCCACTACCGGGGCTGAGGTGCCGCACCGATTGAAGGTCAATGTTACGAAAGTATGTGCTCATTTTCAAAATGTCATTAAACCAAAGTAACCTTCAGCTCTGGCCACAGCGCTCTGGCATGGGTAGCCTCGACCGAATTCGAAGCTGAGCGGAGCTGCTGAACGAACAGAACGAACAGAACGAACTTCTCGACCAGCTTTACCAATGATCCGCTGCGGACTGCGTCGAGCATCCCGGAGTACTGGATTTATCCGTCTTTTAAGTCCTCCGGATTACGGATGGGATCTTGCGCGTTCGTTTGTTCTGCGAATCGTAATCAACCGACTCTATCCGCGGGATGCTCTTGTGAGAAGATGAGGGTTCGAGCTCGTCCAACTCCCGGCCGGTCTTAGAATTGTGGAACTACGAATCAGCACTCCGTCCCCACTCGTCACGATACGTTGGAGGATGCCAAAATTAGACCTAATGATCCATCGATCCCTCGAGGCGATTTAGGTTCGCTCGGCACGAAGAGCGACGCGCGCAGAAGAAGCTCGGAGGCCAAAGGGCCACAGCGAGCGATTCATGCGCGCGGCTAATGAAGCCTCCAGCTTGACGAAGGTCAATGCCTTTCGCCAGCGATGTTGAACTTCAACCGGAGTGAGGGGGGAGACTGTGACCGCTTCTCCGATATCCCGGAGCACCGTTACAACACCCCGTGTGGCTCGAAGTTTTCGTGACGCTGGAAAGGCCCGAAGCTCTCGGGGAATCTCTCGTGTCACCTGGGGCTGGTGATCATTGCTTGGGTGCTCGATACTATATCCTCCGGAGGCACAACTACTACCTCCTAACTCCAAGAAGCGACGGGGCTCGTGTGTCGTGCCTCACTAATGACATAACGCCCGTAACACTTTGCCACGTCGCGTATGACTGACGTCACGGAACCTTAGCCAACCACTTTGAACACACACACACACAACAAAGATGGCGGCTAATGGTTGGAAGTATTTCAAGGTTACAAGGTTGCCGATCGACTTCTTCTCGCGGGTAACGATCGGCAACAGTGTGAACTGTTGCGGAAAAAAAAGTAGTCACACTGCTGCAGTAGTGTGGGATCACTCGACGTGCTCGAGTTGAGTGGAACCTACCAAAGGCATTGCTCACACACGTGGAGTACGCGAGGCGAAGACAAAGAGAACCTGTTCTACTTGTGGCCACGCGCATTTGCGAGCTCCTTCCCGGTCTTCTGGCTAGATCCGAGGTGGCCCTGTACGTTGCTCGAACTCATGCGCAAGGAACTATGACTGGGCCTCGCCAACTACGTCAACCGAACGGCAAGCTCTTGGCCGGTGTGTGGAGTGGATGACCGACCTGTGAACGTGACGTGACGTGACTTGGCGTCTTGATCGAACCGGCCACCGCCACCATCATTGCTCGATTCGCTGCAAGAACCAATACGGTTGACCATGGGCAGTTTTTGTACTCTTTTCTTTTTTTGCCGATACATTCCACCACCACGGCGCGCCTCCTCCAATCCTGCGGCCTGTCGCCGGAATCGCCGGTCTAAACGCGCTGTTCGCGAACATTCATTATAGGCTGGACCGTGTGTGCTTGGACTTGATAAATAGGACCTCGCATGACATATGGCCGAACGAATGTGGCTGCAAAACCGGCGGCGTGCGGCAAACGGTAGTGCGCCATAATATTAGTTTTCTGTCGCGTCAAACCAATCCCTCCCGACATGCTCCGACCCCCTAGCCGTCCGGAGTTTGTGGGCGCGGCTCGACACGTGGTCACGGAGCGAACGTGGAGTGGGGAGGGGTGGCAGAATCGACCCAAGGGTGGAGGTGTTGGTATGGATTAGTGGTTCGACCGTCGTCACCAGTGCCACGGTTCTAATTAGAACGCACCCACCTTTTGCTCCGTTTTTTTCTCTTTTGTTCAATCAATCACATAAAGTAACCATTTCGCTGAAGGTTTTCTTAGTCGTTTGTTTTGTCCCTTTTTGCTTCAACCTCTACGCTGTAGTGTGTCGAAAGAGCCTACGTTAGCACATATGGTGATATGGAAGTTGAACTCCACAATGTAGGCTACCCATGCGTTTCTAGTATTTTGTGCTGCACCCTGGAAAAAGGATACCTTCAAAAATTTAATTAATGTTTTGATCACGCCTTGTCTTAAAAAGATCAACATTCTGGGCACTAGTTGGAACGCACGTGGTCGCTAATGATAATCTACCAAACGTTCGTTGTCTTCTCACCTTAATCTATAATTGAAAATTAGGTTTGGCGAATTGGAACTAAGGTAGGTTGGCGGATAAATTGTCGACGTAGTTTATCTTTAAAGGCGGGACACAACCCTGACGACATACAATTTACCAAAACAATAGTCCACTTCTGAACAAGAATAATTTCTTTGAAACCATTACTATTTATTGATTGTCCTGGATGTCCAAGGGATCTGTGGGTTTTGTGAAATCGTTTTTTGCAGGGGAGCTCTAAGTTAATTTGTTTAGGCCATAAACCCATTGCACGACACTCTGCATAATGGCCCATTAAGACACGCGATGATAAACATTTTAGTTTATTTAGTTTTTGAGTGTTTCTGGCTCATTGAAAAAATAAACGTTAATATAGTCCTGAAATAAATATTGTAGCCTGTCACTTTTCAGATTATTTTGAGTAAGGAAATTGTTCTTCAAAGCAACATATGAAAATCTGCATAAAAATCAAGGTTATTTGATTTTACCTTATTGATATTCAAGATCACATCGAGTTGTTGATTGCAATATTTTGAATCCAGCTTTCAAACATCGAAGCATCATTCCACTTAGTACACCGAAATCGATTCATTTCGATTACTCACCCGATTGATTGTTGAGTTGATTTAACCGAAACCGAACAATACTGTAATACTAGATGTTTCCTAAAAATTAAGTCAATGCTACGGCTAACATTAAAGTGATATTTAATTGCTTGAGAGTTAAAAGAAGTCATTACAATATTTAAATTTTAAAGGGATTTAGAACCGGCTCAAGATTGGGTTAGAACTTTTTTACATAGTTTAATTTCTAAAAAATTAAAAAACAAAGTTTGAAAAATAAGAAATTTAATAAGGGTTAGGAAAATTTTAAAAAAATATGCTCCTACATAGAATGTGGAATAATACTTACATTTTTCATCCAAAAACATTTTACTTCATAAACAGCCACAATGGGAGCTGATTGTAGCCACAATGCGAGCATATATAAACACGCTACTGAGGATTTTTGCAAGAGTTTACAGAGAATTTAAATTAATCCTCAAGTTATTAATTTCGACAATAATAATTGTCTTGTTAATAATACAACAGGTAAACTACAAGCAAATGATTTGATGGCGACGTTTTGACATTTCGAGGTGTACGCTAGTAATTGCGGATAAACTCGGCAACAAATTAGTTCCCGTTTGCGTTAATCATGGATAACATACGGCAAAGCGGGTACTTTGTAAATGATTCAAACCAGCTCAGCAAACATGATGTGTCAATCGTCAACCGGGCGGGGTCGCGTAAGGCTCACAAATTATTCATCGTTTTTTTTTCTTCCATCAACGCGGCAACGAGGCGGCATACATAACGTACCAATTTTCTCACTCACTTCTCCGGTGGCGAAGCGGTGGCCACGGTTAACATGTTAAAATACGCTCCTACACCTCCGTTCAGTTGTAAATTAATTTCGAAGCCTTTGCTCCGTGTTTTACCTTTTGCATTAGTAATTCCAGTTCTTGCCGGTAAGTCGCTACCCCCTCCCGCTCCAAATCACCCGCACCCCGCCTGTGCACTCAATTGGATCGGGAAGGAACCCCCTGTGTGCCTTTTCCACAATTTCCACAAGGTTGCTCCGGTGGCATCGGGCGTGAAAATGGCACCTGCCCAAACAGAGCGCCACCCTTGCAAGGGTAGCTTCCGATCCGAAGGAGGACAGTCCCGCGGCCGACGTTGAAGACGAGAAGGGAGGGAATATGGGGGAAGTCAAAAGGCGAAACGAAATTTTCTATGCTTCAACTCCCACCGGTGCGGCTCCGAGAGAACACGAGAGACTTTTAATTAAGTAAGCTTAGGCAGCCGAAAATCGAAAGGAAGCGAAAAGGAAAGGAACCGAGAGCCAAGAAAACCCACTCGGCGGCAAAAGTTTTCCGAGTTTGATTTCCCCGTGCGCGAAAATCGTTCGCCATTCCTTCGGCGGTGTATGCTTGACGCGTTTGCGGGTGACTAATCTTTGCTAGCTCCGAAAGGATATCGCGACGCCGGACGCCCGGGACCCTCTGATGCGTGTAGTGGTAGCGATGCTTTTAATAATTCAAGCGATGGATCTTGCTGGGTTTTCGTGGTCTTTTTCCTCCCTCCTTCCTCCGAGGTGGTTTTTGGCAATAACGCGGTCGTTGTGTTGTGCGGTGTTCTGAGCCGTGATGCGTGCGCTTCGGTGCGTCGTCAAAGGGGGGGAGAGGAGAGGGGGCATCGCGGTCGGGTTGGCAACAACGAAGCGAACGATTCGCCTGGCGCGGAGGCTGCCCAACTCGAATGGGATACTCGCGATCGCGATCGTGCGCCGCGCGGACGGGAAGGATTTTATGCTGTTTTCCGAAAGTTCAAGGTCTGCCGTTCATTCGCCGTTGGCCCCGGAGATGTTGTGGATGCTGACGAACGGATGGAGCCGCGCGGTTCTGCTTCGCCTCTGCTTCTGCCGGTCCATCTCTCTGTGTCGCTGTATGTGTGTCTAAAGATCAGTGCGTATGCCGCACACGCACAAGTACGTACGCACACCGCTTCGGTGGACATGTCGTGTGTTCCGTTCCGAATGGTCCGTTTCCATTCACTTCGATTCGGTCGCTAGGGCATCGATTCTTCACCTGAGCTCTCGTCCACTTGCCCACTGAGCTGTGTATAGCGCGCCTCGGTGTGTAAGGAATCGAAATTTCCCACGGCTATCAGCGTAAACGGTGCGTGCGATGAGTAACGCGTTCCTTGCAACTACAAACTCCAACGCAAACGCAACGCGGAGCCGCTCTACGCGAGCGAAGGAAGTAACATTTACCTCCGCCTACTCCTCCGGTGTGGCCTCCAGTGCTCCCCCTTCGTTTCATCACCCCTTCTTCGATGCCCGAACCGCGCGAGGTAAGACGTTTCTTCTTGCGCGGAAACGACGGAACGCCGCAACCACACCGTTTAATTGTCCGTGACTGACGTCGTCGTTTTCGGCGGAAGAGTGAGCGGGAGGGAGAGCTAGCCGTTGCAGTTGCTCGGCGAGGGAATGCGTACTGCAATGCAATGAATACAAGGGTCGTAGGGGTTGTGTGTTTATCTCTAACTTTTGATGGTCGTCAATAAAATTGTTCGTGCCCTACAAAAGCGGCAATTTTTCAAAAAATGTTTTTGTTTGTAAAACATTGTTGCTGGCTAGTGTTTTACATTGCTCACAAATTAGTGCTAAAACTTGATTTTTTGGTACTGGTTTCGTTTCTCGGAGACCACTATTTGCTTACTTATACAATACTGAATTTCGCTCAATGTAAAATGAAAACAGTGAACTTTGACTGCCAATCATTCGAAACAATAATTTTTGATAAATTTTGTTTATAAAATAAATAGTAAGACTTGCTTTTAAACACACAACAAATAGACGAAAGTTTCTCTTAGGTTAAATTTTTACAACTACTACATCCTAACACTTTATCAGTACAAGACTGTATGCGTTTCGTTACATGTTGTAAATTTCCTGCCCCTCGCTATATGGGTCATTGGCGGTCAAAGTGTTTAAGTGTTATTTCTTTTATTTCTATAGTTAGATGTGATTATCGCTGATCACATAATTTTCAACTTTCTTGCTATTATTTAACAAAAAAAGTTTCGTTTTCTAATTTAAAGTTTTAATTTCATTTAAATTAAATTGCTGCCATATTTTATGTCTAATGTTGTTAGATTTTGTGTATATAATCTATTTTTTTGTGTATGAATATAAATTTTCACTTAAAAATTAATCTTAAATTTGGTTTACTGTTTTTCATGCAGTGCATACTAAAAACTAAATAAATTGAACATTCTACTTTTTTTATTAATTTTAAATATGTGATTCTTTTACGGTGGTGTAGTAGTAATTAAATACGATTTATTTCCATTTTTACATTTATACATCTTTTGTGTGTTATATTTTTACAATTAAAAACTTATGGGCTCGAATATTCTTCCCGCATTGTGGTTGAGGTTTAGCAGCTGATGTGGCTACGTAATATTTTTTACTTTCCGTAATGTAAGTTTTGAGTAGAAGAATTTTCGCTTTCGGTGCTGTACATTATTTCGTTTCGTGGTAAATTACACATTCATCATAACTGATCAGTGTGACGTGTTTAAAAAAAACATATCGAAAACTATTACGTGAAACTTCGTGTATTAGGAAAACAGATACTTAATTTCCAAGTTGTTGCGTATTGGAGAGTAGTTTAACTACAAATAAGATAGAGTTTCCTTGACTTTTCGCTTAAAGTTTATGGTTCGTTCCCTACTCAAGGGTGTGAAGGTACTTATGTTTGCAGCGATGTGCGAAAAGCCCCGCCGGTTTGTCCGTTGGATCGGTTCGGGGATCGGGTTCGAATGTTTTCCACCCTGTTTGGTACGTACTCACCCACATAAACATGCAGCGTGCGCGAGCTGGCGGCCAAATGTGTGCAAATCTCGCAAAACCTTCGGCGTGACAATAGCACCACACATGTACTATGTACACGGTCGGCAAACGAGCACTATTTGCGCCAAAGCAAAAAGGGAGGAAACTCATGTTTATTTTATAATTATCAACCATGAGATTCTGCGGAGTAACCACCATCACCACCAGCCTCGTGGCGCACCCGTGGGCCAGCGGGCTGATAACGCGGTGTGAAGACAAAAAGTGTCACTTCATATTGGCCTGCGGCTGCAAAAGTGTTGCCCATGGCGTTGTGCATACACACACAAACACTCACACACGAACGGAGCCTGGCCGTGGCGAGCATAAACTTAACTTCCATTCAATTATCCAATCAAACGAATGTACAAATGGTTTGTGTTACGGTCCGCTGGAATCGGTGCCGGGTTGGTGTGTTGGATTATGCGGGCCGAAGAGAGGGAACGAGGAGGTGGGGGGAGGGTTTGTATGGTGGCAAGAACGGCCAGCGCGACCCCGCGTTCGACGGCGACCGGCAGTGAGTGGTGTGACACTGCAAACTTGCACACCAAGTGCACTTCTCTCACCGGCGCTGCACGTTATGCAATCTTTTGTACATTGACCTCCTTAATTCTGTTACTCGTAGCCTTCTCTCTTCGTCTCTTTCTCCTGGCTTCTCTCTCTCTATCTCTCTCTCTCTCTCTCTCTCTCTCTCTCCCCCCCTCTCTCTCTCTCTCTCTCTCCGTTCTTGTTTGTTCGCACACGCATTTCAAGCCTTTGGCTTATGCACACTGCACTTTTCCGTTTGCCACCTGCACCGAGGAAACCCGAGCCAACCTTCGCCGGGCTCCATTTGGTGGACACGTAACCTTTGGCGTACAACCTTCCACCGGAACCAACCACCCTGTCCATTCCTTCCGCGTCTTCCCACCCGGTCCAACTTATCTCACCGCTTTATCTAATCAACAGACGTTGGCCGTGAGCTGCTTGCGCTGGCATGTGAGCTTTCGGAAGCTGTTCGGCCGGACAAAACCAACGCCCGTGTGTGTGTGTGTGCGTTTATTTTTCCGACGATCGTGTCTTCGATGGTGGCAGAATTTTCCCGTCCGCCCGCAGCGAGGAAATGGTATTGTTCGGCGCCACATTTGAATAGCGATAGCAAATCGAGCTGGAGCTGGAAAATGGCTGGAAATGGTACCGCGCGAAGTGGAACTCACCTTGACAGTTCCGCCGACAAATCCGCCGCCATTCTAATGTGACCGTTCCGACCGGCCGTCGGTTGGTGGAAGGTCTCGTGGCTTTTTTTCCTCTTCAGTCTACATTCACTCCTTTTCCAAGCCACACAAAAAAAACAATCCACCCACTTGACGCTGGCTGGCCTAATGACCAAATGCCGTCTAGTACGCCGCCGCTCTCAGTGTCAAGTCGGCGGCTTAAGAATGGAGCAAGGAGATAAAATATTTATGGGGAGAAACAAATCCTAAAATTTCCAAATGCTGCTAAGCCGCTGCCACTTTTGCGCTGCACATTGGGAAACTCGGTACGGACGAACAAAAAAGGTCTAGCTTTGGCTTTGTTGCATAAAAAAAAAACAAAGACAAGCACAGCAAAAACACAATTTATCAATCGTAACCTCCAATGTTCACCTCGAAGGTGCCTGCGCGGCCGCAAAACTAGGCGACCGCCGATCATCACCATCGACCCACCTGGCCATCTCTTGGACGGGGCGAAGATTTCGTCAGCTAAATGGCGCTAATTTTGGGTGCTCCAAAGGCGCTACCACGCCGACGCGTCTGTCTGATGACCTTTCGAGCGGCTCGTCGCGGCGTAGCCCGGGGTCTCTAAAACCGATCGGCTTCGATGATTCATTTCGGTTGCGATGAAACTGAGAAGTAATAAATTTATTTCAATAAAACAATACCTAATCATATCAGTTCTAAGGTCACTTATGAACTCCAAAATGAATTTATTCACTTAGTTCTTTGTAGAAATATCGCTGGACTCGACAAGAAAACCTTTTTATAATAAATGGGACATTACACTTAACTTCATGGTCAACTACCAACCCTGTTTGAAATGTTTGTTTTGACAAAGAAACCAAAATTAAAAACGGTTAACTTCGTACTATAGATATTGCTAAAAACTCAGTCGAATGCCATAAACAAATAAGATTTAGATTGTTTTTAACATGTTGACTGCCAAGCGGTTTTAGCACACATTTGTAGTACAATCTTTTTTGATAAAATTTGTTATAACATTTATTTAGCCGACGGTTTTCGAAGGTTTAGCAAGATACTTAGCTTCCCAAAGAATTGGTATTAAATAATTCTATAATTTCCATGTTGCTTTTTTATTGCTTAAATATTTAAACAATTCGTTTGATAGTTTAAAAATCGAACTAATTTAATTGTGAACAAAACAAGCGTAAAGGGGACGGGAAACGAAGCGTAATCGATAGCGTAATCGTGGTATTCTGCTGGTCAATCTGTCAAAAAGAATTTTGGCTCACCTACCCTATAATCGCATGCGTAATCTTGTCAGAACGTAAACAAACGAATCAATAGTTCATTCATCCGTGATTAGTTATCAAATTTCTATGATAATTTAGCGTAGTTTTTGTATTTATTACAATAAACAACAAAATAATAGCAGTAGCTTCAACAAATGTTGACATTTTTACCAAATCGCAAAACATAAACAAAGCAAAGATGACGCTTGGCCTGAATATCGACGATACACGAGAGACCAGCGATTACGCTTCGTTTACCGTGCCCTTAATGTTGGCTCAAAGCTATTACCTTACATTTTTGGGGTAAACATTTTAAAGCAAATTTGATGAAGTTCTTTGAAACTTATTTTTTGACATCTCTGTTTTGCAATAAAATAAAAATAATTCATCTCACATTTTTTACTATAATTTTTTTTTCAATATTCTTACTTGCAATTAGAACGTCATCGAATGAACAATTACGGATTAAAAACCAAAAAAAGCTCCTAGCTATAGGTCGATCGCTCACTCACTCGTCCGCGTAACTTCGTTGCTTGCAGCCACAGGTGGCAATGCATTCGGAGTTCACCGCTATGCCAATGGTTGCAAAATCGGGCATCCCACTTCCTTAGATATCCGCCGGAGACTGGTGCGAGCCAGCCTAGTATGGAGAAGCCTACAGATTTACGCCTGCAGCTCGCGGTGTCTTGGATGGAGCGGCGCAAAGTATTATTGGAGATGTTACGAAAGCGACAAATTGATCGACAGGCCACCAACCGGAATCGAGAATGGAACGGAATGGAACGGAACCGAACCGATATCCACGGCTTATGCAACGCGCTCGGCGTGACCTTAAACTTTAATGAATTTATTAGAACCGGCAGAGGTGTAAATAGCGCCCGCCACCATCACCTACCCACCCGGGTTAGGAGGGGATCCTGTCCGTTGGCAAAAGCGAGCGGAGTGGGCCACTAGAACTCGGCTGAAAAGCCTGGAAGCGACAGGGGTTTTTTTTCGGGTAGCTACTTGAGATCGAACTTGGGTTTGGAGTTCAGTTTCAGTAATTCTGGGGCGCGCTCATGTAGCCCCAAGCGACGGAACAAACGCGTTGCCATTGCACTCCAATGAAATGGACTTTTTCGGAGGACTTGAGAAGCTGGAGGTCCCAATCAAACCGTGTCACAGCGCTCGAAGAGCTTGCGTCCGTAGCTCGGAGCACTCCGTTGGGTAATCATCAAATTACCGCTAATCAACAATCGGCAATGGACGGTTCTCCGCAAGTCGATGCCAATGCAAAGGCGCAGTGCCGGAGTGGCCTAGGAGCTTCTTGCGCAAAGGTGGAAGTTGCCCGGGAGCAACTACGGCGCAGGGGGGAAGAGGGGGTTGTCCAATCATAGCCAAAACCGTCCGCTGGCAGAAGATCTCCGGTACGCCGCGTGCGACGACGGTGCCGCTGTTTAAGGTTAAACTTGAGCAAGCTTTTACAATTCATTATAAATCATATCGCCAGCGAGAGTGGCTCTCGCACTTCCAGCTCCAGCTGAAGGGGATGCGTGGGAGGGGGCAGACTACACAATCTTCCGAAGTGCAGTTTCCGAAGGTCTCGGAGGAGCATTGCATCAGCTGCAACATTGGCGGTGGCGGCGTTTAGTGGCATAAATGGCAAATCGATGCAAACGCGCGCGCACACCTCTCCTCCCGGTCTGCGTCTCCTACGGCGCTACGCCAAGGCATATGGCGAGAACCGAGTTTGCCGATGGTCACGTTTGGCGTAGGGCAGACGCCGTGCCGAGCTGGCCGTCGGCACCGATTAGCGTTTGTTTGTTGGCGCAGTGATTAATTAATTTGCCCGATCGATTGTGTGAGCGCAGTGCTAAAGTTGGCAAATTGATTGAAATGTTTGTTTGAGGAGTCCGTCATTGTTGGGCTTGGGCTTGGCCCGGGTGCCTCGAGCGTCACTTTCAACACCGGGCCCCGGCTCGGCAGTTTGCAATTATCGGTGTGAGATCTTCATGTTCAACATTTATCCGAAGTGGCTGCACGAAGTAGCAAACTAGGGTTTCTTATGTCTGAAATATCAATTGTTTGGAATGATTTTTGGGGTTTTTTTGTTTTAGCTCGGGTAGCAAAAGCTCTTGACACCCTCAAGTATTTACGCCATTCATGTATAAAATTTTTAATCTTACATTTTTCAATTCTAAGGATGAATAAAATCGGAAATTGTATTGATTCAATCAGTCCACATAAGGTTGCATATCAAACATTGTTTGGATTTTGTCATAAACGTGTATAATTCTTCATTTAAATTCAATTATTTGTTCGTCCAACAAACTTTTATAACAATTGTTTTGCGTAATTGTTCATTCTTTCTATCAAGATCTGTGAAAAAAGAGGTCGAACCATACATTGTACGTGAGAAAGACTTTCATACAAGATTGCGGCCATATCATGGCGACCAGTAGGATCCATGCTTCGACTACTCGAGATATTATACAGGAACAGCTTATGTTCTGGTCGATAGATATGTGGCCACCATGCTGGCTTCCGGGTTACTCAATATGGCGCTTTATGAAGACCAAGGCTTACTCTAAACGCCACCCAAGTATGACTAGCCTCTGAAAACATTGACCAGTTTTTGGAGAGAATTGGATCTATCCTTCATTTTTGGGACTTGCAGTGCATTCCGCAAACGCATGGAGTCTATAATGGCAACTCAATCGAAGACTTACATGCTTAACAACATTGACAAACACGTCCTTTTAGAATATATGAAAAAAAGAACTAGATCCTAAAATGTTTGAGTATGTTTCAAATTTTGTTATTTCTAAATGGTGCAAACATTATCACGCATACGGTAAATGATAATTTGATTAATCAATCAGTAGAATGTGGTTTTTAATGACTTCAACTGAGTAACTTGTCTAGAAAATACCGGAAAGCAATTCTTGTTCTACAATAAAAACAAACCGTTTTTAGTACGAGATTTGTTTTTAGTGTGATAGGTATTTTTAGTATTATGGCGTTTAATCCAGAAAGTTTTCCTGATTTTATAGTCTCTTGAATTTGTTTCTTAATGATCCTGATATCAAAAGCGATGAAATAAACTAAAGTTTAGGCGTGGTTTTCCTTTTGTGGCATTTTTTTAGTGGCAATTTTACTCAAAAAACCATCGCATATTACCATTAATGTCTCCTCTTTATTGTTATTTGAAGACACGTTTTGTAAAAATAAAAAAACAATCAGATCGAATCTTAATGCTCATGTTGAACACACAGTTTTCCATGTCCAGAACGCGGCGAGTGCAGTTTTATTGCATTTCCTGCCTATCTGCATTCCGTTTAATCTTACCAAACGCCCCCTCCCCCCCTGGGAGACGACGATTTTCGGCTGTGGTATCTTTTGGGTTGGAGCGAACGCCGCTGCAGTGATTATTGCTTGTCGCGATTAGCATAGCGAAAGCAGCGGAGTCGTAAATCTGAACAGCGTTCCGCTGGATTCGATCTGTTTCGGCGTACCGGGTACTAGCACCGCCTGTGAGTGCAAAACGACCACGCAGTATCGAGCTCCAACATTTTATTTCCCCATTATGGCCCCTCCTCTCCACGAAGCTGGTGCCCGAAAATGGAATGTGTCACCAGGATAACCTAATCGCACAGTCAGACCAGTCAGACATCTGCACGCGGCCATAAAGTCCACACCGGCTGCGTGCGTTGGCGTGAACACGATTCGACGGACGGAGTCGATGGGGTGGGAAAATCGAGTGGGGTGGATGGTAGGGGAAAATGTTTGGCATGCCTGGCCGATGTCGTAGTTCGTTCCGAGCGGAGTGTTTTCGTCACCCGGTCGCGAACGCGCTGGAATTTTCATTGATCGGACAGCAATTTTCTGTTCCCGTGGATAAAAAGGTCAAACCCCTCCCCCCGTTCCCACCGTCCACCCGTCTCCGGCGCCCTGCCGTTTGTGGCCGCGGGCGAAGTGGAAGCGGATTTTGTCAGCCATTATTTGCTCAGCCGAACAAAGTGGTCGAGATTTGTGTGCGGCCAGGGCCCCGCGTGTTAGAGGATGTTTTGCTTTTGTCTCGTTTCTTGTAGCTTGCCCTCCCCTACGATGACTCCTCTACTTGCTTTTCCACTGTTTGCGCGCCAATGACCACACGCGTGTGTCGCAAGAAAAGCTCCGGCGCCGAATCTGAACCGAAAAGCAATCCAATTTTCCTATCATTTCCCTGTTCCCGCAGTGGTCCGCGTCCGCGACGGGCAGTGAAGAGGAAATCCAGTCCAGTGAAATGCAATTGACCTCGACCGGGCTCGGCTCCCGTCCCGTCACACCTCGTCCACGGATCCATCGAAGCACCGGATCGGCTTGGCGTGGTCAGTGTGGCGAAAATCGTTGCGTTCCGTTCGGATGCCGATGCAAAACGAGAAGAGCCCTCCGGGGACTCGGCACCGGGAAAACCCCCTCAAGGTCCCTCTCTGCCCCGCCGCCACGCCTGTTTCTTCAGTGTTGGGTGCGCACTGACTGAATCTTAAGACGCTCCGTCGAACCGATACAAAATCACACACAGACAAATACAGAAAAGACCTTCGAACGTTGGCGCGAGGGCTTCTTCGCCAGATTCGGAATATGATTTTGACGTTACCAGAAGACCTCGGCGAGGCCACCACCCCGCACCAACCCCGGGGGTGGCAAAGAGCGCCATCCAAGTGTGTGGCAGTGCTTCTTCGACTGCTTCGGTCGGCCCCGGGTCCGGCCTCAAACCCCACCCCGCCCTGCGCCACAACGCATCGACAATTCTCCCACGTTTCCACTCGGATACGCATCATTCACTCTTTTGTTGTCCGTGCTCTCCCAAACGGATCCATGGCCGTTCCATTCGGTTCCGTTCGGTTCCGTTTCCTCGGTTTGCCTCCCTAGCGGGGGGGGGGATGAGCGTTCGTTCCACCACGGAGCGCGTCCTCCTCCCTTCGTTTTCATCTCGTTCTGCTTTGCTCAACAGTTGCACGCTCGAAAAACACTGATGCGCTGCCTCCTTCACAGGGAGGAAGCAGAAAGGGGTACTTTGTTTTCTCCCGAAACGCGACTTTTCAGCTTTCTTCACTTGCTGCCCTTCCGAAAAGGACAGCTGGTACGGGTATCGTCTTCGATTTTCTTTCCTACCAAACCCCGAAGCCTGCAACATTCGATTCTTAATTGTACATCACTAATGGTAGCATCGTTTTATTCTCCTTTCTTCCCTTCTCTCCCAGGTAAGGACGCAATCGCTGCGAAGGCATCTGAAATCCCTGGGATGGGATGAAATCAAATCGTTCGATAGAAGAACGCGTATGTGTTTTTTTTATTTTCCTCTTTGAATCCTACTTTTTATATCAACTGAACTCTGTCCTTTCGCTGCAGGGGTATAAACGCAGGTGCAGCGGTAGAATTCTTCCCACGATTCCCGTTTGCGAAGCTTCCAGGAGCAAAGACGGGAAGGATGTTTTTTGTTCATCGCCCTTAAAAAGCAGCACGCACATAGAACGAAAAAACGAAATCCCCGAACGCATCCCTGTCTCATCCCATTCATGAACCTACGCGCAATGGCTTCCTCGGGTTCGCTAACAGCTGCACGCTGGGATGATGCCCTAACGGTGGGGAAGAAAAGCGGAACGAACGAGCGAGTTGTGCAAGCCGCAAATGAACAGTTTGCTTCAACAAAGTTTTGTGAAATTCCAAAAAGGAATTACTTAATCTCGTGGGCATGGATTCTTTACCACCAGCACACCAGCCCCACCTCCACCTTGAGATTCCCGCGCAAAGTTCTTTTGCGTTGACGCGCTCCAAACTTCGCGCTACTCACTATTGTGCAAGCAGTGCCAGGAATGCGAAAAGTTTACTAATTATTTAACGTTTCCCGGACGAAACTGATGAGGTCACAACATCGCACCGAAGTTTTCCTCGGGGTGAAATGACTCGGCCCCCGTTGCGCCCTTAACCCTTGCAAGACCCCAGGCCCGTACATGTTATGCAAGATTTAAAAAGTCCGCCAGGATGGGTTTTTCTCCTCCTTCGCCGGCTTTCGTTTTTTTGAATTTAGTTTCATCTTATGCAATTTTTGCTCCTTCCTCCCCGTTCCGGTAGCTTCTAATTAACTTTTCTCACCCGAACTCCTGGCCTGCCGCAATTTTTGCCCGAAGGCCACCAACAATAAACACCCCTTTCTCGGGGCGAACGCGCGCGCGAGCCTGACGCTGAACCTTTCCCGGGAACCGGGGCGTTGGAATCCTTGACAAAATAATTACATTCCCACTATTATCCTTCGGTCCGGCTAAGGGCACGGGGCTTTTGCTTCTCTTTCGCCTACCGTTAGCGTTCGTCCTTGGTCCGCTGCGGGGTTCGCATAATCAACCTAACGGACACGCGCCCGCACGGACCCCCCTCACACTTTGGGCCACCGGGGCACTTAAGGGACCTTCTAAGAACTTCGCAGCACAAGGATTTATCGACCCCATTAGGCGGGGTCTGCCGTGTTCCGCGGCAAAAGTGTGAGCAAATGTCAGAGAGCTTCGGAATCGGTATCGGAAAAAAGGGAAAACTCCAAGAGTGGCGCTCGGTCGGTCGGGGTGTTAGCCCTAAAACGACTCACTAATTAGAGTGCTGTCAAATCAATTGTCAATTGTGTTTCGTCCGCTTAACCGCCTGCTAAAGTAAATCAAATTTAGATAATTGTGTACCTCCTCAGCGTACGTTCGTCGTCGTTGTTTTGATTTATGCCATCAAACAGGAAGTGGCATTATTCATTCATTATCAATCTGGTCGGTTGGGACCGAACTTGACTCGGCCGAAGACACGAATCGAATGAATTCTGTCATGGCGATCTGACCTTTAATCAACCGAAAGACAACCCATTTTAATTTCGAACCTCTTTGTTCGTTCTTTGTCGGCGATTAAAGGACTTTCCCCGCTGCTCTCCGGCGCAAGGGTTTGACGCAAAAACCAAACCTTCTTCTGCCTTCGACACCTTACCATGCGCCTGCCCTGATGGCAATGATATACATTATCGGTAATGGCGTTTTTCCTGCACTGACATTTGTTCTACGGAACGGCTCGGATGTCGGATCCGCCGGTATCCTTGACACTGGGAGTCGCCGCTGCCGCCGCCGCGCGATTGCGGGAGATGCTGAGATTTATTTTATACCATTACCTCTTCAGGTTTTTGCTCTCGATGTCTCGGTACCATTCGCCACCATTTCCCGGTTGCGCTGCTCAATGCTCGTGCCTTTTTTCTTTCAAATTGAAGGTTCCATCGAACGTAATTTATTGGAGTTGAAAATTGAAAACCATAAAGGTAATGACGGCGATTGTAATTGAAAATTGGAAGGATCGAATCGAATGCGCCTCGCCTTCACTCCGGAGTTCGTAGAACCGTGCGGGACGGATCGGGCCGCGATCAGGCACCGTTTTTTTGCTCCGGGGACTGGTGTTTGGTTGTTTTACTTGCATTTTGAGTTCTTTTTATTTCCATTGTAGAATATCTCCCAGTCCCGAGTGTGTGTGCCTGTTTGTCTGTCTCCTGGCGGTTGTGGGTAATCCAATTCGCTGCTAGCTGCAATGCACCGAACCGAATCGTGCGAGATAGCATAACACCCCGCGGGATCCCGGTGCCGGACGATCGAACTGCAGCAGAAACGCAGGGAAATTATGCCTCACGCTCTCATGGTCACCCGGGCGTTCCTGCAACGGCGACCGACTCGGTCAACTGACCACCCGGACAAAGTCCTCGAAATATTTCAGGGAATGGAAAGGAACCGTCGTGTGTCCGTCCGGTGGTTTTGCTTGGGTCCATCGATCCCATAGTTACCCGGTGAAGAGAGGTGGTGAAAAAGGTTGTAACCACAGCCACAACACAAAAACTTAAACCATCGATCGGCAGGGAACGGTCAGTCGCCCAGTGTGTTCTGCTGTAAGGAAGAAAAAATGGTGCACCGGGGGGACAAAAACAACTACTTCAAACTCTACCTCCCAGCCCAATTATGCCACTTTGAATACAAAACTTCAGGCACGTCAAGGCGCGTGTGTTCGGTTCAGAACTCCAATGCTAGGCGCTAGGCTCCACCGAGGCAACAACACCCCGAGCCCCATGGAAACCTTGGCGTGCAGCGAGTGCTAACGCCTACGGATCGTTAAAATAAACCAGGAACCCCATTAGAAAACGGGACTACTATCGAACCTCTGGTGTGGAGTAGCGCGAATGACGAAATGTTTGGCCTCGCCTCAAACACAAAATCGGTTGCCAACCGTCTGGCCAACCTCGCCGTAATGCTAGAGTCAATACAGCCTTCGCCCTGCCCAAACCCTAACGATGGCTGTCCACACGATATGCTGTTGGTCTCTGGCGAAGGGAAAAATCCTGGAGCTCGACCGGGACACCTCACCGCACATTTAGGGAAATTAAATGTATCCAACTTTATTTGGAAGCCTCAACGCCGGTGCGGCTGTCCTTGCCTTTATCGAACCACCTAAGAGAGGTTGCTTCGAAGGGAGGGACCTTCAAGGCGAGTTCAAGGATCGCCCGGTACCGATCGAGGGCCGGTCAGAGAGCGTCTCGCGTGGAGCGAAACATAAAAGAGGAGATCGGAAAACGCCTGCACAAAAGCCGCAGCGTGCACCGGCGTGCATCATCTCTCTTCTGCTCGGGCGAGAAGTCTAGCACGACGACGACGACGACGACGACGACGGCAAGTTCCAAGGACTCCCGGCAACCGTGATCATCGACCTTCTGTTTCGTTGCGCGAGTTGCAAATCCACGTACCGAAGGCAGCGCCGTGGAGACCGCGCGGCCACGAGCGTATATCCATCACTAGGGACACACACTCTCTGGGACAGTGGGGCCCTCCGGTAGTGCCCCTTCGCCATGCGCCATAGCTGATCACCACCGCAACCCGAGGCGAGTCGGTTGGTTAATTATACCATATAAATATAACTCACCATGGAGCGAGTCGTGATGGGCACATACGAGTGGAGGAGGTTGAGCGTCGCATAGGAGGAGGAGGTGAAGGAGGCATACGGCGCACTGCAAGACATTGACCGATCGTTGGGTAATTTGGCCCCGGTGATGGATCTTTACTTGGACGCTGGTCGGTCTGCAGGATTGCTGTTACGGGCGAGCATCGACATTTGCAAGCGATCGTTATGTAAATGGGGATTGATTTATTTGTGTAAACACATAAAACCAATGTTTACGGCTGCATGTAGTCGTTGTTCCGGCGAAAAACACGCCGGCCAAGTGTGCAGCACCACTTTACGCTGGAAAGCGGCCGGAATGGTGCTGAGAGAATGTCAATCCATCTCAATAATATTATATTCACATTTTTCTTGTTTGACGATGCCTTAAATACCTTTTGTTGTCTCGGTTGACCGTAGTATCAAAACACAAGGGCTTGTTATAAAATATGAAAAGCTCATTTTTGTGAACATATTGAATTACTGCTTCAAAATCGCTTACAAAATTAGAAGCGATTATCTAAAGAACAATTTAAGAATGTTTCTTTTTCTGATCCTGAGCCAAACCAATTGTCTTGAATTGGTGGTAAAATCATTTTGAGCTAGCTTTAAGTTATTTTTATTCTAAAATATTCCGTTTAGACATACGCGTACGTTATTTCTGCATGCAAATCTTCTCGATCGAAAAAAAATCGAACTCACACAACATAACAAGCAAGAAAACGTTCAATCAGAACCGACACACGCTTCGATCGAAAAGTTGGGGAGGGAAAAGCCTAAGGTAAAATATGTGTCTCCATTTGCGCGTTACAAAATAAAATACCGCACTCTACGCCAGGTGCTCACACATAGAGCTTGAGGCAACAGTTTCTTTTGACTATTTTGCGACTAAAAAAACTAAACGCCACAATGGTTCGGTAAGGCGTTTGATTTTGCGTCCAATGGTAAAGGTTTTCTATGATTCTTGGCACGTAAAATCCTTCCAACGTGCAGCAATAGAATTCTGAAAAACCCGCCTTTGCCATCAACAACAGGGTGCATATAAAATAACCCGATGGCTTTGCAGTAAGGTTGCAAAATATGGATAGAAACATGGAGTATATGAGTAGGTTAAATGGAAACAAAGAATGGTTTGGTGAAATAACGTTTGCAAAGAATCTCGTTGCTTTTTTTAAGTGAACTACAATCACATAGATCAATTTTGTCTTGCTTTACTATAAGAAATCGATAAACTTATCCAATGAGTAACTTGATTTTTCTAGCAAAATAAACAAGTTGAAGGTCGTGAAAATACCAACGAAATGTTACTTGAACGATTCTAAGTTTTCCGGAAGTCGACTTTGGTGGATAATTCATTCGAAGCAGAGCCAACATATCTATTTTATCTTCGGCATTTTAAATTCCCTTCAGATTACCGCTGACGGAACATCTGCTTTACATCGGCTTGCACATCAAATATTGCAATATTGTAGCGAATTGAGAAACGCTCAAAAGAATGCTATAAAAAGGTTCGAAGCTTACACTCGCTAGGCGTGTGAGTCAGAGAACTTCTCCTGGTTGGAAATATCTGCCCCCCCGCTCAAACCAACATGGGTAAATTTAACTTGTTCCAATCGTCTTTGCTTCACCCGGAAACACACGCCGGGTCGGGCTGGGATGGTTTGATACATTTGGCAAGACCTGCTCTCGTCCCATTCTATAAATGGACGAACACGCGCCTCCCGCCCGGCAGTCGAAAATGGGTATAACCGGCTCGCACCTCTGCGATGGCGGTGGAGTTTCCCATTGCGCGCATTACGCACCCGGGGCCGGAGCATCCGCGATGTGTAAATAAATCCAGACCGAACGACACTCCACCGGTTCGGGTTCCGTTCCGTTCCGTTCCCGCGAGGGGTTTACCGTAGTGTTGTACCCTAAAAATAGTACCCCCGGAGTCGGGGATTCGGAAGACCATCCGAGTTGGCCGAGAGCACTGTGGCAGCTTTCTTCCCGAAGGTCGGTTTGGGAAAACTCCCCAAACACATCGTCTGTCGATTATTTACAAACGCAACGCCGAGTGAACGGCACGGCAATCTTTAATCATTCTTTAATGAACGTTTCACTCAATCGGACGCGTCGGGCGTCGTAACCGTTGGGGAATTGTAACATAAACAAACTGCTTTGCTTTTCATCTTCCCAGCACTCGTTCGGTGGCGGTATGGGTTCTTCGCCTGCTTTGCTAGCCGCCCACAAGGCGCCCATCGGTTGCTTCTTGTTGGGGATCGGTATCGATCGCCATGAACTGAACGCCGCCACATGTGGCCATGATCTTGGGTTGCCCAACCCGCGTGTGTAGAGCTTACTGGAGCTAGAGAGACACACACACACACATGCTGCCAATCAGGCTGGAAACTGGATCGTGCGAGATTAGCTTCGGCGTCTCCGAAGGTGATCTCTTCCGATCCGGGAGGCTGCCACTTCCAAGTTGCAGCGAAAATCTACCACCGCGAGACGCAATTTCCTCGAGAATAATCCTACTCGCGCGCTCGAAGCGGTACCAGATTTCTAGCTAGAGAACTTCATGTCCAAGTTTGGGGTTCCACGCGTAGAGTCGAGAGGCGACGCAGAGAGAGAGTGGTCGAGGAAGCTGAAGATCGATCGTCTTGCATGGGAGGAAGAAAACCCCCGCTCGGGTCTAGCACTCGCCGCTGGAGGAAGACCGCCGGAGGAAGTGGACGACGGCGGCGGCGGCGGCGGGACAAGTTCACTGACACCGAAAGATGCTGGGCTGGTTTGAGGCATAGTGGTGATGGTGGGGGTTTCTGGTTGTTCTGCTCCCAGCATCGCAGGAAAAAGATCATGCCTCACCAACGTTCTCTCCGATTCCTCCTCCGGCCTGTTCTGGCTTCCTTCCCTTCCAACTTATTTCTCTTCAGCTCTTCGCTACCACGCCACTTAGCTCCGGCGTGACTCAAGCCTGGCTTAAAGGCTGCTGCGCACGTTAGAGCTCCCCATAAAGCCGGGGTTTTGGAGCTGCGTCGCACTCGTGGAATCCGTTCCATATTGGCGGTTTTGGCGGAGCGTGGCCGGGTCGGTGGGCGAGTTTGCGAAAATTTTCCTCCCACACCTGGCAAGTGACACCGTTTCGGGGCCAAAATCTGGCACTTTGGAACCAGTTATGGACGCCGATCGGAACAGACGTCGCACGGTGCCCTCCGAAACCATGGGTCTCGGTTTATCCCGGTCGCGGGGACCAGTTTCCAAAGTTTGTTGTCTTGGGAGTTTCTTTTTCGTATTCTATCCTACATGTTCGTTCCATCATTCCTGCTCGCGTCGTCGCCGTTCTTCGTAGGTTCTCGGTCCGTAGTTAACACCCGTGTGTGCGCACGCGTGCGTGTGTGCCGCGAGTCGCTGCTGGTAGGTAAACATGAGACACACACATACACACACACACACACCCGGTGGGGGGCAGGGCCGTAAAGATTCCGGTTTTGGGCCTGAGGTTTGTGACCACCGTACGCAAGTGGAGGGCACGAGCACATATGGCGCGCGCGCGCGAGCCCGAAGGGGGTGGAATGCAGCCTCGGCGAGGGGAGGGCGGGAGTGGGGTTTGGAACAACCTTACCCCTTCGCTTCGCCTAGTTCACCTTTTCCCGACCCGTTTAGAACGTACTCCACTGTCCGAGAGTTCATTTGGAGGGAACGACCAGGGGCATGGAGTTGGCGCGAGCTGGCGAGGAAGCTGAGCAGGGGACACGCTAGGACCGGGGTCGAAGCACGCCGGGTTTGGAAACCGGTTTCTCCAGCGCTCGCAAAGCCCGTGACGACGTCGACGACGGTCGAACGGGGCGCGAGCGTCATAAATCTGGCGCTCGCAGCGAAAGCCCAGCGAACTCCAGAACTTGATCCGCAGACTCACTCTCGCTCGGGGGGCTCCGGAGCAGCGATCCAACAGCTGCGGCGGTGTGGGGGGTAGGGTTGGAAAAAGGAAACAGGAGGGGCTTGAACTAATCAGCCTTCACTCAAATGCTCAATATTCTTCACGCGATCGGCAACGGGTCCACTTCGTCCACTCGCCACCGTCGCTTGCTTCCGTGCCTCCAAATTGCTGGCTCTTCGTTAGTCCGAGCTTGTCTTGTCCTCCTGCGCCTGCTTAGGCTCTCTGATCCAACGTTTACTTCTTTCCGTTTCTATATATCTTTGAGTTTTCCTACCGCGAAGAATTCTTTTTGTCCCTAGATGTGTTTTGTGTTTGACTGGAGAAACTCCAAAGGTGAGGGAAATCATCTCCCCAAAGATTTCTTATGTTTTCTCGTCCCGCCCTTAGACCACCCTTCTCTCGGGCACCTTCAGAACGTTCGTGTATGTAAACAAACAATCCGTTCTGACGCGCGGCTTGGAAAAGACTTTAAACTTTGTGGTCATTTGAAGGCCTGCTCATTGGTTACAGAGCCAGATTATGTTCGACCATCATCCAAACCTTTAGAGCGAAGAAGCTTAAAGCATCACTGCTTGGGACTTTCTTTCTTCACCCTGCCGGAATGTTTTATCTCTTGAGGCGCTGTGCGACAAGCGAACCGAATGCGATAATAGAGCTTAAAAGGGTGAGAAATACTACACATATGGCCGCCGGAAGGCCATTTCCAGCGACTCGCGGCCATCGGTTCAGAGAGCCAGAGTCGTTGGACTGCGTCTAGGTTGGGCCGCTGGAAGAATGGCGCCGTACGTTGTTTTTCTCCCGTCAGAAAGACAGACGCCCATCCAGTCTTTCTGGGTGGCTGCTCTTATGCTGCGACCCCGTGGAACGGTAAAGAAAAATAATCTATCCCAAAGAACCCCCCGAAGACAGAGGATCTTATTAATAAACACGCTTATTTTTATCATCCAGAAATGTTACTTCGTTCGTTGTGTTTATGTTTTGGGTCGTCTTCGTTTTCCACCGGTTCCGCCTCAACCTGACTGGCGTTGCCAGAAGACGGTTCATTCCACGGGCTGAATGAATCGGTTTCAAAGAATACGCTTCTGCCGGTTCGTCACGGCCTGACTGTGTTTCCCAGGACCCATGTGGCAGTCGCGTTGGTACTCTGAGGCATTCCTCTCTGTACGCCGGTATGCTGCGGATGCAGAATGCTCGGTGCATTGTTAGCGCAAGGATGCTAATTAGTAAAATCACTCTATTATCTGGAGACGGGATTCCGGACCATTGCCTCCGTGACCAATCAATGGCGAGTGTCTGCTCAATTGTGATCATTGTCATGCAGCATACAAGAGTTTGATAGTAAGAAAGTTACAGCTAGGTTTAGCTGTAGCGTTCAATGTCGATAAAAACATGTTTGGAAAGTTTTCAATACCACCTCGCTCCGTAGTCTATGTCAAATCGTTTGTGTTTTTGTTTCTGACGTTTATTAAATGAACAAGTTGTAAGCAGTTGACATATTGTAAAAGTCATGTTCTGCGCTTTTCTTTGAGACCCTAGAAGTAATCTTTGCGAAATGTTACTTTAGTTTGAAAAGGCAATTGTTGTGTAGATTTTGAGATTCATTTCAAGTAAAACTACATTAATCCCTTTTTTTTGTGTCAATTATTTCATTAATTCGTCAAAATGTATCAATACTGAATGCTGTACATAGAAATGGAACAATGGTTTTGTTATTTTGTTTCAACAAAAAACTGTTTTTATTAAAAAATTATGATAATTATAATACGATAAAATAATTCTCATTTTGAATTGTAATTGTATTTTTAATATCTTTTCTACAATTCCTTCAACTATGCAAATTTTGCAAAAATAAATTTGCTTCAACTATGCAAATTTATGTAATTTTATTTCACAAGTTTTCCTTGTTGCGGTTAGGAAGATGTGTTTATCATAATCACACTTTGCCTTGGGTTACGTTTATAGAAAACGCTTACTTACGTTGGTATAAAATCGATTTCGCTTTTGAATCTTTCTTTTTTTTTAGTGCGAGTGTGAAAAATTAATTATTAAATTTCCCGAACAGCTTTAAAGTTTACTCTTTCCCGTAATACTGGGACCGTCTGCTGATTAAAGACAAGAGCATGCCTTCCAGGCTTGAATATTGCCACAATAAAACAATCTATTTTAAAGTCCTTATGACAACCCGATTCGCCTCATTTTGTTTGCTGTTGTTGTTACGAGTTTCATCCCAAGGACACAATCGTCCCACATCCTTGCGTATGCGTTGGTCCTCGCTCTCACAGGCACGATGGGAAAATAATATGGTGGTTTGGCTGCCGCAACCTTCAACCCGCAACAATAATATGTGTAACAAAAAAAAAAAAAAAAGAAAAGTTTCAGGAGATGTAGCACCACCTACCGTCGTCGTCCATTCCACTTATGTACGCTACAGAGCAATTGCATTAGCAAACAATGAAGGGAGAGATAATTTACCCCCATTGCGCCATATACACACACACACCGGGGACTGTATTTCACACTCGCGCCTGGAAAAGCGCGGGGACAACGAACGCATTACGGTCCGCTCGGGGCAGAAAAAAGCATAAGCACTGGTACGCCATATGCTCGGCTCATCTCGCCGCAGACGCGTCGATATTAATTTTATTTTGTTTCTCTGAATTCAACGATTTGTTGTGTTTTTTTTTTCCTGCCACCGCCCGATTCGTACGAGTGCCGATGGGGTGCTCCGGTTCCGCTCCCTGGGGATGGGAAAGGACCAACATGTGGATGCGCCATCGGGCGAACCTTTGTGTGGATTCGGTTTAAAAGGAATCCTCCATTGCTTTGCGCCCTTAATTCGGCGTCGTATGATGTTCCTTGTTTCGTGCGGGTGCGATATCGCTGTGGGATGAATTGGTTGTCTCTACAAGGGCAGAAAGAAGAGTTTGTGTAGGTGTGTGTGCTTTGGAAGGGGGAAGGTGTGCCACCCACCCTCTCGCTGGTTTATCAACCAAACTGCGTGCCTGACCCCGCGTGGCAAAGGGCGAGGTGCGACAACGATTGTGTGTCAACGACGACGACAACGATGGTTGACAACGCTCGGTCGTCGCTTCCTTGTTGTCTGGGGCCTCGCCGTTGTTTGCGATGACTAATTAACCGCCATTACAGCAATGGTGCATGGTGTCTTTCCTCCGCTGCGATAGCGGGGCTTCTTTCGTTCTCTCTCTGTCCCTCCCACTCCAGCGCGTCCTCATTGCGCGCGAAGAAAGTTGTCTTCAATTATGCTGCGCCAATTTTGTACACACTTGGCGCTCCGCTAGGTCAATATGCGGCCCAGGGCCAGGATCTGAACCGAAGTCGCGCGCGGAAAGTTGAACGTTCGCCTGCATGGTTAGACATTGCCCCTCGTGCAGGCACCATCGGCAGCTAGTGCGTGTGTCCTTTCCGGTCCCCTTTCGAGAGGGTCTTCGCCTCGCTCCGGGTGGCCCCGAAATCGCATAAAGACATTAGCAGTAAACCTCCTCAGCCAATCGGCTAATGGCGTTAACGCGATCCGTACCGCCTCGACGGTGGGGTCTAGCGGGGGGCGGCTGGGTTCGCATGGTGGTGAGTGAGTCCGCGAAAAATCCTACCCATGTCCGGCCGGCAACAGCAACAGATCAGCGATCAAACACCCGAAAGAGTTCGCGCAACCGTACAACGATCGATTACGTCCTTGGGCTTCCGCACAACAACAAAAAAAAACGGAAAAATAATAGAAAAAAGTTAAGTAAAAACTTGGCCTAACATACCAAAGAAAACGGCAAGACCTACCGGCAAGTTTTCGATGCCGTCTTTTTTTATTGGCTGCGGAGCCTTTTGGGATTATTTTGCACTCATCTCTTCATCTTCTTAACGGGGGCTCTTTGGTTTCGGAGACGTAGACCGTCCTCGCGGCGACTTCCTCTCAATATTGGAGACCGCGGGGTCGGCGTTTATTAGATTGATGGCTCCGTTCTTTTTTTGTGTCTCTTTTGAGGTGTCGCAATGGTGGGTCTGTGGGATCCCACATAGTCCGTTTTTGCTCTGTTCGGCACATGTTTTGGGAACATAACGCATTGCCTATGTGTCGCCGCGTCGGTAAATTTGATATTCCTCGAAAAACTTACGCAAAAATCGCAACACTGTCTCCTTGGTTTTTCGCCGCAAAACCCTTTTTGCTTTGGCAAAGTCTGACACCAACGGTGGATGTCCACCCATTGTGGGGCCTTCATAGCCACCGAGAATCCGAGCCGGAGTTTATGAGTTTAGCGGGAATCTTGTGGTTTGAGGTTTTTTTTGCAGATAACTATCTTGTCCCACGATACCGTTCTCGCGATACTGTGTTCTTGTTTCCCTTCTGCGTATGGTTTATTATTAGTCACTGGCTAAGCCTTTTTTTATGTTGCAACATTTGAATCGTCTCCTAAGCTGCGCTGCAGATGTTTTCCAAAGTTCTTTGCCTTTTCTGCTCCGTTTTTTCTCCTCCAAACTGTGCCCAACTATAAAGGTTCCACTTGTTTGCTACGAACCAGATTGAACCTTACCGTCTGAAGGACAGAGTCGTTCTGATTTGATGTGTTGTGCATGGTAAAGAAAACTTATTTAACACGATTTTTTAGCTATCATCGCAAATCATATAAGATTCATATTAAGGTTGTTGAAAAATGTCCAATTCTTTGATTCATGAAGATAGGATGGAGATATTTGGAAAATCAGTATAGATCAGAGATGATAGTTTACCCAACGAATACTCAATGGACAAAGTCAGTAGAATTTTACAATGCACAACATATTATTTATTAAATCTATATTTTTTTGTAATAGAAAATGAATTCAGTTAAATTTTAACGAACGACCAGATTAAAAGTTTCGACGTTAATTACACTTAATTCCATATGCCCCCATTTTGATATTTGTTGCTTTTAACTAGTAGGTGTAAACGATTTATCATACTTGATCCAGCGCGAAGTTTCGGATGTGTTGGAATAATTATTCAAATGATGACAACGAAGTGCGCGGAGCAAGAGAGAGAGTTGGTTTATTTCGTTCTTAGTTATACTTTTGTCGGGAAATGTGTACCTATTGGTTGGTGCTAGAGTTTATACCAAAGGTCAACCAACTAGTCTTGATATTTCTGCAAAGTTTAAACAATACTAATACTCCTTATTTTGATATGCTTTTCCTCTAAACAATTTATTGATCTTAAACGGAGGTATAAAGTTTTACAGTATTTTTATATTCGTTATTTCTGCCTAATTCGTTTCTTTCTACTCCTTTCTTCTTCTTTACGTACTATGTACGTAGCGTGTCCGCAATAATGATTTCTTATTTACGCCGTTACCTCTCCGTCGTTCGGGGTACCCATCGGCTGCACACCTTTTGGTAGTTCAATTTTTCCTTTAAAATCTTGTTAACAGTAGTTTTCGACACATCAGGAACCATCGTACAAATCTGTCGAACGGTCAAACGTTGATCCTCACACACAAGTGCCTCCACGCGTGCGACGGTCTCGTCGGAGATGGATGAACGCCCGCTGCTCGGCACGTTGTGGACGTTTGTTCGGCCCGAAGTGAATTCTCTACACCATCTCCTGACGTTCTTGACGTCCATCACCGTGGGCCCGTATACGGAGGTCAATTGCCGACGAATTTCAATAGGTGGAGTCCCTTTGAAGTGCAAAAATCGGATCACTGATCGTACTTCACAGCTGGCCGGGGCAGAGATAGTTCTCTCCATCGTGGCTGACGGTGGCGTCAAAACTGAGTCGCACGAGGTTCGCTCAGTGTGGGAATCGTTAGGGGGAATCTAAACCGGCACCGTAGGAGAGTTTGAGTAACGGACAGTCCTTTTGTATTGAAAATAACCAATTGATCTCTCAAACACTAAAATTTAACTTATTCAACTATTTAACGGTGTTTTACTAATTATTTTTCTTGTGCATTGTGATTGTGCAAAACTTTCGAACAGAAGCATTTATAATTATTTCAACTGCATTTTAAAGTACGTTGCGCCACACAAATTGAACCTTACAAGTAGTATTCCATCAGGCTGCATCTTCAGGATATGTTAAAAACAATCTTTAGGTACAGCTTTGTGTACAATTGCAGGAATCGAGTGTTAACGATGCAATTGCATGTGATACAGAGTTGTTCTGTCGATAAATGGTTCCCCCGTGAGCAGTTCTATTGATTCCCATCGTGCCGTAATACTGTGGCGTAAAATGATTTAGCCTTTGGTGAATTAATCCACCATGAATTATCTCCAAACACCGTCAACCATGCACACACACAAACGCAGCGGACTTTCGTCCGTATTGGTGTGGTGCAGTGTGATCCTCTTGATCCTAGGATAAATTAATTCACCGCAGAGGATAACACAGCCGGGTTTGTGTGCTATTTGCTGCACACACAGACAGACAGACAGACGGTCAAAGCGATGTGTAAAGAACGGAACGCATACTGGGGCATGCAATGCTATTTGTATTGCCTCGCGTTACCGACTGCAACGTAGACAGATGCACACAATTCACACGCGCGACCCCCTTTGGACGAGGACGATGCATTTTATTGGATTATGCTGCTCCGGATGCTGCTAACATGGGTTTATGTTTTCGCACCGGGGATATGGCAGCGGAAGAACATGATACCACCGACCAATGCACTCTTGTTTGTGTGTGTGTGTGGATGTGTAATCGACCGCGCTCGTCGACACACAAACACCGCGTGCGCTGCATCGTTCTACAACAGCGCGACGTTGCCACGTTCGGCCACTTCCTGCATCTGCGAAGACGAATGTCCGCAGTTTGCGCCCGGGCCCTGGAGAAAAACAATAACAAAAACCCACCGGCAGAACATAATCACACCCGTTCCCGGTGCATCCCGGTGCGAGAGGCTGTGGACGAGCGACGGCGACAAGATGCATTCTAAATGGCACTCCACTTAATGCAATGTGCACGCCTGATTCGTTCTCCGCGCCGAACGAGTGCATCGCCGCGAGCGAGCGAGCGAGCGAGCGAACGAAGAAGTTCTGCCGTCGTTCGTCGGTTAATCCCGACGGCGAAAAGCGCATCGTGTGCCTCCCCCTGGTGGTGGTGGTGGGGAGATCTGTTGCAGTGCTGCGACGTTGGGTCCTTGCTCGACTATTGGACGCTTCCATTCAAAGGCAGCACAAGCGTCGGGCACGTCCGGGACACAGGGTCGGACGGTCGCAGGTTGTTGTGGGGCCTGGTAATTTTCATCCGTTCCCTTTTGTGGGCCGGTTCGCGGGGCCCCAGGAAGCGCAGATCCTTTCCATTTCCAGACGCCACGTTGCCGTTGTTTTTCCTCCGAAAAGAAAAAAAAACACGCTTGACAGCGCACTTGCTCTCCGTCGGTTGTGTCGCCTCTTACACGGTCGCCTCGCATGGTTGTCCAAAGCGAAAGGAAACGACGACGAGGAAGTCGATGCAGCATAGCCAGCGGCACCACCACCCGGCAACATAGTAGTTGAGAGCAACATTATGTTGCACACGCATACTCACACGATGGTGGAAAACGTGGCCCCTTCGAGCTCCCGGGGCCCGTCTTAGTTCTCGTTCTTGCCATGATTTATTTTTTATTTATTTTGCTTTGGTTCTCCTTTTCGTTCGAGCTTAGAGTTTTTTGTTTTGTAATTATCCTGTAAAAGTTTCTAGTTCCCCGGTTGCTGGTTCTCTTCCCTTTCCTTCTCCTCTTTCTAGCCGTCCCGCTAGCTCTCATCGGGGAACCGAATGGGAATGTTGCCACTCCAGCAACCCGTCTCGCCATCGTTAGACTCAGGCAACCCGGAGCATATAAGGGTATTCCTGTATTATTTTTTTCTCTCCTTCGCCTTGCCTTGGCCGCATTTGGGTATCAGCATTGTACGGGACTCCGTTTCGAATTTCGGTCCTCGAGCTTCTGCCAGGGGCAGGGGGCTTTGCTTCGGGTCGCGTTTGCTGGCAACCAGTTTGGTTGTTGGGATTTTGGGCCACAACACACTGTGTAGAGCATCTTCTTCGCTGTGCCACTCGGTCGGATCTTTTTTCCTTCCTTCTCTTCTTTGGAAGATTGCTGGTAGGAAAATGGTGTAACCATCGCTGCAGAAAAACTTGTTCTACGGCGGCCTCCTCATCTCCGACCCGGAGAACAGCTGTTCTGCCTGCCGGAGTTTAATTCTTTCCTTTCCTGAAACTCTCTCCCTCTTTCTCTCTCTGTTGCACAAACGATCTCTTGCTCACTTTCTATATATGCTGCCTGAATTCCCCGGATGTTCGGAGTTACGCCTGCGAAGAGAGTGTGCTGTTCACAAGGACCTCGTGGGATTCACATACGACCCTCTCGGATGCAAACCGAGAACAACGCGTGTTTCGTCGAAGCCAGTCAGAGTCCTTTCGAGTGATTAAGGATTTCCAGTTCAAGTTCATGTTTCGCGGACACGAGAGGCACTTATACGAGTTGGCTCTTGTGCTTCTTCACATGTTCCTGTTTGAAGCAATCGTTTCAAGCAAATGTTTGCATTTATATTCCCATGCTAACTGAAGTAGCGACTATGCATGGAAGTTATTGAGAAATAGTGAGATGCTTTTGATGATCAGTCTTAGCACAATTTTATGTTTGTTTTATTTATATCCAAAACTTTTAATTGATTTCAGGATTTTTTTATTCACAAATGTTTATAAGTTTACAAGTTTTGTTATCTAATGAATAATAAACGTATAAGCTTTGAGTTTACATTTCAGCAACTCTCCTTTCTTGGTTTTGAGGAAATTATTTATTCTCCTTAGACTTTTCTGTTAGAATTTCGCCAGAATCAATAGAATCATTCCTTCTAGCGGATTGCATCGAGACTTTCTTCAACTAAATTTTTCTCTTCACCAGACGCAAATAAAACCAAATCGATTCATCTAATAAGTGTTAACCGGCGTATCGGGTAATCGATACCGGTTCATATGTTATTGCGCAAACTTGACTGGAAGTTGTGATAACCTTTCTAGTGCTGAAAAAGTTTTTCGTATTCTTTTTCCCTTGCTCGGAATAGTCAAACAAACTCGCTATGGAACATAACATCTTTCTACATACATTACAATCACAGCTTAAGACCGTTCTGAGGACATAGCCACCCCTCTGGAAAGCAGAAGAATAATGTCGAAATTTCTGGTCACGGTTCATTTATCAAATGACGAGAGCCATATTCAGCATCTTATGACTATTTGGGGGGAACATTTGGGGATGCAAGGATTCATCCAGTATGAGACATCGATTCAACGTTGACTCTAATATCTTATGGGAAGACACACAAAGCCACAATCATGACGGCTACGAAACTAAATAATGAATAACGAATGAACTTAAAGCACTCGATTGCGTGCTGATGTGTAGTGAGGATATACGCGGCTGATAGAAGAACATTTTTATTTCTGCTGCCCCAGCACTCATAAGAAGATGAAATCAATTAGGCCTAATGACGTTTGTGGTTTGCTCTTCTGTTTTTCATGTTTTTTACATCAGTCTTCGTGTGCTCAAAGTCAGCTATATATCACGTGCGGAATGTTATGACAACCACATTCATATGTCTTAGGATTCTTCAAGATAATCTTCATATTCCTATGAATCCTTGTCCCAACAAGAATAATAATGAATTATACGGTCTTGTTTAACTGCTAGAATCAATAAATTTCCTTATTTTTTTAAATATGTCATATTACATGAATTAAAATTGTCACTAATAAGAATATTTTTCCTTTTGTTTTCAGGTAACTACGTTGTTCAACACAATTCAATAACAAAACGGTAACTATAATTAATTGAATTATATTTTAAACTATGCCAACAAGTATGCACTGAAGCCCAAACTGATCAGTTTCTTTCTTGCCATCTGAACGTGATCTTCTTCTGACATCGTTGAGAACGGTCTTAAAAATTTGAAAGTGCTTTCCTGCGTCAGTCGCTACGGTTCCCTTTCATTTTTTCTGGCTCTGATTCAGCCTCACCCGGAGAACCAGAACATCAATAAAACACCTTTCGCTAACTTATGAAAATTAGCTTCTCATACAAAACACTAATGATCATAATCGGGCAGCAGCACGGATCATATGAGCCTACACGAGCATTCGAGGCAGAAGAAATCCGCGCACGTACTCGCGCACAGTTTCATCTCACACACGGCTCTGGCCAAATTTTGTGCAGTGCGTTGATGATGGTCCAGCAATAATTCCGGCGAAAGGAAATTATACGATTCCTCCGGTTTTGTTTTCCTATTTTTGTTGTTTTTTTCGTTCCATGGCCCTCTTCCTCGCTTCACAACAACACTCGATTCGATTTTGTGAATCTCTTTCTTGCCGAATCTCACTCGAATCAGTCGTGTCTGGGTTCTTAATTTGGTTCTTTAGTTCCTTGCATCAATTTGGTTGGGTTTCTTCCCGTCGGTCCAGCTCAGTTTTCTCTTCTTTGAACGTTTCCTTTATGCCTTTCCCAAAAGGTTTTAATCGTGCATTAGGCAGGAAGGCAGATGATTTGGAAACCGCGGGAAAGAACGAGAGGCCCGGCTCCGAGGATCGGCTGGAAGAAAAGTGTAACTTCCAGCAAGAACAAAACGAAAACGCTACACCAGAATGAAAATGGAATGGAATGGAAAGTAAAAACTCACCTTTCGGTTCGCCTCATCATGCTGGCAGCATCCAGCTCGAAGGGAAATAAAAAAGTTGTACGAACTTCGTTTTCAGAATCATTCTCTTTCACTACCGGTGTGCTCGAAAGCACATCAGATTGGATCAGAAACGAATGGCCGGTGTGGTCGGGGGCGCCTACACGGAAAGCTCCCCCTCCCCCAAACACACATGCATCGGCCATACGACGTCTAAGGTCGGCCGAGGTGTACGGGAGAAGCTGATGGACACGGCGGCACCGCCGAGTGTCTTAAACGATTTTGGAAAAAATAAGTTCTTTCCCCTTTCGATGTCGTCCGACGGAGGTTTCACCGATGGTCCGTGTGTAGCAGAATGGGCATTTTATAGGAACTTTCTAAAGTGATCAGAAGTATGTTCCTTCTTTGCCACAGCCGTTTGCTGCCGGCCAAAGGTGGTCAAAAACAATACATTCACCTCCCTCGTTCTGTTTGTCGTGTTGTTTTTTTTTATTTTCGAACGAGGACAGGAACTTCCTTTCTCCATTTAATCTTTTCCCACTGTGATATCCAATTGCGTCTCAAAAGTGACAAAATATTAGTCTTTTTTCATTCTAAATTGTCAAATACACGTATTTGATCCATTATAGTCCTGTTTTCGTTTGTAGGATTATTTTGTCCTGTTTATCAAACAATAAAAAATGAATGATTAGAATCAGAGACGAAATATACATCAGATTTACATTGAACCTAATTCAAATTTTATATGAGCTTCTTGAGGAGTCAGTATTTAATCCATGGGTTTGTGTTACTTATAGCAATTCGTTTCATTATAATTGAACACAGTTTGTTTGTCGGGCAAGCGATAGAACGATACAATGATTCTCCTTCATCCTGTCGCTGTACGTGCTGCTTCAAAGAGGTTACAATCGTATCGTCGCACACGGTCCAAACCATCCCGAAGTCCGAAATGCGGAGCAACGAGCAACGGATTTCTTCTCGATGCGATATTATTCTCGAGCACGGACTAGGACGCCCAGCCCCGTCCACCACGGTGTTGCCTTCTGGCACTGTCCGTTTTACGCTTCGTTATTGATGGTTGCAGTTCAAGTGAGAGCCCCTCCAGCCGTATAATGTAAGGTTACACAAAAAAACCTCATTAAGCAAGCACCTCATGGTCCCCGATGCGATGGCCATGGCCAGGATGACGAGCAGAACAAGCAAAACGAATCTCGCATAGAGCCGGACGGGGGCCCAACACTTCACCGGCCCTCCAACTCCTAGAACGAGCGACGTCGTCGACCGCAGAGAAATTGTTCTACGGATGGAGGAGATTTATTTTTTCCATCCCCACTCCCCAATGGGCCGGCCGCGTTTTGGAGCTGTTCAAACATGACAAACGTACAGCCTCCGACCGATGGGGTGACTGTAGCTGCCATGGTGTGCTCCATGCCGCCGCTCGGGGATGCCACGAAGGGCCGCAAGAATGCCCTCCGCATCAGAGGTGGGGAGGTTACCTTCAAGAACTCCGAGGGTTTGGCTTTAGTTAGTCGCGGAATCTCGCATTCGTAGCTGAGATTCATCCGCCGGAAAGAAGAGAAAGAAGTTACCCCTAGCCAGCGGATGGCTGAGGTTGGCTCGTTGCTCCCCGAACTTCTATAACCACCGTCAGCGGTCAGCGCCCGAGGTTCTCCCCGAGCTCACGATTGACCGTCCGCGAACCCCGTCGCCCTGGTGCCCGATTAGGCACCGTCCGACCGGTGTGCGTGCGTGTGTTCGAGTGGATGACCGGTTGGGGGGAGGGGATAATGCTGCGGATGCTTGCTTACGAGCGGTTAAACCGATTCCTTTGGCAAATTGGACAAGCTTCTTGTCGCCGGCCTAGGGCCTAGGAAATCTCGCCGTGGTCGTCATCGTCGTTCTAAAGCCATCGTTCGTTGAGAATAGTTTAAACGTTTTTGCTTTCTTTGCCGCATCCGGACACTCAGCACCACGGGGATGTGTGGATTTGCGCATGTGTATGTGTGTGTATGTGTGTGTGTGCATAGCCTGCAAGAGGCGAAGGTGCTCCGGTACCGGGGAAGAAGCGGCCGGGAAAATGGCTCCACGGTCTTTTTCTCGCCGGACGGACTGTCCGGGTTGGCAGATAAACGCAGGACCCTCCGCTGTTGTTGGGCGATCGATGGAGGAGAAGCTTGCGCCTGAAACCTCAAAATCCATCACGACGGTAATTGTCCCAGCGCGGAACGGATCTGGCGGCCATCGTCGGTTCCGAAGACAGGGCCAACATTTATTTGCGATGCAAATCGGTAAAACCAACGAATGTAATTCTTCGGTTTGATGCGATTCGATCGAGCTCTCGTGGGCTTTGTGGGGGGTTGAGCGGGGTTTGGTCAGGATTTATCCTCGTTATGGTGTAGACCGCAGACATCTGAGTGATTCCACAATATTGTATTGTTTTTATGTGTGGTTCGGTTAAAAGAAAGTACGGCGAGATTAAATGTGGTTCAAGCTTGAGGCAAATTACAATAATTCGTTTAATACTAAGCAAACCAGTGTTATGCTAAAATTAGTATTTGGCGATAATTTGAACGTGTTTCTCATTTCTGTGGATTCGTGTTGCGTATTTTCTCTTTGGCTCAATTGAAACTTAAGAGAATGCTGTGGAAGATGGAAGTTTTTCAGACAGCTGTAAGCATCTTTTTTTACTGTCTTACCAAGAAGATATCAGAAGGACTTCATCAATCTTGTCCAATAATGTTACTTTTTCGAAGTTATTTTCTTATTCAACGTTATCGTTGAACGCTAAAGGTACATACGGGTAGCTGCCCGGTTCAACCCTGTGTTTTTTTTTGTGAACAGTTGCTACCTCACGTGCAGCTGCTTCTGCACATTCCAAGAGCTGTACCTGGCCCTCGTTAGCCACCTGAAGCAAACGCACTGCCCAAAATCCTAACCGTTCGAGCTCGAGCCTTGCACTCTGCTCGCCGGATCAGACCTGCAGCAGGCAGGTCAAACCACCACGGCATGCACCGTGGCAAAGGCCATAAAATGTGTAGGCTCAAAACACGTAAGGATCACCGTACGACGTTTGGAATGATCGTGTTTTTTTTGCGTCCCTCAGACTTCCATTCGTTTCGATTGTACCTTCAAGGGCGGAAGGTATTCGAGAAACTAATACTTTCGTAGGGGCAACGATGGTTTGGATATATTGTTGGGGGATTTTGTTATTTTTCTACTCGATGTCAAACATCTTCTCGGTGCGGGACAGGTAGAAATGATCTTGTCGAGAACAAAAGCAAGTGGGCACCATCTGCACCTTTTTGGCCATCCGGAACAACGAATGCCAGAAGGAAGGTTCGCCGGGCGAGATTATCATACCTCGACGAATGTAATGCTGCAGATTTCCTGCGAAATTCGTGACCTCGTCGCCAGCTAGCGAACTTTTGGTCCACACGTGTTTTTGCCTTCCCTTGAAATCGGAACGACTCGGCCTAATGATTCATCCTAGTCTTATGCGACATAAGTTGCATCCGGTGAACGCCGGAGGATGATGAGTCACGCGTGCCTGCAGCCCGAACTTTCCGATTTGAATTCCATCCGGGCGGGATTCGGGCATACGGGAGGTTGAAAAATGAAAGGATTGTCTGACTAAAAAGTATGTTGTTTTACCATGCGGCAATACCAGTTCCAGCTCCCTTCCCTTGCCTGCTCGCAGCACCGAGTATCTTGCGAGAGAATGGCCCCATTGGTTGGTGCGAGTAGATCGGCGCACATTCCACCAGAGTTCAAGTTCACAAGAATCATCTGCATCGGCGACATCTTCGGAGCAGCCTCGGTATCGTTAAAGACGATCATCATCATCATCATCATTACGAGCCCGTTTGGAGGAGGGCAGACTCCATTTACTCGGAACAAAGAGCGTTCTTGGCTAAAGCGCTCCGGCGAAGCTCGAAACGATCCGCGTCGAATTCGAACCTTCCGAAGGAAGGAAAAGTTGTTTTCTGTGTGGTGTGGTCCCTTGGCAAGTTCTTCTGTGCCTCTGCCTTGTGTGGAATAAAATCCAGAATGTCCGGAGAAAAGAACGCAAGCGAAAACCTGTTTGGTAACACGGCTCCGTGCCCGTTCCTGCATACCCCGCCAGTGCCCCGGTTGGTCTTGTTGGAGTCCTGGGGATACGGGAACCCTTTGTGCGCCCGCGGAACGAAAGAGAAATATAAGTTAACACAGCGAACACATTCACCTCGGCCAAGAATCAGAATCTGTGCTGCCCAATGGAGGAGTACGTGCGTACCGAACGGGTTGATTTCTCCACCAGCAAAACACACGCCAGCAACACCACGGACAGTGTTATTGCCCGGGGCAAGGAAGAATCCCTGGCGTGCGTTCGGTCGGGCAACCGCCCAGCAAGACCCTCCATCCAGCATCATCCAGTTGATGGTGGAAAAAGAGAAAGCAAAATCTACTCGACTCAACCTTAACGAAATCCCTACCCAGCGAGACCTGGCTGGAAGAAGAGCACGACGACACACGGTCATCACGGGTGGGTTCTAGGGAAAAACGATGAATTTGTTGCACCTTTGTTGAAATACAGGTATTTTTCATTATGAATCAAAGACCTACCCTAAGAGTGGCAGCCTAGGAGCGATTTCCTTGTTCTTGGTTTTTTTTCCTCCACTGTGTGTACATGATCAGGTTTCTCTGATTTCATAGAACGGGAGAAACCGGACCGAAACCCGGCCGGGGCAGGTCGAGGACTCGTAGCGTAGGTCGCTCCGAAGGGATCGGGCTGGGTTGATTTAGGGTTGAATTTTTCAGTGCATCTGTTTGCTCTTCTCCATTTCCTTCGTCGTTGTACCTTTTTTCCAGGGCCTGCTTGCTGCATATGCCGTTGGTCCTCCTTATCGAATGTGTGCCATTAGATCACAAAGTATAGGATTGCCTACGTGTGTCTACCTGCCGTTGATGTTGCTGTTGGGCTGTATTGCCTAAACGAACTCCAACAACTCTTGACAGCACTGCTCTACATTGACCAAAACAGGAATAAGCCTAAGTATGTTCACTGGGAAAGTATGTGGCATGCAAGAAAGTGCATCAAGTTTGCAAGGATATGTGAAAATTGTGTGGAGTGGAAGACAGGATGGCTTTTAATTGCAGTTCCCGAAAGGGGCTTATTGTGAACTCTCACACTTAATGATATTTACTATAGTTGATCCTGAACATGGGGGTTTTACCATTAAACTAATGTGGGGTAGTTTTTAGTTTTTCTTTGAAAATTAATTTAAATTAAATTAAATCCTTACGTTGTTAAAGATATTTTAAAATGCAATTCAAAACTTGTTCAAAACTTTCTATTTGTTAACTTTAAGCGAATCAAATTTGCAGATGTTAAGGTTCTATATTTTGAGGCAATTGTACTCTTCTAAAACCTAAAATAATAATACTTCGAAGGAAGCAGAATTTTAACTTGATAAGTTATCTAGAAAAAACTCCAGGAGAAATATTTATAGTAAAAGTTCTTCGTGGAGTTGTTTCTCTGGCATTCGGCTCTACGTGATTCTGGTTGAACGGGATGAAAATTTAAAAATAGTTTGAAAATCTCCTTTGATACTTCAAAATCACATTCTCCTCCTTCAAATATGTTTTATGTCTGTTTTACAATCTTGTTTTGAAAAGGAAGATTCTCTTTTTCCTTTGATGTTTTTTGATTGTTTATTGTCAAATAAAACAATCACATTTGAAGGTATTATCGTTCCTTTTTCTTCGTACCTGCGAACACCGCAAGGAAAGAGAGGCCGAAGCGTAAATGTGGCAACGTTGCAAAAGGACATCCCATGTAGGATTTCTCTCTTCCGTGTACACCGAGAGATGAACACACGCTGGCGAGAATGAACAGTGTGTGTGGCGTACAGAATTCACGCGTGGTTTTCAATCTTTAATTCGAAATGCAATCCAAAACCGATCGATCGATGCTCTTGGCGAAGTTGGTGGAGGATCCTCGTGAGGTGAGGCTCGTGGCGGCAACACGGACACACACAAACACTGACACGCCATCGTCCCTTTCCTGGTGTGTGCGCGCGTACTTCTATCGCGGAATCGATTTTTTGATCGAGTTGGTCTCGTAGCGCGAGGACATTGCCATTTGTGCCTGCCAGGAGCCAGGAGCGCGGTGTGTTATCCCACAGCTCCCCATGGCTCGCGGGGTTGGGGGAGGGGAGATTGTTTTACGAATATTTTACCCGAAATGCATACACTCGCTGTATGTAAACTGAAGGCGAGCCTAAAAATACGCAGAGAACCGGCGAGAGAGCACGAGAGCGGTGCGAGAGCGGTGTGAGAGAGCAAAACCTGCAGGGTTTGGATCCGCTCCGGCGCGAGAGCGAATCGCATGAACACACCGTATTTTAGCGCCGCCGGAGAGTGGTTGATTGTACAGGGCAGATTGACACCTAGCGCCTCCATCGAGTCGGCCGCTGGCTTTAGTCGCGTCGTAGCTATCGAAGGATTTTGTTCGTTTTCTCGACTCCGTCTGCGGGAGAGGTAGCTCGTGCGCTGTTCCGCTGTGTCTGCCGTTGTGTTTGCACACAGGCCTCACCACGACGCCGCCATCACCGACCGCGACCGCGCTCCGTGTCCGATTTAGCAAACGGTCCTCCGCGCACAGCATCCCGGATCCCAACAGGGAAGAATTTTAAAAAAAAACCCATCCCATCGTAACATCATCGCTATCAGCTTCCGGTGTGCGTTGCGCGACCTCTCGCTATTGGTTCGTTTCGTTTCCGAGTGTCGACGTTCTTCGTTCGTTCCCTTTTTCGCTGCCACACACCACCACTGCCTGTGTCGGGGAAATTAGTGTCCTTTGGTGTAGTTTTCAAAGCGGAAAGGAATTCAAAGCCTTTTTTATTCCTGCCTTCTGTTCCGCCACGAGCGCGAAATCAAACGCTACTAGGTGCTAGGTGCTCCGATACTATCGCTGCCATAGCAACCACCACATCGGGGCAGCGCGGAAGAACAGCTAAGTGTGTAAGGCACAGAGTAGCCGTTTGCTCCAACTTGCCAACCAGTAGTGGACTGATCCTGCGAGCGCACGTGTCGTATCGGCCGCCAGTACGTGCCCCACGATCGTTGCATTCGGTGTGTGTGTATTTTCGGTGCATGTGTCTCCCGTATATGTGCATATCAGAGAAAAAATATGTGTTTTCGCAAAAACGCCGTGAAACGAAAGGGCTCACGACAGCCTTAGAAGAGCTCGGAGGGGCTTGAAGAAGAGGAAGAAAATTAAAAAGGGCGCCAACAACCCTCCATCGCTGCTGGCAGGAAAAAAGAAAATGATAACCACTAACAATAGTTCGCCATCTTTGTTCGCCTACTGCTTGCGGGAAGAAGTGTCGCATCGTGTGTGAGCGATTATCCAAAAAAAACCTCGCGGGGAAAGCTTTTCCCCCGATCCTGAGAACAAAGCCGACGTACAACATCTTCTCGCGTGCGTGCGTGTGTTCGAAAGGGAAAATGATCCTACCGAATTGGTGCTACCGTTGCTAGCCAAGTGTGCATTTGGTGTTTCGCGGTGAAAATATAGTACAAAAATTGTTTGAAGAAGAGTTCTCGAGCGTGTCGAGTTGAAGGAAAAAGAATTAGGAAAAAAACATACCCAAAATTTTTAGCTGTACAAAGAGTGATAAAAATCGTGCAAAAGAAAAGAAAAAGCCGTGAAAGTAAATGCAAAACGACCCTCGTACGGATACACGTCCCAATACGTCGAAGCAACCATCGTTCCTGCCGGACAGCGGGAAAGAAAAGAATCCAGTGAAAATCAACGGAGCCTCGCTCCATCGAAGCCATCTGCAGTATTTTTAACCCATAGGCTACTTGGATAATCCTTGTAAAATCGGCCCAGGGATACACGCCTAGCCGTTGTCCCTGAAAATCGAAAGAGAGAGAGAGAGAGAAAGGAAATACAAAAACGACAGCGAGGCAACAGCAAAAGACATCTAAATGGAATTAGCACGAAAAAGGTAAATTTACGCATCCGCATTTAGGGGCCAACACTAAAAAGTTGGAAGACTTCGTAGTCCACCAATTCTTGCGTGTGCGCCTTACTTTCATTCATAAAACGTACACGAACAATGATGGTCGTGAATCTCGACCGTTTGATAGTAAATTGCAACGATTTGCGTAAAGTAGGCGAATAGCTGTTCAAACGCAGACATTTTGTTTGAATTCGTCCATCTTCCATTCGCCGTTTGTACTCTACTCAAGCTCACCAGCCAGCATCCTTGACGTCCAATGGTAACACTGATACGTGCACGAGAAATCGTAAATCGGCACATCGGTTAGAATCGACTCACACGCGCGCAGAATTTAATCCTGCCAGAAGGGAAACACGTACAGAAACCTCACGCACACGCGGCACTTCCTTGCCGTTTCCACTGTGTTCGTTACCCTCCCGTACCCGTGGTGTGCGGATGTGTGCGAGCAGCATCTAACAGCCGCACGAAACAAAGGATGAAACAAAAATGGCTCTTTCGCCATATTGGATGCCTTATACTTCGTCACCGATGGGACATTTGGTGCTTTAAAAAAAAGTGTTGGAACCTTGTTTTTTGGAATTGAATCCGTATCCATAGACATTCCACTTTGAGGAACCAATTCGGGCCATCGTCGATCGCTGTGAAATGATCGATCGGCACAAAGCTGGAAACGTTTGTCTTCTTTCGATTTGTCTAACCAAACATTCGCTCAACCCCGATAGTGGTTGTTTGCTTGCCCGCTTGTGACGAGACTCTTCCCGGTTGCGATAAGGTGCAGGATGTCGTCACAGCACACCAGTTCCTCTTGGCCCCGTTCTCCTTTCGATCGGTTCCGCCTTCCCGCGCGCGGCACACGCACAAACACACGGTGTGCAAACAGAACTTACCTTGGCAGCTGATTGCGGGCACGAATGTGTGCGCCCGAACGATCGATAGGACGCTCCTAAGGCCCGGTGGGTATCATCGCTCCGATAAGCGTGGAACGTTATCGCTGGCGTAAGCACCGTTTCCGAGAACGTTACACCGTTACAGCCGGGGAATGTGTCGGTTCGGATCGGAGGATACTGATAACGGGCTGGAGTAATTGCTGCGACCGGGCTGTGGGAAGTCGGCGGCAGCAATATCTCGGTTTGCTTTTCCCACACGACACCAAAGAATGCGCTCTGTTCATACTGGAGGGAATAGAATTTTTGCCTATTCTGTGCCGCTAGTAGGGGGCTTCGAGTTCAATATTGTAACAATGTTATTTGCATCGCTTTGCGGATGGTGAAAACATCTCAAACACCGCGAATGAATACGTGAATGTTTGGCCACTCGAACCATCCTGTGAATCCTGAGCAGGGAATTCCCGTGAATGTCGTACGAAGGTACGGCCAGGTTTCTCACGAACGGTTTCTCCTTGCGTTACAAAAATAGATACCTTGTATTTCGTCAGCGGTTTCAGCGGTGAGTCAGGGGATTTTGGTACGCTGCCTAAAAAAACCCCGTGTGGCCTTTGAATGATTCAATGTCATAGTGCTCAATGATTTGTCGTTTTTTCCGTACGACAAGATTATAACAGTAATAAACTCTACCCGAGGCCGATTATCATTTGCCCTTCTGTATTCAAAAAGGAGCCATCATGATGATCTTTCGCCGATTTCCAGTAAAAAACACTATTATTCATAGACAGAGAGAGAGAGAAAGAGAGAGCGAGAGAAGACACACAGATAGAGAGATACTGGTTTAACCAGTTCAAAGAATTAGGTTTTGTGATGTTTTATTATTATTATTTTTTTTTGCTGCTAACCTCACTCTTGAGCAGCTGAAATGGACATCTTGTCTTCCGTGCCATAAATCTTCAACCTACGGATAGTAAAAAGGTACCCGATTAGTCCGAACGCCGAAAACCCTTCTGATGATGATGATCATCATCGTTTGGGCTACCCGTCGACGTATTCTGAACCGAAGTTATAACTTTGCCCAATGTTATAACGCTTCGGTGTGTTGCTTTATTTTTATGTCGCTGCTTTATTCTTGCCGCTACGTAAGGTTCTCCAAGGTTATTTTGTACGGATTTCGTTAGCCTTTGCTCTCGGGACCGTCTGACGGTCCGTTTTTTTCTTCTTCCATTCGCCCGCTTGTTCTAAGCTCGCCGGTCAAGATTCAATCGATTTTGGCGAACCACGTGGAGCGCCGGATTGAATTAAACGTTTGCATTAGGTTGTTGTTTGTCTCGTTTTCGGTGATCAATTCACAATTTATCTGCACACCGAATGGAAGAATTGCTTCGGTGGTTGTCATATGGTGGTTTGGTAACGGGGTCCCCAGTAGAAGGGTGAACGGTTTCTAAGTTGGTTGTTGCTGCCTGGTACGAGCCAAATGTTCCGTTCCCCTAAAATGGGGTCCCCTTCTCTCGTTCGCGTCAACGATAAGCCCGATCGGTTAAAACCCTTCAAGTGTAAATATGACAGCTGGCCGTGTGTGCCGTATGGTTTTTTTTTTGTGTTTTGTTTCACACTGAGTAGTTCCAACCGACGACCTCTCTAGAGAGTCGTCAAACTGTCGACGAAACAGCGCAAAAGTCAGCGACAATGCATTACGGCTGTAAGGGCCGAAAACGGAGGGAAAAGAGCAGCAGCAGGGACCGAATGCATCGGGGTAACGATAAAAACTCATTGCAGGGGTTGCGCACTATTGACTAGTGTGCCGTCTCAAGCCCCTTTTCGTCCCAACGAATGCCAGGATTTTTGTCAATTCCTCTCTCGTGGAACGGGTTTTGCGAGTTTGCCGACGCCGTTCCTCCGAACCAAAGGCAAGCCTGTGGCAAAACTTCGCCCAGCACCCCGGCGTCGCTAGCCTATCGCCGGGGCTATAAATCGGTCAATGCCCCGTCCCGGAGGAACGTACACGCGGGGTTAGTTCTGTCCCATTTTTTTCCACCGCGGTCGCGAACATGCAGGCGAAAGGATTAGCTAATTAGAGGTGTCATAAAAGATCCGGCTGCACGTTGCAGCTATAATATAAAGGCCGCCTAGGAGCAATGAGTAACGTAAAACTTATCGTCAACCAGAGTAAACACTATCGCCATCTGGTCGTGGCAACACGCGGATATGAGTGGCAGAGTTCTTGGAAGCGGCGACGTCATGGGTTGGCACGAATTTTTCGTGAATCATCTGTGTGTTGTGTCTGGGAACATATTTATCTGTGAATGATGACCAATCCAACCCAATTGACCTGATATAAGAGATACACAGCAGGATTCTTGGGAATTTTAAATTTGGCAGATTTTCGTCAATTTAAACGAACCACAAAACCGCCGACTTCCCTTTGGCATATGGGTTGAGGAAAAGCCGTACCACCAAATGAGTCACCCATCGGAACCGAAAACCCGCAGTATGGAACCGGTTTTTGGTGTGCATCGGGTTGCAACCGTTTAATACAAATGTAATACCACCGGCGACGACTCCTTTTTGGGAGGAGTGGGGGAAAACGGAGTTCGGTGAGCGGGGAAGCAACGTGACAACTGACGCGTATCCCGAAATCGTCGATGATGGAAACGCGTGAAAAGCTTTGCGACCGGCCCGCCACGTGCTTTTCGCGCTTTCTTGAGTTCGCCCGCTGAGGGGGAACGGAAGGGAGATGATGTTGGTGGTGAGTTTACTACGCGGATTTATGATTTTTCGCGCACGATCGATAGACAAAGAAATTTATTTTAAAACTGTGAAAACGGTCAGCCGAGGCGCAGCAGCATATGATGCAGCAAGGCGAGGTGATCGGTGGACCTGCAACTCCGGGCAAGACACTCCGCTGCACTCCACTCATGCGCAAGGAACAACTGACCAGCCAACCAAACCGAAATCAAAACCAGTCGAATCCAGCCAGCCATGCTGCACCGCCAGCACCGCCACACACTACCTGGATTTCCTCATGTACATCCGGTGTGCGACTTCTCCGCCGCAAAACGAGGATTTCGCTTGGCTCAACTCAACTGTGCAGCGGTTTTCGGTACGCGAATTTCAGTCCGAACGAAAAGTTGTTGGTTGGCTGGCTGGTCGACGAGGATTTCGGATCTCGGCTCTCGGGTGGATGCGTTTGGTACATCACACATCACTTTTTTCCCTTCCACATGCACTACACCACCTGCACTACGTATGGCGATGCGTGCGTAAAGCCGGTCGAAAGCGCAAACCACGCGGATCAGCAAGAGGTTCCAGCTCGGCGAAACCGATCCGACTTTCCAATAAAAAGTCGTCGCAGCCGGCGTTCCGATGCAACGGATGAATGGATGGGTGGAGACGGGGTCTGGTGGTGCGCTCCATTTTTGTCATCTAAAGACCCGCATTCGGGAGTGGAATATTGAACATATGGGTACCGGACCAATCCATTGTGTGTCGCGCTTACAATGTGGTGTTTTGTACCACCACCGCCCGTTGGAGGCGAACAGTTGCGTCACCGAAGTAGAGGCACACGCATATGAGCTCATCTCCCCGCATGGGGCATTGAACCGATTTAGCCAGCGCTTGGTGTTGGTGTACCATTAGCGAGTTTAATTTCGCCTTGTGGGAGGCCATCATCGTTGTTGGAGGCTGTGTGTTCTTGCTTCCCCGGAGTCGTCTAAATTCGATCCATCCGGTCGATGCCGAAGCACTGCCGCCTGCCTCAAATGGAGGAAGAGATTCTGTTGCTGCTGCCCCCGCTGTGCGTACACAAGCAGCGATTGTGGACCTCGAACGGCGATAAGTGGCTCGACGGTTCGCCCAAAGAACTAAGTCATTCTCCCACGCAGGCAGAAACGATCATGTAAGGAAGCTGATTGTTGTCGTTGTCGCTTTTAAACTCCGCGCGCTATGGAGCACAGACCCAGAGTATGTGGGGAGGAAGAAGAGGAGGACCTCGAAAAGAACCTGCCACTTCTAAGACCACATGCCGCACAAACGCACCCGCGTCGATCCTCGGCTGGAAGGTTCCGTGATGCACCGTGTGGGAGCAATAGATCATTGAGCTGGCAGCAGGAGGTGGCAGTTATTAGGCTGGCAGGAGGGAGATCAACCGAATTGGTTCTAAATTTGGAAGAACAGTTGCTCTCACCCGGACTCGGTGATGTACGATAATGCACTCGGGAGACAACGTGGGTTCTGAAGATCCCCGTTGCATTCGGTTCCTACATCTCTTTAAAAGTAGCTATATCTTTGTCCCCGAATCCCAGACCCATGCGACGCTTTGACGTTCCCCGTTGCCAAAGTTAGTGATGCTCCTCGCGCTCGGTGGTGACGCAACACTCCGCGAGTCCGCGCCAATGCCGGGGTCATGTTTGGTGTTTGGAGTGCTCAGAGATCAGATGGAACAAACAAAGTCCTCGTGCTTCTTTCGCTGAGTGGACGTGAATGGATCTGTTTGTTTTTAGCGCCGTAACCCTGGCGCTGTGCATGATGACTCGCAGCATCGCTCTCTTAGCACACTCTCTTTGCCCAGCGTTTTGTCGTGGAACCGTAAGTAATTTGTGCCTTTGCAAAATGGACACAGTTCCGTATCGGAGGCCAGATCTGGGGCGCTAAAAAAACCCTCTTGTCTCCGGAGGGTCCCGGGCATTCAAAGCTTGGGTCAGTTCATCGCGCGAAGGTCCCGTTCGGCTTCATTCAATTATCAACTGACACAAAAATAAAAAATAAATAAAAAAAGCCAACAGATACAGATGGATCTCTTTGTTTCAGTCTTTTCCATTCCAGCGCGCGTGCGCCGTTTCTTTCTCTTGGCCGGTGGTGTATGTCTCAAGGTGAACCACAACGGCGGAATCTGCCGGATGAATCTTGTTCAGCTGGTCATTGTCTGTCTGGGGTCGGTTTTCTTGGTTGTTTTCCACCCCGTTTTTTCTTTTGCTTCTTTTTCGATACTTAAACGTCTGCTCGAACTCCTCTCAGCGCCGTGTTTTCGTCATCGTTCTCAGGGCCACCAGTTAATCGGCCTTTGCATATATCGCCTGCAGCTGCCAAGATGATGCTGGTAGTGGTGGTGGTGGTGGTGTCGAGAATAATTAGCGTATCACTTCCGCCCTCCAGACCGCCAGCTGCTAAGAAAAGGCACAAATTAACCCACCACGTGGTGATATAGACCTCGTGAATCAATTAGAAACAAATCTCCAAAAATCCTTCGTAATTCGTCTTGGTGTAACGTTTCCTCTTCGTTATCTCTCGAGCTGCTTCTCTCGCCTTCAAGGCCCGGGCTTTATCAGCAAACGTTTTGGAACGATCAACAGCAAACAGCAGCCCGCGTTGTCGGGTGCAATTGGATGCAGTCAGTCCGCTCGGGTGCGCGACCTAAAACCTTGCCTCAGTGCCCTTTCCCAAACGGGGGAGTTGGGGGGTAGTCGCCAGAGGGGGAGGGATAGGTTTCACAATTGAACAAAAGTTTCCAATGAATAATTTGAGATAATGTGTGATTATCGTATTTTCGTACCGTCGAAACGCAACCAGCAGATCCGTTCGCTCCGCTGCCACTCGTTTGTGTATTTGCTTGGGTGTGGGAGGGACAGTAGGGGGGGAGGGTTTTACCGAGAGGGCAGGGTGCGTTCCGGGCCCGTGCATCACCTTCACGTTGGTCGGTTTTGGGTCGGCTGCAGCTCGCAGCGTCTCGCGGTTTCCCTTCCCTGGCGTAAAATGGTATATCGAAAATAATATGCGTTACACATGTTGCCTCTTTTGATGCCATTTTTGACGGTTTTTGCACTCCCCTTTCATGAAACGATGGGAGGTGAGGGGGGGCTAAGAAGGAACCACGTGGCGCGCAACGCGGGGAGGGGGAGAGACGGTCACGATCACGATCACGATCGCTAGAACGGAACCGATCCGAGTGAGTGAGAAAAGGTCCCCAAACGAGCCTAGTGGAAAAGCTACCGTGTATAGTAGGTTCTCCAGCCTTCTTTTGGCTTCGGTGGGTTCTCTCCCTCTCTCACCCTCTGTCCTTACCCTGGGGGGGGGGGGGGTCTTTCGGGCGGGGTGTTGTTAGGTTCGCGCGGTTTTACTTTTTTCGAACCAAAATGCTGCTGCTCGATTTAGTTTTATTTATTTTTCAACGTTCACCTCTCAACCGAGAAGCGTTCTGGGGTTGAGGGGGGGGGAATGTGCGTTCCAGCCGCGTGAACCTCTACGGAGAACTCGTCGTCGCATTTGGTGGTGGTGAATTTCGGGCCAGCCGGGTGGAATTTTGCGCCAAACCAACCTCCCGTGAACGAGAAGAGCGCACTCACCGTTCCGTGCGGTTTCAGTTCACTAGCACATCGGTGCACACACTAGCGCCAACTACTAACTCTCGGTGCGCGCGCGTGGAAAGCGGAAAAACAAGCAGGGAAAACCGACCGGAGTGGCCGCCCCGCGGGCTCCGGAATGGATCCGGAATGGAAACTCTGGTAGCTCGCTCGAAAGGTTCGGCTGTGTTCCGTTCACGTTTCACTGCATTGGAAACAATATACATAAACACTCGCCGGGCCCTCCGCTGTGCGTGTGTGTGTTGGTGTGTGCATGCTTCGGATCGATTGATCCCTCGAATGGATTTTTATGCTACGACACGGCCAGCTACGAAGAGGAACCGGGTGGCGAGTGGCGTGAAGGAGGGACCCTGTTGTATTTCACCGCTCTGCCGGAACCGGAGATGGACCGTGCGGCGCTCCAGTAACCGAGGGCCAGCCAGCCAGCCAAGGGCCTCCGGAGTCTCTGAGTCGTGGCTGCCGTGCGCAGTGACCAGAGCAGCAATACGATGCTGACTTCGGAACCGCGCGTGATGGTCAGCTGGCCATCGAGTCGAGTCTCTGCACTCATGCGTTCCGCGTCTCTTCCCATCGCCGGTGTCGGTTGCACTTCTTTCTGTCGCCTAACCGTGCATGTGTACGTGTGTGTGTGTGTGTGTGTTAACTTTCTCGGAAGGGGAGGAACTTCCCGTTGGAGGACGACCCGGTTGGTTGCGACATAACAAAACCCGCTCGGTTTTCGGTGACAACATTGCGCTCTTCGACTTTGAACCCGTGAGGATCATCTTGCCGTTCACTCATTCGACGGCACTTCCGTCTCCAACCAACACCACCTACACCCCACCACTAGATCTTCGTTCCGCGAAGGTCAGCCGGCCACTAGAGCAGCTCGAAAAACTTCAACGAACGCGGAACGAACGGCGGGGTTGAGGAGTGAACAAGGAGGAGGGTGTACCATGTTGAGACAAACCAGCCCCCGCGCATCTTCCTTGCGTAGAGATGATTTGCTGCGGGTTCGTTTTTTCCTTCTTCTTCTTCTTCTGGTAAAGATATACAGTTCTTTTTTGCTCGGAGTGTGAAATATTTAAAACATATTCAAATTGGAATGACGTGATCGCGTCATCCTTCAGCAACCGACTCTTCGCTTAAATAAACATGACATCCTCGGGTGAAAGGGATGGAGTGGGGTGGGGGTTCCCGCTTGGAGGTAACAATCTGCCACCGGAGACGCCTTTGTGCTCTCTGGTTGCCAATAATAATGAGATGAGACACGTCTCGGTTTCGCGCCGATCCATCCGATGTTCCGTTCCGTGGTGCTGATGAGAGGTAACCTCCAAACACCCACTCGCCTCCGTCTTCTGCGACGTTTACTTTACAGTCCAGCTGGTTTCCGTCGAAGGTCAGGTCGGTTTCGGGTTTTTTTTTCCTTTCTTCTTCTGAGCGTTGACCAAACCGAATAAAGAACAGCCGGTCAATGAAGAGTGGAGGGTAGGGGGGATGGGTTTCTTGGGGTGCGTTGAAATCAGCTTTTAAAACAAATCTGCACGCACGACCGGCAGACCACCAACAACGGGCGGCCGAAGGAAATCCCGGAAACGTTTTCGCGTCTTGTTTGGTCGCTTTCTTCCAGCATTTGTAGGCAGCTGAGAACGGAGCGGGAGAAGGAAGTTCAATGGCCAACTGCAATTGGCCAGTGTGACAGCTTCCCCCCTCCCCCACAACCACGCACTCCCCGTCCGCAAGTGGAAGGTTATTGCACGATCCTAAGGAGGAAATGCCACGATTCGCGCGCAACTTCTGCTGAGGCTGCGTGTCGCATCGCTTCCGCTTGGAAAATGGGTGCTAAAATTAGCTTTTCCCTTTTCGATCCGTACCACCGGCGTGCGTTCTCCCTACCACCCGCTCTGTCCCCTAACTCGAACTCCCCGTGGTTGGTTGCAGTGCGCTGTGTGTTTTAACGCACGCTCGGAAAATGCGCAACCATCTGACATTTACTACACGGCAACGACTTTTCCACCCTTTCGTGTGTGTGTGTGTGTGTGTGTTTGTGGGGTTGGTAAGAACTAAAGCGCGCTGGTGCGTCGGCAACGGCTTTCATTAACATTCCTGCGCCAAGTTTGCGGCGCGCTTGGTTGCGACGCGAAGCAATTCGGCTTTTCCAACCAACCCAACACCGGCGAAATGTGGTGTGTTTTTCGGCGGGGAAAACCGGGAACCAATTTTCCGTCATGGAAAATCTCGCAGCACATCAAAGCCGAGGAAAAGTTGGTGCCGTTGGATACCAAGAATAGGTCTGGTTGGTTGCGTTGCGGGGTCAGGAGAGGAATCAATGGAATGCGTCATGTTTCCCGAGTAAAGTAACATACCGAAACATCTGGGGAGAGAGAGTTCATCTTCAAAGCCGGTTCAAAAGGTCAACATGTTATTAGCTTCTAGTCCTTCTTCGTTCTATCGTGATCCTATTTTTAAGGTGACGTTTGCGAAATCCTTCGCTTGAGGCTTTGGGTGTGTGTATGTGTGTGTGTTTATCCCCCGGAAGAACCACGTCAAGGTGTTGCCGCTCGTTTGGTCTCGTCTTTCCGGCGGGGAAAAGGCCACTGGAAGCAACAATGGCGGTGTGTGTGTGTGTGTGTGCGGGGAGGCCGGAATGGAAGCCGACCAACCGACCGGCCGACCTGCATGACCGAGTAAACAGTTCAGCTGCGTTTGACAATAGATTTCCGTCGGTTTCGCTTGGCCGTTTTTACATAGCATCGCATTTGTCGGTGTGTTGAGGTGTGCTCCCCGCACCACCCCACAATCTCCCCGGCCCGGCCAGGTTTAGCGGCACGTCTCCGCGGTCAGCTAGCCAAGCGGCGACAAGCCAGAAAGCAAAATAAAAAAAAACTATACGGCCCAAGCGAAGGAAACCCGACGTCGATGTATGCATGACGCGATGCTAAGCGATGCGATCAGTTGGAAACGCGTTCTCCACGGTTCGAACGCACCGCCGCGGCGCTGTTGCTGAGGAGTTACTTCTTCTTATGAGCCTTGTGCTGCCAATTCGGAAGGGAGGAGAGGTGGGAGGACTCTCCGTGGGGAGGAAGTAGCAGCAGCAGCAGGATCAGCAACGGTCAGCTGAGCATCCGAGTCGGCGCGTCACGTCGCGTGGGACGGACGATTCGTAGCCGGATTCGAAGGAATCGAAACCACCCCGCTCAAGAATGACGGAAGCCACCGGCGACTCCTCCACGGGAATCGGTCGATCGACCGGGCGATGTATCCGTTCTGTGCATACGAAATGAAGCGCTGCCGAGACAACGTCGTCGACGCAAAACGTTTTGTTGCTGTCTTTTCGGCGCTCTTCGAGGGTGTATCGCTCGCACACCTCGCTGGGTTTCTGATCGCTTCGCCAAGCACGTTCGCTTTGTCGCTGCCTCCGCTACCTTTCCGGCTACGCACCGTCTCCCAGCTGCGTCTTCCTGTTTTCGAGCGATGAAACACAATGAAGCAACTTCTTCTCGAAGTCACAAAGTTCTCGTCGTGACATACGCATACAAAATAGCACAACCCCAGGATGGGGAAGGATTCTCATCAGAGGTGACGGCAGGACAGAATGCAACCTCACGGGCACACGGAGGGGTGTCATCTCTCGTGTCATTTAACGGCGAATTTAAATTGGCCAACATCCAAGTGACACTTTGCAGTCGGTCGAATTTTCGTCGGTCGTTCCATTTAATTTATTAAAACATAAACACATACACACACACCCGGAGGTCATATCGTACAGGAAAGGGGTGGGGGGTGGGGGGAGGGAGGTGCGTGATGTGTGTGCACGTCATATAGCGCTGACCGTGATACGCGCCGGCTGGGGGACGCTCACACAATTCGTTTCGGGGTTGTTGATGTGATCTGGTTTTTTGCGTTTTTTTACATTTCAACCGGAGGGCCATCTCCCAGAGGGGTGGGGGAGACAGTGGAGCTGTAGGAAGGGATACCATTGACACCAAAATTGACCACCAGACTACTACTAACCCTCCGTGCTTGTCGTCGTCGTCGTCGTCATCGGCGGTGTGAAGGTTTTCTCGTGGTTCGTGCGCAACCAAAATTCGTTCCTTGACCTCTCACGCCCGCGGAGACCATGGGTAGGAGTTGTGGGTACTGAGGAGGGGTGGGGTAATGTCATCACCGCTTAGCTGTACCGGGGACACGGGGTCTTCCTCCTTGCGCGAAGGTTGACAACATATTGCAGCAGAGGGTCACGTCCTTTAGAGCCGGCGTCGACGGAGGGAGTGCGGGTTGTTGATTCTCATCGATTAAGTATCCAAATACACACACACACACACTGCCAGTGAACCTTGTGGTGCTGTAATCGGTCATATCGATTATACAAATAATAATTTTAAGCGCCCAAGTCAAAAAGGTGCGTGCACTACGCTCTCTCACGCGGTTCTTCGTCGACGTTGGCGTCTTCGTCGTGTGTTCGGAGGCCGTTTGGTCGATCCTCAACGTGCCTCTTTTTTTGTGCGCGAGCTGGGTTTTATGCTATGAGGGTACGCGCGCGTGTACTGCATGCTGACCTTCATGCTTTGTTTGTCCGATGGAGCGGCTCGTCACGTCACCAAGCGAGTATGATGTGTCGTGCCTGCAAAACATCTTGCGGGTACCTCGAGTACTCTCCATAGCCGATGGCTGCCAATAGTTCACACAGGAAGCCAACAGACACGAGGCAACCCGCATTGTGGAGCAATTGTTTAACCGTTTTCTAGTTTGCGGAATTAAATGAAGCGGTTCGAAGCCATAGATTAGTGGATTCATTTCAACGAAGGGTCCATTAAACGACAGCTGTCACAAAAATGTTCTCTGGAGTACATGATGGTCATGGGAGTAATTCTGCGTTGATGAATAGGGTTCATTAAAACATTTCCAGCAAGCGGAGGGGACCATGGTGTAGGGGATAGTGTACTCTACTCCCATCCTAAACGACGTGGGTTCGAGTCTTCAATACTCCCTCAGCAAAGAACCTAAATAAATCATCCATTATTGACTGTTCGAAAATGATTTCAAGTGGGAAGGAGGTACTTTGTAGTCACCAATTTTAAGTCAATTTTAAACGCCAATGATAAAAAGGTAAACGGGTCTTTGGGGAGAAGCGATGGCGTACTACTACAGTGTCCGGTCCCTATATGGTGATGGCCACAACGATAGCATCGCCACCTCCGCAATGTGTGAAGCCGTGCGCACTTGGAGAAGCGTGTTTGAATGTCCTCCTCGTCCCCACCTGCTGCTCCTGCGACGACGACGACGACGACGTTGACGACTGTCTTGATTTGGTTTGCCATTTTAATGGAGTTGCCAGGTTCTCTCTCTAGGCCGCACTCCTGCAAATGGTGTGTTTAAGTCGTTGGTGTATCAATGATAGAAATAATAATGACTTGACCTTGGCCACGTTCGTGTTGGCAACCATACGTCTATATTACTCTCCAGCGGAGATCCAGCTTTCCGCCTCGCGTCGTTGAATAATCAAAATCGTTCGTTTCGTGTGCTTGCTTAGCTTCCACCTACCTTGCTGAAGAAAGGAAGGTTTTCCACCATTTACCTTCGTCGATTAGCATGGATAAAGCCGCCGAACTCACAAGATCTGTCCTTCCGATCAATGTTTTTCTTCTTCAAACATTGTGCGGGTTTAATTTCCGCTTTCCATCAACGTCATAATGTTGTCGTCATCGCTTAGGGTCTTTGACAAGCGCGACGCCTCTACACACGTCTCTCTACACCACGTGTGTATACGATCGTGCCTGTTTGTGTATGTCTGTGATAAGGTCCATCCAACGGTGGCCACCTCGTGCGGACACGTGTGAGGCCAAGGTCCAACCGGCACAGAGACGAATAGTAGGAATACGTGCCACACAAAAAGAGGCAAGAAAAACAGCATCAAAACACGACAACAAATGAAACCGGAGCGATAGCGCATACCGAACACACATAATTGCACGCGAATGCAACACCATCTTCAGCACCCGCTTTTCCCCCTCTCTCTCCCCCCCCCCCCCCCCCCCCCTTTCCGGAGGAGTTTTCCCGCGCTCTTCCTCGTGTGGTACCGGTGGAGATCTCTCGGCTCTCGGAGTGGATCGCCATCCAAAATGGCGACAGCTCAAAGCCATCGGAAGGCACATGATGGCTCTTCGCAGCAGCTGCTTAGCATTAGCGTTTCGTTTTCCGAGCGTTCGTGTGGTTGTAATTTAAATTTACATAAAAGCAAAAGAGCGTTAAATTGCCGCTAATTGTCGAATGACACACCGTCGCGCCGAGTGTGTTTGCTGAGATGTCGCCGAAGGTGTCCGCCGTGCTCTCCGGTGGTGGACGGGAAGGAACGAGGAAGCAAACTATGGAAGGCTTGTTGTTGTGTTGCCAACTCGGTGTACGGGGTTTATTTTTTAACCCGCGATGTGTTACTCCATCCACTTCTGCAAACTTTAAGCAAACGTCACTTGAGAAGACGAGGCCTTTGTCGTCATCATCGCCATCGTTGTTGGCACGATTGGGCGAAGTTTATGTAAAAACTGTTACTTCAGGGTTGCTAATGCGAATGCGTGTGCCTTCTTTTTTGTCACCCGAACAGGTTCGCTTGGCTTTTTGTTCATTTCGATCGGTTTGCTCAACAAGAAACCTGCTAAAAAATATGTCAGGCGGCCACCAACACACACACACACACGCAATAAGTCGATGGTGTCGATGATGTTCAAGGAGCAGATGAACTACTTTGCGCTTTCATCCGTCCGACACCCGCGCGTCGGTTCAACACCTTCTTCTCCTCGTTAGTTTGATTTGCATCGATCCACCATTTTCCATTCATAACCTCACTTTACCTTTCGGGGGGGATACCGTTTGCGGTCGCATCGGTTGTGTTGATTGTTGAGTTAAGTGGCCATGTTCTCCAATTGTGGCCCGATGAAGTTCAACTCCTCTCCCCTCGACCACCCCTGGATATGATGATAGGCGATGGCCTCGATAGGCAAATGTCAATATCTGTAGCAATAGCAAACGCGACGAGGAAGAGAGAGAGAGAGAGAGAGCAAACTCTTGAGCAAATGGCACCACTTTGGCCAACTTTTCCGCCCCCCGGTTGTTGGTTCCAAAAGGGGAGAGAGGGTGATATTAGAGGATAGAAAGATCGTGCGTGAATATCCAGTTTGACGTTTCGACCGCACCGAGCGTCATTCGTCTTTTCTTAACGCAGGTTCAGGTTTCCTTCGACTAGGAAAGAAGTACGTTGCATTCTTCTTACCCCCTCCCCATCCCGCAAAGTAACAACCATGGGTCGAGCGTCGTGCCCCCCTCAAGGTCGGCTCATTATGCTCAATCTGCATAAATTTTTTAATGGCCATTGTTTTCGGTAAAAGGTCGCTGGCGCGCCAAGCCTCCTTGTGGCCGTCTGGTGCTGCCCTTCCGTGTATTCTGTGTGCTGTGTGTGTGTGCCTCTCTCTCGGTCTGAGTTTGTGTGACCGTAATGGCCGCACGACACGCTGCTAGAGAGCTTGGATCGACACCGAACCGCCGAACCATTCAGTTTCAGACGTTGACCGACTAACCAACTCGGGGTGGACCAGTCCTTGCTTCGATGGCTGTTTACGGGGTGCAGCATTCAACGCAGCCATTCGAATGCGTTGTGCAATGTGTGCCTCACACGTATGTCGGCGTCGGCCCACAGTTGCGCGCGCCCCGTTCGCGCATTCTAGCAGCTCCGAGTTCGGCGCGTACGGCGGTTTCGAGCTGAACAAACATGGCCCGGGGATGGGTGCGGGGGAAAGCTGATGCTGGCTGTCGGCAAGGAACATAGGTACCAGCCATTCGGGTGCTAAATGTATCGGGCCGTGCATTTCCTTTCCTTTCGCCGTCTCTTGTTGCACCGAATGTGTGGTGTTGATGCTACACTTTCTCACCACAAGTATTTAAGTCAACTCGCTTTGAAGAGACGACGGATGAGAACACTTTGGGAATGTTTCGGCTGGCGTGAGATGATGCTTTTCTATCAAACGCTGTGCGATCTCGATCCCGATCTTTGTTGCCGCAGCCGGCAGCAAATTATGTAAAAAGGTGCAAAACCATAGGCATAGGAAGCCAACCTAAAATAGCATTAAAAAAAACCACCGGGTGGTTTTATCGAACTCTATTACTACGCGAGCCAACAGCCCCAGCTTCGGTTGCTGGCGCCACAACTCTTTGCAGCATAAATGCATACCTGCCCTCCTTCGCACGCGCTTTTCCACCTCTGGCTGGTTCGCCAGTTGGCCACGATTTTTGTCGGATTGAAGGTTAACACGTTTTTTTATTTCTTTCTTTCTTTTCCCGCTTTTTTCCACCACCATTCGCTCACTCGTTTGTCGTTCGGTCCGGGTTTTTGTCCGGCGGGTTGGCGGCGGGAGGCCGCTGCGTTTGCATTTCAATCATAATGCTCTCGGACCTTACATAACTGTCTGCGAACCAACCTTCGCGAACGTCGAATTGCTTCCCAAGGCCTTCCCCGCAGCCCGGCAGCCCGGCCAGTGGTCGCAAACCATTGAACAATCGATCTTTGTCGCCTTCGTCGCCGTGTGTATGTTTGACTATGTGTGCGAGTCCGGACTCTGCCGGTTGGCTTTTTTTTTGTTTCATTTGGTTTCGTTTGCATATGGGTTCGGTGTCTGTTAGTAAGGGCTTTGTCTCCCCTCCCCTCATCTCCAGAAAATTCCCACCCTCGAAACGAAGGGGTGGTGAGTTCCGCTACGAGTTCGTTCATTCATCCCAGGATCGATCAATAGGACGGGGGATCGTATTAAACAAATCCCATTGTCTTAAAGCAACTTGAACTTTGGCTCCGGGTAGGCAATTACATCAGTTGGTTCTCTACATATTTGTCCCTTTGCAGGCCCATTCTCTGATATTACCCCATTGGCCCTTTTCCTCCTCGCCTCCCGCGCCCCCCTTTCGTGCTCTGAGTCAAACCAGCCGTTTGAAGGACATCGTTCTGGGCACGATTAATTCCCTCATCAAACACCTCGTTTGTGTTGCAGGAAGTGTGTGTGTGTGTGTGTGTGGGAGCAAACATTTCCCAAGATCGTGCCGACGTCATCAGCATATTATCCTCCTCAGGCGTCCGGTTTTCCCCCACCCGCTCCCAAAGGCTCCGCTGGTTCATTAACAACAATCGAATGATTCATTTCTCGTTCCGAACCTTACGAAGCGGCCACTTTGTATGCCAATTACATTAACCATATGTCGCTGCATCTCGGAGCCAACGCGGGCGGAACAACGGACTGTGATCTCTGGCACATCTGGGGAAAATAAAGAACGGCCACTAAATCATTCGCCTGTTGGGTTCTTGCTGTGAATGTTTCAAACTATTTCTCCGGGTTTTCCTTTTCTTCTGTTTTTTTTTTCAAACTTATCGCCAACGGATGTGGTGAACAGGCGAATACGATCACCACACTCGAACTGGGTTGGAAAGACGTAAGATCCTTCGGCGTCGGAGTGGAAGTTCCCAGGATTCGTCCAGGATCATGTTTTTCGGTGCTCCATACTTGTGTTTTTTTCCTTTCCTCTCCGGTGTAAGCTGACTCCGAGCCGATGTTATCGATTGTCGGGACCTTTTGCGGTGTCACATTACACACACCGTCCCATCCGCATTACCGATGAAGGCCGCTTTAAAAGTCACTCAAGTGCACCCGAAAGTGCCGAACTCGACGGACGGAAAATTTGTCCCGACTCGACTCGAATCCCGCAACATCCGTCCGTCGGAAGTGATCGAGTGAACTGATCGCCTCGAAAGTGGTGGATCGATCGATCGATCGGGCTGAAGTTTCCTACTGGCAGACTCGTTGAAGCCATCCCGGGACTGCCCGGAAAAGGCTATGGAAAATGTGGCGCTTATGTTGCCACATCGGTGTGTTACAGTATCACCCGGAGCCCGTGTGTAACATTTGGTTAGTCGGCACACCACTTTGGCAGATGATTTATTTGGTGGCGTTTTGCTTACTTTTTATTCCACTTCACCTTTTTTTTATTATGCTGGTTGTACCTTTTTATCTTTCACACCACACTGTCCCTCTCTCCCTCTCTTTCTTCGACCACAAAGTACTACTGTACGCTTTTTTCTGCTTTTCTGTTCGGTATGCGGTGGAACTTATGTTTGCATGTTGCGTCTGTGCGTATGTGCTCCGCGCGCCTTTGAAGTACTCAGGCGTCAACTGTTGGCGTCCCCAACTGTGTGCGTCGGGCCCTCTCGAGGCAGTTTGGTTAAATTTGTTGCACATTTTATTGCCCCGCGCGCGTTTCGCTGTAATACATTAACCGAAAGAGTTTAGAGCCGGGCCCGGGTTGCAACTTTTGCTGTATTTGCCTTCCCTACCCCCCGCTCCTCCTCTACCACCCGGTGATCTCATGCGGGTTGCAGATAATTACCAGACAGAGAGAGAGAGAGAGGGAGGGAGAGGGAAGGGAAATAAGAAGTGCAGCAAAAAGCCGACTTCTCCTTTTGAGTAATGAATTATGACAAATTGGTGCGACGGCGGTGTGTGTGTGTGTGTGGCTGGGTTTCGCAAGCATTCAAAGTGTCCGTTCCCTTAGCCAACCTCTCCACCGTCCTCCGTCCACAGTCCGTAGTGCGTGTGTGCAATGATCGTGCCGTAATCGGGTACCGTTTGATTCCGCCAGAAGTAGTTTGGTTTGGTTTGGGACGCACCTCAAAATCATGCAACTCTCAACGGCATAACAAACTCACACACACACACGTCTCTCTATTTGGAATTGAGCTCCAGATCTCGGGCTTTCGAAAAACAGGCCCTTTTCCTTGCATTGCATGCTGTGTGAATGCCTCAAACCCGCTATGATGAGGTTCAGTTAGTTATTTGTCCCCCTTTGTACACACGAAGGACTCACGTTCATATTTACAGTTGGTCAAACGCGTCAAACACCGAATCGGTTCCCTTCTCGCTGGATTTATCCCGTTCCGAACTATTCGTGAGTCAGCGATCGGAACCGTTCGATGTCTGGCTCGTGTTATGTCCCTCCTAATTTCCACAGTGCACTGCCAAAGGAGTCAACGTCAAAGCAAGGCGCCCTCGTCCTCACCTCGTAGCCGCTTTCGACTCCGATTGGCATTATCGGCTAATGTGTCCCCCTCGTTAAAGGCTGAGGATTGTCCAATTGTCAATGCGAAAAGTTTGCACAACCTCTATCGATCGGTTGCGCCACCCGGAAGTTGGGGGATGCCGTGCGACCTCCCCTCCTATGTGCTGCAATCCATCCACGAGTATCCTTCCAGCGGCATCCGCCAAACGAATTGTTGCCACGCTCTGTATACAGAGACTTGATCGATGATGCATATAAAGCGACTAAAGGGATGCTTTAGATCCGAAACTGATTCTTCTCCCAAGGCCCGTTATATACCGTGGCTGCTGGAGGGGAGTTTCGAAAGGACGAAACCAGCAGAGCATCATCCGGCGCTGGCAGGAACTGCGCATGATCCGCACATCCTGTTCGTGTTCCGAAGGGACGACTCGCGCGTTGGTAAATGCCGTATACGAAAGCATTTACAATCGGGGTACCACCCGAGGCTGTGCCTTCTTTCCCTCACATCAACACATCCCTGCGTCTCACGATGGATGCTGCTGCTGATGCTGGTAGCTGGCAACGGAACCCCTCGGGAAGAGTACATAACGGCACGAGATAGCTTGAACACTTGAATTGTGATTTCTCTCCCTTTCATCTTCTGCTGTTTGACATTTAATCGATACGGTTCTCTGGTTATACTTTCCCACACCGTACGCTTTGCTACTGGAAAGATTCGTATGTGTGCTCAAAGACCCTTCTAACGTGCCTCAAAGTGTTGGTGCGCGTGGTTTTAATTCATGCACTGACGTCTTTCTCCACTACGGAACCGAGTCACTTCCTAGTTATTTACGGTTCTTTATACATCCACCGAAAAAAAACAACATCCCAATTCGGCGTGTTTAAACGATCGGAAAGCTAATCGAATGAAAGCGAACCCAAGCCTTCAGCTCAACGGGAGATGGGAATGTTCTCTTTCGTGATGGAAATCTCGTGCTTATCGCTTCCCCGCAATCGGCACACAACGCGACCGAAGGCAGGAAATTACTAATGATTTTGACATTTCGTTGTGTCGTTCTCGCCGTTTGGTACGCGACCGGAGCGACCGAAGAGATGACGTTATCGTGCGCTGATGTGCGTTCTTGGGCTCCAGCAAGATCACACTCTCACAAAACGTTATACGAACCCTTCCGTGTTCTCTCCCTCCACCCCCCCCAATCCAGACACTCTCCTCTGGTGTGTCTGCTGGCGCGCTGAATGACTGACGGACAAGTGGTAAATTCAATTTAAAATTGATTTGACATCTCGAACGGCGGCACGGAGCAAGGAGCGCGGCTGGAATTAGAGAGAAAGGAATACATACGGACACATACAAGCACGGAGTACTTGAATCAATTGTGGTTTTACTAAATTGGGTATAATGAGGGCAGGGGCGGGGAGGGGGAGAAATGGCCAGTATAAATATCAACACCAGCAGGACCCTCGGCGAGTGGGGCGATGGATTATTGGCAATTAAAGCGGAAGGTCGTTGTCGGGGAAGGTTTTTCTGCACACACACACACATGCTCCGTCAAGTAAAAAAAGGGGATCCTTTGTTCCGCAAGCTGATCCGCACAAAGCGATCCTCTCGTGATGTTCGATCGATGGATCACAGCTGCTGCTTCCATCCTGTGGCGAGAGAGGTTTCCTATCTTGTTTATCTCCATTTCGTGGTCAGTTAAAAGTTTGCAACGCACCTGCCACTGGCAATGGCCACACCAAAAGGGCGCTGAGGACCTCGAGGTACAATCCTTTTGAGGCGTCCATTTTCACCTGCAGCTTGTCGTCTCTTGCTTTTCCTTCCGTCATATTCGGCCCATTTGGACGTGATACCCATTATCGTTAGCCACAAGGGGAACACAGGGTGGTCACAGCTGCTTTTTCCTCCGCTGGTCGCCGACCTGATGAAACCGTCAGCGCCAGCGACAGACAACAAAGGTTAATACTTCTTATTTGGAAGAGAGAAAGGAAGCCCGAAAGCGTGCCAATGAAGCTGGGCGAAAGGTCCAGACGGGAAGTTCGCCAGGTAAACAGCGTAATTCCGCTGACTAACCGATGACGCGGCGGTGTGTGTAACCTTATATCCGCCCGACATCTTTCACTTCGGTCCAAGGATTGTTTACTACACATTGCCTTTTACTACCACTCCACAATGGGCACACAACGGCGGCATGCCGTGTTCCGAAGTACAGGACATTCCCATAGTTTATTTTTAACCCCTCGCTCGTTTGTGTGCGTTTGGGTTGGATTAACCTTGGTCGTAATTTCCTTTCTTTGGGCCATTTTGGGCGAAACGAGACCAAAACGTGTTCCTCGTTGGACGTGTGGCGTTGTTTACATTCCCTTCCATCGATATAGGATCCATGCATATCCCAATCTCAACGGAGTGTGTAACGGTGGCGCACGTTTGTTGATTTTTCGCTCCCCCAAAAAAGGAAAGCCTACGAAAGAACGGTAACACGGCTTGGACGGGCCAAGGACGACACTCGATCGGGTTTCCCATTTTTAAAGGATCTAGTCGCGGGATTTATTTTTAGCAACCCGGGGAGAGAGGAATATAGATATGGTGAAACAACTAACGGGATACTTACGCCTCGCTTTTCCTTTTCCTTTCCCTTTTTTTGCAGATACAAATCTAGCCGGGGTCCGGTGCTAAGGTCCAGCGAACGTCGCCGTCCACAGAGTATATCGTCATCCACCTCCGCACTAGTGCCGCGCGTGGTCCTGAACCGCATCGATCCGAGAGACTGCGAGCAGCGTATCCGCGTGTCGTACAAGGTCGCCATCCGCAGCACCAGAAGCAGCCGCACCAACACCAGCAGCAGTCACAGTGGCATGAGCATGGGCCAAAAAATCAGTGGCAGCGTAAAATCGGTCAGCCGCGACCAGCCGTCCCCGTTCATTCCGAAGATCCCCCGCGAACTGGCAGCCCACTTCCAGCGGCCGGCCCGGCTCGACGTGCTGCTCGACATGCCCCCGGCGCCGCGGGAAACGCAGCTGAAGTACTCGTGGAACTCGGAGGACCGCTCGCTGAACGTGTTCGTGAAGGAGGACGACAAAATGACCTTCCACCGGCATCCGGTGGCACAGAGCACAGACTGCATACGGGGCAAGGTGGGCTTCACCAAGGGGCTGCACGTGTGGGAGGTGTTCTGGTCGACCCGGCAGCGCGGCACGCACGCGGTCATCGGCGTGGCGACGGCCGAGGCGCCCCTGCACTCGGTCGGCTACCAGAGCCTCGTGGGGCTGAACGAGCACAGCTGGGGCTGGGACCTCGGTCGGAACAAGCTGTACCACAACTCCAAGTCCTGCCCGGGCGTCACCTACCCTGCGATACTGAAGCCGGAGGAGACGTTCCTGGTGCCGGACAAGTTCCTCGTCGCGCTCGACATGGACGAGGGTACGCTCAGCTTTATCGTCGACGGCCAGTATTTGGGGGTGGCGTTCAAGGGACTGAAGGGCCGCAAGCTCTACCCGATCGTGTCCGCCGTGTGGGGTCACTGCGAGATTACGATGAAATATATCGGTGGTTTAGATCGTGAGTATTCCGCTTCTTCCGTCGAGTATTCTTCTCGCCCGCTAATATGAGACCACTCTCTTCCTATTGTTTCCTTCCAGCCGAACCACTGCCACTGATGGATCTCTGTAGGCGCGTCATTCGCCAGAGAATCGGGCGAACGTATCTCGAGGAACGCATACCAAACCTAGCCCTGCCGCAATCGATGAAAACCTACCTGTTGTACCGGGATCGAAGATAATAAAGCGACCACCAGGCAGTGGGAGGAGGAGGAGAAGGAGGTGGGGGAGAAGATAGAGGACAAGGAGCAGCAACAGCGGCGGCAGGAGGCACCGAACTCATTCGGTAGCGGACCACCACCACCACCACCACCATTCACCACCAAGTGAAAGAACAACACCACCTCCACCACCAGCAACACACCACGACCACCATAACCTCCACGCTAAGGACGAGCTAGGGATAACGGCGAACACGAATCGAACAAAATATTTAGGAAGAAAAGCATAAGCGGGGGCACAAATATTGAGTACTAGGGCCGGTACAATCCTCAGTCAATCTCCATAAACCCCTCCCCCGGCGGTGCCATTAGCCATGTTCCACACAAGTAGAATTCGCTGGCGATTGCTGGGGGGATGGGGTACTATCTTCTCTCCACTCTCTCGCTCGCAACGAAGAGAAGCAAGCGAAGAGTGTCGGTCTTCCCCGCGTATCCGGCGTGTGACTCTTGGAGCCCGCTCTTTTTTTTCCTTTCTCCGGAAACGGAAGATCATCTTGCTCGTCCGTAAATTTTCGAACAGGACATGATCGGGACACGGAGGACGATCATGTTACACCACGTCACCCCTCGTCACTTGTATGTGTCTGTGTGTGTGTGACTGGTGAGAGAGTCCATGCGGGGGGTGAAGCTTCTAAGGTCGAAGCGAACCAAGCAGAAGGAACCTTAGAACAATCCTTTCGATACACAACGTTTGTGTGTGTGTGTGTGTGTGTGTCTGAACGAGTGTGTGAGTGTGTGAGTGTGTGGGGACACGACAAGCAGATGCGCGCGCAATAATATACAGCATTCACGGCAGCACGGCTATTAAGTATTCTTTAATAATTGTGGTACTGCCCGGCGATGATTACGATGACTACTACTATTACGATAAGTTTTATTGCTATTTTTATGGACATTTTTTTTTTAGAAGAAGAGAAGAGAAAACTTACGATTACTTCTATGTACGAAAATATAAAATAAAATTAAACATCTGTACACACACCCCTAACACATGGAGAAAAAAATTCTAGAGTCTAGACCACGGGATCTACTGTCGGTTGAATCACCTTTTTTTTTTGTTTGTTGGTTTGTTTTGTTTCTGTGGTCCATAGTTTCTTTTTTTTTATTATTATGTATCCTTATTCTATTTTGTGATAAAAAAAAGCGCAACAAGAAGAACCGCACCGAGCCTCCGGCGGTTGTATGTGTGTGTTTGTGTCTTTGGGTGTATGTGTACGTGTGTGTGTGCGTGGGTGAGTGGAATAGTGCCGATCAGCTGTCTTCTCGTACTTTGTCGCGAGAACTCGAACTCTAAAGAAGAAGGAAGGGATGGTATCGATCAGGGTGGTTGGGGTAGCAAGAGGATGAGAAGGTGAGGTGAGGTGAGGAGGTGCGTTAGGATCAGAATATTCCGCTGCATCGCCATGGGACACGGGGAAGGTATGCGTAAAAGCAATAATTAGAGATAGGAAACGAATGGAAGGAGCTCTTGGAATGGCACGCGAAAAGTAATTTTCCATTTTCCACCCACCACCATCATCACCACCACCCCCACTGCTTCCAATACGTTCTCCCGGACGGTACTCATAGTGTCCATAGATCGGTGTTTTTTCGGTGGCTGAAGGAGAAACGAAGCAAACAGAGCAAGATATTAATCGATTTATTTTTCGTGGAGACAGAGAGACACATAGACTCTCTTCAGCTTAGCGATAAGGTAGAGTGATTGACCGGGACACACAAATCCTTGGCGAAGGACGGAAGGACGCGTAAGATTGTGACAAGAGGAAAAAAAGGGAGATGCAGAGAGAAGAATAGCGCAGCAAATGCAAACGGTGGCCACCGATGATGTATAGGGAGGGAACTAAACATAGGCTGACGTAGAAATATGCAATAAATTAGGGAACTCTGCGGGAGCAACTCTACGATCGCGCAATACAGTCGTGATCATAATCTTCTCGATGTATAGTTTCCAGCCTAACTCTTTTGTAAGCGAAAAGCATGAGCATCCGGGATTCCGCTTCAAACCCTGTGACGCATGGTTGCACATACTTCCACGCCTACTACACACTGCATGTCTCAGGCCCGTCTGTTTTCTAACCTATACTGGATAGTTCCTCGTAAAAGCTCAAACATATTTTCTCGAAAACATTTCCCATAACAACCTTCACGTTGACCAATGACGCAAACGCTGGCTGAACTTTTCGAAAACTGCTTTCTACGACGAACTGTCCTACAGTTTTGTGCGCGGTTAGCTCTTCTAGTTTTCTCGTCTAAAACATCCTCCTTCTTGTCGCGTAATCCTTCTTGGTCCACGCGGTATCGTATTCTGAGCCCTGACGCGCAACCACCACCTTCGTAGGCACCCACTCACTCTTTAGCCTCCTCCCACACCTCCCACACCTCCCTCCCTCATCGGACGGAAGGCAAGCGGCGGAAAAGGAGAAGAGTATCGATAAAACTGTGTTCTGTTTTTTATAAGCTTTTTTTTTAAACGACAAAACAAAAAAATTGTAAAATAGTTTTTTTTAGTAAAAAAAGATGATAAACGCTATTGTGAAACGCAGACGAACGAAATGCTGACCGGGGGCGGGAGAGGGAAAATGATGTTGATGATAAGGATCATGCTGACGATGATGCTGATGATGACGATGATGATGATCAAGAAGATGCTGATGATACTGAGATGAGGTTAAGCAAACAATGTGTGTAAGTGTGAGTGTGCATGTGTGTGTTTGCGAGTGATTGTGGGCATGTGAGGATCGAACGGAAGTGATCGTATGATCGGTTCGGAGTGAACGAGCAGAAGAATGAAGTCGACCGGAAGCAGAACGAGCGATGGATGAATGAATGTGGATCGGCAAGATTACTTTTTCGAGTAAAATTGCGATTGGGATGATCGTGCTAGGCAAAGGCAACGAATAGGCAGAATAGGTCCTTCCACAGCCACCCACACACATAGCTGTGGATACAAAAGTATATATAATATAGAGCAAAATGTGAGGAAGAGTAAGGGAGTGAGTTTAGAGAAAAAAAAAAACAGAAATAAACAAACACAAGTGAGACAGCAGTAACAGAAGAATATTTGAAGAAAAACAATATAAGAGCGCGCCCTTCCGTTAGTGTGTGCATTTATCGAGTGAATGACTCCCGATGATGATAATGATGATGATGATGATTCCTCTTGTTTAATAAATCTACTGGACTGACAATGTGAGAAAAGTGATCTAACCCTTACTTGTTGGGTAGTATGCCCTTGGCAGAGAAAGAAATTGTATGTTCGGTAGTCCTTTTGGGTAATTGTAGAATGAACCTCCTTTTCCATTTCTGCTGTTGTTTTTCGCCTTGTTTACTCCGATTTCCCACTGCTTTTAATTTTATTATTGAATGGTACATTTACAGGTAACGAATAATATTTGCAGTTGTTTTTTTTTTTGTTGTATCATATACTATTTTATTTAACACTAGAACTACCGGACCAGTCATTCTGACTGGTCAGGTACTTTTTCAATCACATGTATTTCTTAAGGCTGAACAATTCTACCAAACGTTAATGCATAACTTTCACACATCCAATGGAATGTTAATTTTTATGTATTCAAAAATAAAATTTTCTTTTTAATAATGAAACCCAAAAAACCGCGGTAGTTCTAGTGTTGAAGTTTTAAAAAAATCTTATTAATTTTTTAAATAAATGTTTCAAATTGCTATAATTTTTCCGCAAAGTAATTTGTATGCAATGTATCGTACAATAAACCGAAGCAGGCCTTGCTTGCTTGCAAGCCGAGCTATGCAGTTTGTATGCAAGTTGTGCAAGGGATCAAAACACTCGAACTCGTCGCAAAACTGATCCCGTCAAAACGGAGTTTTGTGGCAAGTTCGACCAGGATCGCAGGATCGATAGATGTCCCCTGGTGTGGAAATGGACCGGGGTGATAGGCCAATCAATCAGCGTCGATCACCGGATCACTCAAATATGGCAAAGGTTAGAGAAAGAGAGAGAAGCCAACGTATTGTAGAAATAGTTTTCGGGTTACCTTCCCTCGATTCTTAGTGCCTGGTATGAAGAATCGAAATCGTCTATCGTTTTCCCCCAAAATCTCTACTCTCGAATCTTCAAAATAAAACCAATGTTTGCGCCAGCTCTGATACCAGGGTCGCAGGATTGATAGGAGATATCACCTGGCGTTCTAAATGGGCCGGGTGACAGGCCAACCAATCAACGTCAATCAACCGATCGATCTAACATGGCTTCCTAAATGATAACGAAATCTAAATCAAACTAGAAAAACCAATCACCGTCGATCAACAGATGGCTTTTAAAATGATAACGAAGTCGAAGGTCAGAAAGACAGCAACGTATTTTTGTATTCTTTCGGGATACCTTCTTGCGATTTTTGGTTCCTGGTGCGAAAAATCCAAATCGTATCGGTAGCGGAACGCTCAGCGCTAAGCGGAAGCGACTGAAACATATTTTTCTTGGGGATCTTAATTTAAAAATTTATTATCTAAATTTTTGGGCAACATTGAAGTTTGTAATAACGTGGCAATGTATTTTGTTCATCTTACTCGTTAATAAATTAAAAAAAAAACAGGATAAGAGCGGTCACACGTAGTGCAATACTCTCCGTTTTTTTTTCAAACTACACCATCCACATGATTGGAAACAATGATGTTGCGATTGATGTAGATGTCCTTCCATGTTCCTTTTAAAAGCATTCTGTATGTAAAATAATACCTTTGTTTCCCGTCCAACATGTAATATTGTAAAATAATACGTAAGAAAAAAATGTTGTACGTGTTTAAATAAATGCCAATTTTATAAAAAAAAAAATACCTTCTCTTGTTTCTTGGTTCCTGGTACGAAAAATGCAAATCGTATCAAAGTGGACCAGTCAAAACCATCAAGCGACCAAAAAATATTTTTCTTGGGAATCTTTATTTAAAAATTTATTTTGTAAATTTAGAGGGAAAATTTAAGTTTGTAAAAACGTTGTAGTATTTTTTGTTCACTTTACTCGTTAATAAATTATAAAATACACCTGTTTCATTTCATTTCAAGGCAAAAGATCCCAAACAGTGAGATCGCAGCTAATAAACAAAACAAAAAAAACATTTGAGTCTTTCCATATCGATTGTTTTAAGTACTTTTTATTCTCTTTCGATCGAAAACAAAAACTTACAAATTTAAAAACAATAATCCATCCAACATGTTCTCCGGTTCTGTTTTGACATTTTTGCGTGTGTGTATGTGTATTACGAAATACGTTCTCCTTTACGATCCTTTCGATCAGCGCAAGATATAACAATACTTAAATTTCATTTGTTTTTTTTTCTTCTTCACTTTCTCTCCTTTCCGCTTATCTTTTTGCATCCCCTCCGGCGAGGGAGGACGATGTTTGTTGAAAACAAAAACACGCACGAAACGACGATCTTATAATACAATAAATAGAAATTAAACACAGTTAATGCAGCGCAGCTCCACAGTTAAAGCTCACTCCTGCGACTTGCCTTAGCTGTTTTGTTTTGTTTTGTTTTGTTTCCCGTGCGATGTAACCTTTTTTTTCGAATCTTCCGTTCAATCGGATCGAGGGGTGAGATTGTGGATTGAGATTAGGTCAACTATCAGTGGGGTGAAAACTTGCTCGGAATCGCAAGGATTGATCGACGGGGGTGGGAAACACCCATTTCCGGTGTCGAGGTGCTCTACAGACGGATGCCCGGGTTGCGCGAGCGGACAAAGTTCAGCAGCTCGTCCGAGTCTTCGCACACGAACGGCTTCAGATGGTGGCAGGCGACGTCGTGCCACTTGAGGCCGTCGTTGTAGAAGTTGTTCAGGATCGAAAGGCACGACTCGTCGTTACCCTGGAAAGGAAAAGGTGATGGGGTTAGTCAGGTGCTTCGACGCCTTCGAATCTCTCTCCGTCATACCTGAGCGGCTTCACGGTTGTCCGGCTGGGGTTGGCCGTATCCGCCGGTGTAGCTCCAGTCGCCGGTGTTCCGCTGCGTCGTCGGTCCAATCTTAACGCCCGAACCGGACCAGAACCAGCCGTTCTCGTTCGGCGGCTGCAGATCCGGCCGGTCGCAGCCGGCAAAGTTGCACTTCCGGCCGGACGTCCAGATGTAGCGCACGTTGCCGCGGGCGATGCGCTGCTTGATGAACTCGTTCTCCTGCGGCGTCTCCATCGAGACGGCGTCCATGCAGTGCCGGCGGCAGATGTTGCGCGCGTCCAGCCAATCCACCTCGAGGCTGCGCGTCGGCGTGTGCTCCCAGCTGAAGAAGTACGAGTGGGCCACTCCCCGGGCATCGCGGTACGTCGCATGTCGGACACCTGCGTAGGAAAGAGGTCCAATGAGAAGCGGATTCGAGGATCAGTGGAATGCGTTACTTACGGTTCGCGCAGCTTCGGGGATCGGGCAGGGCAAGGCGGCGCTGGGCCAGGGCGACGGTGGCTCCGATGGCCAGCAGCGTCAGGGTCCGCAGAACAGACATGTCGGTGTCGGTGGCGCTGCAAGAAGAAAAGGAAACCACCTGTTAATACATTCCAAAGTCAAAGACCGTCCCAGAACCAAACCAGGTCTCAAAGGTCTCCAAAAACATCACACTTTGGCGCCATATTTCTCGATCGCGATCGAGTGGGAGACACATCGACAACCGTTTCCCACCAGACCTCGTTCGGCTCGATGGAGGTCACCACGGCAAACGTATTGTCCACACTGCCAAACCCATCTGTACTTCACGTGGACACAACGTGCATCCGAAACCAATCCCCTGCCCTGTTCCTTATCCAAAATCCAGCTTCCAACGCCCCACCCTCCGATCGCTACAATGTTTGATTGTTGTTTGTCATTTATTTTCCTTCTTACACAGATGAAATTGATTACGTTGGGCGTTTTGTTGGCCGATGATTGAACGATCGTTTATGATCGGAACCAAATGACAACCCTCACTGCAGCTAACCTTCACTTCGGTACGGATGTAGTGTGTGCTAGTTTTCCACCCCCGGAGGTGTATTGAATTTGGATGAACCGTGGCCACGGTTGGTTACTCCACCGCTTGGTAGCTGCTTTCTCTTCCAGTTCCGCCAAGGGAAACCCAACGAACGGCGTAGTAAACAGGCAAAGTAAACAGCACAACCTTGGCGGCAGAATGGTGGATCGATCGATTCCGGGGCCACAAGCGGCAGGGTATTCGACGCCCTCTAGATATTTCCATTACCCTACATGTTTACATGCGTACATATGTACCAAAGACCAAAGTTGAACTTGTTTGTTTTAAAAAAGCTTGTAATCGATTGTTTGCGGTATTGTCATACAATTGTTATGATTTTCAATAAAATCCAAACAAGTATTTTGCTATTCTTTCTAACCCTGACAAATATTTTATAATAATTAACTTTAACTGATCTACATGAGAAATATCCGGAGAAGAATTGAAAGAATTGCTACAGTTTGAAGCCGCTTTATTTGTTTTATAATTTCCGATCGAATTCAGTTTCCAATTATTTCTATATCAAAAATTGGATGTGATGAGTAATTCACATTTCCTTTTCCACTATTTGCATGTTGTTGTATATGTAAGTCATCATATTGACCTAAGCAATCTTAACAAGTTTAAAAAGTGTCCTAGTATCCAGTGGCGGGTTTATACTCATAGGAGCCCTTAGCGGTAAAATGAACGTCTTGATTATATACTTTTCAACAAAACCAATGTTAGCTATTACTTTTATTCTATAATCAATCAACTTTCTGGCGGACTTCTCGTAGTTTCATTTTATCAATTTTGTCTAACAATTCTTATTCAATCAATAGAGTAGATCCGCATCCGCAAGGGAAAAGAAACCATATTCTACCAAAGCACACTTTGCCTGCCATGACTATCATTTATTATAGCCAGCTGTAATTAGTTCAAAAAAGTATTTGTGTCTAATAAATAAATGCAAATTCAACATAAAAACTATAGTATTGAAAACTCATTCTTTGGGAAACTAAGTCCTGGTTTGGTCTTCGAAAATCATCGGTTTAATTGTGTATTATAAACAAATGGTATCAAAAAAACTTGTACTAAAAAGTGAGCTAAAACCGCATAGCAGTCAACGTGTTGAAGGAGAAAATCAACAATGATAAAGCACTATCAAAGTATGCCAAAATATGTTTGATCTCGCTCGCTGTCAATATCCAAAAGGGCAAAATATAAGTGACAAATAATATATTTGTTTTCTTAGGTTTTCAGCCCACTCAATCCGCTCATAGGTAGATCCACTTCTGTTTGGTGGGATTTTATCTCTTCCGCAGTTCCGGATCGATCAATCCTAGCATTAGGAAGTACATGATCAAACACCAATTGCGCAGCACAAAGGGAACGGAACGGAAGGTTGCTGCTTCCTTCTGCTGGTCGCTTTCAAGGCGAGGAAGCTAACGAAAACCCCCGCGAGCCACGGGGTGTCATTTGCGGTGGCAATTATGAATAATTGAACCCTTAACGAACCCACCGACAACGGGGTCGGCAATTTGGCTCGCGATCCCCGGCCAGCAGAGGAAGGATCGGCTATCGACAGAAGACCCGAACCGAAGCCAATCAACTCCTCCGAAAAACTGGCATCCAAGGACTCGAAAGAGGGAGGAGGGGAGGGTTCTATTAATCCGTTTGTGTTCGCGTGACCAATCAAGACATTAACTCGATCATTCATCGATCACTCACACGAGGATGGCGTGGATGGATGCCACCCCGAGGCACCGAGTCTCTCAAGAAGTCGTCGTCGGGTTCGTCGAAATGCTTGGAAATGGTGATTGTGCAACGCCAAGTCGCCAGAAGTGCGCCCATCTTGGCCACGGATCTGGTCACGCGAAGATGCACCTTCTTCTCCTTCTGCACAAGGAATGTGTTTAGGTGTGTGTGTGTGTGTGGGTTTATGAATTTTGCTAACGGTGTCTTCATTCTTTCGCCAAGGCTAGTTGCTTGGTTGGTAGTTTTACGATGCTGCTGCACCGCATATATGTCAATATATGTACGACGAAGTCGACGTCGAGGCCTCTAACCGGACCTTAGAGACTCGGGTTGCAGGAGAGGCCGGGAATGGGAACCGGGTACGGGCAGGGTACATCGTTGTGGTGCGATAATGAGCAACCGGTGATGGTGGTGGCGGTTGTGTTGCGAAAGGCTTGTCAAGCCGAGGCCACCCTTCGCCGTTTGAGTAGCGTTGAGTCTCCTCGGAGGCTATTGGAAGGCTTCCACGGAGAAGAGTAGGCCAGTAGGGCCGTCGATGACGTAATCGCCGAAGAGATGCACCCGTTGCCTCCTGCTTCTGATGGCCCACTAGAGAGGAAGGTGGAGGGCTCCATCTCTAGTGACACAGTTCTTTATTCACCTCTTGATGCGTGATGCAATTTTTCGAGCAAGAGCTCAAGTGCCTTTTTCCCGGACGCCCCGGAAACTTTCTCCCGTTTCGGGTGGTGGCAAAGAGGCATACGGTCCGAATAATAAAACCCCTTACAAAAAATAGCCCGCATGCCGTCGTCATTGTTCGGGCGAAAAGACAAATAAGGTGATCGTACATGGATGGCACGATTTTGAGCACGTCTCGAAAAAAAGAAAACATTACACGGAAAAGCGGCAACCTCACATACGTCTCCGAGCGGCATATGTCGAAGGTGTTTTCGGTACACATAATGCGGTTGGCGGGCAAGCTGCGGCTTGACACGACTTGCAGCGCATCTGTGTGAGGGGTGTCCGTGTCCGTGCCCTTTTCGGAAACGTGGTTACGAGACGCCGCAGAATTACGACAGCACACCCCCGGGGACAGGATGGATGGGATGTATTCTTGCAGCGCAGCGCCATTGACACGAGCCTTGCATACGAATGAGTGTTGCAACGGGTCGCCTCAAAGGTCAGCTAGGGGATTAGCCACCGTGCTATGAGGGTAACTGCAATAATAACCGACAACAAACTACTGTTTTCTAAAGAGACAAACAATTGCCCGAAAGTAGGTTCACATGAAGCAAATTGAAGGGAAGATATCATTGTTGCCTTTGTTTTGGACCAGTCATAAGGAGTCGTTTACTTTTGAAATTCATCAAATGTGTATGCCATTGCTTAATTTTTCTCTATTCTGAAACGATTTATGAAGCTTGATAAGCATTACTGCGGTTTTTCTGGTTAACATTAAATGTAAAGAATGGAAAAACTACCTACGTAGCAGAAATTAATAAATTAAATTTAGCCATAAGGACTCAAAATGAACAACGGATTTAAAAACCGGGGCTTGATCGTTGCGTAGCAACAAAATAGAATGGTTAATAAATGAAAAATCAAGAGAGAACAAGTTTGCAACAACATATGCACATTCTCATGAATTTCACGGCAGCATTTTATGTTTCGTAAAAGGGGAAATTTCTACAACGAGGATCATCTGTTTCCAAAGGAGTTTAGGACGAATTCATGGTAACTTGAGAAAGAGACGCAGTTAAGTCTCATTCCTAACCACATGTTAAGCTGCTTATAGACGGATACAATAATTCAATGCAATGAAATAAAATTTGACATTTCTACCAACAATGACAGTCATTGCAATATTTCAGAACAGGAATATTGCAATGACTGTCGCTTTTGGCTGAAGAGTCATATTGTATTTCATTGTATTGAAATATTGCATCCGTCTATTAGCAACTTTAGGAATGATCTATGTCAATTTCGGCCTTCGTCAACACTAAAACAAGTAATTTTTACGATTGTTTTCAGTGGATGTTCGAAAGCGGCATAAAAATCGCTTCTAAGTTTAGTCCCGAAAATTATACATAAACATAATAACTTCATCAGGAAAACACCATATATCAACCTCTGAAAATTACAAGAGTAATCCGAGCAAACAATTTTTATTCAATTCTTTTGCGTTCATCAAAAGCTCGAATTCAAAAACAGGGGATTCTTAAATTTGCCCTTAAAAAAATTAAAAATAGCTGACTGACACTTAAAAGTGTATTTAGCAATTTATAAACAATGCTCACCAAAATGTTTGGGTTAAGCAGGGTTAGTAATAAACATACTGGAAAAATCCTTCGATGTTGGAATAAAAACATTGGCATCGAAAACATTCCGAAAGTGCAAGAAGAATCATACAACGTTAAAGAACGAAGAATTATTTCTAACAAATTTTGATTTAACAACTAGTAGCCTAATTTTGAAAGTACATAGTTATCAAAAGGCTAAAAGTTAAATGAATGCTTTCTAATCACCATTTCTCATTCAGATGCCATTTCTCTTGCGCACATGTAAACACATAGAACATGAGTGAATTTGAGTGAAATTAAATTGCCACTACGAAACGAAGGGTCTGTTGGGAAAACATATAAATTAATCCATTTTATGACTCTAATATATTGATGATTATTATTTATGCTTCCCGAGTGGCACCCCCTCCCTCCCAATGATTGATGATGTTCCCTTTCCCGGCGGAAGCACTGGGAAACGGTTGCTTTGTGAATTTAAAAAAGTGTCTCCCGTTTGATCGATAATCACGAGATAATAAAATTCGTATTACGAGCGGGAAAACCCCCCCTCACACCACTCACGAACCCTCTTCGTGGTTCACCAGCGCGCATTGCAATGCGTTGGAAAAGCGGCTTGGCAAATTGCAAACCAAACATAACCTGGGTTCAGGTTCCGATTCGAGGGCCAGGGCAAGAAAAACAAGGCGGTCTCCCTTCCTTTGGCAGCCACAAAACGACCGAAGCACTTTCGTTTTGAGCCACCAAACCGACGACGACGACGACGATGAGGACGGATGCTGTCTCGGCCGGTGTAAAAGTAAAAGTTTGCTCACAATACGTTTGCGCTTTTCACATCAACGACCGGTTTCCTTTCTTTGTTGGTTGGTTGTGCCACCGCCGGAACCCGGCAACCGGTGGAGATGCACCGAATCGCGGCCCCGGAATGCGATTGATTGCAAACGGATTGGAGCTGCACTTGAGCTGGCTGAAGCCGGGCCCTGAACGGCAAGCCTCATTCAAACGGCCCCCTTTTTTCTCTTCAGCGAAGCACTTTGCAGCTCCGGTCCCGTTGGGGTCCGTCTTCGCGGAACCGGTTCACTTGTTGTTGTCCCAACGGCAGCTCGGCATCCGGCTCGGTCTAACGGTCCTTTCATCGCGCACGGGTTCGATGACATTCCCATCGGAGGGCGTCGCTTGGGGCGCCGAAGACACGAGACTCTTTCCAGAATTGCTTCCAGAATGTGGCAAGTTCGCGCGCGCTCTAACGGGGCCAGAGCTCGAAGTCCGGTTCCTCGGTGTTGAATGAGCCAAGGTGGGGTCGGTTAGGGGTTGGGAGGAAACGAACGGTGATGATGAATGGGTTGCGCCACGACCGCGAACCAAAGGAGCGCCATTGTGTGCACACTTAACGGCTAATTAAAGCCGGACCGGGCGGCACAAAGGGTTTGCCATTATTCGGAAAGATCGTCCGATTTCGACGGCCACCGTACGACGCCCGTCACAATCTCTTGCGGGAAATCTTGCGCGTATTACAAAATTGCATGTGCAACCTTTCCCTCGTCACCCTTCCGCCCCCCCCCCCCCCCCCCGGGGGTGATAAGTGCAGTGGAACCAGCCGAGCGCGTGGGATGGGAAACTTCATTCTTCTTGCACGGTTCGAACCTCCCCGAGAAAGTTTGCTACAGTTGTGCGGTTTTCCATCCAACACTTCCCATTCCCGGGCGGAAGGTCTTACCCCTTAGGACGAAGGTAACGGGGTCCGTCGGCTCCATTGCATTGGCTTCGCCGCTGGGAAGGGAAAAACGTTGTTGTAATTTCATATTCCCTGGCGCGCGATTTGTGTCCGAGTGGCGACGCGACAAACCCCATCTGGTCAGCCCCGTAAAGTCGACGCACGGCGAGGTGACACACTGCCACACTTCCTAACCGAGGGCCTCAGCGGAAGGGGGCACGCGTGGAGGGAAAGAGAAACCCCGTTAGTGGAGCGCGGCCGCGACCCAACCCAACCCGGTATGGTAATGTTGCGTCGAAAGGAAGCGTTGCGTCCGACGAAAGTGTGAAATTCTGGAACGGTGGCTTGAGGTGTCTTGAATCATTCTTAAAATATCTAAACAGTAAATTCCATTTATGAAATGTTTTGGGAAATACTTTCTCGAACGCTTTCGGTACACTTCACAAGGCTTGACTCAAGTCGTTTTTCTCGTAAAACATTGCTTGAAAACAGAGCAGGACTAGTGTTGTGCCTTATAAATCTTTAGGCGAAATTCATTCATATGATTCTTTTACCTAAGATTCATTCACATTGATTCATGACGCTTTTGGGATTCAAATCTTAAAATATTGCTGAATCTTTCTAAAGCTTAACGAATCTTTACGAATCTTTGATGAATCTTTCACGAAGCTTAATTATTGTTTCTTAGGCGTTAATTTGGCGGCTAGTGTTAGTTTCTCTTCCCAGTTTTTGGCTTTACTTTCCTGACCTTTACCCATTAATGAATCTTTGGGAATTATGAATCTGTCGGATTCATGAACCTCGAAAACTGAGCAAAGAGTTATTCAGAATCTAAATTACACAACTCTAGTCAGCCAGTACAAGCCTCTAACACAATAATCAATCTCTACTGAATCTACTTTACTAATAAGAATAATTACAATATAACTTTAATCAGAACACGTTAAAAGCTTATTTTAATGACATCATTTGATAGCCAACACAAGTTTTCAAAAAGGAAATTCCGTGTTTCTAAGCAACAAAAAAGCGTAGTAATTTGGTTTACGTTGTTTGCTAAAAGAAATTATTTTGATTTGAGAGACCAAAACTTATTATAAATCTGCATAAATCCATTTCCGCTTCTAGAAACATGAATCACTCTATTTTTTCTAAGCTAGAATAACAAAACACAAGTACCAAAAAACAAAATACAAACTAGGAGAACAAACTTAGTACTAAAGTTCACATTTTCAATCAAAAGTATAGTCGAAGACATTTTAACGTCAATGTTAGAAGATATTTACAATGTTAAAAACCGGAAACAAATAAAATGCTTGGTTTGACTGCCAAAAGAGATGTGAATAATACACATTGTTGAGTAAAAACCAATAGCAAGCGTTTTAGGTCGAGCAAAAATGAATTAGGTCAATTTATACTTTTGCGTTACTCGATACATTATATTCTGTCCTTACGTTTAAATTTGTTATAACATTGGCTTTGCGTAAACAGCGAATTTTGTATAACATCGCTGTATAATATGCTTAAAAAATGCTAACAAATGCAAAAACCAACCGTTGTGTCATTTGACTCTTGGAAAAGAGACTTAAGTGACAATAAGTCAGCCCATCGTATCCACACTTTCTAATGTCTTGTAAATGCAATTTCTCATGGCGAAACGGTTGATGGGAATTTTAATTCACTTTGTAAATGCTCCAAATGAAACGATAACTCCAGGCAGTTTGGAATATGTTAAGGTCCGATTTGTTTCTCCATCCATCCACGCAGACCCCCCGCGGGGAAGTTTCGGTTGCGTCACCACGGTGTTCTGGTCGGCCGGATGGTGATGGATGATCGAATCTGGCAGCGAAGCACAGATCGCAAGTGGCGATTGACGGAAAACGTCATCAGCTTTCCCCCGTTACCGAACGGGGACGGCGACCCTACGCCCGTTGGTGATCAATTGTTTGCGCTCGTTTCGAGTGTTACTCAAGCGCTTGTTGCGGGAAACGGATTCCGGCCCGGACGCGATTGGGAGCTGGCCGCGGGCGGGACATGCTTTCGCCGCGTTCGAAAAAGCGATTTCAATTAGTAAGTGTTTGTTCCCCGAATTGTTTTCCCCGCCGAGGCGATCCGCGTAATGGTCTCCGGACGGCCAACCCTGTCCCCATCGTTGTTTGACTGTTTAAATTAGTCCGGCACACCGTACCGGATCGAACCCGCCGTCGGGTTTCGCTTATGATGGGTCCGCCGATTATTTGCCTCCTCGAGTTGGTCGAATCCATCCGGCTCGAAGAGCGCAGACGCACGCAGATCCGCCACCAGCTGGACCTCGGAACCGTTCGTTCCGGTTCTCTGTCCAGTGAAGGCGCGCGTTTCACTTTTGGAAAGGAACGCGCGAATCACGGCCATCAATTGGATCGACCTGGCCGCCCTGAATGTGTGCAGCAAGGGCTGCAGGGCTGCCACGGAAAGCCGAAACGGGTTTTGTCACTTTCTTTCTGCGCCATTTTGCTGCCACCAAAGCGCACACGCCATCCTGCAGCCCGGCCACGGTGTGTCCCTTATGGCGTTCAACCCTAAAGCCGGTGATGCTTTTTCCATCACCTTCACCAACCCGGCGTCTGTATGTGTTGACGTACTTTTTTTCCCCACAGCTTTCGTTCCCGATGCTGTTCCGAGACGAAAATTCGAAACGATCCTCGGCGGATTCCATTGAGTTCCCTGTGTTTAACTTGTTATCCCTCCGGCAGGTTAAGCAAGGGAACCGGAGTGGGGAATGTGTAGATGTGGAAATTCCTTCGTACCATCATTCACTCCATTCAGGATCACCATTATGGCCTTGTACGGTACATAGTGGAGGCCTTTCTATGTGGTTTCTTTCACCCTCACCTCAGACCGAGAGACCTCCACGAAGGGTTCGTCGCTTGTCGCCGGTCGCAAATCTTTTGTATTAGGTCTTGCCCCTCCAGGGTTTTTCCTCGGGGCGTTTTACGACGCTCGCGGATGGCGTTGACGCGCCCATCGCATCAAACCGATCGAAGGATCACCAGAAGGTGCGTGTCTGCGATGAAGGAATCGCAAAGCAATTGGTACACGCTACGTCTGGACGGCGTGGATCCGTGATCCGCCGTGGAGTTAATTATGATTTCCTCTCTCCGGTGTCCACCGGCGCACCGGCCGGCCCGGACCGGAAAGTATTTTCACCCCAAAACTCAACCGTTCACACACACACACACGCAAACACTTGCCGGGCCGACCCCGGGATCGCTTTCATTTTCAACGCCGAAATGGGAGCTCGCCCGCGCATGTGCCCGCGATTGAAGGGAGTAAAAGTGATTGAGCGTTCGTGTTGTCTGCGCTGGTTTGTAGTTATGCTTTTTTATGTTTTTGTTTTCTTTTATGTTTAATTTTCCTCTCTCAATTTGTTACTGCACGGCGCGTATGCAAGCGGGGAGGAAAGTGTTTAGCGATCGTTTGCCTTTATTTCGTCCGGAATTGTCCGGTCCGGGGTTGGTTTTGTAATGCTTATGCTGTACGTCGGGTTGCGGTTCAGGTTTTGCGTGTCAATTACAATTATTCGAGCCCCATAAACGACGCTCAAGGGAGGAATTTTAATTCGATATTTTATAGGATTTGGGCTTACTTAACTTTCCGTTTGCAAAAACAGGTTGAACGGAAACATATAAAAAGATTACACTGGTGCTCTCTCTTTTTTAAGCCAGCAGGAACCTAAAAAATAGACTACGAGTAATTTTACATTTGTAAAATACAATAGTGATAGAGAAAAGATAGAAATGTGTCCAAAATATCAACCTCTATCTCTTTTTTTAATTATAATTAACAGAATCATAAAACCAAACCACGGGCCATATTACTGAAGTTTTTCTTGTCAAAAATGGCTGGAAAGAGACGTATTGAAAAGTTTATCCAATTTATTAGCCTCTACCTATTTTTTTTTAAATAAAAAAATCATAAAACTAGACCACAAGTCATCTTAGAAAAATGTTTCTTTGTTTAACAAAAGTTATAGAGAGGTGTAGTTTAAAATTTATCCAATTTATCAGGGTTTAATTTTTTTAAAATAATAATAGAATCATTAGACCAGCTCACATGTCATCTAACTTAATTTTACCTTCGCCAAAAAAGATGGGACAGTGATGTATTGAAAATGTTATCAAATGAAACGATCTTCATCTTTTTCTACTAAAAACTAAATTTTTCTACTATAAAAAACAGGTAAAAACAGAAATTTTGCTTAACTTTTTGTTTGCAAAAACGGATTGAACATATTAAAAACATATTTATGGTGCTCTCTCTTTTTTAAAACCAACAAAAAATAGATCACGAGTCATCTTACTTAACTTTTTCTTTGTAAAATAAAGGATGGATAGCGAAGATGCTGGAAATGTATCCAATTTATCAGCCAGCACCTATTTTTAATAATAAAAGAATCATGAAACCAGACCACAAGTCATCTTACTTAATTTTAACTTTGTCATAAAAAGATGGGACAGGAATGTAATTAAAATGTTATCAAATTTATCGATCTTCACCTTTTTCTAATAAAAAACAGTACCATAAAACCAGACCACGAGTCTGCTTTATCCAACTTCGACCGTTATGTTACCACAGTGAACCGCGCATAACTTTGATAACCCGCACAATAAATTCAAATGCTCTCCCCTTTGTCAATATTGTTCAATTTTAATCCACAGGATAATGTCCAATCAACTTCCATCTTTACGAAGGGGCCAACTTTCACTCGGGACTCGGGAATCGCGCAACCTGACCTATCCTCACACCGCGTCATTTTGCAGCTTGCATGCGAAGCGCATCAGATAAAGCTGACTAATGATGCACCCGAGATGATGCGCGAAGATGCTTTCAATTGGAAGTTACGAAACCGGTCCCCGCGGTGCCTTCGCAAATGCCTCCGGAATTGACCTTTGACGGCGTGACGGGAGACGATGCAGCACGATGCGCCACCTTGCTTGGCAAAAACAAAGAAAAAACAAACCACCGGCACCGGGGAGAAAGTCTTCCAACGTTACCACAGAACCGCAACTTATCTAATGTCTGTGAAAGTACTCATAATGCGCAAAACGTGTGTGTGCGCGCGGGGGAGTCTTTAGCGGCACGACGAAGCCGTGACATTAGAGTGGCGTAGGAGCTTCCCCGTTTATTCGGGTTGCGGGTTTGTGGCCACAAGACATTCGTCCTCGCATCGGATCAATCGAAATTGAAAGTCGGAACCCGGTAGCGTACGCAGCCGGGAAAGAAGGGTTGGTTCAAAATATAAGCCCACCACTTTTACGGCCCGAAGCGGAATGCTTGGAACGTGTGTTTTCGACAGGCGGAAATTAAAACACTCCACGCGGGCGGTGGTGGTCGGTGGGGGGAACAGGAAAAGGGCACAGGACTTGATGCGAATCAAAGCGTGGCGACTATAATTTGCATTATTCCACTCGCACCACGTGCTGGAAGCGAGTTGTAGCGAAATTGGACGACTTCTGTGTGGAGGTGGCTCAATTCGGCAACCCTACCTCCCCCTCTCCTCGGGGACGTCCTCCTCTCAAGCTACTAGAGCTTTCTATTTTCTTTCCCCACAATGTCACCATTCCGGGCCGGAAGACGGCGGCAACCGAACCGGCGATGTTACCCAATAATCGGCGCTAATTCGAATGCCCAACGAATCTTCCGAATTCCGGACGCGCGGTATTGCATCACCTAGCAAGCAAGCAAAACGGTTCGTTGATAAGATTTGCCAACCGGTGAGGACCCGTAGCCTCCGGTAATCGTATGTTAGCCGAGCGTTCCTTTAAATCTTCCATTCCCGCTTTGAGGTAAGCTTTTAAGATGTTATGTTTTATAATACCCTCACAGGAGCGCTGAATTTATTAATTGTAGGTTAATGGGGTTGACCCGAACGCGGCGTGTTTTTATGGTCACAAAAACACAACATAATGTGCATAAAATTCAAATCCGAATCTTCCACCTTCTGCTGTTGAGAGTAGCAAATTATTGAGATTCAGCTTGGCAGCATTTATTTTTACGAACTCATCAATTAGTTGTGTCCCGAGGTTTTCAACACTGTTTGAGTTTTAAATTGATTGTGATTTCCACTAAAATGTTAAACTTTCCCCTACTGAATAATTTACAAGGTTTTAAACTGCACGACTAAACGAAATTTTGGTTATTAACAACACTATGGCGGATGGCAAGTACTCCTAAATCGGTGAAAATGAACGATTTGATGGGTCATTTAGAACTTCGATAAGTGACATGCAAATGTACTTCACTTTTATGAAAATTTATCCATTTAGTCGAGTGCAAAGGATGCCCAACCTTTACCAAAAACTGTGAGAAAATCGTTCGATTCGATTTTGGCAATTCTTTAATTCCGGAGATCAAGGTTTCCAAGAGATCTTGACCTGTAAGATCATCCAAATGCTTCCAGAAGTTTCTCCTCCCATGGAAGTATTTTGCAAAGACTTCAGCAGCACCCGCCCCAACGGAACGAAGCTTTCTTCCGCGTGCGAAAACAGTGCCGTGACTCATAGAAAGCTGCCCCCGATTGGGCCGAATATCCGTTCTTATGTCACACCGTACGGTTTCGTCGGAGAAAACTGCTCAACCGATCGATTCCGTCGATCTGGTCAGTCAGCCGGCCGCGTAGAACTGGTCATGCCCGTGCGGGAAGTGGAATAAACAGTTTAAAATAAAACCACCACCATCATCGATGATCATCATCACCGTCAGCGTTCGCGCCTTCAACACCCGTTCGCCGTCCCAACCTTCCCCCCGTGCGGAGGGATAACGGTTTTTCTTCGGCATCTTTGGGCCGGGCGGGTCGATTTCACCGTTTGGCACCCGCCCCGAACGACAAGTGGTGGCCAGTTATGGCAAAAACCAAAAACAAAAATAATAACCCGCTCCGATCGACTCCGAGACTGCACTGTGCACTGTGAAGGAAGACGTTTTGTTGCAACTGCTCCTCGATCTACACTGGTTTGGTTTGCTTGGCTGGCTTGGGTGGCTTTTACCGATAAAACGGGACCCTGGCTGGAGTTGGTGCGTGTTGTTCCACTTACGTGTTCTTAGTCTCTGGTTTTGGCACTTGGTCTTGGTCGCACCCACTGCGAGGAATTCACCGCGGGAAACTGTTTACAAACGGCTACACGGGGTATTCGAGAGCACACGAATCACTAACTCGATGGGATGGCGCACGTCGGCGGCTATAGTCGAAACTGAACGCAGCTCGAGGCGCGAGGTCGGTTTATAGCTGATCGCGCGAAGGTCTCGCCACTCGCCGATCGGGAAAATGAGCGGCCGGAACGAGATGATGCGTCCGTGGGTGACGCTCTCGGAGCATTTTTCCGTGGAGCCCGCTGGAGTTACTCCCGCTCGCGATCTTTCCATTCCATTCGACTGGAAGTTTCGAACTGGCGGGAATTCTGTTCAACCCGCTGGACCCATCGTTCATATTGGAGACCGACATTCTGTTTCATTCAGAAGCAATTTGCATTGGTAGCTTTTCAACGAAGAGTACTTGCCACGATCAACAGCTTCAATTACTTTGTCCGCCACAGGGCAACCGACACGGCACGTTCGGCTGATTTCATGGGGCTCACTGGAAGTAAGATGACTCTCTGCTGAGTCGGAGATCTCTGGTATTTCTCACTCTCTCACCACCTTCCGATTCTCTCTGTTTTCCATTGATCTCTTCTTTACATACTTAACATCGCCCGTTAGTCTGGCGCTCGTTGGGAACTTCCAGCAATAGCGGTTCCAATAGTGGAGTCTATTGCAATAACCGCACCGTAATCGCCATCAAGCATGACGCAGTAGTGTTTGCAGAAAACAGGCCAGAATGGAGCCTGTGGACGCTGGTTGGAAGTTGTTACAGACGATAAATGGCTTGACGATCGACAGTTTTTCGGGTCCCCGTCAAGAATGTAACTAAAAAAGTTCATTTTTTAAATTCTGCATTAGTATGAAGTGTAGAATGAAAGACATACTTACATTCTTATGTTTGTAGTTCTATAATCGATGAGCGGCCCAACAAAGTAGGCCAATGTGTTCCAAGTTAGCATCCAACCATTTCTGGTTGGATTCCTCCAAAGTCCACCTTCAATCTAGTCCTACCCCTATCCAACGTCAGAGGTTAAGAAGACTTTTCAGGCAGGGTTGTCCCTTGTCCCCAAAGTTCGGTGCGTCTGGTTCGCTGAAATGAAGCCTACAAAGACGAGATAAACTTGCACCCCATTTGAGTGATGCGTTGCAGATGATCCAACCTTGGATCCACTTTGGCGAGACTCTTTGGAGTGCCCTCTCGGGCAGATGCCCAAATCGCGCCCGGCTAACCCGGATAGCATTCGTCTGCCGGTAAGCGGGTTCCCCATCATGCATATTCAACAGGCTCCCGCGTCTAGTCTTGGCGAACATATTTTTGACAGCAATTATTTATTCCCTCTCGTTGGTCTCATTCGACGATGGAGGCGTGTTTCATTTTTTGCTGAGGTTTCCTTTCCATTTCTCTTCGCCCGCTGATATCGTGGATCATCGTGGGTTTGAGGTATGCATCATCAACGCACGAGGAGGATCCCTTGCCTGCAGTTGGTTGGTTCTTTTTTTTCACCCATCCGTCGTGCCAACCAATCGTGCCAAAATGTGCATCGTGTAATGCACATTAGATAACACCGGGGATCTTCGCCGGTGAAAAGTGTTAACGGAGGCTCGGTGGGGAAAAAAATGGCCACCAATGCAAATGAGCCAGAAGATTAATGCCTAGAGAAGGTGCGATGGTAGCAATCGTCCTCGCCAAAACCATAGACATAATTTCAGGTCAAGTGTATACATAACGTAGGTATATTCCACCGGGACGAGGCTGGAGTTGGACTAATTCCTCAGTCAGTTTTATAAAATAATCCGGCCATTTGAAGAAGAAAAAACCAAACGAGGTTATCAACAACATTATAACCAAAATTTGGAAGCCAAACAAACTGTTTCCCAGCACGCATAGCATTTCTTCCCGCCTGTTCGTGTTCGCGCCGACAAAACAGCACGTGGCGCACACCTGGACCGCAACACACATGGACACACACTTCGGGTGGCCCTTTTGGCGTTTTGCAAACCGTGTGTGTGTGTTCCGCGAACCGCTTCCCTAACAGTCTACATCCGCACTACAGTTTTCATGATTTGTTTCATTTCGCACGGTTCGGTAACGATATCCGTTCGGAATGATTGTTTGATTCGATTTTCCGCCACTCTCACTTTTTCCCCCCAACGGTCGATGCGTGCGAAAAGCCTTTAAAGCGGCCCTTCAACGCCAACAGCCTAACGAAATTGGCCCGGAATGCTGCCGGGAGTTGGGTGAAGCGAAAAGCACAACAAAACAAAACAACTTATCACATTCCGTGTTCGAGCCAATGCAAGGCAGCGTATTAGCATGTTTGTGGGGTGGAATTCCGCCCGACATTCGGCGTTTAGTGTTTAATTTGGCAATCATTATATTGATTGAGTTGTTTAAGGAATTTTGCCCCGTTTTTGTTTCGGTAGAGGCAGAGGCGATGGCGGATGTCCAACAACTTTCAATAGTTATCAACTCAAAATAAAGCTGACACAAAAACCGCTTTGCCTTTTCTCTCCGTGTACAATGTTTTTGGTGTCTTTTAGAAACCCCATTCATATTATTCAAGGGGTTTTCGCGGCAATTGCAATAAGCTAACGATTACGAAACAGCTTGCTCAATCGCTCGGGAACAGCTTTCTTCCTTCTTCCGCCGTTAGCAGTACGCATTTTTACGGCAAGTGACAAAACACGGATTCGCTTACGCCCCGTTTCGTCGGACGCGAGACTAACAATTAACTGATCCTACTCAAAACGTTTCCCGTTGTGCTTTCGTCGTAACTTCTGCCAAAAAAAAAAAAGGCGAATGCTTCCTGAAATGGCCAAAAATCGCTACCGATGGGAAACGCGCCGCGTTTTAGAAACAGGTTCGCATTTCAGATTCGGTCATCTGTTGTGGATTTTGCTATTTAACGTGTCCAAAGCGTCCTGGGAATGATTGGGGGAAAGGGGGGTAGGAAAATCGCATTCGCCCCCGACAGATGGCAAAATAAATATGGCGCGTTCGCAAACGCAAACAACAATTGCGCTGGTCGTCGTCGAAAACATTGACGGCACACCGACGCATCTTCACCCTTCTCCCGGGGGGGGAGCAGCATCTTCTCACGTTCGGGGACGGGACAATGGTGGATGGCCGGCAAAACACTCCGCCACCACGGCGGGTTGCATAAAGCTCATTTAATAATTGCACACCGTTCCGTTCCACGCCATCTGGACCAAAGATAAACACCACAGGTTCCCACCAGCCCGTACCTCCTCAGCGCGGGCTTTTGTGGCCAGCATCCTCGGCGATCTTGTCACGCGCATCGCAAGTGCGTTGAATAACGTGCCCTCCACACGCCGAGTACCACCGAAACCTGAGTGTTCCCGGTCCACGTGGATATTGCAGAGGGCACGCACAAAACGTTCGGGTTTGGTGACGCAACGGTGACCCTTAAAGAAGCGGCTCAGCACTCTAGCTATTCGTATGTTGGCGGGGTCAGAATTGATATCCTCCGACGCTCTGAGATTATGGGGGGACGCCAAAATTTTTCCACCCTCCCCCGAAAACCACGATGCAGCTCGGGGTCGGGTGCTTGAAGGAAATTGCGTCACCGGCCGCCACTCGATGATGGCACTTGGCTGGTTGGCGTTGAAAGGGGGGGCTGTTGAGGAGGGACCCAATGTCTTCCGCGTCGGATCAAACCCATCCATCTATCGTCATCCCACCGGAGGGTCGGTTTCTTTTACTGCTATTACTGTCAGTGTCTTTCCCCAGCGCAGTCTCCACTCCAGTGCTTTTTCCTATTAGTTTTTGCCAGGCATTTCACCCGGCTCTTTCTCTTCCCTGAACCACGCGTGAGTGCCCTTTGGCCATCCATCGCATCCGCCGATGGAATTTTGCCGGCTCTCTCGACCTAAATCGTGCGAAGAGTCGTGCCGGAGCTGGGAGGCGTGGGAGGCGTTGGCCATCCCAACGATTGACCCCGTCGCATCCCCTCCCCGGCCCCCCGTGGCCGCCTCAGCCGGAGGGTCGTTGTTGCGTAACCACTTTCGTTTATATAGCCACCGGCGCAATTGGCATCGGTGTGTCGCCTGTGTGCTTCCGATCGGAGGCTGGAGGAAAGCGTGAGAGAATTCCAGTTGGGATGGTTTTTTTTTTTTGAGGTGAAGGGTGGGAGGTCAACGAGTGTGACATAGAGGAATTCATTTCCTTCAACTTTCATATGTGGGTCAGTGCTGTTCGGTTTCAGTTTTACTCCAGTTGCATCCACTGCGCAAGGATGTTACTCACGAGTGAGAGGCATCTGGCGAAGACTAAACGCACCGAGCTGATTGAAACCTGTGAGTCCTAACATCACCACCGCGCAGGCTGTGAGATGAGGTTGAGCCTTCGTTTACTTGCAAACGATCGGTGTCCGATCGTGGCAGAAGAAGGGAACATAATTATGGTACTTTATTACCTACACTTGCAGCACCACTCCTCCGAATGCCTCCGCAACGTCGATCAAACAGTGGCTCCACGAGTGACTCGGTGCCGTACACCTTGTACCACGTTGGGCAACCCGAACACCATAGCATAGAGCATAGAGATGCGATGTTGGGAGTCATTTATCATCGCGCACACACACGTCACACGCCACAAGATCGGGAGAATGAAGACCGAAGGAGGGAGGGGGGATGGAAAACAACTTTCCATTTTGTGGATCCAGCGCATCTTTATTCTTTGTGCCGCCGGCGGGTGGAACATTACAATTCGCTAAGGATCAAGAGAGTACTGGAACGCGAGGCTGGCGCATGTTTGGAATTTGCAATTATATTCGCGACATATTGCTGGCGGTTGTGAGAGGAAAACTCATCATGATATGAAACCTTGGGGCAAGTTTAACGATGGTATGAAATTGGATTTGTAATTGAACTCTGTGACGCACGGCATGTTTATCCGGCACGTCAGTGATTCCATGTACCAAATTTAATTTTCGAGAGGTTCGTCGTTTGAGAATCAGTCTTTTGTTTTTTTTCCCTTTAAGAACACCCAGTTATACAATTCAAACCCCTCTGGCACACCGTGGCCGCGCGCTTTTCCCTTTCACCTTCGTTGGACTTTCCAATCGATCAATCGATCGGTTTTTGCAAACCAACTCGACGCGGAAAAATCGGTGTGCTGGATCGGATGCAGCCGTACGGTTAGTTAGGCTGGGCTGTACGTAAGTTTAATGGTACCCCACGGTCCATAATCCACTAGGCGCCTCCGCCAATCTTCGGCCGCGATGCTCCGGTTTGTAATGAGCTGTTTTACGCTTACGACACGTACACGTACGCTCGCACTTACCGCATTTCCCACCGACAAATCGGCGCGGCACCGCGGCGTTTTCCAGTGCGAGCGATGAAAAAAGGGTCGCCGATTGGGAGGCATTACATAAATCATAAATCTCATGCCTCCCCCCGCCCGCCGATGGGATCGCCGATCGTTTTCGATTAAACGACTCTTGAACGATTGTTGTCTAAACAATTGACTGGCGGGTTTGGTTTGCGGTGCTTTGCCGCGAGAGTAAAGCATTCGAAGCATGCAACCAATCAAATATCAATTAATAAAGGAAGAAGCAAAGGGCAGTACTATTACGAAGGACACCTGGGACAGTCTTTGACATCATTGTTGGACCAGATGTCGGCAAACAACGACTCATTGCATGGTTGTTGAGGCCTTTAAATCATTGTTTTCAATCCACATTTGCTACTTTGAAAAGTATTTATTTTACTGTTATTTTTAAGCCAATTTCTATATGCCCGTTCGTTCTATCTTGTTTTTCGTACCATTTAGAACATATTATATTTAAAAGTGTTTCATACAAGCAAACCATTGTCAAAAGGCGGATTGTGGTTGAAGTGATATACAATTTGTAAATTAATTCTTTAAAAAATCACTCGTTTAACTGTTATTTAAACCATTCACAGTTTTACCCGAGCCTGACTCGATCAGCTTTTTGTTGGACGTTTTGTTTCTACTTTCGTTGTGCGTCGTTTTTTTCCGCGTGCACCTGCTTCGAAAACACGTTCTTATGTGTTTGTAAGCTTTTATTGATATATTTGACACTATTCGATGCAATTGAACCAAATTTTATTTTCGGCCAATTATTGCAGTTTACAATCTCAAATAACACATTTGGGAACTGACCATCATTTAATCAACAAAATGCAAAAAACTTTAGGATTTTTTTTCTTTCTCATTTATAGACCAAAACCTGTACAAAAATGTAGAAAACAAGTGTGACAATTTTTTGAGTAATTTTTTCAACTTGGCAGGAATGTGAAGGGGTAAACTATGAAGAAAGTGGAGATGAGCAAAACAGTAGAAAATAGCACCGATTACGCACCTAGTAATAATGGGAATATTTAGATTTTTTCAAATCATACACAATTATAAATTAATCTACTATTACATTACAAACTGATAAATTGCAAAACACTTAATTTTTAAAAAATGAGTCAAAAAACCTGAGATCTTCATACTAACGAAGCACCAAGAATAGTAAAAAAGAACTGATAAACTTTTCAAACAATGCCCTGCAATCTTACTGCTAGTTGCCAAAGGTCAGTTCCATCCACGAATCAGTTCAAGTTTCACAAAAATGAACGGCTAGCGATCGTTTCTAAGAGGAGCTGTCAACGCACATCTTCCACAATGAAGTGAATTGCGGATCATGAGAAAGTACAACCATCGCCGAGCGGCCAACAAACATTTTTGATTGTTATGCAAAGAGCTGCACAGACGGAATTGTGAACGAAAACGAAAATAATCTGAATCGTAAAAGCTGTTGTAAGTTCTATGAGCAAGCATGAGCCGATTCATTTGAAGGATGGGAAGAAGTGTTTCTATGGAGCAGTTAAAATTGAAATATTCCTTCATTAAAATACACTTTTGAGACAAATGTCCATCAACTGTGAAGGAAGGTGTTGTTTCAATTTCATACAATTTACTAATCAAAGATTGACTAGACTTTTGGATTCATTGCATTGCATTGCGGTAAATACAACTTCTAGGGCCTGACAACTTTTGACAACATTTTGCCTTCCTTTAGAAAAATGATTGTGAAACCCTGATATTGTTTGATCTATTGATATTTATGGCGTTCACCATGGTTGATAACTTTAATCTTTGCTTGTAAATCGCTTTTTGTAACATTGCAGGATTGCATTTTAAGCTTTGCCGTTTAAGCTTTGGTATACTTGTGGTTCCTCACAGCGTTCCCTTATTGTCTTCGAAAAATGCTAAAGCTAATCAGATAAGCAAACGTTGAAAGAAAACATACGATAAGCGCAAGACAATCATCAGTTACCGTGGAGCTTGTTTTCCTCGTCACCCCGTCGCCATATGCATATAAGGAAACCAATGGTTTGCACAAAGCGGTCGGCTGAAATATATACAGCTATGTCGATGTGGGACAGCCATTTAGAGTGCGAATTAACAACGCCTCTTAACAACACCGAGCAGCATTTTGGGCAGTTTGCTATTGAATCTGAAGCTACACCAGACAAACAATAGCTATAATTACATTCATTGCAGACAGGCGTCCCGTGGCGTCGTAGATAACTGGCCCAAAGGCGATAATGTGATTATTTTTATGTACCTGCCAGCGGCCATCTTGGCGCGTGAGAGCCGCACGAAGCATAGGAAACCGTGTCGTTGATGCATCACCTCTGGCATGCTGCTCCGTCAGCTGATGGCGCGATGCAGATTCGCAAACAGGTGCCGTCAGCAGATGAGCTTGCGGTGGGCCATCGTGCTGGAAGTAAAACGACAATTTGCATCGGCAGCCTTCGCCCGGTACGTTCACCAAGCGGCGCCAAACCACGTTTCGGCCACCTTGGACGACTTAGCGAGTAGATGATCAGTCAAACGGCGCACACACACACACACACATTGCATTTGCGTAAAGACGCGAGTCGTTGCCACAGTGCTCCCTTTGGTCGATGTCAAATGTCCTAAAACTGGCCCGGACCTACTGGCCCGGCGGCGGGCGATGACGGTCAGTGTCTGCGGGCAGCCAGGATTGAGGATGAAACGGAAAATGAAAGTCATCCCCAGCCAGGGTAAACTTGCCTCGAGTGTTTGTTGGTGCCTCTCGATGGAGGAATAAAAAAATAAAGAAGCGCATCCATTCGCCAGCAACGATGAAGTTCAAGTTTAAAAGCACTTCTCCGGGTGATGCAGTCGCTCCATGATATAACCGGTTCCGGTCACGTGCCAATCCCGTCAAATGTACGACCAACAAATTAGCGAACCGATGGACAAGTGGTCGATCCGCTCCGAGACGAAGGTAGATCGCGAGGGCCTTACTGGTTCCTTTCATTGACCCTGATCGCGTTGACATCACCGATAATTATACTGCCACTAGCCGAGTCTTACCGGATGATCCTCCAATTTCACTTCCGCCACGAAAAGGACATTCTTCTGCGGATCGATCGGTGGTGTCTAGAAGAAGGCGAAACGAAAACGAAAGATTGAAACAAGATTAGGTCGCGAACATCACTCTTTTGCATAGCAACACCAAACGAGAAGCATCATCTCTTCCGCAGCGTAATCGTTTTGTTTCAACTTCAAGTACCGCACTAATGGGGTGTCAAAAAAATAATACGATGCCGCGACCGGTTCAAGGTCGGTCCCGGCGTGACTCAATTGGTTCACGGCCGACCCCGAGACGCTTGGTTCCGATGAGGCTTGCCGGGCCCACAAAGACCCTGGAGGCTTACTAGCGGCCGCGCATCACTTCGAGTGATCGGTGAGCGGATTCTGATTCTGGATGCTTCCTTTCGTCAATGACAACCGTCGGCTTTGGGTTTTGGCATCTGTCGGCTAGACGAAGCGATGATCCGCACGGAACGACGAGCTGGCAGTACCGGCCGATCAACGATCCTCTCATTTTCTTTTTTTTCTACGCGCTGTCCATTCATCATAACAAGGTCACTGTATCACTGGCTACCTGAATGTTTGCGCATAGACTCTTCGCCACATATGGTATGTACCATCGCCTCGGACCCCACGCTGTCCGCGAGGCATATGGTGGCGTTTGATGATTTTTTTGAACGACTCCAATTACCTTTATCGCATCGCCGTTCACTCGTTGAAGATGTCTCCGGTGCCAAATCTTCGATGCAACACCGATCTTGCTGCCCTTCCGGGGCAGACCGAATGGCCGTGGTTTGATTTAAGGTGAACGTAACATTATCACACTCGATAACTGCACCGATTTGCAATTTAAGTTGCCAGGTAGATTTGTGTTCAATTATTGTAGTCCTTCGTTTTAGTATAACATAAAGTTTTAGTTCAAATAAATCTCTTATACAAGAAGCTTTAAACCTGAAGTAAAGTCCTCAACTAAAATATTAGTGAAAATAATAAACTAAAATATATAAAAACCAATCTAAATATGCCAATTTATAATTCAACAATTTTACTTAGTGGAAAACAGTTGCCCATTCTGATTTCGATTTATGGTATAAGAACCATTAAATCAATATATTACGCTAGAATATTTGAATTTGAGAAATGCTTGTTATCTTTACGAAGCTTATAGGTTGTTCAGAACTACAGGCGCCAATGAGTATCATTAGCTTTTTGTAAGTATCCCGAAATGCAAAGGCTTATATTAATATATCCAGCACTACTAACCCTTCTTATGCCTCTCAACTACAACCGATCGAAAAAAACATTCACAACTCTTAAAGGCAGGACATATTCCAACATTTTAAAGCCCAAACGGAGTAGCATTTGGTCATAAAAGCCCCCCAACAACTGAAAAACATCCCAACATGAATGGTTTTGCTATGAAATATCTTCGGCGATGTCATTTTTATACGTATCCCAAAATCAACGTGACTTTTAATGGCTGACACATCGAAATAATCTTTCTGTTAAGTATAGACACTTTTAGAAGTGTTTAGTTCGTTCATAGATTCCAGTGATGATGGTGATGTTTCAGCCATTGTAATTGTATATGCTTCTCGCAAAGTTGTACACCATGCTCATCGCAGTCCGCAATGGCTCCAACAAATCGAAGGTATTCGTTTTCCATGGATTGTGTAAATTTGTTCTGAAGCTAAATGAAAACAATACCTCTATGTCCTATGTGTTCTATGAATAGAATCGCTTCGAAAAACGAACAAATAATCCGATTACGTCGCCAAGATTGGCTCCGCCGATTTTGAGTTTTAACGTTAAAAACAAACAAACACCCATTTTTATAAGTTTTAATCTTTGTATGGAGAAAAGCGTTTATCATGTTTTCTGGTTTTCTGGCTTTTCCTTAGGAACTTCCTAACTTTTCATTGTTTTTATTGGGCCAAAAGAAACAAATCATTAGAAGACTTCGTTGGGATGAGTCCAACCGTTTTTTAGTTTTCTTTAGAGAAGTAAATTTTATTTTTTAATATGGAAAAAAACCCGTTTTTACCGATTTTTTCCATTTTCTGCTTTCCCTTGGGAATTTTCAAATTCTCTTTTTTCCTAAACCTTCCTTGAGTAAAGAGGAACAAATCATACGAAGACGTCATCAAGATTCGTCCAGCCGATGTTGACTTTTAGCATCATGAACAAACAAACATTCATTCTTATAGGTTTAAGTGATGCAACTTTACAATAAAATTTACTTCATTCAATTAGCTTCATAAACTTTTTTCTTATTGCGGACGAAAATTTGTCTATTTTTTAATGTAAACGTTAACAATACTGCAAGTTTCATCAAATTGACGTTAAAAAATGGTTTGTTTTAAAGTGCTTATAAAGTTAAATATTACTGATTTACGTTCTTCCAAAATAATTAATCTTCCAAACTAATAATGTCGTAAGAACACAACCGCAATAGTTTTTTCCTTACTGATGGTAATTACTCACACGTTTACTTATTATTGTAACGAGAGACTTTGTCACAACGTTTCAAAACAATTGGAATATATCAATAATATCACAGATCCTTGCTGGTTGGAACGAAAATCAATCCCATACTAGGGGAAGGATACCACCGATTTCACTGCGAGCGTAACGACGTTCCCGGTACAACAGTATGTTTAGTACTACTTCGACTGGTTGAAAATTCAGCCATGCCCCGGCGAAATGAGCAAAGGGAAAGAGTTTAATGGGTTTGATGTTTAACCAGTGCGTTGATGTGTTGACACGACGGCACCGCGAAGAAACGGTTAAACCTCACTCGTGCAACAACCACCTCGCTACGGCCACTCCTACAACAATGACAGACAACTGATCCCTTTTCAATGATAGGATCTGACTTTTCGTCTTTATTACAGCCATTTCCACAAATGGCTGTTGGGTGCCGCGATGTCCTTCCGGCGACGTGTCACATCACCCAATATGTGAAACCGAATGCTGCTCCCAACAAGCGCCCGGGTATTCGCGCCACCCACTCCAGTGTGTGTATGTGTGTGTGTAGGCTGAAAATTAGTCCACTTTGGGGGGATAGCGGGCCCGCAAGGGTGTGATACACCGTGGTGTTTTCCGGGTGAGACGGTACTTAACAATGTAAATGATGTTCTTATTTAGATAAACAGCACTAACCTGGCACGACATTTTCCCGGATGGCCATTTGGCTCGACCAAAGCTGGCAGTAAGTAGCAACCGGGGGGATGTGGAGTATAATCGGTGTGAATTACCGCGCGTTGTAAGCGTGCCAGTACGCCACATGGTATCATCCGACACAGATCCCTGGTATCGATATCGGTTCGCCATGGTACGTAAGTTTCTGCGAACTTTTCTTAATCCGACGGACTTTTACGCTGCCCAGCGGCCAGTGCTGCGGGTATCCTTCCTCACCGGGATGACACCGTTCACTGTGGTCAAGGGTCCGACGGAGCTGATGATGTTGCGGTGCACCCCGTTCGGGTACATCAATACCAGCCTGCACGTGATCCTGTTCTGCAGTTGCTACGTGGGCGCGTTGCTGAAGGGTGAAACTATAACGCGGTTCTTCTTTCAAACCGACATCAGCACGCTGGGCGATGTGCTGCAGTTCACCATCGGTATCACGGCGCTCGTCATGACGTTCTTCTGCAGCATCTTCCAGCGTAATAAGTTGATCAATGCGTTCCACGCGCTGGCTAGCATCGATCGGCGGTTCAAGGAAATCGGTTTGGAGACAAACTATAAGAGCACGCTGCACTACAACCTGCTGGTGATGTGCACGAAGGTGATAATCTCCTCGGCGTATCTGCTGCTGTGTTTGGCCGTGTTCATCTCCTCCAGCACGTACCCGAATCTGACTACCTGGATCTCGTTCCTAATGCCGTACTTTATGATGTCCATGGTGATCGTGGTATTTCTGTGCTTTGTGAACCAAACCAAGCACCGCTTCCATCTGCTGAACAAGGTGCTGAAGCATCTCCGCCAGGCGGTGCTCGAGAAGCGTGTCTCGCCCCAGCGTCGGCTTAGCTACTGGCATGCCATCAAGATCCAGCGTCCGCTCGGGATTGCGTCCGTCTACTCGAACAACGACAAATCGATGCCGGACGTGGTAACCGCCGTGGCCAACATCCAGGACGCGCTGTGCGAAGCGTGCAGCTACGCCGAGGATTACTTCACCATCCAAATGCTCACGATCGTGACGATAGTGTTTGTGATTATCGTGTTTAACTCGTACTACGTGCTGGACGCCTTAATCGGGTCTACCTCGAACGACACGTCGTTCTCCAAGAGTCAGTTCGCCGTGTTCTTCCTCGGTCAAGCCATCGTTTACGGTTTCGGGGTGTTCAACATCGTGTACGGCAGCAGCTCGTTGGTGCGGGAAAACGACAACATCGGCGTCAATGTGCACAAGCTGCTGAACGTGGCGACTGGGACGGACGGCGAGCTCGCCGCCAAGCTGATGCAACTGTCGCTCCAGATGGTCCACCGCAAGGTGCGCTTTTCTGCCTGTGGATTATTTAGTTTGGATTTTACGTTAATTTTCACGGTACGGCACGAAATGCTTCGAAGAAATTGCATGGCACAGCACTTCGGCTCTACTGATAAACGATTTGCTCTTTCAAATTTACAGTTGGTGGGCGCTGCGACAACTTATTTGGTCATACTGATACAATACGAGCTGAGCATGGACGAGAACAGGCACCAAAACATTGCCAGAGCGTTTTTAGGGAACGAAACATGGAACAAATGAAAAAGGTAAACTATTTTTATATGTACGCAAATCTACTCAAAAGGAAGAGTAATAAAATAAATCCTTAGGTGAATTCGCTAGAACTCAACCAGCATTCGTCTGGGGAGATTGTGCCTTGGTTAACAAAAAAAACACCGAACAAATCATTTTGCATAAAATCTACATGCTATGCAAGCCAATGAGGTCTATTAGCGTCTCCACACTTAACACTGATTTGTTCGACACGTTTGTAGAGGTAAAAAAAAAATTATATTCTGATGTTAAGATTTCTACCACTAACGAGTTAAGCTGTACACTGTTTGTAACTTTCAACCAAATGTTGATATTGTAAACAGTATTCATTTTGAAAGTGAGTATAACTCTGCTTTAATCTGGAATAAATAAATAAAATCTTATCTTAAGTTTCTGCGAACGTAAACAATGAAGAAAAAGTTAAAGTTATATGGACAAGTTGTGATACATAGAAAGAAAGAACAAACCGTTTGAAGTTGATTTTCGCAGCAATTCACGGATTCTACTGCAATTTTCACATTATATTCTTACAGTTATAGCTCACGGTTCTTCGTCTTCGATGATGATCCTTTTTTGGCTTCACGATCCCGGCTTCTATTACGACTAGTCTGTCGTTTTCCTTTAGTATCTTTAGAGCTCCCAGCGCCTGTACTGCTAGAGCTTCGACTTCGATGCTTTCGTTTGTATTTATTGCTTCTTTTACTACCCGATGTAGGATCCTTTCGCCTCGCACTGTTCTTTTCACCATGCCCTTGATCTTTGTTATAGCTACTGCTTCGACTCCGGTTTCGGCTGCGGCTTCGACTTCGATTATCTCGTCTTCGCCGACTGCCGCTACGACTTCGATTGTCTCGTCTTCGCCGACTGCGGCTACGGTTTCTTCTGTTGTCGCTGCGAGTATGGCTACGGAATCGTCTGTCATTTTTACCGCTTTCTAATTCACGTACACTTTCTCCAGTGTTTGCTTTAGAACCGGTCACTCTTGCTTCCGGTTCCGGTGACTCCGACCATCGCCAATTAACAGCATTTCGGGACGGTTGTGTAGCTCCGGAAGTGATTTCATCCCAGCTCCTGTAAAATATGATAATTTAAAAATTTAATTAATAACTGTGAATCCATGATAGCTCCTAACTGCATACTTTTGCACAAGCGGCGTGGCAGGCACAATTGAAGCCTCCTTACGCATCGATCGACTCTCCTGGAAATGATCGTACTGGTAGCGAAGGTCAGGGTTCTTGAAGATGTGCAGAAAATTGCATCCTGGCCCCTTCTGGCAGCGTTTCAACTCAAATAGCCCTGGAAATTTCGAATCCATGGTGGGGATTGATTAACGCATGTCTCATTTCCTGTGCAAAACTATGGGAAACAAGCGATCAGTATGTTCGTATGAGTTAAGGATAAAGGACTTTAAGAAACTGCTTTGAAAAATCTTTCGCAAAAGCAATGGTTCAGCTCTATAATTTTAAAAGGATACACATTTGAATTTCTGTTCATTTACCACACACCGCCGCTGGCCAAACGATCGGGCTTCGGAACTCCACATGCAGTTGCTTTTTCGCGTAAAATCTTCCATTCATGCGAAGGTAGGCGGCCGCAGCGTTTCTGGAAGGGAATGTGATTCTTGATTAAAATAACCACTCTTTCAAAAAGCAAACACTAACATACCTCAAGTTTTCATACTCAATATAAACATTGCCCCTAAGATGCAGACCGAAGTTTCTACAGACCAAGATTTGCTGTATTTTTCCAAACCGCTCAAACTCATCAACAATATCGCGGAAAAACTCAACAAAACTATTTTTTAAGTCGTCCTCGTCGAATTCAAGCCTTCCGTCATTACCATACTCTTGGTGTACGGTACGTTCCAGCGCCGGATGATTGAAGAAGTTTGAGATGAGAATAATCTGTCAAGGAAATCCATTTGCAAACATGTGAAAATGCAAACAATTTACACATCAAAAATCTTACCTTACTTAAGCCAGGCGTTGGATGGTTTCCACTACATCTTAAACCATGCCGGCACGTTCCTGTTTTAGTGAAAAACTTACAATCCACAGCATCCGCCCGGGTGTTGTGTACCATTTGAAGCTCGTTCAAGTAGTCATCGATGCCGGTCACCGAAAACTCTTCCAATTTCATTTGTCGTTCCCGTATCAGGCGTAGCATTTCCTCTTGCTGTCGGTGGCGCTCTGCTCGTGCTTCTTCGGTTCGTTTTTCACGCTCCTCAAACTCCCGCCGGATTCGTTCCCGTTTTTCACGTTCTTCACGTTCTTTGGTTTCGATTTGTTGTCGCAACTGTTCGAATCTCTTTTGGGCTTTGTGTTCTTGCTCAAGCCATTTTGCATTACGGAGAGCACGCTCCAGGGCTTCCCGACCTGCGGCCACTTCTTCCTGCCGTAGCATTTCGATCATTAGATTCTGATATTCTGGGTCGGCATCTTTTTCTTTTTGTAATTCTTCTTCTAATCGATCGCGTTCCTTGGCCGCCTTCTGTCGTATGAGCTTTCTTCGCCGTTTCTTGCAAAATTTTCTCCATTCTTTCCGCCTGGAATAGTAGAAAAACTTGGAAATAAAAAACTTTTATCTTTAACATTAAATTTAAGGACGATCTTACTTTATTTTGCATTGAACGGAGCTCATTTCTACGTCGCACGAAAAGAAGCGGCATCTACATAAATGTTGTTTGTTGATTGTTTTGATTTTCTCATCACTGTCTAGTGGTGTTAGCAGGGATCGGATTCAAATAATTTGAAAGATAGCTCCCTACACAGATTCTAAAAGATTGGATCCCATTTGATGGATATTCATCAATAAATTCAACAAATGATCGAAATAATCAGCATATCGATGTGCGCACATGATATGACGGATTGGAATTCGGTTTTGGACAGTAGGATCTCATACCGCAGTTCCAGTTCGGCGTCGCATCAGAGCGGATCGTTAGCGTATACGGGGTTCCTGAAATAGTTAGGGGAAAATAAGGTTATATCGGCCGCATGGTGGAGCCGCCGAGCTGGAGCTCAAGTCAGATAAATCCTAGCCGCCACACATCTCGTGCTGTTCGAGTAATCAAGCGGATCACGAGTTTCGTGCGATCTGACAAACGGAAAGAAATATTCCTTTCGTGACGGCGGGTGAACAGCCACAATTTGTCTGTGCACTAGCGTGGTTGGTTAGCAGTGCTCCTGGCCACATGGTAGTCAAAATGTGACGCCCACAGAAAATCATAACAGCCTCAGAAAGTCAGGGCATATGGCCTTAGTGGCCGTTCTTTCACCAATAGAGGTATTTGTCTCCAGGTTAGTTAGCGAAGGCCAGGAAGCTGGATTCAATAGCCGTACTGGAGTAAATCATCGCCGAAGAAGAATAAGAAGAAGAAGAAGAAGGATCTCATACCGGATTTGAATCGAAAGATTCGAGTCACTGCAGGGATTTGATTTTCCCACCACTACTAGACAAAATGAAACTGACAGCACCATTGACCAAGGTTAGTTGGACATACTTCAAACATCTTGGTCTCCATTCGCAGATCTACTGTGGTATCGCACGTGTTTATTTAAAATTCATTTGTTTTTTTTTTTTTTTGATCTTTTAACATTACTCTGACCAATTAACGATCCTCTTCTGCGCGCTCTGCGTCTTTTTAATACTCATAGCCATCTGTTTGACTACCATATCCCACTATCCTCCTTCAGAGCCTGCCTCCTAGAATCTCTTATATCCTAACCCACCCTATACTCCTATTTGTAACCCTCTCCCCTGCGGAGTTCTAGCATAAGTAAGTTGTTAAGTCTGCTGGCGGACAACTTGAATACTGAAATAAACAAACAAACAAACAAACAAACAATGTATATTATAACATTGGACACGAAAACGATCTTTGACCAATAACATCATATTTTCGATAATGATTTTGTACCTCCAGAGAACGTTCCTTCATTGAAACCTGATTTACACACATATCGTCACATTTTCATCGTATAGGACAAAGAAAGGGGCTTGAACAGAAAGAAATAATGCGACACATTGAAAAAAGTATGATATTAAGTGATCTCACATTTATTACAAGCGATATGACACTACTAGCATCATGTTACTCTTTCACGTGGTAGTAATCCTGGACAGTTACGTTATACTTCGATGGAAAAACACTTTTTTTCGGAAAAACTTATAATTCAATAGTGAAAACAAAAATAAAACACCTTCAACTATTTCTTAAAAAGCCTATTTATTTAATAAATATACATTTTGAAAACATTTCGCATGTGCTCCAGTATGGTATGGACGTTGTTCTCGCAGTTGTTACTGTTTGTTTTATGAAGAAATGAGACACTGTTTTGGATGGTGCCAGTAAACAATGAAATGCCCGAATGGCACTGGCGAGTCAAAGCGATGTTCTTATGTAGTGCTCATGAAACACGCACGATCGCAACGGTTTCGGTTCTATCGTCGAATAAGTGGTCTCTGTTCTCTGAAAATCAAACAAACAGGGCTGGATACCGTCTGCAACATTCAACTACTAAATGAGGAAAAGTACTACGCAATTTCGAATGAGCAGTTGAGTAGCGAAGGGAAGTACTGAGGAGAAAGAAAAGGACGAGGAGGAAACGGAGACCGTTCGTAACCTCGAGTGAATAGTTTTGGTGGTGCGGTGCGTTCTGGGGGAGGGAGGGTTGTTTGGCAGTTTTACACCAGAATGCCGAGTGCCGGGTCCCGCCTGCCACCGCATGCCTTCACACCGCGCCGCTCCTTACAGACGGATGCCCGGGTTGGTGGCGGACACGTAGTTCAGCAGCTCCTCCGAGTCTTCACAGACGACCGGCTTCTCGTGGTAGCAGGCCACATCGTGCCAGCCGATGCCATCGTTGTACACGTTGTTCAGGATCGATAGGCACGACTCGGTCGTCTGGTTGATGTCGAACTCGGCGTTGTCCGGCTGCGGGATCTTCTTGTGTCCGGACTTGCTCCACGGGTTGTAACCCCAGCCGTTCGGAATCTGGTTGGTGGCGTGGATCTTCTCGCGGTTGTTCGACCAGAACCAGCCGTAGATGTTCTTCGGCTCCAGGTCCGGGCGACCCTCGCAGCCCTTGAAGTCGCACAGGCGACCGGCGGTCCAGATGTACGGCACGTCGTTCTGCTGGATCAGTCGGAAGATCAGGTTGTTCTCTTCCTGCGTTTCCAGCGACACCAGGTCCATGCAGTACTCGCGGCAGATGTTGCGACCGTCGAGCCAGTCGACTCGCTTGTCGGCCAGGGCGGGCACATGGGCGCTGTAGAAGTAGTTATGTCCGCGGTAGCTGAACTGCTTCGGGCCTGCCCGATGGATGTGCCGGGGAAAAAAAAAGAAGTAACAAAATCGTTAGTATCCGTCGTGCAGCATTCCTTGATTACAATACAGGAAACCATTTCATCCCCCCAATCGCGAAAGATCACTGCCGTACACGTAATCTTACGAGACTCCAACCACAAAATGTCAGCGTTCGCTAGCGTTTTGTTTGTTATACGTCTTTCCTCCACTCGCATCTCCCTCGTACATCGCGTGGCATGTCTCAGGCCAATCTTTGGGATCGACAATTTCGAGACGCTCGTGCACGCATCGGCAAACGAATTCCTACGCCAAATCTCGCATGTCAAACGACAGCTGGTAGTGAAAACGATCTTTTTTTGCATTTTCCTCTTCTTTTCCATCGCTTCAACACCAGGTTCACAGCGCTGGCTCACCCGACCGTCATCCATACCATATTTTTCTCATATGAAGATGCAAAGTTCAAGTGCTTCATTAATTATTAATGAAGCACCATTTCAGGTTTGTTTTCTTTTTTGCAAGCATGGCCCTGCGCGTGTGTGTGTGTGTGCTTGCGTGCGTGTAAGAAACCCAACCGGTTGATTGGCTGGCGTTTACTACTATCCTAATAATATTGGCCTCCCCGGTGCGCACAAACCCCCGGAAATCCGCTCACCTGATGGGCGACGCTGAATTTGTCATTGCGCAATCGAGGCTTGCCTGTGCCGTCCCGTTTCGACACCTTGAGCGTCTGCGCGCCAATGGCGACCATGGAGTTTGCGGCATAAATCAACTCCATTTTGATGCGAATCATCGATGCTACTTTACGACCGTTGGGAAGTTGGCTGCTGCTGTACTTAGAGGCACTTGTTTACGATGAGGTGCGCAGTCTGGAACAGAAGTCCGACCTGATGCGGACCTGATTGGCCACCACACCACCACCACACCAGGTGAATCGATCGATCGGGCGGTTATGGGAATACTTTTACTCTCAAACCCGCAAAACAGCGATTCGTCGCGCCGCTCGGTTTCCAAATCGCGAGTCCCAACGGGAGCACTTTCCATTTCTTTTTTCCCCCCGTGTCCACACCGAGCGGGCGTAATAAGTAGGCCAACGGCGATAAGTCGGCGGGTACCTGTTATTTTATTGCGCCTAACCCTCCCTCCCACTCGCCGCCGATCGCTTCTCTGTCCCGCTTCGGTCGTGGCCCCGTTATCATCCGATCCTGCCTCGCTAATGTGGTTCACGGTGCGCCCCGAGAAGTTGCCTCATCGACTTCCTTCATCCCCCCAGGGGCGGGATGGAAAGGGAGAAATGGAGCGGCCGGGGGAAGGGACGGGGGATAGCTGTACGGGCGCACAGACTAAATCCCCTTCTCCGGTGCGAAGAAGAGGGGAGAAGAAAAGTCCACCACACGATGCCACAACGTCACAAGCATCCGCGCAAGCAAGCGGCCACATTAAGAAATCCGTGCTTATTAACACCGATAAATAAAGGTCGAAAGGTACCGCTGGAATCTCGGCGACTTCGGACGATCGGGCGAGATCTGCGCGCTGAACATGGCCCTCCCGCCCTGGGGCGTTACCACCGGACGGGATCCGTCCGATTGGCTGCCTGCGTCGGTTCGTCCACGTCAAGCAAATACTTAGAAGTCACCTGGTCGATCGTCGATCGGCTGGTCGATGAGGGCTCCACCCCATTCCAGTCCAGCACGCGCGCCGAGCTGGTGCCGAGAGATGGTGCCAATTTATTATGAAATCCTTTCCACCCGTACGACGATGCGGATCTGTCATAATAGTAAACATCGTTGCCCAACCACCACCAACCAGCTTTCCGGCCGAAACTTTGAACAACCACCCTATGCCCTCCTCAACCGGTCGTCGCTTGGGTGACGGGCGTCGAGGGGAATCGGAGCGTTCGGGCGTCACCCGCGACCACCACCACCTCCGCCACACCCTAAAAGCTAACAAATTAGCGTAATCGTATTGCAAGAGTGGGAGAGGGGGAGGGGGGGGAGGGGGAGGTGGACGGGGACGCCCGTGTTGGCGATCTTTTTCAGCAGCGATCCTTTTTTATTTGTGCGCTGTTGTGTTGTACTTCTTCGCTCCATCCTCCTCGTTTACCAGATGTCGCAGCAGGGCACTGTGGTCTTGGACAACGGGTTTCGGTTTGCACGCCACCATCTCCCCCGGTGGGCCACTAGAAGCCCAAGGTCTCCCGGACCTGTTGGTGCTACGCGAAGGCTCAAGTTTGGGTGTGACCGACAGCTTCGTGTCGGCAAAAAAAAGGGGGGAAACATGCTGAGCATTAAAAACTACACACGCTCCGTGTTGGAGGAGGAATTTTCGAGAGCTTCTTCAAAGTTCTTGGTTCGTTGAACTCGTTTGCTCGTTCGAGTGGTGATTCGACATCGAAAGACTTCAATGCAAACATTCGCTATAAAAGCGACGAACCTTCGGGCGATGGAATTTGAATATATTTTATTTTTATGTTTCTTCTTTTCAGGAATTACTGCTTCAGAGTCCTTCGGAATATATATATATATATACATGTTTGTGTGTTTAGCTTATCGTAATTATCGTGAACTACTTACGGGATGCACATTTCTCCGGCACTGGCAGCGACAGGAAGCGGCCCGGCTTCTGCACAGGCTGATTTGATTTCACCTCATTGATGGCGGGCTTTGGTTCGGCAAGGCACACGGCGACCAAGGACGCCACTACGAGCAGCAGCAGCTTCATCTGCGGATGGCACGAACGAAACAGAAACAAGTTAAATGCAACGCTCCAGGATAAGCACGAAGCTCGGCGAAGAAGACCAAGGGCCGGGGACAAGAACAATCGGGGACGGCTCGTCGGCGAGAGTGGCGCGTTACCTTCGACCGACGTCGTTGTTTCAAAGCGCTAATTCCCCCACGGTCAAGCACGACCTTTTCGGTACAGTTGCGGTCCCAAATGAGCAGGGAGCCCCAAGAGTGTGCGGGGCCTGCACTTCGTACGTGAGCCATCGATCGTGATTGGATGTTTTTTATTTCTATTTCTTTTAGTTGCCTCCTCTTTCCCTGCACTTAACACTTGGCTTCTGTAAAGGTAGCGGTTATTGTTTTGTCGTACCGCTGTCCCCGCGTACGGGGTTTTTGGAGGACAAGACTAAATAGATTTTCTTTTTTTTTTGTACCGCTACCATATCTGATCGGGTTTCAATAGAGAATCCTTCTAGGTTGTGCTGCCAAGGAGCATGCCCGTTTGTTGTCGCTTCCCTTGAAGACGTCCTCTTGTTTTCTATTCCCCCGTCCCGCAAACGACTAACCTTAATGGAAACGGATGGCCCGAATGGTTCCATCAGCGCGCAAATAAGCACACATTTAGAGACGATTAATTTTAAAACGATGCCTCGCGTTGTTGCACCCGAACGATCGAGTGATTATCTTGCACAACCGAACATTTGATGCTGCAAAGGGGCGGATGTTCGACAACATAAACGGCCGGGTTTAAGTGTGCTTACACAAAGTAAAGCAGCCGCCGGTGGCAGGGACGGATTAAGCCACATAAGCGCGCAATCGGTGTCCCATCTACCGCTCGTAACTGATAGCTTCCTGGTGTAACCTATTGCGTAGTCGCGCAAAACAATGGATTTGTGGAAAAACGACGACCCTACATGCGCTTGGCAGAGTTGAGGAGAGGGGGCATGGAGCGCCGGCAGTAGGTATCTTACTAATAAAGACACAATATCTCAGTACCAATCGGCTCGTACGGTTTGTGGAACAGTAAAACGCTGTACAGGCGTTGTTCTTCCATTCAGTTGAGAGGTTTAATGGCGGAGGAGACCTTTGTAAGACACCTAGAAGGTTCGCCATTGGTAGATAAGCTAATAGAATTGTAAAACAACGAGCATGGACCAAAACACACAGCGTCAAACGACAACCGGTAAACCTTCCAACACACACACACACTCTCGTTAGTGGCAACATGCTATGCAACGGACGAGCTGCATTGGTGCATCGTTCTCACTTTACATTGCGACCATATTCCGACCGCCCAACTCCAGCCCCATCGATCATTGTTGTGCTAGCAATCCTCTATTTCTTTGTCATCTTGCTTGGGGTCGACTTGACTAGTGGCTCACTCGGGTGAATTATTGTTCTTTTCAGCATGCAAGGGTGCAGAAATGCAGACGCACGCCGTGAAGTAAGAAACGCACCGGGCTGCATATGCGTACCGCAATCGTAAACCAGCTCGCAAATGGCTGCTACAAACAACTCACCATGAACTACCACCACCACCATCACCAGTTCCTAGTACAGGTGTTTTTTTTTATCGGAACAATTGTTTCCGAAATGGTGGTGAGCACCAATAAAACACCATTGTTTCCTGGCCTAATGATGATTGCCGTTTCATTAGCGATGCCACCGCGGCGGAGTGATGTTAACCCAACAACCTCTGCTTCGCATGATCGCGGCGGATCTTGTAGAAGCGATCTTTTGCGGGTGGAAAATAGATCTTCTTGGAACGATCGGATTCTTGTTTGTTTTTGTGCAGCGACTGAGTGATTCAGCTTTCCGAGAATGAGTCACTTCAACTTAAATAATAACAGAACATACTGAAGCTTAAAGAATTTGGATGACAATCTTTTGAAGTCGTCGGGAAAACTAAGATTAATAGCTATTGGAATAAACGATATGAAAATGAAATTAATTTATTTAAATATAGGGAAACTCAAGAAACATTGAACAAGCTCAACGCATCCTTATAAAACAAAAAGATGGAATAGACAACTAACTAAATCTGACGACAAAGCAAACAAAAAAGCTTCCAGATCTTTTCAAGTCGCTGAGAAAACCAAGAGCCTTTAATTTAAACCAAACAACAGTAGCTGCTGAGCTTCTTGAGCATCGATATAAGTACGAATTTAAACTCATCCTCAAGAAAGATCGAACAGTATCAACAGATTCTAATAAAAGCAAAAAGATCAACTAGACAACTAACTGAATCTGACCTCCGGCCTGAAATGGAAATTGCGGGTGAAACCAGTCGAAACCAAAATCACACAATCTCGTTCGTACTGAAGGCTTAAAGATTCCAGAGATTGTGAAAGGCGGACAGGAGCGTGGTCGGGCGTTTTGCCTTGCCGATTGTCGGCGATTGTCTTTCGCTCGTTCGGCTTGTCCTCTTGGGCTTCCTGCGCCTAACCAAAACCACCGAGTCGTCGGAGATTGGAAGGCGTCGCGCGGCTAAGCAAAGCAGATCGCCGATCTTTCCAACCCTGCTACTGCATCCATCGCCAGCAACTGGCGATTGGCGAGAGACGTTGCTTCGAAAGCATCGAATTAACATATTCACTCGTCTGCAGCATCAACGCGTGACGATGAGGCAAGTTCAAAAATATGAAAGGTGGCGTTCACTGTGGCGTTCAGAGCGACAATTTACCAGCCCCATTCCATAGTGAACGCTTTAAATCTCGGGTCCAAAAGGCTGCCGGAGTAATAGCTTGGAATAAGTAGCAGATGCCCACCGCTGCAGCTTAGAAGCACACTCTTTTTGTTTCCTTTCACTCAGAAACTCCAATCCTCCTTGGGATGGATCTGGAGGATTAATAAGCCATCAGCTTAAACCAGAACACCAAAACCGAGGGACCCTTCTCTTGCGGTGCGGTTAAAGGCGGCGCTTGTATAAGCGGGATCCGCGTTGAGAGATTCTATTTTTAAACGGATTGCGTGAGTTGGCCGGCTCTTGGAACGACGTGCACATCCTGGACCGACGTTTAGGTGTGGGTGATTGAGTGCCATCTGTCAAAACCAGTGATCTTGCGAACCCGTCGAGCAGCTTTAAAACGTTTTATTAGACGAGGATTAAAAAAAAAAAAAACAAGAATAACACGAAAACATTGTGGCCTCTGCAACACGTATCCGGTTTGCGGTTTGCGTTTAGAGGAGGTGTACAAAAAAGCACAGAAACTGCTTTCAAACAACTCAAAGTACAGCCAGAATGGTTTTGAGTATGGGAATTACAAATCAATGGATTTAAACCCCAGCAAACAGCACATTGCCGTTGTTCGGAAGATTTAAGATAACCTGCTGGCAGAAATTGTGCAATAGCGCAGGCTTTTCCAACGAACGTCAACCGTCGCTTCCACGACGATCCTTACATAAACATCGACCTATTCGGGCTGTTTTCAAACAAGTTTTTGACTAGCTGGTTGTACACCAAAAACCGATCGTGAATACTACGGCATCATCAATCTTCACCGACTTCAGATAATCGTCGGCGTATGGTCGTTGGCGGGCTCGGGGAACCCCCTCGGCGCAAATGGCTCGCGGCTAAATCTCGTTCCCACAAAACACTCGGAAACTGAAGACGTTGCCGCCGTTTAACAGCACTGCGTTACATCTGCATCCCAAGGGGAAAAGTCACGATCCGTGACGCACGGTGGTTTTTGATGAAAATTCAGGTTCAGTTCTAAAATCTAGCACCAAATCACTGGGAACGGCGAGCGCACGCCTGGTGGATTTCAAAGCGGCCAAGCTTTACGCAACCAAGCTTAGTTTAAGAACCTACTATTGTATAAAAATTGTTTATTTCTACCTATGCTTGGGAAAATTTAAAAATTCTAAATACAAAATACTATCGTTTAAGAAGAACGTAAACATATTGAACAGGTCGCCCTATTTAAACGTGTTCGTAAGATCACAACTGGCTCTTGACTGAGTGAGATATTTGTAAGATACAGTACCGATAACAGTTGCACAATGTTAGAACTCCCGATCGTCAGAAGCAAACACTTTAACCGTTCTGTATCTTGAGACACACTGGCTTTGCACACAAGTACAGTCCATAAAACACCAAACCTCGCGTTCTTTCTAGTTGCGTTTGATCACTCACAAAATTGAAGGGGTTTTTCGAAACATTCACAGCGCTTGAGCTGCCGACAATGGGTGACGTGATTTGTTGACTCCTCCTTGCGCCTGGAACACTTTCTCTTGTCCGACCCTTGGCTCACTGGTACGTATGCAAAACACATCCTTACCTTTCACGAATGCGAATTCCTTCCGAGCTGAAGATTGCCTGTACGGACTTGCCTGCACTGCGCAAACGCTGAACGGCCAACACGGTTCTGCTGAGCGGATCCGCTTTTTATCTAGATCGGTTGAGCCCCGAACGAAAACAAAAGTGAACCCGCCAGGGTGTTGTGATTTTATAGCTCCCGACGCCCATCGCAAGCTGGCGGACCCACACACTAGCCCCGACCGTGGCCACGGTCCGCGGGATCCACACACATACCGAGGTACGAAATCCCACAATGCTCCAACGGCGATCCACGATCCGAGGGACAACAATTCGGCATCGATCGTGTTCGCCCGTGTGTTGGTGCATGTTGGACGACGACCCGGCGGTATGCTGGGAATCGCGGACGGGTGTGCGAAAAATAGTGGGGAACACAATCAATCCCGCTGCTGCTGCTGGGAGAATATCTGTGAGCCCCCGAAGGTGCTGGTTGGATATTCCGCCGCCGTCCGCGATGGCGCGCCAGTCTCTCTGCGCATGTATTGTGGTGGTGACGATCGACCACGTGTGCAGTACTCCCTCCTCGCGGCCAACTGGTAGCGGCGCGAGGCTGCTTCAACTTTAGAATATACACAACCGTATCGTGTTCGTATCGGCGGATCGCGCCATGGATCGCGAGATGGTGAATCTTCAGACCGTGTACCTGCGCACAAGACGCAAGCACTGTACGTGTGTGGTTTTTCAAGTTCCGTGGATTAAATTTCGCACGCTGCTGGTGTTAGTTAAGCCAACCAGATCTTGCGTGCACAATCGAGTTGCTTGACAAGACTGCTGAGAGTAAGATTCTTGGAAGACATGGACGAAGAGCGGCGCCGATATCCTGGCAACTATTTCGCAAGCACGGTTTAATTGCTTCATTTGAGCAAAGGTGTGCGGCTTTTCGGTTTTCGGTTGCGGCTGCAAGATCTGCAACGTTTTTTCTTCATTAGCCGCCAGGAAACCATGCGAGGCCTAACCTTTTCGCGACGTTGCGATTTCCTTTTTGACACGTTTAGCCGATCGGCGGACGATACGCATCATCAAGAATTATCTCCCGTTGTGCATGACCTGTACGCTTTCACTGGAAGGTACATGCACCAGGAATCTCCCAACAAGCATCCAGCCTCCCAATCGGTCCCCGCTATTCCTAAGCTAGACCGATGCCGGATGCACCCGCAGAGGCGTTACGACGCTGATGGCGTTACGCTCGTGAGGGAAACCTAACGTATTCACCACTCGCCTCACGATCTCGCGCTTTGTTTGCAATTTTTATCAACATTGGCGTACCGAAATGAATGCAATCCTCACCTCCATCTTGTCCCTATCGGTAGATCGGCTCATGTGATCCTGCCATCCATCCTGCCAAACCGTGGGCTGACGCTGACAGTCGAAGAACATATCACGTGCCGCGAGGCTCATCATAAACGCTTCTCATTCCGCTCGCTTTGTTTCGGAATTTAAAATCAAGGAATTGTTTCCGTTTATTTCTGTCGAGGGGTTCTCGCTTCCCCAGCACACTAATTATACACGCGATGCACATGCATACCGCACGCTCAATGTCAGCCAATTACTTACGGCCGCGTCCCTTCTACACGCCCCCGGATCCGGATGCGATCCGTGGACCCCGATCTGGCGATGTGATCTTTGCGTTCATTACTCATCTCTAGATCCGTTACAGACCGCCGAGCCGTTTGCCGACAAATCCCGGGTAGCAATTCTCACTAATCATACCGTGTGCTGACTATGAGAGTGCAGCTTACAACCAGCAACAATTGAAGTAAGCGAACGGTAAACAAATGCGCTCGACCGAATTCGAATTCCCACCGGAGGATTAGTAACGTAGCTGTGAGCGTGTGTGTGTGTGAGGAAGGGCAGCCCTGCTCAAAATGGTGTCATCGTGACGATGCCACCCGAACACCTCGCGCCGAACAAGCAGATCGATTCGATCCGTTCGATTCAACTCGATCGATTTGCTGCGCGCTGGCTGATTGGAATTCATCACGTGTCCGCATAGTGAACCGAGCACCTCCTGGGTCGGATCACGCTTTTTGTTCTCCCCCTGAGCCGGATCATACACACACGCGACACACATGTTGGGTATATATTATCTCATCGATTTAGTTTGCGAATTATTAATCGAACGGAGAGTGGTCGATAGTATGCCTTTTTTGTCATCTAGCACATCCTCTACGATGTGCCTTTTGAAAGTCAGGGTTAAGCTCAAATTACCCTCGTTGCGTCCGGATAGACAGATCGAACCGGATCGCTCGTCACTGTCACCGAAGGAGAACGCACCGTGGCTTCAACACCCCGGCTGGACGTCGAGAACCCACGATCGCCGCCTGTCCGGATGCGTCCATTGAAAGTGAGAGTTGCAAGCGGCTGTGTGCAAGCTTTGCATAGAGTAGCGTCGCGCCAAGGCAGATGCCTCCAATGCCATCCGTCGACATTTCAAGCCTATCATGCGTAACGGAGTTTAGAATGCGTAGTTGATCGGTCCGGATTTGTCTCTTTCTCCCTCTCTCTCTCTCCCTTTTCTTTGCTAACCTATCAGGAAAAAATCATTCCACACAACTCTCGTAAAAAGATTCTACTGAATGTGGAATAGCCTCATCATGCCGGCCGATGAAACTCCGGTTACGTCTAGAGCCGGTGCATCTAGAAATGGTCATCGTGGGTCATCGTGCCAACAACTTCAAACCCCGCAGAGTAACGTCGGGAGCTAGTTGTGAGCGTCCAAGCTGACCATCGAGCCCTATGCAGGTGCTATCACGGATTATCAAACGGGTACAAGGGCATACATATTTTGACATGCTTTCAACACCTTTGGATGCTGCTGAACTACGTATTGACAGTGGGCATTTGACGTAATCCAGGTATTCGGTAACGATAACGGTTTGGGAAATAAACTACTGTGTCCATGTTCGAGTTTCATCCAATAAAACTGTGGCGTTTCCAGAAATTTATTCACACAGAAGTCGGGAACCTATAAGACGAAACGTTATCAAAACATTGTTGGCCGTGTCCTAATAATCACACAAATGTGTTGGAGTCACCACTTAGTTTGTAACTATAAGCTCCTCCAAACTATAAAAAGCTCTTTTTTGAGAGCCTGACAAAAGTACAATATTTATTAAAGTCGATATCATTTGTATTTTGACTGTGCTCTATTAACACGCTGTCTGCCATGGATTTTGTAAAATGTTTTCCCCATTAACAAATACAAATGCTCCATCAAAGCTATAGTAGTAATGAAAACTAATTCTTTGGGAAGCTTTGCTTTGAAAGTTGATTTTCAAAGCATTTTAGCTTCACATTACATATTGATGATCTTCAAACAAAGGAATTTTAATCACACATCTATTTCATTGTTTGATTGCCTATACAGTGTTCCATGAGTCATAAGATCAGCCATCCTAGATGATCACATTTAAACATCCTTCTGTTGCGTTCTAGAACGTGTGCAATGAACCTTGCATGTCTTTTTTAATAGTGTTTGATGTGAAGTGTCTTCCGAAGGCTGCCCATCATCCACGGGGCGAGTATGATCGAGTCGAGGCATTTACTCCTGCAATTGCTTCGTGAGAAAATCGGTGACAAAGTGGCAAAACACCCAACAGCGCTGGGAAGGCCTTGTCGACCGGTTGCCAGTCACTTCTGCCGTACTGCGCTGCCAAGCACCATGAAGTTCTTCTCCTCCCGAAAAATGACGCGTGATGCACGAAACTAATTGAATGTCTTTTCGATAAAGAAACGATCGATGAAATTCTCGTCGTGATATTTCCACTTGATGGCCACTGAGTGGTTGTTCCCATCGTCACAACCGGCGGTACTCGTTGCTGACGAAGAAGATCACTGTTACCTTGGCCATTCCCAGCTTAATTGCTGTAATGTGTCATCAATTATCTTCGAGGTCAATGTCGACGTTTATGTACGGCTGGAAGGATCTTCAGGCATGTGTAGTAGAACCTTTTTTAAGTTTTTTCTTCAACACCTCACGTTATGTTTGTGTGTAAGTTTTTGTCAATGCAAACGGCAAACTGCAAACATCTTCCGATTTTTTCGCGAAGACATCACCACGCCACGGGATATCGATTATATAAATTTCCTTCCATATACAGAGAATCGTGAAACCTCGCATGCAGTTCGCATGATATCGTTTTCTGACAATTCTAATCGCGAAAAGGTCAAAGCATTTACAAACAAAAAAAGCATAAATAACGTATGTAAAAGAAAACTGACCAAAAGGTTTCAAGAAACAATATTTGCGGATGCTACATAGAACTCGCTAAACCGGATCCAACGCCTTAAACTCACGCCATCGGGAGTTTTCGGCCAGCCTTAGGTACGTTGGTGCGAGATTTGCAAGACATTCCAGCGCGGACGTTGCTGCTACCGCAAAGATCACTACGCCAAGAAAAAGCCCTCGGACGCGAATTTCTGCACATATCCTGCCGGGCGACCCATGACATACCGACTGCTCCGTTGCTTTGTATGGTTTTAAGATATGAAAAACAATACCTCGCTATCGTGATTAATGGTGCACATCAAAAGCTTTCTTTATCAATACACAACTGTCCAGCCAGGCGCAACAACGCGACGGCTTGGTTGGCAGGAGAAAGTGAGTATCCACTTGTGGCGGATTTCGAACGAAATGTCCGCTTGGGTTTTGATGAGACCATAAAATCTTGTCATTCAATCTTGTTGTGTACCATTTCTGCATGAATAATTTTTCGCAGTAATTCGTCAAAAACGGGAGGAAAAAAATACTCAAAAATTCATGCCCATTCCCTTAGGTTGGAAATTAATTTCGTTTTGTGTCGCACAATCACGATTGTTCTGCAAGTTAAGCATTACTGACTATGCAAAATTATACCGAACCCATCTGCTCTGATTCACGCCACGAAGATAGTGGGAAATTTTATTTTACCGTTTTTTATGCTCAAATACCAGTTACTGAAAAATTTGCCTACATCATTCAATACTTTATCTAAGCAAAAAAATCCTCAAGGTTACAACAACAACAAATATTTCCGTTTTTCTCCATCAGATGAAATCCCCGACGCGGAAGATTCCACTGTTGACTCACACTGTTAAGTGGATGGTAAAGAATGCGCGGAGTCAAGAAATCAGCTTCCTATCATCAAGTTTCCAATTCCACGTTTAGCATTCGATGTGCTGAGTTGAAATGATTTTTTATCAAGTATTTTATGTCTGTGTCAATAAGCTGAGGGTATCAATAAATTTACCCATTTTTTCCTTTAAATTTCTCCAGTTTCGATACATTTTACAGAAAAACGTAATTCTTGACGCTTATAACATTTTTCAAAACTCTAACTAATTATTTAAATTGAAAAACTGAGAAGTTGTGTTTCTGCAGCCTTTGAAAATATAAAATGTACATTTGGGAAATACTTTCAAATACTGTCGACCCCTTTTCTCCTTACATATACGACCAGTTATGCATAAAAATTAAGTAAACCATCTAGCAATTGTGCAAAATTTAAATTTTCTTCAAGGAAAGTATAAACTCCTGAAAACGAGAAATGCAGTTGATAAAAACAGTCTGACTTTCCCTCTGGTATGCTGGCCGTATTGTTACGTTGAGTCTTTGTCCACGAACATTAGAGTAGACGAACATTTTTGAGGCACTTGTCATACCCCTTATTCCACCGCTATCCTGTATAGTGCCCACAGAGAGTCCCTTTTCGAGGTTGACGCCCATTTCGCCAAAGTCGCCTTATTTACAAACTCTCGGCAAGGGCGAGGGCCGGAATGATATAATGAAGCTGGGCAATCTATTAAATCAACATGATTTATTTACCATCTGCGGTAAGAGAGGAACGCAAGAGAAACCGAAACCATCGACGCACTTTTTCCTCTGATAGGCCCCAGCATAGCTTCTCAGTACGACCACAGCGAAATGACGCCGCTGGAGGGTGTCGAAGTGTTTGCGCACTGGGGCTGCTGATATGATTTACAACAGGAACCGCAAACCCTCTGAGGTGAGATACATCTCGCGGGGCTCCGCCAACCGAACTACCCTGACCGAAGTGGTGGTGTAACAATCAAACAATCAATAAACACTTGAGACGTTGGTGCTGCCACCCGAGGCTCCGCTTCCTTGCGGGCTCGCAAATCGACAAACAATCATGACGCAACCCGACAAAAGGTGTCCGGTTGGAGACGTCTTCTTATAGAGCCGATATAATCAAGCTCCTTTTTGGGAGCAAAATGTGTAGCGTGTGGTCGACCGGGAGGTCGGATTTTCTGCAAAAGTAGGCACCCCCTCACCGTTCTGCTAATGGATCGATGCATTAACGTCCGCACGATCGCGTATCCTGAATCGTTGGATGTCACCAGCGTCAAAATAATTAGCAACCCGCGTGGTGCTAATTAAACCTGTCCGTTGTGTTATCGGCGATGCCAAAACGTGTCTGGCTGTTTCATTGGCCTTCGAATATTTTTTGGCGAAAGTGCAAGTGTTTTCGGCGCTTTCGCATTCGGTCAGGTCGAACCAGATATTGTCCTGGTTGTGCAAAGTGGGCGCAATAGTTGTGGAACGATATCGGGTTATACCATTGCAAAACCATTATACAAGCAATGTCTGTTTTCACAAAAGTTAATGTGTTTGGTTTTGAATCTTCCGAATTTTCAAGGGAGGAATAAGAAATGATGTTTTTAGAAAGAAAGTCCTAGGAAGTTACAAGAAAATTAAAAATGTTTTATTTTGTCTGCTTCGATGCTTGCAATCCTGTGCATCATTCATGCACATTCATTTAAGAATATCGGATGTAGCGTTATATTGGTACTTACTGGAGTTTATCTTGTTTGCTAGCATTATTTTAATGGCATTTAAACGACATTTATAACGCACATTCGTATGCAACGAAGTTAATGGAACAAGAAACAACCAGGAACTTAATTTCTTGTCCATATAATTAGTATACAGAAGAATGCGATAATATTTTTGTTGCGGTAACAACAATGTTACCACCTCTATGTTAGCAGTTTGCTACATGGGACATTAGCTGTCATTGTGACATATGTCGGATTATATAAAATGGCGAGCGCGCCAGGAATTCTTGCTCTGTGTGTGAATAAACGCTACGGTGAAACAACGTGTACTCTTTGTAAAGTCAAACCCCTGGAAAGAACCTACCATTTTTCTGCGTCAGGTTATGGGCCCAGTGCTGCGTAAGCCCAGGGAAACACGAAATTAGAACAAGAAGCATTGTGAGAATCGGCAAGTTAGAGAAAAAGCACGGAAATGGCCAGCAGTGCAAGAAAAGCTGGTATTGTGCAGTTCTCAGGAGAAGGGTTCGATACATGGAAGTTTCGAGTGGAAACCCAACTCGCCGCCCATGGTGTGAAGGAGGTTCTAACCTCTGATCCACCCGAGGAGAAGGCAAGTGCTGAAGTAAAACGTGATTTCGTGGAAAAAGACGACAGAGCAAAGGCGTTGATTGTAGCGTACATCGCGGATACCCACCTGGAGTACGTTAGGGACAAACAGACTGCCAGGGCGATGTGGGAAACACTGGCCAACACGTTTTCTAAAAAGGGTTTTGCGTCACAAACCTATATCCGTAGAACACTCGCATTGTTGCGTATGGAGGAAGGAACGGCGCTGGTTGACCACTTCAGAAAATTCGACGAACTCATTAGACAATTGAAGGAAGCCGGGGCAACAGTAACGGAGCTTGACCAAGTAAGTCAGCTATTCATTTCGCTACCAAGTTCTTACGATGTGGTAACAACCGCAATGGAAAACCTTGAAGATAATCAAATAAGGTTGGACGTTATAAAGGCCCGTTTGCTAGCGGAGGAGCGAAAGCGTTTGGGCAGAAATACGGACACAATGAGTGGAAGTGAAAGTATGGTTCTGGTGACAAAAACGAAGAAAACTTATGGAAAACCAAAATTTCCTGGAAAGTGCTTTGTGTGCGGTGCGGTTGGGCACAAGAAAGCAGAATGTTCCAAAGCGAGAAAAGAGCGACACGTTCATGCACAAACAGCAGTGGTAGATAATCGGGAGGTAGCTTTGGCGAGCTATAGCGCGCGGAACAATGGAGACAGCAGAAAATTGGACTGGGTTCTTGACTCAGGGGCCAGTAGACACATGATAAACGATGAAACATTGTTCTCTTCGTTTGTTAAGCTACCAAATCCCGTTATCATTAGTAGCGCTAAAAGCACTGCAAGCATGAAAAGCGCGACTGAAGGCATTGTAAGAGGACAGGTAACTACAAAAGGTGGACGATTAACATTAAAGCTCAGCAAAGTGTTATTCGTACCGCACCTTAGCTTCAACTTACTGTCACTTGCTTGCCTTTTGAAAGTTGGTGTCAATGTGAAGTTCAAGCCGGATCGAGCAATCCTCACCAAAGATGGCGAAATTATAGGCGAAGCAGTAATGCGAAGTAACCTATATTTTCTTACCATGGAAGTTCCTGGGAATACTGCTTTAACAGTACACGAAACAGAAGGCAGTATGCAAATGGAACTATGGCATCGGCGCTTCGCCCATTTGGGCTACAAAAATGTGGCTAAGTTGCAGCAGCTGAACATGGTGGATGGATTGAAGTTCGATATAGGACGTAAACAAACTTTCTGCGAAACGTGTGCGGAAAGTAAAGCAATTCGTTCACCATTCAATGGTACACGACCGGCCACTAGAAGACCACTGGAAAGGGTGCACACAGATATCTGTGGGAAAATCACACCAGCGACACATGATGGATTCCAATATTTTGCCTCTTTTGTGGATGACTACACCCATTTTGCCGTTGTATACCTCATGAAGTCGAAAAACCAGTTGTTCGACCACTTTAAGGAATATGAGGCTATGGCAACAGCAAAATTCGGTACCAAAATCGAGAAAATACGCTGCGATTTAGGACGAGAATACTTCAGCAACGAACAGTTGAATTATTACAAGAATCGTGGAATTCAAGTCGAGTCAACGGTAGGCTACACACCACAACAAAATGGGGTAGCAGAGAGGTTTAACAGAACAGTAACGGAGAAAATGCGAGCTATATTGATTCAATCTGGAGCACCACAATCACTATGGGGTGAAGCGGTGCTGAATGCCGTTTACGTGTTAAATCGAAGTCCTACAGAAGCTCTGAAGAATAAGACCCCTGCGGAAATGTGGCATGGTGTGAGGCCAAAGGTAGAAAACCTGCGAGTTTTTGGATGCGCGGCTTACTCATGGATACCGAAACAGAAACGGAGCAAATTAGATCCAACCAGCCAACGTTGCGTAATGCTTGGATATGCGCCGTGTGGATATCGTCTATGGAATCAGGTGTCAAAGAAAGTATTCGTGGCACGTGATGTTCGATTTAACGAAAAAGATTTTCCGTTCAAATCGCAAGAGAAGGTTGAAGCCAACATTCCCCTCATTCCATTAGTAGTCCCACAAGTACAACAGCAAAAGGGGGAAATAAAGGAGGTTGCTGTTGATACATGTGCAGATGCTGATGACGATCCTGGTCGTGAGGCACCATTAATAGAAATTCCTGAAGTTCATCCGGACAACAACGCGGAAGAGAATGGAGAGGAATTCTGTATGGCCGATGAAGCAGTTGAAGCTGCAGAACCTGGACTGAATGAGACCGATAGACGGTCGACCCGGTCAACGAAAGGGATCCCTCCGGTTCGTCTGATCGAGGAAGCATATGCTAATGGAGTTATGCTTAAGGAGGAGATTGAACCCAAGACTCTGGAGGATAATCAAGGCTGTATGGCGTTCGTAGGATCTGAACGTTCCAGTCGTCGCTCGAAACACATCGAAGCTCGTGGACGTTTTGTCAGGGAGCTGGGTGACCGTGGCGTGCTTAAGCTGAAGTGCTGCCCCACTGAGGAGATGGCCGCCGACATTCTGACTAAGCCGCTAGGTGCAGTCAAACTACTAAAATTCAGTAAGATGATGGGACTTTCGTCGAGCGGTGGCAACAATCGTTGAGGAGGAGTGTTGCGGTAACAACAATGTTACCACCTCTATGTTAGCAGTTTGCTACATGGGACATTAGCTGTCATTGTGACATATGTCGGATTATATAAAATGGCGAGCGCGCCAGGAATTCTTGCTCTGTGTGTGAATAAACGCTACGGTGAAACAACGTGTACTCTTTGTAAAGTCAAACCCCTGGAAAGAACCTACCATTTTTCTGCGTCAATTTTAAATAAATAGTTCAATAATTGTCTCAGTATATTTTGAAATGAATATTTTTAAGACATCTCTTCACCAAAAACAAATTAATGAAATTAAAATTTTCAAAGGCTTTACACCTTAAAACATGTCAATGTCTCATGTTATGCATTTGATTCCCTGTGTACCTTCGTAATATGGACTCAAAATCATACTAAATGTTACATTAAGTAACGTGTCGAAATTCTGCTTCTTTGCATGCTTCGTTTCGAGATCCGGACGATGCTACTGTAGCGCAATCGAAAGCATGGAAGATGCGCGCTCTGTACCAATGGTAAATAGTGAATTTAAAACGTTCCCTATGCCACCACTTTCCACCGAACAAAACAAAAGAAAAAAGAAATTGAAAATGTGAATTTAAAGGTTCAACAGTAAACGAAGCAAACCTGCGAGCACGATGGAGTCAACGGTGAGGCGCACGTAAGCGTGATCGCCGGCGAAAAACGCCGCCACGTGCTAGCGGTGACTTGAACGATGGGGCAGTAGCGAAGGGTCCGAAACCTTTTCGACCGATTGCACCTCGCAGCATCCACCACGGGAGATGGCCAGCGACGGATGGAGGACAGGCATAACCTTGACTCATTTTCGGCACTATCGATGCCATCGCCACGTAGCTTACGAATGGAGGTTGCTGGAGCGCGGCCGCCCGACGACCACTCCCAACGGTGGGCTGCCCTCCCCGAAACAGGTGGATGATAAACAAGTCACAGCGGCGCGACGCAATCGATTGGGAGATGAGCGTCGTCTCCAGCATAACAATGCACCCTCGAAAAGATGATCGTAACGACCCGCTAAGGGTGCTCGAATATGAATACATATTTACACATCGCATAGCGAAGATATTTCGTCCTGCCGGCATTCCCGGGTACGGTTCGGCCACATTAAGCCGTCAGGCGAGAAGTCGCCACCGCAAAGCAGGTGCTATTTGGAAGGGAAACCGGCGAGCTGTGGTCCGTTGGTACGAGGCGTGTAGCAAACTGAAATAGTCGCTGGCTTATTATGCTTATGGATGGTTTGGTTCACCGTCGGAATACAAATCCAGTCCCTAGGCCTGACCAGACATACCGCAACAAACTCGACTGCACGCGGCCAACGAATGTCGGATGTCAACGCAAGCAAAGTGTTACTACTTTTTACTACTTCTCTGTCCGCCACGGAACCCACCGCACGAATACGTCTATGCGGCGGCACACAGCGCTGGCTCTACTTGACGAACCGAACGGACTACCCCAGCTGATATTGACTCTAAAGTTTAACAACATTTACAGACCAACACCGAACCGGCGAAGAGTGGAACGGGCGGCACCAAGAGTCTCTACTTCATGTGTACATTTCATGAAGATGGTACTAACAGAGTGCCATCCAGCCACCTTTTCACCGTGTGCACCGGCGAGGGCCAACAAGCGCGGGGAAGTTTTACATTATTATTAATGAAACTGTCCGCCAAGTGCATTTAGCAAAAGTTGCCTTGCGCCGCCGCTAAACCTGCCAATTCATTGGCAGAAGATACGACCTTTACAACGACGACGACGGCGAAGACGTCGTGGTCGCGACCACGAGATGCTGCTGGTGGCGATGGCGACGAGACGATTACCGGCTTTTCGAGGCAGCTGTGTAACCTCTGAGACCATATCGTCATTTGGATTGAACTTTACCTCTGCCTTCACACCCGACCGTACGTACACCTGTGGCGACGTCTGAACTCGGATTCATCATGTGAAACAGGTTCGTGAGGAGCCATTGCTGCTAGTACCCGATGAAGTTTGTTTTCTGATTTGAGTAAAACGATGAAAGAAAAACACATAAAACGGCCTTTGCAATGTTTTTTTTGTTTTTGCCTTTGGTGCTAATTCGCGAAGAAACGGAACTGTACCTACCGACACGGAGCAGGTGAAGATGCTGGCAAACGTTTGTTGCGGGAGGGTAACTATGCAATAACCTCATTACCTTCGCTCACGGTCGCTTTTGCGTACGTACACTGGAATGGAATGATTATTTTTGTTTCTTCAGGAGTCTTTTATCGTGGTTGGTGATTTTTCTCACATGCTAGCATACAAATAAAACCATTTTCAACCGTAATACGATGTGTAAAAACAGAATTCATCAAAAAGGTTGAAAATCATGTGGTTGGATTTGATATATATCAATTGAAAATCGAGACAATTATATAAGATAGGTTTTCGTCTTTCTCTCACATGAATTCAGCATAAGGAGCAATTTCAAAAATAATATCATGTTTATTTACACACATTCATTATTTTATACTACACTACTTACATCGAAAACACTACTTTTGTTCGTATGATATTGTTCGCTACCAACTAATGAAATCCCCTCCATACCGATTGGTCGTTTATCTCTTAAGTTATCCCTGGCAGTATGTACCTCGGAATGGACGTTGCGAGTTCGAGTCAAAGTTGGGTGGTTGAGAGTTGAGAAATAATATCGTTAACTATACGTATCAACGCTCACTGCTGAGCCATATCGTCGTACTGATTTTCCTTGAAGTATTTTCGAGGATCCTGAAGAAATTTGTCCAAAAGTTTATCACAGTTCGAGTTACTTGGTAGCACCAGTGATTCTTCGATTGTGCGGATAAAGTTACCATAGACATCGCTGCGGAAGGTATACTCTTCTATGGTCGTGTAGATAAGGTTGAAAATGGGCTGCGCCCGTGAGTGAAAGTACCCTCGGTTGCCGTGGATGATTTTCACACCGTCCGGCGCTTCGCACACGCTCATGTACATGCAATGGTCGGCCCGATAGTTCCATTCGCAGGGAAATACAAACAACCGATCCGGATGGTAGTGGAAGAGCACGTTCAGAATGTCCTGGTCACCCCACACGAGCTGCAGCCGATACTCACGAAAGATTGGCAGTATGTGCTCCTCCCAGCGGAACTCGCGCATTCGAGTAAGGTTCATCAGCATCACGCCGGAATTTACACCAAGCTCGCCGTAGTACGGATGTCGGGCGAAGCGATTGTACCATCCCGCATTCTTGTCCTCGTGTTCCGGTGCCATGCCGGCAAACTGGGATGCGTTGAAGTTCTGCAGCAGTGTCCATATTTCTTGCACCGGAGACAGAAATACTGTATCGGAATCTACGTACAGCACCGCATCGTGATGTGTCAGAAGCGACTAGAAATAAATCAAAGCAAAAACCAAACCAGTCAGATTTAAACCTCGACCTTCAAACTGCAAACCGGCGCATGCTTTCGGGTGCTTACAGGAAGGAACAGGCGCTGCGCTGCGCATGGCTTAAAAAGTTTCCTCCATTCGTATTGATTGGCGCGAGGAAATGTTAATGAATGGATTTCGTATGTAAATATGCGCTCCGTAAGCTCCTGCCAATCGTTAAGCTTTTCCATGAAGTTTATTTTCAGCTTCTCCTCCGCAATTATGACAAACCGCAACGGAGCTCGATTGCGGTTGAACATTATCGCGGATTTAATCATGTTCAGTGCTTCGTTGTGCCGCTCGTTGCACGCAACGACCACCACTGCTATTTCCGTCCCATTTGGTAGAACATCTTCCGACGGTTTCCTTTAATTTCGTTTGAAATGACACTGTATTAGTACTGAACGTTTTCTGCGGGATAGAATAATACTATACGAACCTCTGTGCGACAAGCTTATTTGCTGCCCCAAAAGCCTGGTTAACCAAATCCGGTTCGCCGTACGTGGGAGCATTGCCCACTCGGTAGATGTAGTAGCACAGGAGTAAAAAGGATGTCACCGCAAGAAGCAGTAAATATTTGTAAGCTTTCATGTTTGCCTAGCTCCAAAACGCGTTGGCGCATCGTTTAATCCACGATAGGCCTCGGTCTGAATTAAACGGCAAACGAGGCTTGGTATACCATAATTGATAAAGGATTCCCAACACGGCACACGGGTGGGGGATGAATGTAAGCTTTGTTGCTTTCTGTTTGCAATGCTAAGCGTGACTTTTGCTCCACGTGCTCAAGTTAATGACACAACACACAAATTAGATATACACAAATTAGATCTACGAAACGATTGTGCACAGTATTCTGTTAACTTTCTTCAAATTACTTGTTGGTCGCAATGGAAAACGATTCATAAAATATCCGTTCCATCTAAACAAATCGATCTGAACTGTTGCGTTTATCGGGATCCGAAGAACTGTCAAAATCAGCCATGTGCTACTTTTCTTATAAAAGAAGAAGTATTGTGATCTAATTATGAAAATTCTTTTTAAAAAGCTTAAGAAATAGAAGTAGCTTATCTAAAATGTTGAAATAAATAATAACTGATAAAATCTTCCAAAATAATTTGTGTCGTTATCACTTGATTGTAACTAAAACTAGATCACATTTTTTGGAAAAACATGCACCCAAGATAGCTATATCACAGAAGGGTAGTTTGTATGCACCTTGGACTAAGAATTTAAAAATAATCTTTGTTGTTTGAATTTGTTTGTTTTCAAACGGCCTTTGGTTCGATCGGTCTAATGCTTAAATTTGCCAAGTAGCTAAAAAGTTATTGATAAATTAGTTATTTCAGCAATTATTCCAAATTGTGACCAAGGTGTTTTTGGGCTTGTTGATGCCAGCTTCTAGTGATGGGATAATCGAACCCATACTTGGGACTCGAACCTAATTCGTTTGTTGGTGAAATGAGCTTACTCGTGTCAGAATAGAGACACAACAAATCAAGTAGATTCGAATTGATAGAGAACTAAATCAAGTAAGAATCGAATCAAAACGAATCCAAAACAAACCAAATCTGATTCAAATCTAAGTGAATCAAATATGATCTCATTCCCTTAAATGGAATCCAATCGTTTGGAATCCGTGAAGGGAACGAGTCTTCGAATCTTTCGAATCCCGATTCTGTCAACACTACTCGACAGTACACTTCAATTATGGCGTCTAAAAACCAAAACAATCCGTGTGCTACTACGTGTGAAAAGCAGTGAGTCAAAGGTGCGTTAAAAAAGTAAAGTTCGATTTAAACGTGCCCACATCCGTTAAGTAAAACAGTTACGATGTCGTCTGCACAGCGTGCATTCGCTTCGAAACTGACAAAGTAAGTATACGGTGAAGCAGTGCTTTCTGATACAACGCCCTGCAATGCAAACAGCACCATTTTTGTACGTGTTCGATTCCACCCAAAATCAATATAACACCGCACCTCCCGCAGGCACAATTCTTCCGACATCCGTAAAAACGTGGCAAATTACCAACTTTTATCGAAAAGCGACAGCAGCTCCGTATGCAGCTCTTCGGTAAGTATGCGAGAATAAAAAACAACACCTTTTATGGGAAAGCCTTTGTCATCATCCGTTTGCTCGGGGTAACTTTCACAGATTTCTTTGTGCGAACTGGTGGAACCCATCGACTATGAGGAGTTTCTGGCGCAACATAGCACCCTGGTGCAGAAGGATCACCTAAGGTCCATCCTCGATTTCCCTCCCGGAGATGTGCAGGTGAAAATTGTGCCTCGAAAAATTCGCACCATCGAGCATGTTGTCCCGAAGGAGCCGCTGGAAGAGTTGCCCCTTTACGTGCAGCATTGCGTCGATTGCTTCACGCGACCATGGAAAGTGGTGGAGCTGTCCGCCCGCCATCACTCCAGCTCGTGCAGTGCCCGCGAACGGAAGGATAAAGGGGCGCTTAGTCCCACCTCGTACCAGCAGGAGTTCGAAATTGATCGTGATTTCGGGTGCTTGGTATCGCTGGATGAGTCAGTCACGTCGACCACACTGTACGCGAGTGAAAGCTGCACGCCCAGCAGCCGTCAATCGATCGCTAGCCTATCGTCGGTGTCCACCTGCACGGACACGCTTACGCCGCGTGGCTCGTGGGCATCGTTCGATCTGCGAAGCTCGGTCAATGATCCTCTGATTACGGGCGTTCTGGAGCGGGTACCTCCGGAAAGCATCGACCAAAGCAATGAAGCAAAACGACAAGAAGAGCGCCAGCAGGCCCTGTTCGGGTTGTACGCCGAGGGTGAAATGGAGGATGCGATCGAGAAACGACTCCCGGCGGAGATGCCGATGGAACATCTGGGAAACCGAATTCACGTGAAATGCCTGCACCTTAAGCTGGAGTTGGAAGTCGAGCCGATTTTCGCGTCGATGGCCATATACGACGCAAAGGAGAAGAAGAAACTGTCGGAAAATTTCTACTTCGATATGAACACGGAATCACTGCGGCGCATGCTGGTGAACCATGTGCCGACCGCCGACATCAGCACGCAAGCTCGTGAGGCCATTTTCGACATCACGAACCCCAGCAATGAGCTGTACCTGGTTATAAGACTGGAAAAAGTGCTTCAGGGAGACATCAAAGACTCGGTCGAGCCGTACCTCAAGGACGACAAGGATAAGTATAAAGATAAGGCCAAGTCGAACGCGGCCGATTACTGCGAGCGGCTGGGAAAGTACCGTATGCCTTTCGCCTGGACGGGCATTTATCTCACGAGCATCTTCAATGGCGACAGCATGGAGAAGGAGGACCGCGAAAGTATTGGTTCGGCATCGAGCTCGAACAGTTTGGATCGTAAATCTTCCACCAGCAGCTTCGATCAGTTTCGCAAGCGAGCCAGCGACATGGGTACACTGACGCGTCGTGGTTCACTAGAACGTAAGATGGAAAAGCGACGATCCTGGTCGCCGGACGACTTTGCCAACAGCATCGAAACGTTCCGACCCATCACCATTACGGTGGCGAGCTTCTTCAAGCAGGAGTCCGATAAAATGAAGGACGAAGAGCTGTACAAGTTTCTGCCGGAGCTGAAACGACCGGCAGCGCTGATGAAAAAGCACAAATGCATACCGGGCTCGATCAAGGTAGAGATTTTGCCGGCTCCGGAAGAGCTAAAGTACGCTCTAACGCCCGAGCTGGCGAAAATCGATCCCTACCCCGACGGCCACACGCGCCCGGTGAAGGAGATACTGGAATTTCCATCGACTCCGGTCCTGAATCCACACTACGCCTACCGGAACATGTTGTTCGTATCACCGAAGGAACTAAACTTCTCTACCCGAGCCGGTTCCGCACGCAACATTGCCGTGCGTGTGCAGTTGATGGCCGGCGAGAAGCAAAACGACGCCCTGCCGGCCATATTCGGCCGAAGCTCTTGTGCCGAGTTTAGCACCGAGGCGTACAGTGCCGTCAATTATCACAACAAGCAGCCAACGTTTTACGACGAAATCAAAATCGAACTTCCCGCCAATCTGAAGCAGAACCATCACATACTTTTCACCCTATTTCACGTGTCCTGTCAGAAGAAACCGCAAGAACTACAGTCAACGGTGGAGACGCCGGTCGGTTTCACCTGGCTGCCGGTGCTAAAGGACGGCGGACATCTGAACGTGGGCGAATTTAACCTTCCCGTCATGGTCGAAGAACCTCCGAGCAACTATTCGTTCATTCCGCCGGACGTGCAGCTTCCCGGGACGAAGTGGCTAGATAACCACCGGCAGGTGTTCTCGGTGACGATCGATGCCGTCACGTCGGTGCACGCGCTGGACGATTATCTGGATAAGTTTATCTATCTTTGCGAGTGTCTCGATATGCGCAAGGTGCCGCCCCGCATCGGCGAGGGCAACATGGAGAAGGAGTTCAAAAAGACGCTCCAGGAGCTGCAGGCGGCCGACCAGGAGCAGCTGGTGAAGAACCTACAGGTCATACTGGACAAACTGATTGAGCTGCTGGTGACGAGTTATAAAATTGGCGGAGAAGCGCTCTCGCTCGGGCAGACCGTGTTTGAAACGATCTGTCAGATATCGGATAAAATATTCGTAAGTATTAAGCGGTTTTACCTAATGTGATTTTGGTGCTGTTAAGCAGCAATAACTAGTGATCAAATTTTATTGAATTCATTCTGACCATGCTTCGGCTTGTTTATTCAATGCTTTTGAAAATGGCAAGTAATATTTCTTTAACATTAATTAAATTTGCTTCTTCATTTTTCTTCTAAACCAAAACCAAAGTTAAAAATCGATGTCCTTAAGAATCAGGATGCATTGCATTCTATTAGCTTTAAATCAATCATTTTTATCTATATAAAATTTCACTCCAATGTTAATGTACCCTTCAATAATTTTCACAATCATTTTCTATAGATTTTCTGTAAAAATAATAACATTCTTGATAATGATTGTGTTTTTTATTCTACTTTTAGTTTCTGCAGCCGGAAGAACGCTACGGACGACAGAACATCCTCAGCACGTACATCCAATTCCAGTGCAAGATTCCCCACCCGATGGATCCGAAGTGTAAACTCGCCTCACTCCAGATGCCCATAAGGCGTCCAGCGTCGGCAGAGGAAATGAACCGCAGCACCAGTAACCCCGACCTGCTGGCACTGGTGGACCTGGGCACGAGTCGTACCGTCGATCGGGCGCTCAACATCCGTTCCGACGGATGCTCGCCGGGATCGGGCGTGAAGGATGGGTTGGTGCGACTGTTGCACGAAGAAATAGCACTGAACTGGGTAGTGGCCAGCGGTTCGGCGGCCGAGCTGTCCATGACCAACTCGTGGATGCTGTTCGAGCTGATCGTGAAAAGCATGATCGAGCACCTGGACCTAACGAACGCGCTGAATTCGCCGCGCAAAAGTCGGTTCCCGCATCAGTACACGGACGATATTGCTACGCTCGTGCATCTCGTAACGACGAAGGTGGTCGGCTACAATAGCAGCGATCCGAAGCTGGCACAGTCGATCAATTCCAGCCTAGCATTTTTCATCTTCGATCTGCTGAGCATCATGGACCGTGGCTTTGTGTACGGGTTAATCAAGACGTACTACAAGGTGATCATGACGAAAAGTTCGTCCACACCGGACATGATTCATTACAAGCTGGACTTTTTGCGAATCGTCTGTAGCCACGAGCATTTTGTAGCATTGAATCTCCCCTTCGGTACGCCGTACACGGTCCTATCAGCCCCGTGCAGTCCAACGCCGAGCGTTACCTCGAACAACAGTCAAAACTCGTACGTCAGCGCAATGACGGGTAACGATCGTGGCCTCTACTCGGATCTAAGCGTAGAGTTTCGTCAACAACACTTCCTGGTCGGGTTGGTACTGCAGGAGCTTTCCAACGTGCTGGACATTTCGAACACGCAGCTGCACGGTAAAGCAATCCGCTGCCTTCGCAATCTACTCACCTCGCACGATCTCGACCCGCGATACAGTGAGGTGGAGGCACGGGCCCGCGTAGCCGCCCTCTATCTGCCACTGCTGGGCATCGTGATGGACGTCATTCCGCAGCTGCACATTCCCGTGTCACAGTCGCACGATCGGCTCAATACGATCGGCCAGCTGGATGACTATCAAGGGCCATCTGGTGCGGTGCCGGCAACCAGCACCATCAGCCCCGAGGTAGCCTTTGCCATCTCGGGCATCCGGCGCTACAGTTACGTGTCGGAAACGCCGAAACCCAAGACCGCTCTCACCGGTGACACGCGCCACCTGCTGGCTTGCTTCCTGTGGGTGCTGAAGAACCTCGAACCCAGCACGCTCGTCAAGTACACGATGGGTCTCAGTCCGCATCGTGTCCACCAGATGTTGCAGGTGCTGAACATCTGCATACCGAACTTTGAGTACCGCGGCAAAAAGCAACCGGCCAGCGCCTCCAAGCGGAACACCTCGAGCTTCCGCAAAACGCCGGACATGCGTGAAAAGCTGGAAGAATTTATCCGCGGCACCGGTTCGGCTCGCAACGACCTGATCAACCGGCGCAAGGATGGACGTAACTCGACGGAGAAGCTGCGCTGGAAGAAGGACCAGATACGGACACAGTTCTACGATAGCAACATCAAGAACGAGGCCGAACTCGAGATGAGCAACTTCATCGAGGGATCGCTCGCGACGGAAGTATGCCTGACTATTCTCGACACGCTCGAGATGATCGTGCAAGTGGCGTCGTCCTCCGAAATGCATCACAATTTGCTCGGTACCGTGCTGAAGGTGCTGCTGCATGCTCTCTCGCGCAACCAGAGCACGCTGGCACTGCAGAATCTGTTCGCGTCGCAGCGTTCGCTGGTCTTCAAGTACCACAATCTGCTCTTTGATGAAGAAACGGACAACTGTGCAGATTTGTGCTTGCTGCTGTTGAAGCATTGCGGTTCACAGCTGCCCACCGTGCGGTCACAGGCGGCTGCCTCGTTGTATTTGCTGATGAGACAAAATTTTGAAATTGGAAATGTAAGTAAAAGAAATTTCTTTAACAAGAAGAACAATGATCACATAATAGGTCTACGCAATATTGTATCTCAACATTTTATTCCTTAGAATTTTGCACGTGTTAAAATGCAAGTGACCATGTCGCTGAGTTCGCTCGTCGGAACCAGCTCATCGTTCAGCGAGCAATCGTTGCGGAGAGCACTGAAAACCATTCTCGTTTACGCCGAGTCGGACACCGATCTTCAGGAAACGTCGTTTCCCGAGCAGGTTCAGGATCTGCTGTTCAACCTGCACATGATCCTCTCCGACACGGTCAAGATGAAGGAGTACCAGGAGGACCCGGAAATGTTGCTCGACTTGATGAACCGCATAGCCAAGGGATACCAAAACTCCCCGGACCTGCGCCTCACGTGGCTGGAGAACATGGCCAAAAAGCACACCGAACGGGCGAACCACACCGAGGCGGCCATGTGCTACGTCCACAGCGCGGCCCTGGTGGCGGAGTATCTGAGCATGCTCGAATCGCAAACCCACCTGCCCGTTGGTGCCGTCTCGTTCAAGCACATTTCCCCCAACGCGCTGATGGAGTCGGCCGTCTCGGATGATGTGGTCAGTCCGGGCGAAGATGGCATCTGTCTCGGGAACAGCTTCACCGAGGGTGGCCTAAAGCAGCTGCTGGATCATGCGGCTGGCGCGTTCCAGGCCGCCGGCATGTACGAAGCGATGAACGACGTCTACAAGGTGCTGATACCGATTTGCGAGGCCAATCGGGACTTCCGCAAGCTGGCGCAAATCCACGGTAAGCTGCTGGAAGCGTTCAATCGCATCGCGCAGCTGCAGGGCAAGCGGGTCTTCGGAACCTACTTTCGGGTGGGTTTCTACGGCACCAAGTTTGGCGATCTCGACCAGCAGGAGTTCATCTACAAGGAGCCGACGCTCACGAAGCTGCCGGAGATTTTCAGTCGATTGCAGAACTTTTACGCCGACCGATTCGGCCCGGATGTGGTGCAGATCATAAAGGACTCAAATGCCGTCGAAGTGGGCAGTTTGGATCCGGAGAAAGCCTACATACAGATTACGTACGTAGAGCCGTACTTTGAAACGTACGAGCTACGCTACAGAGAAACGTATTTCGAGCGTAACTTCAATATAAGTAAGTCGTGTCTCGCCAACCTTTACCTTGCGGGCTTAAATAATCCTCATTTGATTTCACTTTCAGAGCGTTTCATTTTCGCAACACCTTTCACCAAATCGGGCAAAGC